>NC_141995.1:26943329-27595079 GCF_049901715.1 Pseudonaja textilis | reverse complement strand
AACTTTGAAGACAGGTAATAAATCATTCTTCCAAGCCATTGTAACTTAGAACTCTTGTTAAATGTTAGGCCATAAGTTGTGGACTATCTTTAGTGGAATTTGTTCAGCTGTCTTGTATATTAAGAAAGACCTAGGCTATGTTTATAATGTGAGTTAAATATTCAAAATATAGTGGGAGTAGATGTGTGTCACACACTATAGTCTGTTAATCAATCACATCTCTGTAAACATGTGTACATAAAGATTTAGAACCCATCTCTTTCTTACATTACAATAAAAATGATTTTTAAAATATTTTGTTTGTTTAATATAAATGAAAATTAGAAAGTCTTGACATTAACAATATCTTAGCAAATTCATTTGCAGAGAGAGCTTTCATTTACAATACCATGAAAACCATTCCACAATTCCAATTTTTTAGCATGAGAGGGTAATATAAAATAATGATAAAAATCAGAATCATTTTGACACTGAATTATATCTGAGAGACTTTTTTTTTTAGATGATGCTAATTTCCAAATGATGAGGCTACTAGAATGTAAAGAAATTTATTGTATATGTTAAAGATGAAAGAAGACAAAATTGTGATAAGTACAAATGGAGTTTATGTCATGATGTCACAACACTTTTGATTTTTACTTAGGATTTTCATTATTTTTATTTTTTTCAGTTGCATCAAACACTATGTTACTTATTCACTACTCATTATGATGGGTAGGAAAACAGGAAGATATTCACAGCTATGATAATGTCATCATTACCAAAAGAAGCTTAAAGAAGAAGCTATTTGGAACCATATTGAAGCATATTCTTATTGGCTTTATATATTTTATTATTTGCACTGCTTAAGGTATATATTTTGAATAATTTGTTACTCAAACACTAATACATGGGAAGTGAGTTGTCATTTGTTCTTTTGCATGTACAGTATATTATGCAGTTATGGATACTTAAGCAATTTTCCTTAATGGCATGAAACACAAATGTTTTTTATTTTTTACATATTACTGAAATCAATATTTAAGATTTACAAGTTCCATTATGAAAAATATCTCTTGCAAAGAAGAAAAAAATATAACTGTAAGGCAAACATTCATTTCCCATCATTTCACAGCAGTTAGTCTTTAATGACTTATGTTGTTTGTAGTTTAGGAAAGTAACATTAGAGAAATAGCAAAGTAGAATCATATTTTAGGAGAAGTACTCATTGTTCATCCCATATTTTGTTTTATTCTCTAGTAAAGTGAGCTTATTATTGCCAATAATGAAGATAAAAAGCCAATAAAAACCTTTCCTTATAACTTAATAGTACTGTAAGCATTGATGAATCACACAGAATGAAACAATCTTGACAGAATTGTGCTTCAAAATGATGTATTTAAGGGTAATATCTTTAGTACACACCATGTAGATAAATACCAAAAACAGTAGAGAAGAGGGGAATAGAAAATATAGAAAGTCACATGCAGCAAGATGGCAGAATTTCTTTTTAATTAACAAACAAAAATAAATTTGACTATGCCATCCAATAAAAAATAATACAGTTGAAGACATAAGGGACAAGTCTGGTGGATCAGATTTGCAAAGTAAAGAAGAAAAAAGATGGACAGATTTTGCAGCTTTAAACCATCTTACTGAAAATATATCATTAAGAGGTATTGTGCAGTGATTAAAATATCAGATTTCACAGGTTCATACAAAGAAAGAAAATTATAGGTATAGACTGTATTGATCTTAAATGCATTTATTTATGCATTATTCTTCAAAATAAATCAGCTAGGTAAAGTGTTTTAAAGTACATTTTTCATGAGCACTTAAAGAAGATGCCAGTATGCTTTCTCATGTGCTTTGTAACCATATCTTCGCATTTAGGGCATTGATGTATGTTAGTGATTTTACCTCCTCCTTCCTTTCTTCTCTCACTATTAAGGCTGCATTGAAATCTGTCTTGCAATTTTCCAGGAGCATTTTCTTCCTCTGAGAAAAGCATTCCTTTTTTTTCTCTTTCCTTTTTAACCTTATTCCTAGGATACTTAAGTTTTTTTAAAAAATTCTTTCTTTTTCCTTTCTTAATTTACTTTATTGTAAAAAAGTAATGGGAGTGGATGAACATCTTTTCATTTTTTTCAAGGCTTGCAGGGTGTCCAGCCTGCCCAAGGCCCAACAGATAATTAAATTGTGAGATGACTATAAAGATATATGATTCAAGGAGACTTCATAACTAAAAGTACACCATACTCTACCAGTAAAAAAAAATTACTAAATTTTCTTTTTATTTGAAAACCAATTATTTGACAGGCAAAGGAGTGAATCCACATTATCTAATATTTTATTATTTATTTCATCTATTTTATTATTTGGAGGGAAATTGAGAAAGTTTACATATGATGTAAGGTATGCCTGTTTCAATCTAGTTGTAATAATTTGGCAGAATTTAGAAAGTGCCAAATTACAGCACTGTGAACAATATTTTGTCCATAACTATGCAGTTACTAAAAAGAAAGATTCACAGATTATTAGGTTTTCTTTTTTCCATGCCAGTGTCATCCTTCTATCACATGATTGAGAAATAAACATATTATTACATAAGAATTATATATTGTAGTTCCTATTCAATATATATATATATATATATATATATATATATATATATATATATATATATATATATATATGGATCTTTGGTTGTTCGGGTTTTCTCCCACGTAAGATTCAAAGTATCTAGGCAACGTTTCGATGAAACCGACACCCACTATGAAGATGCAGCAGGACCACGTACTAGAAGCCAAACAGCAAGATCACAACTCACCAGCTCAAATCCCCCAGCAACTAAGACTAACCTGAGCACAACCAAGCCCCCACCTGAACAGAACATGCCTCCAACCAATCAGAACACAACTAACCCCCAACCAATCAGAACACAGCCAAACCCCTACCAATGAGAACACACCCCACCCAATCAGAACACAGCCAAGCCCCCACCCAATCAAGTCCCACCCCCACTGGCAGTTAAAAGGAGGAAGCAGCTGCAATCTCACATTACTCTGAGAAGCACAGAGCCGGAGACAGAAGCCTGAAAGATGATGAATGAGACTTCATCGAAACGTTGCCTAGATACTTTGAATCTTACGCGGAGAAAACCCGAACAACCAAAGATCCACATACAAATACCCATGAGAACCTCAGAAAACATATATATATATATATATATATATATATATATATATATATATATATATATATATATATATATATATATATATATATATGGCATTCGGCTTTGTTCGGGTATTTTCCACGTCATAGTAGTTGTGCTTTTAAAGTTGTAGCACAACTACTATGACGTGGGAAAATACCCAAAGCCGAATGCCATACATGTAAGTACCCGCGAAAACTTAAGAAAACAAATATATTCCCACATCATTATAGTTGTGCTTTTAAAGTTGTATAAACATTTCGGCAGAATCTCATCTGCCATCATCAGGCTTCTGTATTGTGTTCATCTGTGAGTCAGACTTTCACAGCTGTTTCTGTTTTAAATTTGGTGCTAGCCTACTGCTAGAATGTGCCAGAATGTTTTTTTCTTCATCCTGATTCATCCAAGCCACACTAAAAGCTTCCAATACAGGAAACACAATGTTGCCAGCCAATCAAGACAAAAAAAGCTACAAAACAGACAGAATATATTAGAAACACCAATCAAGCAGAACACAGGCAAACTCCAAGACCAATAAACACAGACCAAGACTTCCAACCAATAAGGATGAAGAAAAAACCATTCTGGCACAGCAGTAGGCTAGCACCAAATTTAAAACAGAAATGGCTGTGAAAGTCGGACTCACAGACGAACACAATACAGAAGCCTGATAATGGCAGATGAGATTCTGCCGAAACGTTGATACAACTTTAAAAGCACAACTATAATGACGTGGGAAAATACCTGAACAAAGCTGAATACCATGGATACCAGGATAGATAGACTACATCTTCTAATTTTGCCAGGGCAAACAATTCATTGTGAAACCCAGTTGATGTGTTGATTATTTTCTGTGTAGATTTAGAATAATGAAAAAGAACATCTGATACCTTAAATAAAGGTTACACAGGGGAAACCAGGTTCATTACTTCCCAGCAAGTTCCACAATATTACACCGAAAAGCTAAAATAATGCTGCTAGAATATGCTGATGACTACACTGTCTTACCTGTTTGTCTCTCTTACCTAATTTTCCAAACAGGACTCAACAGTTGGTTGGTTTTCCTAATCTAGGAACTATATTTCAAATGCAGAAGGAGGGGCTCAAACAATATTTATATTTTATTTAAATATAAAATACTATTGACATAATATTCCAGGAATGTGTAAACAGTTCCTGTTTCTTGTCACAAACTTGATAATGTATTTTGGATGACCATGTTTAAGACTTCTGAAAGTTACATGTAACTTGGAAGCTTTGTTGAGCAAAGCACAACATAAAGTATCTGAATTGTAAGCATGGCTGCTCTCTTTCAAAAACTGTTTTGTTCAGTAATACAAGATAGAAATAAAGCATTGAGGGAAGGTAATATTTGCAGGCTGAAAACAGACTAAACTTAATTATTATTGCAAAATATGTAAAATATTCACATTTGAAAAAAAGGGTCATTTCCCCAGAATATCTGACATCTTTCTTTAAAAAAAAAGTATAAGATAGTAAATGTTATTCTTTACATGCCAACCAATTTTGATCAATTTAAAGAGACATACTGTAAAAAAAGAGATTCATTTGTGGGCTTTCAAGTTTCAAGATGTTATTATTTTTTCCATTTCAGCAGAGTGGTATTGATTAATGGAATATATAATGTGATGGTTACTAAAAATAAATGAATAAATAATTGAAGAGATTTAAGCAGAATAAGCTCCATAGCTATACTACATATAGAGATATAATATTATATAACATAATAATATTTTCGGTCCTGTACCATATTAATAGTTAGACAGATACCTAGACAAGATATTCTGTTTTTATTGTATGAAAACTGACAGTGCTGGCCATTTCTTCACAATAACCCAGATAGAGTGAGCAACAAAAAGTGATTATCCAAGTACATATCTAACCAATGATTTTCAGACTGACTAAAAGCAATGACACTTAACAAATAATTTGCTTCCACTACTTTTTCTTGTCTAGCTGCTCAGTAAATTGGTACTATTTTGAAATCACTTGATCAGAAAGTTGAACTGAATGTTTTCCTTCAATGCACTACTGTGAAAAAATGGCTGGTTTTACATTTTAATCTACACAGGCTGCATCCTGGATGGTGACCAGGGGTGGGATTCAAATTTCTTAACAACCGGTTCTGTGGGCGTGGCTTAATTCTTGGGCATGACTTGGTGGTCATGTGACTGGGTGGTGTAGTTTGCTGGATGGGCGTGGCTTGGTGGTCATGACTGGCTGGGCATGACCAACTCAAACTCATTCACATCAAGGGGTGCCTCACCTGGCCCCTCCCTTCCTAGTCATTCCTTTTCACACCCAGCCTAAACTTATCTATAATTCTGTAAAATTTTTGTTCATCTTTTTTTGACTTTATTATCTATGTGCTATAGATATACTTTCATGGACCACTGAAAAGAGGAAATGGCTCACATGCTTTGCTCAAGAGTGTGATAGGCAACAGGCTTTTAAGGGGCTGCCAGAAAGAAGGGGGGGCAATGTATTTTCCAAAGAAGCAGAAGGCAAAACAAGAAGCAATGGATGGAAACTAGACAAAGAGAGAAGCAACGTAAAACTAAGAAGAAACTTTCCAACCATGAGAACAATTAACCAGTGGACCTGCTTGTCTCCAGAAGTTCTGGGTGCTCCAACACTGGAAGTTTTTAAGAAAAGACTGGACAGCCATTTCTCTAAAATGGTATAGGGTTCCCCCCAAGGTCCCTTCTAAGTGTTATTCTGATACCTTTCCCAGGACCTCCACTCAGATCCAAAATGTGGCTGTGATAGTTGATCAGAGCTCCTCTGTTTTTTATATGCATCAGCTTTAGCATTTAGGACAGAGGTCTCCAAACTTGGCAACTTTAAGATTTGTGGACTTCAACTCTCAGAATTCTGGGAATTGAAGTCCACAAGTCTTAAAGTTGCCAAGTTTGGGGACCCCTGGTTTAGGATCAAAGCTAAGTTAGTTACTTTTCTATTAATACATAATCCTTTTTTTAAAAGTTTTTATTGGTTTTTAGAAACAAACATAAACAAACAGAACATAAAAATTTCAAGACATCTTCCACATGTATACATACAGTGTGCCGGTTGGTTTACAAATTGTTTTGTGCTTCCATTTTGTAGTCTTCAGTTACAATTACATCGCGTATAATCTCATATTTTCAATCAAAAATTAAATATCTTAGTATCATTATTAATCAATCACTTGTGTATACTTTTATTCATTCATGTTTTACAAGATAATCATAATTTACTTAGTTTGTTTTATAACAGTTCATATTATCACCCCAAAGCTATCCTAAAATCATTTTCTAGATATAATAAGAAAGAAGTACATCTTTATATATTTATTATTGTCTAAAAGTCTACATATTTCATTACTGTATTTTATTGTCTAACCATTGATAGAATAGATCCCAAATTTTATAAAATAGTTTATCATCTTGTTTTCTAATTTCAAATGTCAATCTACTCATTTCAGCACATTCCAATATTTTCTTAATGATTTCCTCCTGTGATGGTATTTTCTCATTTTTCCAGTTTTTAGCAAATACAATCCTAGCCACTGTTAATACATTTACAATCAGATATTTCAAGTCTTTACTATATATTTCAGGTAAAATTCCCAATAAAAATATCTCTGGTTTTAAGTCTATATATATTTTTTGTAATTTTTTCCAACCACATGTGGATTTTAGTCCAATATTTTTTAGCATCTGCACAAGTCCACCACATATGGTAATATGAGCCAGGTGTCTAATGACATTTCCAACATTTTTTGGATTTATTCTTGAACATTCTTGCTATTCTTGTCTGGGGAAAGTGCCACCTGTAAAACATCTTATACAAATTTTCTTTATATGCTGTTGACATTGTCATTTTATAATTTTGAGACCACAATTTTTGCCTTTTCTCTAAATAAATCCCATATCCAAAATTCTTCCCACAAGCAATCATAGTTTCTTTAACTTGTTCTTCTTCTAATTTAATTTCTAATAAATATCCATACAATTTTTTAATCATCAGTACCTGTCAAAATCTTATCTAAGTCAGTCAATTTATCATAGAAACCTTCCATTTTAGAATCTTTATCATAGCATTTCTTTCTCTCCATGTATCTTTTAAGTTTATATCATCTACCATTTTTAAAAAAAGATTTAGGGAGAGTCTTTCTATTTTGCTTTATTGTTTTCTGTGCTCTATAATCTAATTTATTGTCTACAATTCCATTAAAATCTCCCATCATAACTATATTAGCATAGTCCAGTTCAATTTCTGGCACCAGAGATTGGTTTCATGGAAGACAATTTTAGCCTGGAGCTCTCTCTCTGTGTGTGTGTGTGTGTGTGTGTGTACGTGTGTGTGTGTGTGTGTGTGTGTGTGTGTGAGAGAGAGAGAGAGAGAGAGAGAGAGAGAGAAGTGGGGAGGGAGGAAGAAAAATATACGGTTTGGGAAAGAAGCACAAACAGAAGTATAAACTAAATAGTGGGTGGGCCACTCATGGAGTAAAATAAGTTTGGGATTGTTACTTAAAGCCTGCCACCAGATGATTTTGCTCCAGTCCAGGAGAAACTCAGAATAAACACACAGGGAAGACTTCACTAGAAAAGGCTTTATTTTGCTCCTGGAGAAAATCAGTATAAAGAACTGGAAAAGCCTTCACAGGAAAAGGCTTTTTTGTTCTGCTCTGGAAGTGTGGAAAGGGAACTTCACGAAGACAGTAGTGTCACTCAAACAGGAAAAGCCAAAGGGGAATATCAGGCCAGCCATAAAACAACCTTACACAGGAAAAGGAATCAAATAAAAGGTATTAAAGAATCCCTATAGACAAAAGCCTAAGTAATTAAGAAAACTAGACAAATAAAAAAAGGAAACCCTTACAAACACAGGACATACCAAATAAGCAAAACAAACAGACAAAAGACACAAAAAAATATAAAGTACAAAAGAGACAGACAGGAGATTGCCACAAGACAAATATGAAAAATCCATTATAAAGCTAAAAGAGATTAGGAAAAAAACCGATGATACAATCTAACGACCCCACAGAGTTTGCCTTCCACACCCCATAGAGTTTGCCCTCCGGCAGGAATAAAGACAAACTCAAACAGAATTTGACACATTAAGCACAAATACAAACATTCACATGAAATCAACTCACAACGGGAGAAAAGGGTATAAAAAACCAGGGACTTACCATAAGAAGCTAGCTAGCCCAGGAATGCAGACTTCTCGCTGTCCTTCGCCTTCCTGAAAAATAAAAAGATCCAGCTTTCAAGCCGTTGTACGTATCCTTGCGCAGGAGCTCTCCCAGTGGGAAAATCAAATCCTCGAAGGAAAGGCATTTTGACACCTTTCAACAGAAGAATATTAGAAGACAGAGAAATCTTCACTGGACCTCCAGAGGAAACCCCCAATCAAAGACCCGGGAAAGCAGGAAGAGGGTAAATGACCACCACCTGCACTTTTCAATGGTTCAGCACAGTGATTCTCTTCCAGATTAGACCTGTCTGTGACTTTCTTCTAAGAGTGTGGGAAGAACGGGGGCAGGAGAAGAGACAATTGTTATTCACCCAGCAAAATAAACCGAAGATCCAGCATGTTGAGGAAGTTCTGAAAACACCATTCAAAATAGAGAAGGAGGGGGAGAGGCAGAGACGGGGACAGAGAGATACTCAGCAGTCTTGGTGCAAACGAGAGAGGGATTTCCTTGGAGACCTACCACTTAAGGTGACATTTACACACACATACACACACACACACACATACCTTGTTTTCCTCCAACAAGGCTTTTGGGAAAGCACTTGGTTGCAAGTTGGGTTGCTGCGTGTTTGTCTTGCAGACTTGGAGATGTGCAGGAAGGGAACTCAAGCCCAGTTGCAATGCTGGGATGGGAAAAGAAGAGGAGGAAATTGGGGACGAAGAAGAAAGAAGAGGTAGCAGGAGAAATAGGAAGCAGGAGGAGGAAGAGGAGGAGGAGGCAGAAGCAGAACGGAGCAAAAAGAGCCCGAGGAGAAAGAACCTGGAATTCAGTTGTTTCAAGCCAATTGCAAGCCCAGCTGCCATAGAACCTTTACTGTTTGAGGGCAGGAACAAACTGAATGAAGTCCTTACATGCCAGCCAGTGGGAGGGAGAGCAGGCAGCCCTCAGGTGAGAGAGGAAAACTAATCACCTAATTGAGCAGCCCATTCTCTGCCCTAAGGATGGCTTGGCCAGGGGTGTGTGACAGGCAGCACTCCTCCTGCTCCCCCAAAGCAAAAAAAAGGGCAGTTTTTAGCATAGCAAGCCTCCCTGGAGCCTCAGGAGACCCAAAACAGTATGCTGGGGGGAAGGCACATGGGGGGCATGCCAGGGGTGGGGGGGCTCCCCCTAGCCAGCGCACCCTTCCCCTGCGTGCCGTTTTGGGTCTCCTGAGGCTCCAGGGAGGCTTGCTATGCTAAAAATGGGCTGTTCAATTAGGTGATTAGTTTGCTTCTCCCTGGAGCCTTAGAAGACCCAAAACAGTGCGGGGGGAAAGGGTGGGGGTGCACCCCTGTGAACCCCTGCACCCCACCATATACCCCACCCCGTTTTTGGCTTTGCAAGCCTCCACTTACCTGGGAGCCAGAAACAGGCGCATGGTGACTTCTGGGAGTGGTGGGGCAGGGTGGACGGGGCCAGCTGGTCTTCGGAACTACCGGTTCACCAAACTGGATATACAATTAACATCTGGTTCTCCCAAATCGGCCCAAACCGGTAGAATCCCACCCTGATGGTAACCAACAAAATCTTTAACTATAACATTTGTAAAGTGATCGTAACAAGACATAAATTAAGATGTACAAATATTTTATCAGCTATTTCACTTAGATATTATATTAAATAATTTTAGGAACAAATGGAATCTATAATTAAATAGAGGCTGAAAATTGTGTTATATCCACCTGTGGTCTCTGTTTGGAAGAAAAGTAAATAAATGCATTGGTTTAAAAAAAACACAGTGGTTTAAGAACTGGGAGTTGATTGGAGTTTTTATAATTTAAGTAATATGAAGATGATCTTATTCAGTAATATGAAAAAAAACATGGACTTTATAGAATGGCCTTAATGGATAAAGACATATTTAAGAAAATCAGAGATATAATTTCTAACTTGAAAGCAATTTTTATCTTTATGGGATTTCAGCATATTTTTGCTGAGATGAAATTTCCTAAACATTTTCTTCGAAGTGGATGTGCTTTTCTTTTTGACATTTTTCAAGTACTGTAAAAGAAAGGAGGTCAAAATGTTCACAGCATGGCAATGCTTCCAGATTCCAAAGTAAATCTCTTTACACCCTCATTAGCTGCTGATTTGATAGCGGAGTCAAATCATGCCAGTGAGGGCAAATGAAGATAATGAAGAGTGATGCCAATGGGTTCCTAAAAGAAGACAATGGGTTTGTGAGAAAATGCTACTAGTATTCCAGGAAAGAAAAGAACATATAAAGCAATTCAGAATATTCCTTCTCCTCTAAACTCATTCAGCTATTTGTATCCAGAAAGCAGTCAATATTCTGCATGGAATTCTGATATAAAATCATTCCCAACCTCATTAAATAGGTCAAACCTTTTTAAAATAATTATTAAAAAAAAAAAAATCTCACCTCTTAGTTTCAAATCTTTAAAGGAGTCCTTCCTCACATCAGATTTAGCAAGACAATTGCCACAAGCAGCTTATCTAACATGCTATGAAAAATAGTTACACGTGTATATATAATAGGACTAGACAATTCTTATAGAAAAATGACTATTTGTGTGTTTGCTTCATTAGTTAAAATAAAATTACCTGACAACTGACCTGGAGATACCCTGACTTGGTATAGCAAAAGAGTCTCGCCCAGGTTCAGTGTTGTGAGTTGTTCTCTCATTTCTGCACAATTATTTTCTAAAAAAAGAACACAGTGAGTTTGATGATTATTTCTAGTATGTCACCCAAGCTGAGTTTTATAGTGTAGCATTTGGAATCAAATTGTGCAATCAGCTGAACATATGTTTTCTCCCTTTCATTCCTCTTCTCCCGCTAACAATTAAAACTCTTTTGCGCAGCATTCTCAAAGACTTGTTATGCTATGCTGTGCTATGCCATTGCACCACATATTGCATTATAAAATAATATAAGCTAAGTACAATCTGGAAATGTAACATAATGTCAGAAAGTTATTTTTCAAGTCACAATAACAGGTTGCAATGTTTATAGCATTTTTGGTTGTTTCCTTTCACATGTCAATCTAAATATTTAGTATTACTAAACAAAGGATATAGATCGCTGAAAAGAAATGTGATGGTTAAGATTACCCTGAAGTGTCTTTTCAGTAAAATGTGCTAACTTGTGTTGGTATGGCTGAGACCTCTATGGATTACCAGAAAGCTTTAATGTGTGTCTTTTTAAATTTCATAATATACAGAAGTTAAAAGTAATTCTTATGCTCATTTTTGCAATCAACATCATCTGTTCCTTTTCACACTGTTTTTTAGGGTTTCTTTATAAATATTATGTTTCAATGAAATAATTAGTTCACCTGATATGTCCCTGTAGTGCTATCATTCCAAAAGCTGTTTGTTACAAGAGATGATATATGAAGCAGAACTTATATGAATATACGAAGCAACAAATTAAGAAGTGATTCCTTTTTCCCCAGTATCTGCTCTTGTGTGCCCATACTCATAAAGAATTTAAGAATATTAACAAACAGACAAAACATAAAAACATCAGCTCCCCCATATTTATATACAAACAGTGAGTCGGTTGGTTCATCAGTTTTGTGCATTCACTTCATAGTCACAATTACAATTACCTTATATAATAACTCTTATCGTCAATACAAACTTATAAATCATCATATCATTATTAAAAAAAAAGAAGTTTGACTATACTTTTGTTCGATCATGCCTTTGTGAGAAAACTATATTTTAAGTAATTTATTCTAAAACAAATCATATAATCATGCCAGTTCTATCCTAAAGTAAAAGAAAAAAAAGGAAAAAGAAAACCATTATATAAATATAATATCCAATACCAAAAATGAGAAAAGAAAAATAAATTCAATATTATTCCTTATTATCTAGCATTTCAAATATTCTATTTTTGTATTTCATCATTCAGCCATTGATAGAAAAGATCCCAAATTATATACAAATTTTTATCTTCTTGCTCTCTAATTTCAAAAGTCAATCTACTCATCTCAGCACATTCCAATATTTTCTTTATAACTTCTTCCTGTAATGGAATTTTCTCATTTTTCCAATTCTTTGCAAATACAATCCTAGCCGCAGTCAATACATTTACAATCAAATATTTCAACTCTTTGCTATAAACATCTGGTAAGATTCCCAATAAAAAAAGCTCCGGTTTCAAGTCTATGTGCTTCTTTGTCATTTTTTCCAGCCACATGTGGATTTTAGTCCAATATTTTCTAGCATCCTCACAAGTCCACCACATATGGTAGTATGAACCAGGTTTCTGATGACATTTCCAACATTTTTCGGATTTATTCTTGAACATTCTTGCTATCCTTGTCGGAGGAAAATGCCACCTGTAAAACATCTTATACAAATTTTCTTTATAGGCTGTAGACATTGTCATTTTATAATTTTGCAAACATAAATTCTGCCATTTCTCTAAATCAATCCCATATCCAAAATTCCTCCCCCAAGCAATCATAGTTTCCTTAACTTGTTCTTCCTCCAGCTTAATTTCCAATAAGTAACCATATAATTTTTTAATCACCTTTTCATCAGTACCCATCAAAATCTTATCTAAATCAGTTTGTTTATCATAAAATCCCTCTGTTTTGGAATCCTCATGATACTTTGCATGTATTTGCAAATATGAAAACCAATTCATCTGTATACCTTGTTCCTCTAATTTTTGTATTGATTTAAGTTCACCCTTTTCATCTAGTAATTCCCCATAGCTAACTGTTTGTTCCTTTTTATAAATTATAGGGTAAGAAAACGCTTCTATCGTCAATAACCAAACTGGAATTTTCAAATAACATTGTTTTTTTGTCTTCTCCCAATTTAACCACAGAGACTCCCGTATATAATGTCTTCTAAAATAGCCCTGTGTTTTGGTTCCCTTATACCATAAAAAAGCATGCCAACCCAGCAACAAATCATGACCTTCTAATGTCAACAATCTAGTTTTCCTTAATGTTATCCATTCTTTAACCCACATCAAATTTGCAGCTTGGTAGTACAACTCCCAATTAGGCAGGCCAAACCCTCCTCTGGTTCTGGCATCCTGTAAAAGCTTTAATTTTATCCTTGCTTTCTTGCCTTGCCATATATACTTCAAGACAATTTTATTTAAATCCTCAAAATAGTCTTTTCCAAGCCTAATTGGTATTGTTTGAAACAAAAATAAAATTCTGGGTAAAATATTCATCTTAATTGTTGAAATCCTTCCTATTAATGACAATTGTAGGTTTTCCCATTTCTTCAGATCTAGGGCTATCTGTTGTTTAAGTTTAATATAATTGTTCTCTTTTAATGTACTACATCTTGATGTCAAGTATATCCCCAAATACTTAACCTTATTTGTCACTTGAATTTTTAACAATTCTGCCAATTCTTCTCTTTGTCTTAGCAACATATTCTTTGTCAAAATCTTAGTTTTATCTTTATTTATTTTCAGACCGGCCACCTCCCCATATGCCTC
Organism: Pseudonaja textilis; assembly: GCF_049901715.1. Taxonomy (NCBI): domain Eukaryota; kingdom Metazoa; phylum Chordata; class Lepidosauria; order Squamata; family Elapidae; genus Pseudonaja; species Pseudonaja textilis. The sequence continues at coordinate 27,581,196 of NC_141995.1, read as the reverse complement.
TATCTTTTCCAACAGCTTCAAGGCTGTTTCTATAGGATCTTCCAAGATAAAGACTAGATCATCTGCAAAAGCTTGTAGTTTAAATTCTTCTTTTTTAATTTTCATTCCTTTTATAGTTTTATCTTCTCTAATATTTCTATTCAACACTTCCAAAGTCAATACAAATAGCAAGGGAGAAAGAGGACAACCTTGTCTTGTGCCTTTTCTTATGCTAATAGGATCTGTAAATTCTCCCTCCATCATTACCATAGCTGTTTGCTCATTGTAAATTGCTTCTATTGCCTGAATAAATCTTCTAGCAAAGCCCATCTGTTCCATTAAAAGTAACATAAATCTCCAATTCACATTATCAAATGCCTTTTGGGCATCTAAAAATATCAAAGCCATTTGCTTTTCTGGATGCGCCTCATAGTATTCCAAGGTGTCCAAAATTATTCTCATATTGTCTCTGATTTGTCGCTTTGGCAAGAACCCATTTTGGTCTGGATGAATAAAGTTGTTCAGGTATTTTTTAAGTCTTTCTGCTAATATTGAAGCAAAGATTTTATAATCTGCGTTTAATAAAGAAATCGGTCTATAATTTTTGATTTGAAGTAAATCCGCTTCCTCTTTTGGAATAAGTGTAATATAGGCCTCTGACCATGTTTTAGGTATCATCTTTTTTAACATAACTTCATTCATAACTTCTAACAATGGAATACACAGTGATTCTTGAAAGGTTTTATAAAATTCTACAGGAAACCCGTCTGGACCTGGTGCCTTTCCATTATTTGGTTTCTTAAGTGCTTGGCTTAACTCCATCATTGTTATATTGCTTTCTAACATTTCTTCAATCTCTTTAGGTATCTTAGGTAGATTTGCATTCTGTAGGTACTGTTTAACTTTCTCCTCATCAATATCTTCTTTCTTATATAAATGTTTGTAAAAATCATGAATAATTTCTTTTTTCTCTTTGCTGCCATGACAAGTTTTACCTTGGTCATCTATTAACTGCAGTATTTTCCTCGACTCTTTCTCCTTTCTCAACTTATATGCTAGCCATCTACCTGGCTTATTTGCATCTTCAAAATAATTCTGTTTAGCATTCCTAATTTTCTGTGCCAGTTCTTCTTTCTCTATTAGGTCCATTTTATGTTTAATTATATCCAGTTTCAGTTTAACGTCTTTTTTCTGTGGCATTTTCTGCAGTTCTTTTTCGAGTCTTTTATATTCATCCTCCAAGGCTTTAAAAGCTTGCCTTTTCCTAATATTCTTTTTTCTTGTGTAGTCTATTATCAAGCCTCTAACATAAGCCTTCATTGTATCCCAAACATTCTGTATTGAAGTATCTTCTTTTCTGTTTTCTTTAAGAAAAAAAACCAATTTTTTCTCCATCCATTGTGTAAATTCTTTCTCCTTTAAAATAGTATTATTTAATGTCCATCTCGATCTTTTTTTTTGTCCCTTCCATTTGATTGTCGATGGATTATGATCAGCCCAAGTACTTGTTTCAATATTTACTTCTTGAACACTAGATATTAAGTCTGTTGAGATCCAGATCATGTCAAGTCTGGACCATGATAAATGTCTATTTGAATAGAACGTATACTGCTTAAATTTAACATTTCTTTCTCTCCATATATCTTTTAGAGTTAATTCATCTATCATTTTAAAAAAGGATTTAGGAAGAGTTTTTCTATTATACTTAGCTGCTGTTGCAATATGATCAAGTTTATTGTCCACGATTCCGTTGAAGTCTCCCATCATTGTTTGTATGTTAAAAAACAATAAAAACTTTTATAATAAAAAAAAAAGAATTTAAGAATATTAAATCACAACATTCTGAATGAAATCACTTGAATATTCATTTGAATATTGATTGTCCAATATGAAACATGCCACTAGTGTCATGCTGCATTCTTACCTGGATAAACAGGTGAGATAGATATATATAGTAAATAACAAATCACCCAAAACTTTATGAAAGGAATATCAATAATAAGAAAGTGAAGAAACATTTATTTTTCTTGATAATTCACTGGATAACAAATATTTTTATTCCTGAACACTTTGGGGTGTATCTTATAGATTTTTGGTTGTTGATTGTGAAAATAACCTGTCATTTAATTTATTGCATACCATTTATAGAAAACTTCTATATTTACAAAATGGGAAAGTATATTCTTTAGTATCTGTTGGCTGGGCTGCACACATGAATGAAACATGAAAACCTGTAACTGTTATTAAAGCACATCCGGTATACCAAGTTGGAAGACAGGTTGGATATACCAAGAATTATTGTATGGGATAGCAGTCAAAAACTGCCACATTGTATAAAAAAGAAATGGCCACTCTGAAAGAATTTGGTCATAAATAAAGAATTGTACTGGTCAGATACATTAGCAATGACAAGCAATTCAAATATCTGTTAGTGGGGACAGATAAAAACACCTGGAAAGGATTCAAGGATGTTATTAAGAATTTTTGACAACTACAAAACACCAAGCTGATTGACACATTTCACATTTTCACAGAAAATTCATTTTCTGCATTCATGCTTGGACTTTTTCCCCCTGAAAATCTAGGTTCAGTCAGTGATGAACATGGTGAAGGATTTCACCAGGACATTGACAAAATGGGAAGAAACAGTGTCAGAGCAACTGGAATCCCTCAATGCCAGATGACTATTATTGGACACTGCAGCGAGCTGCCTTGGACATTGAGTAATAATGAAAATCAAAACTTTTAGCCTTTTTGAATTCATGCAGCATGTCAGAAATATTAGGCAATTAAAAACACAATCTTTAAACATTAGTTTCATATTTCTCAATATTTCTACATAATACAGACATTCTGAAATTATATTTCTGTTCAGTTCAATTGAGTATCATAATCACCAAATATTTTTCAAGAAGGATTTTTTTTTGTCAAAAATTGTTGTCCAGTGAATTTATAGATGACCTGTTCATGGCCAAATTAGGATTCATTACAAGATTGAGTAGCTGTAAAAAAATTTAAAAAGAGCATGTGTATTAAACACTTTAGCAGTTGATTATGGTGAAATTTGTAAGTATGGCAATAATACTTATAATCACCATTGGAGGGCACATTATGAATTCTGTGAGTCTTCATGTAGTTCATAAGTCCGTGAAAACTTAGTTGGGTCAGGTTTAGCCCCTACAAAATTTCACCTATTTGTAAGAAATCTGGCTTGATCTTGACTCTAATGTTGCCTATGAAAAGGATTACACTCCTGAAGCAGCAGATCTATGATTATGTAGTTCTTCTGAATTGGAATTTCATACTAAAGATATCGAAAACCTACCCAGTGTTTCTTTTGCCCAGCTTCAATTAGTATTCTAATTGTACACCTTTTTGGACTGGGAATTCCTAATGATTATGATGCATGATCATGCATCTTCTATTATCTTCTATATAAATTATTGCATCACACACTAGATGGGTCTTTAAGATGATTCAGCTACAGTTATTTAAAATTCATTGGCTCCAATGTTAAATGTACCTAGCAGATTCAGCAATGGTATGGTCATTGCACTGGCTACTTATTTACTTCAGGTTCCAATTTAAAATGCTGGCTGTAATCTACATGGATAATCTCCTTAATTTCTTGAGAACTTCTAGCTAGTTTTAATCTGTTCTGTTAGTGCATCCTGAGATGGTAAATATTCCACCATAGAATACCTTGCTTCCTGAAATATATGGCCGTTACCACTACTCTGCTTTTTAGAATTCTATAGAGACAAAATTGTTCTGCTGCTTTATGGAGAGGATAGGATAGGATACGATAGGACACATAGAATTAAATTCTTGATTAGATCTGTATATTTTATTTGTTGTATATTTATGTAGTTGTATTTTCCTTTGTGCTATTGTAAACCAGTTTGGATTTCTCAAATAAGAAATATACAAATTATTGTATAAATAAATATATTGTTAACGTTGTTCTATTTATTTAATAAGTCAAATAAATTACATTTCACAATGAATCTATAACATATATAGAGAATTCTGCTCTATTCTTTTCAGATTCTTCATGGGATTATTTAAATTGTAGGTACCAATGTAATGCTAATTCTTGATTTAACTTTTGTGTGGACCAAATATAGAAATATTTCAGAATTAAACTTGGAAACGTGGAATTAAAGTTGCCAATCCGTTCCCATTTTTTGAGCCATAGAGTACCTAAGAACTGTTGCATTCATTCCTTCTACTGCAGTTCAAATTAAGTATCAGAAAATATAAAGAAAGGCAGATTTTCAACTAGTATAATTGCTAGATATTGCACACCTTATTTGTATTAAAGTAGTTAAAAGATACTTTATTCTTATTGCTAGAACTATATCTGAATTTCTCTGGAAGTAATTTAATTGGCTCAGCTCATTTTATATTAAAATATGCAATTTTTCCAATCTACTTGTTAGCTTGGACCTCTTTAACATACTAAATCCATTATAATGCCTTTCAGGGTACTTTAACCATTTTACAAAATATAATTTAGTAAGGGTTAATGGAATGTTTAGAGTTTAGATGATTTAATTTCTTCTTAATGTGTCCTGTTTAGAAAGCATGAAATTTACATTGTATGAAAATTATCTATTTACAGTACATCATTTCCCATAAATAGAATTTTTGGACCTAAGAACGATATGATAAAATTGCATAGCAAGATAAATGGATATCCCAAACATGCTAAGACTGATTTAGAAAATCATAATTATTTTGTTTTCACTAAATTATTTTAGTTTAAATTATAGTTACTGATATTTGCCCTTATTAATGTCCACAGAGTTGAAGATCAATACAGAGTTTTAAACACTAACCCATGTCCAGCCATTTTATTGTCATGGCAAAGTTGGAACACTTTGTCCCTGACTGCCTGTGTTTTCTATAGTTTCTAAATGCTTGTGATCTGTTGTATCTAGACTGAATGGCTTCTACCTTCCAAAATTATGTCCATTTGTTGAAAATGTAATCATTCTATTCATCTGGCTAAAGCACCTGAATAAAATACAAATGGCAAAATATTTAACTGGCTTCCACCCACTCTGGGTGGAGGAAAATAATTCCCAAAGTGGCAAGTGACTTTTCAGTGTCTGGGGATCACCTGTGAAATAAAATGATGTTTTAGCTCCTGAAATGCTGCTTGCACCTGAGTAAACCATGAGACTTTTCAGCCTTTTTAAAAGAAATTGATATAGTAGTTATATGCAGTCTACAAAATTATATAAAGTTCCAATATAAATGAGTGAAGTCCCCAAAATTCTGTACATTCTTCTTTGAGGTGGTTGTCCCAAACTGTTATTTTGCTCCATTTGCATGATTTCAATATAAATCCTCTACTATAAATAGTCCCACTCGTGTTGATCAAATATACATTTCACTAACTTAATAAAAGTTCTTCAAAAAATTTCTTTAAGAATTTTTGTATTTATGCAAGAAAGGGACCTCAGAAATATTATACATACAAATATGCCATGACACATTTGTCTGAAACATCTGAAAAGATCTCAGTCATGAATCTGAAGATGACTGATCTGCAACTGACCAAGCCAAAAGACATCACAAATTACAATACTTGGCATCAAATTCTTAAATGTTTATGTATTTCTTTCATTCTATCATTGTATATATTTCTAAAGTCCAACTTGGAATACATACATACATACATACATACATACATACATACATACATACATGGAGGTGTTTCCAAGATCGCAGATCAATGTCAATGACTGGTGGATCCTGGGTAAGAAGTTTACAGTCATGAGCAGTCTTCACCCATGTTCTTTTAGTATGAAAATTGGGGGTGCAAATGCTGGAGAATTGAATGAATAAGTAAATCATTTTTTAAAATAATTTCCATTCAGAAATTGCTTCAATTACTTTTAGTAGATGTGCAATGTTATCTTTTAATTAGAGTATGGGATCTTGGTTTCAATGACTTGCCTGGTAGGGAAGAAATGCCATAGCTGCCTCCTTCCTGGATACATTGAAAAGTCCAACTACAGGTAGGCCTTGACTTACAACAGTTTGTTTATTGACCATTTAATATTGCAATGGCACTGAAAAGTGACTCATGATCCTTCTTCACACTTATGACCATTGCAGCATCCTCATGGATCAAAATTCAGATGCTTGACAACTGATGGATATTTATTTCAGTTGCAGTATCCCAGAGTCATGTAATCAGGGGTGGAATTCTACTGGCTCTTTCTGGCTCTACAGAACCAGTAGCTCTGAAGAGCAGCTGTCACAGAACCGGTTCTGTGTCTGCCACTGTTTTGGCCCACCCATCCACCCAGGCTCTTACCTGTCCTTTATTTCCTGCTTTTTCAACCGCAGCTGCTTTGCATGGAAAAGCAGGAAAAAAGGGCTTTTCCAACCACTGCGCACTCTCACGCAGCGCTGCTCGCTGTCCAGGCAGCTCAGCAGGTTGTAAATTGCACTTGCATGACTCGTGCGATTCACGCATGCGCGCATGACACAGAGCAACAGAACCAGTAGTTATACCAGTCGGATCCCATCCCTGCATGTAATTCCGCTTTTGTGACTCTCTGACAAGCAAAGTCAATGGGAAATCCAGATTCACTTAACAACCATGTTAGTAACTTAACAATTGCAATGATTCACTTAACAACAGTGGCAAACTTAAATTTACTTAACAACTGTCTTACTTGAGGCTCAATTGTGGTCATAAGTCAAAGACTACCTGTATTTCCATGACAAAGCAGAAAATTTTCACTGGACAGAGATGGCAAGGTGGGATGCTTAAAACCTTGCAATATTGTTCACATTTTGGTGATTTAAAAAAAAAGTTATTTGTACCTAGTGATGATATACATTATGTAACTGTAGCCAATGAATCTCCATTATGATGGAAACTTTTAAGAAAGTTGTCACCTAGAAAGGCAAGAATTTGTGTGATCTTGTATTGTTAGCTGCAAAGAAGTTGTGCATCGGCACCAGCCCAGTTCTTAGCTCCTGCCCATTGTTTCCAGCCTTTCTCATGACTAAGTGGAAAAAGTGAACCTAGGAAACTTCAATTTGATATCATTATCTAGGAACATCCTATAAAAGATAATCTAGTAGTGGGCTTGTAAGTGCTTAATGTAAATGCTTAAGAACTTAAACTAAATGGAGACTATAATAATATATAAAATAAAGCAGGTTGAACCAGACAAATCTTGTTGCTTTCTTTGTTTTTCTACATGGGATAAAACAGATAAATATGTACAAGCCAAGTGGTACCTGGCTTAGCAATAGTATTTGTGAGAAGAACCTGGAAGTTGGTAGACCACAAACTAAATAGGAACCAACTATGTGCTACAGGTGCCAAAAATATTTACAGAAAAAATAAAGATATGCACTCAAGATAAAAATGTGATAGTATTACTTTATGCTGTACTGGTCAGACTATGTCTGGAATACAAAAAGGACATGGAATAATAGGGATCATCAATCATCTGGTTGGACCATGAAAAAGGGTCTTCTTGGTGGTGGCCCCCCTGCTGCTTTTTTAAAAGGCCCCCAAAACATGGCTTTGTCAGTGAACCTGGAGACTACAAATGGAAATGGAGCTGATCAAGTAATTATTATGTTTGCATTGTTGCTGCCATGGGATGGGGTAACGGTGGAATAGATTTTTTTTTACTTCATGATTTTTATGTGATGGGTTTTTTTAAAAAATTAAATGCTGTAAACTTCTGTAAACAGAATCATCTATGTGTGGGTTCGGCAGCTATATAAATTTGTTTAATGAATAAATAATAAAGGATGCTTAGATACCAGATATTATGAATAAAGGAACTTGGGTATATTTTGCTAAAAGAAGAGAAGACTATGTAGTCTGCCAATATATAAAGGGATATCACAGCAAGAAGACTGTGAATTTATTCTGCATAGCATCTGAGATTAAGACAATTTAGTTAAATTAAGATAATTTAACTAAGAGAGATTCACACTTGAAGTAAGAAATTTCCTGACTGTGAGACTCATTAAGCAGTGGAACAGGCTGTCCCTATACCAATGTTAGGATTAAGAATAATTACAGAATAACTTAAATGGAGGCAAATTAAGTTAAAACAAAATAGAAAGCTTGTATTGAACTCCTTTACAACTAGGATTATATAATGATTAATCATTTGTAATCAGGTAATGTATTCAAGGCAAAGTCTGTTAAATAGTTCACCTATTCAATTATCAAACAGGAAAGAACCAAGCAGAGAGAATATACCCATTAAACTGCTAAAACCTACAGGAGAACTTGGAGTTAAAATATTAATATCTTTGGATCAAACAAATAAGGAACAAAACAATGTGATCTTGAGACTGTAAAAGTTCAGAGCATATACCTGTATCAAAGAACATAACATTACTGAACCAGCATACTAATTCCACATCAAACAAAGTTTTTCTTAAGATCTTAACAAATAAGAATATGGCCAAACATTGTAAGAATACTTTTAAAGGCAGATGAAAATGAAATAAGGTAGCTAGTACAAACTAAATAATGTTGAGAAGAAAAGTTTATCTTTGCTTTATTGTAATACTTTCAATGTGGAATGTAGAATTTTATAGCCAATGGCTGTGACATAAAAAGAAAACATCAATGGACAAATATTTAATTCAGATTAATATGATTTCTCAGCTTGAATCTAAGTGACTGAACACAATTTTAACAAAGCTAGGAATCTAATGAAATATACTTGTCAGATTCAAGACATGTCCACAGGGCACCAACAGGAGAGCGGTAAGATACTATGAACTCATCACAATTCAGAAAAAGTCAAAGACGCCCCATTCATAGGTTCCTGTTACCAACAAGCAATTGAGAGTTATTTTGATGCTACAGCCATTTGGGTTTCTAAAGTTTTTTTGCCATCAGACGTCTCTTTAATGTAATGTTAGCGTATACACATCTCCTAAAAACTGAAACACCAAAATAAATAGTGAAAACAATTAAATGGACAGAATAATTTATTGTAATGATGTAACTAAAATGTTCTTCACACATCCCATGGACTGCACACCTCCTGTACCACATCTCACAATTTCAGAAATCGTGACAGAGAATATTTTGATGGTGCTTTCTAATCATTTGCATGTTAGAAATTGTGAAATTTTACACTTAAGAACTGTAGTGTCACAGTGAGGTATTGCAGGCAATTCTGCTGATTGATGACTAGCAGAAGTTCCGCAGTTTAATTCTCACCAGCTCAAGGTTGACTCAGCCTTCTATCCATCCAAGGTCAATAAAATGGGGACCCAGATTGTTGGGGGCATATGCTGATTCTGTAAAGTGCTTAGAAAGGGCTATAGAGCACCATGAAGTGATATATAAGTGCTATTGCTATTGCTACTGTAACAAATAAATTATATCCTTCAAATATCCTACCAGAACGTTGTCTTATATCAGAAATCCAATCATATTGTTATAAGACATGTATGTTATCTTTGTGTTTGGTTTTCATTTCAGAGAATGAAAGAGATATGAACATACTAGAAAGTCTACATACACATGGAGTCCTTGACTTACAACAGTTTGTTTAATGACTGTTCAAAGTTACAACAGCACTGTAAAAAATAACTTATGATTGTTGCTTACACTTACAATTTCAGATGCTTAGCAACTTGTTCATATTTATGATGGATGCAAGGCCCTGGGGTCATGTGATCAGCTTTTGCAATCTTCCGATAAGCAAAGTCAATGGAGAAGCCAGATTCACTTAACAACCATGTTATTAACTTATCAACTGCAGTGATTCACTTAACTATGGCAAGAAAATGGGCAAACTCACTTAACAAATATTTCACTTAGCAACATAAATTTTGGGCTTCAATTCTGGTCATAACTCGAAGACTGCCTGTCAGTATTTCTTCCATTATAATGAATGAAACATTCTCAGCAGAAAGGAAACTTCCATCAACAGATTGTAGCTCTTGACTCCCAAATTAAATACTACCTCTGGACAAGCCTATTTATGTAATTATGATGTTATTAAAGCTTGAAATGTGTTTCCATGTTAGGAGTAGAATCTAACAGGAAGTTCCTTGTATAGGAAGACTTGGCACAAAGGGTATTAAAGTTGTTCAGCTCTTCAAATTCAGTTTCTAAAATACCTGAAAACACAAATGTAACAGCAGGTGCTACAGTTGAATTCCACTATGCTCTGAAACTCTTTTTGGAAACAGAATCTGATGCACTGGAGAGCCATAATATACATCTGTCAAAATTGCTGTTTTGACATAAAAGTATTATTTCTGAAAAATACTTTGAATAGCAATAACAATAACACTTAGACTCATATGCCACTTCACAGTTTTAAAGCCCTCTCTCTCTAAGCAGTTTACAGAGTCAGCATATTGCCCCCAACAATCTGAGTCCTCATTTTACTGACCTCAGAAGGTTGGGAGGCTAAGTCAACCTTGAACCAGGTGAGATTCGATCTTACAAATCCAGCAGGCAGCTGGCAGTCAGCAGAAATAGCCTGCAGTACTGCACTCTAACCACTGCACTGCCATGGAATAGTATATCATGGAAGGAGTCTTACATAAAGAGCTAATGATAATTTATTCTTTTAAGGCGTAAATCAATTATTGTATTGGCAATCCTTAGAATAGTACTAAGTAGTGAGCAGGCAAGAAAACCTGCATTTAATATACTTATGAAGAACAGTGTTGTTATACTTTACTACAGATTTATGCCCTTTGGGGGGAGGGCGAAGACTTCCAATTCTTTTTTTTACATTCAGTATAGCAGCAAACACATGACCAATTTGAACTACAAAAGTTTTTCATACCAGACAATCCTTTTCACTAACTACCTCCATACAAGAATGGCAACTGTAGAATTGCAACTGTAATGAAGAATTGCAACTGTAATGAATAGAATCATTTGTTTGTCCTTTCATGATGCAATGCAATCATGGTAAATTTTTATTTTTTTCTTTAAACAAAACTGTTATTTAATACACAAAGATATTTTTAATCAACAGGATTTAGTCATAAGAGACTAAAGCTCAGCTATAATCTAAATTAGAACAGGCTAAAACCATATAATAATTTCATTGATAAATTGATCAGTATAGTCTAGTTGAAATTTCAATACTTTCTGAAACTATCTCTAAGGTTAGAAAAATGATTCACTTTTGTTGGGTTTTGTTTTTCTTCTTTTATTCCATGTTTAGTTCATTTTATTTTTGTTTGCCAAAAACATTCTGGGAAAAAAAACCATTTTATCTCAGCTCAGTTCTCAACAAAGTTAAAAAAAATGTTATATTTTTTTGTTTGTTAATTGCAAAGCTATATATACACACAAGTTTAACATAAAGAAGACTAGAACAAGCAAGAAATGACAATTGCAGTGTTCAATCATAATCTTCTTTAGTTCTCTCGTCAGCAGAATATTGCTGTCATTTATAATAAAGAAGACTTTGTGTTCCAAAGCTAAAAACATTAACGGTATGTAAATTGGCAAAAATATATCAACACAGCAGTTCACACAGGTATATAATATTTTTCAAAGTTAACTTCATAATGCCATGCACAAACCATTCTGTAATGTCACAGAGTGAATTTTAGCTCAGTGATTCAACATCAACGACAAAATGTGGCAGTATTTAAAAATATTTATATGAATATTATGGCATTACCAATAGTATTTCCTGGTATTAGAAGCAGACATAAAAAAAAAAATCCTTGTATATGTTCTCTCAAAAAAATGTACCAAATGTGCATATATTTGAAACTGCCTATATCACATAACAGACAGTTGACATTTGCTATATGCAGCATTATATTGAAGCTCTTTCAATAGTAGGCATTTGGACTATATTGTGCAAATACTTTATCATGGGAACCAGCTGTAGTTCATTTGGGGTATTGTTAAAGTGGGTTTTTTTAAAGAATTGCACAAATCAGCACTACTTTACCTAAAGCAGGGGTGTCCAACCTTGACAACTTTAAGACTTGTGGACTTCAACTCCCAGAATTCCTTAGCCAGCTTTGCTGGCTAAGGAATTCTGGCAGTTGAAGTCCACAAGTCTTAAAGTTGCCAAGGTTGGACACCCCTGACCTAAAGGATTGTCTTCTCCCATATATACTGAAGCACAAGATACGTTTCACAGAGTTTTCTTTCTTCTTCAAATGAACAGTTTGGACCCCTTATATTATTGCATTTAAAATACAGAAGAGTGCAAATGAAGGCAATGTCCCAAGATACATGTCCCAGGATAACATCACAGGATCCAATTTTAATTGGTCACCAGGACCAGAAGTTTATTCTTCCAAGCATTCAGACTTGTGCTGGAACCCATTTTCAGGAAATGTCTCTTGCTCTGCAAATTATAATACTGAATACGGAAAAGCTTTTTCAATCACTGCAAAAGGAAAACTTTGTTAGTCTTTGGTAGCAATTTATAAGATATATTTTGGTAGATCCTTTTTCAACTAACAAATGCTACTAACAATCATATGTTTTTATGAACCCTATCCTCATCAGGCTGCACAGGCTGCATTAGATTTTTATCAGGTGCATGGAATGGCTTGTCTTCTGTATGAATCAAACCTACATACATCAAAAAGTTTTCAGGCCTTTCCAAAGATCAAAAGAAGTACAATAGTGTTTAATACATTACAATTGTTGACATTTTTCAAGTTGAACAATAATTTATACAAAAAGAAACAACTAAGCAAATTCCTTCCTTTCTTCTTTCCTTCCTTCCTTCTCCAACCCCCTTTCCCTCCCTCCGTCTCTTCTTTGTGAGGACCTCTGGCAGATTAGATGTCCCTGTCAACAACTCTGCAAGTGAGGAATAACATTACAGGGAAAATCAGCCTGGAGGAGGAAGACATCAGGGGATCATCCACTTATGTTTGAGATAGCACTTTCTTGTGAACATAACACAGGAATTAAGTTTTTTGTGGTCAAGGATGAGAAGGGCAGCTTGGAAGCTGACACATGTAAATCTTTTTTGAACATATGACCAGTAAAACATTTGGGTGTATTTAATTTACAAACTAAGAAAAACATTCTAAATATCAGCAAAAAAAAAGTATCTTGCTGAGTTGCCTTCTTTTTGGAATTTAGTAAAGCAAAGCAATGCTATCTTAAATAATTTTAATTTAAAAACAAAGACAAGATTGTGATTCAAGAAGTTTTCAATTGGTAAAAGGGTTTGCCAAATCAATTGTGGCAAACAATTGATTAATTAGACAAAAAGATCAAGGTCTTGTAAGAATGCTGCTGTTTGCTTATTCTTAAAGAAAGTAGATAATAGATAGATTTTTCAAAATAAAAATAGAAGAGCAATATGAGCTAGGCTGTGAGACTGTAACTACAAAGAACTAATTGGACCCAAAGTGTTAAAGGCATAGAAAAGCAAAACAGAAAAAAGGAGAAGCCTGACTTTTCCTTTCACCCTCGTAATTGACATACTTTCACTTTCTGACAACCTTAAGAAAATCTGTAAGATTGAAAAAAGAAGAGGTTCACTAGAAAAAAGTTACAAATAAGGACATTTTTGCTATTTTTATTGCAGAAAAGGTTTGAGAAATTTGGCAAGAAAATGACTGCCATGGTTGTCAGTAATTTAGATATGTTGAGAAAGGAAATGGAAGAAGAATTTGCAAGAATAAAAAAAGATTTAAAAACCTGCATGACAGTTGTTTGGAGATCTAAATAAACAGATCTAAAGATCTAAATAAACAGATCTAAATTATAAAGATAAAAAGAGCCCTGGTGGCACAGTGGTTAGAATGCAGTATTGTAGGCAAACTTGCCAACAGCCAGGAGTTCAATCCTGACCAGCTCAAGGTTGACTGAACCCTTTCATCTTCCAAGGTTGGTAAAATGAGGCCCCAGATTGCTGGCTCTGTAAACCACTTCAAGAGGGCTGTAAAACATTATGGAACAGTGTATAAATATAAGTGTTATTGTTATGCTATCTAAAGCAAATGACTGACAGAGTGAAAATTTTAGAAAGTAAGACAGAAAGTATAGATTGATTGAGAAAAAAATTGAATAATGTGATATTATTGAAACTGGGCAAAAAGCATGTTGTTTAAGATTTATACCAATTTTAGAACAACATGGGAAAGACTGAATAAACTATATACTTGGAAATGTGAACTAAATTATACAAGAGATTTTAAAAATTACTATTTGGCTTGAAGCAAAAACTTTTCCTCTTAGGTTAGCTGAACAAAAAGAAAAAAGCAATGGAGCATTGTTTTAATATATGATTACTGCAGCAAGATTACTATATGCACAAAGGTGGAAACATTCACACTATCCACCACAGAGGCCATTTATGAAATTTACAGAACTTACTGCAATTAATAAACTGATTTATTTATTTTAAAAAATAAACAATATCTACATTTATTGGTGACTTATGGACTTTTTTCATTAAGATTTATGGTTTTGATGATTAGACAGGGTAGAAAATAGAAAGAAAACAGTCATGTAAATTTGTAGACAAAGGTTAAAATATAATTGTACTTAAAAAAACTGTGTGAACAACTTCTACTTCTTTATTTTTTAAAATAATTTTTATTGGTTTTTAAAACAAACATAAACAAACAAAACATAAAAACATCAAATCATCTTCCATATATGGACATACAGTCTGCCGGTTGGTTTACAAATTGTTTTGCTTCCATTTCATAGTCTTCAATTATAATTACATTGTATATAATCTCATATTTTCAATCAATATATTAAATACATTAATATCATTATTAATCAATCATTTGACTATACTTTTATTCATTCATGTTTTCCAAAATGATCATATTTTACTTAATTTGTTTTATGACAATTCAGATTATTATCCCAGATCTATCCTAGAATCATTCTGTAGATATAATAAGAAAAGAATACATCTTTATATATTTATTATTTTCTAAAAGTCTGCATATTTCATTACTATATTTTATTGTCTAACCATTGATAGAATAGATTCAGCACATTCCAATATTTTCTTAATGATTTCCTCCTGTGATGGTATTTTCTCATTTTTCCAGTTTTTAGCAAATACAATCCTAGCTGCTGTTAATACATTTACAATCAGGTATTTCAAGTCTTTACTATATATTTCAGGTAAAATTCCCAATAAAAATATTTCTGGTTTCAAATCTATATGCTTTTTTGTCATTTTTTCCAACCACGTGTGGGTTTTAGTCCAGTATTTTTTAGCATCCACACAAGTCCACCACATTGGTAATATGAGCCAGGTATCTGATGACATTTCCAACATTTTTCGGATTTATTCTTGAACATTCTTGCTATTCTCATCCGGGGAAAATGCCACCTGTAAAACATCTTATACAAATTTTCTTTATATGCTGTTGACATTGTCATTTTATAATTTTGAGACCACAATTTTTGCCATTTCTCTAGATCAATCCCATATCCAAAATTCTTCCCCCCAAGCAATCATAGTTTCTTTAACTTGTTCTTCTTCTAGTTTAATTTCTAATAAATATCTATACAATTTTTTAATCACCTTTTCATCAGTACCTGACAAAATCTTATCTAAGTCAGTCAATTTATTATAGAAACCTTCTGTTTTAGAATCTTGATCATATCTTGAATGTATTTGCATATATGAAAGCCAATTCATCTTTATACCTTGTTCCTCTACTTTTTGTATAGATTTAAGTTCACCTTTTTCATTCAATATTTTACCATATCTAACTGTTTGTTCCTTTTTGTATATTACAGGATAAGAAAATGCTTCAATAATCGATAGCCAGACTGTATGTAATATATATGTATGTATGTATGTATGTATGTATGTATGTATGTGTATATATATATATATATATATATATATATATATATATATATATATATATATATATATATATATATGGATCTTTGGTTGTTGGGTTTTCTCCGCGTAAGATTCGAAGTATCTAGGCAACGTTTCGATGAAGTCTCATTCATCATCTTCAGGCTTCTGTCTCCGGCTCTGTGCTTCTAGTAATGGAGATTGCAGCTTAGTGGGGTGGGACTTGATTGGGTGGGGGCTTGGCTGTGTTCTGATTGGGTGGGGGTGTGTTCTCATTAGTAGGGGGTTTGGCTGTGTTCTGATTGGTTGGGGGGTTAGCCGTGTTCTGATTGGTTGGAGGCGTGTTCTGTTCAGGTGGGGGCTTGGTTGTGCTCAGGTTAGTCTTAGTTGCTGGGGATTTGAGCTGGTGAGTTGTGATCTTGCTGTTTGGCTTGAGTTCGTGGTCCTTCTGCATCTTCATAGTGGGTGTCGGTTTGCTTCATGTATGGCTCAGAGGGGTTTGAAGTGGGTAGTGATGCAGCTGCCGTGCAGCTTCTGGTCCATGGTCATGTCTCATCTTCTGAGTGGGTGGGAGTCTGTTTTCTACATGGAAGTGTGGTGGTGGCATCTTGTGTGGCTCTCATGGGTGTGGGTCTGGTGTCCTTCTTCATGTTAGGTACTCGTCTGTTCATGAGGCGGGTTTCCAAATGGCTGGAAGGCGGGAGGTGTCATCTCGTTTGTTCATGCTGTGTGGGCGTTTTCTATCTCTATGGCTTCTCTGATTATTCTGCTGTTGAAGTGTTCGGTTTTGGCGATAGTTCTGGTATTTTTAAAATCAATTTCATGTCCTGTGGCTTTGAGGTGTTGGACCAGGGAAGAGGTCATTTCTTCTTTTTTGATTGAGTTCTTATGTTCTTCAATGCGTGCACTTATTCTTCTGTTAGTTTGTCCAATGTATGTGGTAGGGCAGGCAGTGCAGGGGATTTCATATACTCCTTGGTTTTCTAATTCAATTTTGTCTTTGGGGTTTCTTAGGATGGTGGATATTTTCTGTTTGTGCAGAATGCTGTTTTGATGTTGTGTTTTTGGAGGATCTTGCTAATTTTGTCTGTAGTGCCTTTTATATATGGGAGGAGGGCTTTGCCGTTTTCTTGTTCTCTGTCTTGGATTTTGGTTGGGGTTTCTTTTTGGATTAGGTGGGTAATCTTCTTTCTTTGGAATCCATTGGCTGTAAGTACGTTGGTGAGAGTGTGTAGTTCGGTTTTTGGTGTTGTTCATCGGCTAAGCATTTTGTTCTGGAGATGAGTGTCTTGGCTCGGAATTGATCTGTGCTGGGTGGTGGTGTGAGAGTGCATGTAGATAGCGGTTAGTATGTGTTTTCTTCTGGTAGATGGTGTGTCCTAGGGAGCCATTGGATCTTTTGTATACCAAGACATCTAGGAAGGAAGTTGATTGTTGGCTTCTGTTTCCATGGTGAATTGTATTTTGGGGTGTAGGCTGTTGAGGTATGTGAGGAAGTTGTTCAGTTTTTCTTTCCCGTGTGGCCAGATTATGAAGGTGTCATCTACGTATCTGAGCCAGAGTTTGGGTTTGTGGCGTATTTTTCTAGAGCTTGTGTTTCAAAGTGTTCCATGTAGAGGTTTGCGATAACAGGTGAGAGGGGTGATCCCATGGGTGCTCCTTCTATTTGTTTGTATTTTTGTCCATTGTAGGTGAAGTAAGTATTGGATAGGCAGTGGTTGGTTAGATCTAGGATGTGCTTGGGGGTTGTATTTGTTTTGGATGGCTGTCAAGGCTTCTTTTATTGGCACTTGGGTGAAGAAGGGATATGACATCGAAGCTTACTAGTAGGTCGCTAGGTTGTAAGTTTTGTTTCTTTATGATCTCGATGAACTGGAATGAGTTTCTTACGTGTGAGTTGATGGATTCTGCATAGGGTTGTAGTTGTTTGCAAGAAATTTGGCCAGGTTTTGTAGAGGTGAGCCTATGGAGCTGACTATTGGTCTGAGTGGGGTTCCTTCTTTGTGTATTTTGGGGAGACCATAAAGCTTGGGGCATCTGGATGATTTTTCTCTGGGTATGATTCCTTGCTGATGGGGGAGGCTTTTATTTTGGATTTGGTAGTTTTTCTAGGTAGGTGGTGGGGTCTGTCTTTAGGGGTTTGTATGTGGGGTCTTGGAGTAGGTTGGTTAACTTGGTTTGGTAGTCAGATGTGTTCATTACCACTGTCGCGTTGCCCTTGTCTGCTGGTAGGATTATTATGCTGGTGTCTTCTTTCAGGTTTAAGTAGTGCAGTTTGTTCTTCTTTGGATAAGTTGCTTTTGGGTGGTTTGCTAGTGCAGAGGATGTTGGTGATTTCGAGTCTGATTTTGTTAGCATCATCAGGGTTGGTTTTGGTCAGGCTGGTTTCAACTCCGCATATGATGGTTTCTGTGGGGATGTGTTTGGGAGCGACAGCAAAAGTTGAATCCTTTTGAAAGGATCTTGGTTTCAGCTTCAGTGAGGATCTTGTCTGAGATGTTGTGCACTGTTTGTTTCATGTGTGGCTGTGGGGGAGGAGTTGGTTTCTGGCGTTGTTGTAGTTTCCTGAGTTTGTTGGTGTGTGTGTCTGTCTTGAGGATGGTCTGTGTTTTGGCTCTCCAGACAGCGAGTTGTTTAGTTTGTCCCAAAGTAGAGGTGAATCTTGTTGCTGAGTCTGAGGTGGAGTGTGAGGAGATCTTTGTTGATTTGGTCTAGGAGAAACCTTTTGTGTGAAGTTCATTTCTAATTGGGGCCAGTTCTGTTCTTTTAAGGATGCGTTTGGTGGCTGCTGTGTTGGTGTGGAATTTCAATTGGAAGCTTGTGGGAATTAAATTTTGATCTCGGCAGCTGCGCATAGGAATGCAGGTCACATAAAATGGAGGCTCTTTGGACTTCAAGTTTTTCATAAGTCTGGTCAGATGGTGCATCTTCTGAGCGGGTGATCGGAATTGAAAACCGAGGAATCGGAGTCCCCTGCGGCCGTTTAGGAGAGGGGTGAGGATCGGCCCCAAATGCTCAGTCGAGGAGCCCTACTGGACCAGACAGCCCATGGGTCACCGCCAGCCAGGCACCCGTTGCTGGCTGACGGGGCAATCGGAGAACCGTGGAGACTGAAGGCATACGCGTGAACAAACTTCGGATGGGCACCTCGCCAGCCTCCCGGCGCCGTTGAGCCATCCCTCGTGGTTCAGACGAGTACCTGGCGTGAAGGAAGGACGCTGGACCCACATGAACCGCACAGACCGCCGCCGCCACTTTCCGTGAGGCAGACTCCCGCCGTTCGAAGCCGTGGTCAGGCCCGCCGGCACTACCTACCTCTGACCGCCGTGAGCCAGCGCCCGCTGGTGCGGAAGGACCGCCCGGCTGGAAGCAGGCAGGCTGAGATCGCTCTCAATGTCTGACGACTGGGCAACATTTCTTTTAACGAAGTGGCACCTGTCCGGTGACGACAGTGGGCACCGGCCAGGCTTGGTGCCCCGCCCGGTCGGACGCGGCCGAGCCGGTTCCACTTACTGGCGGACAAAGGAGGCGGCTGCGGCTCTCCGTGCCTCTGGGAGGCCTGAGAGCTGGTGAGGACGAGACTTTCATCGGCTTGGAGGATGCCTCTTCTTTGATAATAAGACTTATTATGTAAGGTAATTGTAATTATGACTACGAAATGAATGCACAAAACTGATGAACCAACCGACACACTGTTTGTACATAAGTACGGATGAGTGCTGATGTTTTTATGTTTTGTCTGTTTGTTTGTTTGTTAAAAAAACAATAAAATTGTTTTCAAAAAAAAAAATAGAATTTCTATGGGAGAGTTAGGCATACAACCCGAAAGTTACTGAAGATTTTAGAGATTAAATCAAAGTCTCTTTTTTCCCATCTAGAATCTAAGCACTGCATTAGTATTTCATTGCATCACTAGTCTAGCTCAGGGTTCAATTGTATAGTTAGGTGTCATCTACTTATTGAAAATACTAATGGAAGACCTGTCTCAGCATATAGCTATCTCAGCATATAGTTCTTCACTTAGCTTTTAAACATATATTAAGAGAAGGAGGGACCCATAAGACACTTCACAAACAGATCTGTTCTTACTTATCTCCATTGATTAGAATTGATTCTTCTAGAAGGACGGGATCAACCATTGCAAAAGATGCTTCATTCCCTTAGAGGTGTTTTAGAAGAATACTAGGTTAATGGTATTAAAAGATTCTGACAAAATTTTGATTCCAAGGATTACACTCCTCCTTAGTGATTATTTCCAATCGAAGGGACATCCAATCATTCACTGTTTCACATGCCAGGTGACTATGTAAATCGACCTAAAGTTTGTTATATTTTAATTTTTATTTACTAGAATAAAGTGGCCAGTAAGCCAAGCTTCCTTTGAGAAATAATGTAGTAACAAAAGTCCATATTTCTGTCACAGTCTTTTCTACTAGTACTACATTATATCCTCAGTTTGCATTTCCCCCAAGATGTAAATCACATTATAAAAAAAATTATTTAAAAACTCTTGACCTTAAATGCCCTATTGGACATTTAAAAAGTATGTTGGGATGTTTTGGTCATAAGAAAATCAGCAAATATTATGTTGCAAAATAAATAGCTAAAGGGTGAATGAACTGGAAAAAAAGAAAACCCAGAATGTCGGGGTTGGATAGAATTAATAAAATCCTACAGATAAAAACACCAATGTGAAAATGATTGATCAGATATGCTAACAACAAGCAGAGCATGCAAAGATTGAAAAGTAGGAACAAGTCAATAGTGTTGGAGTTTTGTGTTTTCAAATATCTGCCTTTAATTTTTTCTGTTTAGAGTTTCTCATTCATTACACATTCTTTGCATAGTTATTTTCCTGAAAAGAGATAACATAATAGGTATGTATGCATGAGTTTTCAATTAAGCACATGAGAAGTCTTGAGGAACTTCCGCTTGTTGATGACAGAGATGAAGAGTTAGCCTTCATGCTTACTTCATAGCACAACTAGTAGAAATTCCTCACTGTGTCTTTTGTATTGGATTAATCATTATGTTATTATCTCAACAAGAAGTTGGAACAAATATTATTCTTCCCCATTTTCTCACATTCAAACCTTTTCATTCTCTAGAAATGCAAAATGAATTTCTAGCACAGCACTGAAGCCTTCATTGTTAGTGTGCCTTCAGGCATGTAATTAACTGAAGAATTTTATCTTTTCTATTCTATAGTTTGATCAGAATTCATAAGCTCAAAGAAACTTTAAAGTATTGACCAGCATCCTCCATAAAAAGAAGTCATAAGAGCCACTTGGAGGCATCATTATATACTTGAGTGCACATCACTACTTTTTCACACCATTATTAATGCAGCAGCAACAATTATTATTTTTACAGCTCAGCCAACACCAGTAAGATCATTTCTTTTGCTATCATTGCTTTAGAAATATTTGGATTCTCAAGTTATCTCAGCAAACATTTCCACTACCATCTTATAGTAAAGACTACTCCTGGAACAAATTTATGTTGGGAATGTGGTTAGAATTGTGACTGCTAACATAAGAAAAGCTATCATGCCTAGGCCTTATATCAAGAGTAGGTAAATTATTAGCCAATGGGTACTAAGGAATCCATGTTTTTCCTAGGAATGAATGCAATGAAGAATCCAATCCATGCTTTACTCAGGAATGAATACAATGCTGTAAGCATATACATATTGTGTATAAGATTTTAACTTCATTAATTTCTAGCATTGTGAGATAAACATGGCTAATATGGAAAGATATCTGCTTAATAACTATTATTGAAATAAACAAAGCAATTATTTCTATAGATCTGTCTTCTCTAATTCAGTACCTTTTAGAAATGTTGAACTGTAACTTCTACTAACCATGTGGTTTGCAACATCTTGGAGCAATCCAACTACAATCCATTTAAAAGATGTTATCGGCAGATGCTGATATTTGTCTGTGTTAAAGGTACCATCACAGGATGTAAGCTGTTCTGAGTAAAGCTACCTTTTTGCAATTTACTGTTGGTAAAATTGTCAGTGCTAATGGTGTTCAAGTGATGTTGTTTATATCCTAGAGTATAAATATTCTTGTTTACTTCAAACATATTAATTTGATATGCTATATATTTGGAGAATGTTCTTCTATATCTGTTTGTCCTATTTTTGTGTAAACTGTTTAGAGATTATGTATTATGTACTGAGCAAGAACAGCCTTACATGAACTTACTTTCTAAAAGTGCACAATGTATTATATATATATATTTTTTATAAGGTAACAGCAAATTCTATTGCATGGGATTAGACTTGTAATGCCATAAGTAATTGATACAGATTGTTCTGATCCAGTCTTCGCAAGCAATGAGAAACCACTTACTCATGAGTAAAACAACCCCCTTTTAGTCTTTATTCACATTGGATAGACAAAACCAAAAATAGTTAGTCACAAATGAGAGTCTTTTCCCCTTCTGAAACAGGACACTGTTTACATGAGAACTCAAGATAAAAAAGTCCTTCAATGATTAAGCCAGGTAGAAACAGTTTCTGTGTCAGCATTTCAAGTAAACTCTCCAGACAATTCAGAACTCTGAGACAAAGTCCATCAAAGGAAGAATTTATTAGACAAGTCATGTTGGCACATCTGGGGAAAACCCGGATCTGAATTCCCATGTTTCCCCCCCTTTACACTAAAACTCACACCCTGCCCTATTTAGTAACTCCCAGGTCACATTGGTCAATCAACCTCTGATCTCAGCTGTTGCCATATTACAGTCACTCCCCTCCAGGTGCAAGCAGCTTGTCCTTGATCTCTGGTGAAAGAATGTTGTTGTGACTATACTCCCTTTGCTACACTCCCTTTCCCACATCCCCTGCTGAGGCAGCCTGGAATCTGTATCAAGTTGGATCCAGGGCTAACATCCAGTTCATACGAGCTGAGGCAAATTCACTACCTATTCACTATTATTTCCTAGGAGGAACACTTAATTAGCAATTAGTCACAGCAAACATAGTTCTAGCAAAGTAACCTGACTTGATTGATGTACACTGGAAAATGAACGGTTGTCTGAAACAACAGGCCACTATCAAATCCCTATTTATTTCCCAGTCAGGTAAGGGCTGGCTGGTATCTATGACTTCTTTTCCTGGAGAGCTGGCTTATTGCCTTTCGTTGCTTTCCTCTCCTCTCCTCTCTTTGCATATATCCAGATGGGGATGGGCCCTTTCTCCCTCTCACTCAGTTCAGGCCCCGAAGACAGCTGCCTGTCCTCTGTCTCTAATTCTGCTTCCTCATCAGAACCTTCCAAAGGCTCCAAAGCCGACCCAGACTCCCCCTCCTCTTCATCTGACTCTGCTGCTAGCTCTGCTGGCAGCTGATGGGTCACAACACAGGTATAGTTTAATGGCCAAATTGAATACTTCTATGTTCTCACTTAGAAAAATGTAGTTTTTATTAGCTGTAAATCAAGAAAAAATATGAGGAAAATTATAATTTTGACACATTTTTGAATAAGTAATAAAACAACCTGAGAAACATTTTTATTTCTTTGCCTTTTATGAAGTTAAAGTCAAAAGTGACATGCAATAAGCCAATCGTCAAGCTGTTTATTGAGAACAACCTTTGCACTGGAAATGAAGTGACAGTGACATAATACCAATGCCCAACAATTACATTAGACAAGGCAGAACAAAATAACTCAGGATATATTAAAGCTGAAGTGAAATTTTAAATCCAAGTACAAATGAATACAAAGGATATATTCTCTGGAAGGAGGCAGCACATTCCAAAGAGACACCCTAATTAAAGAACTTCAGAATTTCTGAACATGAAGGTAAGGGAAGAAAAAAGTTGGAGGTAGCCATACTCTAGAATCTTTGAGGGTATTAAGTTAGAATATGATAGCTTTAATCTGGTGAGATTCTGTCTGTTAGGTGTAAGCAAATAAAAAAAACTGAACTTAATTTGATTTCATTGTGTTGTCTTAGGCTTAGGTCTGACATTTGGTTAAGGGATTCTTTTCATTGGAACCACATAATGCAAAATCAGTAAATATCAATTATAGAGAGATTTCAGAGAGTGAGCATTGAGCATTCAGCCAACCAGTTTACTTTTAAATACAGAAAGCAAAGAGAAAGTTCAAAAAGTGAAGTTTAGACCCAGGCATGCTTTTAAAAAATGAAATGCTGAAAGGAAGATGGATGCTCATGACTTTCCTGCTGCTCCCAAAGTGAACTGAAATTTTCAAGATTCCCCTTCACAGACATATCCACGGTCACTCAAAAGCCACCTTGGACTATTCCTAAATGCTCTCATTTAAATCCAGTGACTAGCACTGCCAAAGAACTAACTTTGGAAGCAAAATCAGCAGATTGTGAGCAAGAGAAAAAAATATCTTTCTGTTTAGCAGCCATCTTGGACAAAAGCTTCCAGAAAGCTGACCTTTAAATTTAATTTAATATAGACTTAATTGTTTATTATTTATTTATTTATTTTTGGTGAAATATTTGAGCATTCACCTGACAAATATGAATTGCATTTTTTCAAATTAATTCATAATATCTTTCTTCCCTTTTTAACTTGGCGTTAACTTGGCAATTTCTCTTCCTATTAACATTCATACCTTTGCTGTGGAAGTTTAATTTGATAAAAGACTTATCTCTTAAGATTTCTTTAGTTTCTTTTTTACTTTTTTTTATGTCATCCAAAATATCCTGTGTTTTCTCTTGTATCTTCTTTTTAAGTTCAGTATTGTGCTGTACAAAATAACTTCTAAAAAGCTTTACTTGCATCTCAATTATTAAATCAATGCCTTTATTTAGGTTGCCTTAAAAATCTTTTTTTTTTTTTTGCAATCCTCTATTCTTGCTTCTTTCTTTAAGAACATTTTATTTAATTTTCACTTAAAAACAGATTTCCTTTTATAAACAAAACTCAAATGATTATGATCAGAAAAAAAATCTGGTAAAATTTCTACTTTAAAGTTCTTAATAGCAAATTCTTTAAAATCAAAATCACGTTGTTTTTTTTTAGAAGGATCTATATCTTTCTGAAAAGTAGATGTATTTTTAGACCATTTTCACATTGTGCTATCTTGTTTGAGAAGGTCAATCCTTTCCAATTCCTTATCAACTATCAACTTTCATAAGGCAAACATATTAATCTCTCCATAAAACATTTGTAAAAGAAAAATACTTTGTCCTTATTTGCAGCTTAAATTCCCAGCATCACAGTCTTAATTTCATGTGATTCAACTTCCACACAAATACAGAACAACCCAATTTCTTTTGTTTAAGCCCTACAATAAATTCTTCATCGATTTTTTTTATAAATCAAACATTTGAATCCTATTTCTTAATATGAATCTCTTGTAAAAATATGTTTTATTATTTTTTTAATGATCTCTCTTAAATGCTTCCTTTTGAAAAGCATTTCTTCCATCTATATTCTGCATTAAACATTTAAAATCCATAGTCAGGGCAAAAATTTAGAAAAGTCAATATTCATAGGATCTATTCAATATCATCTTTCAGATTCTTTAACACAGGTTGCAAATTTTATATAGGCTGCCCTGAAACCTCTGTTTGGGCCGAAGCAATTCCTTCTTTAATTTCTTTTGAAAGTTCTTTCATCTTTTAAACAGAATTCAGTTGAAATCATTTCTGTTTAAGAGTAAAAATCAAATCTTCTAATTTGTCAAAGTAAAATAAAATATTTTTATGCTTTTAACATTTCAGTCACAGAAGTCTGATAATGATTTCTTTTAGAATAATTATATCGTATTATCAGTCTTTTATTCTTTGTCTTTTTCCTTACAAAGTGTAACAATGTATTACTCGGAACATTTCTTGTTCTCACAAATCTTACTTCATATTTCATTACTTCATATTTACTTCATATTTATTTACTTCATAAAGTTTATCTATCTCTGCCTCTGGGTCTTCCTCATTCCAATTTTAAAAACTCATTGTTTCCCTAATATTTTCATCAGTGGCCTTTGGGCTAGCTCTAATTCTTCTTCAATTCACTATCTATTACTTTCGATATAAAATCAAATTTACTCCATTTTTTCTTCTTTTATTGTCTTGTATTTTTAATATTGTAATTTCAGATATACATCGCATTTGCATCTTGAGCCCCCAGATTATTTTATTTATTTATTTATTTATTTAATCAATTATCTGTGATCTTAAGTACAAAGCAAATAATATTCCCATGGGAAATGTGAGTCAATTATCTAATTCAGTTACAGTAAAAATTTCTTATATTATCCTTTGTTGACATTTTGCCAAATATTCCTTATATTTTAAATATTTAAAACTTTTACTTTTGTAGTTGTGAAAAAAATGGGATTTACCAAGTGGAGTATTTATCTGTTGTAAAAGAAAATCGCCCTCAAGCTTTAAAATAGTTGGTTTCAAATTAGGCTTTTGGGGGGCTTTTTACCCATATAAAGAAATAAGGCTTGGCTGGTTGCCATATAAGCTAAACCGCAGCTATAAACAGTACTACCCCGTTGTTCAACTCGGAAGTGAATAGCAAAAAATTTCCATTCCTACAGTTTACTTAGTAAGAGCAGCTGTTTCAACATATAGATTATTTCATGATCTATCCTGTGTCCAGACATATTTCAAAATTGGACCCTAAGCCTCACTCCAGTGTTATCTCTGCTCTTCCAACATGCTATCCAGAGACCTGTAGAGATTACTATGCCTCCCTTACTCTTCACAGGAAATTATCTCAAATGGAAGTATTGAAAATAGCGACCAACTTTATTTTTGTTAGCTGTCCAGAGACACTGAGAGTAAGTGGGCAGCCATATAAATTTTATAAATTTTATAAATAAATAAACTGCCCAAAATTTAAAATCCATTCTACAGCTATCTTTAGCTACCTACTTAATATTTTGTATTCAAGATGTTAGCAATTAATACCTTCTTAGTTTCTAAACTAGCTTATATACTGTATTTATTTATTGATTTAAAACATGTGTATAGCCAGCCATCCCTTTTAAACCACGTGTGCCATTGTTTCTTTTACTTTTGATGAAAAGAGAAGACAAGACAGAACCTACAATGCTACAAATAACTCCATGAATAATTAGAAATATCCACTGCAGCAAATGTAGTAATTTAAAGTTTATTGAACAATATATAGCAATGAATTTTCTGGGGGGAAAGGGGCATTTATTTAATTTATTAGAAACGAAAATGTTGCAGCAATCTCGTTTTCAACACAGAACAAGAGACCACGAGAGGTGGAAGAATTCAGGTTTATTTGCGCAAAGCGTTCAGAGCATTAACATGACAAATTCTGAACCCCATTACATGCTGGGGTCAGTTCTTTTATACCTTATGATGATTTCAGCCCAAGCCTGGGCGTTCATCTATGACCTATTTACCAAATATGGATTTTATGCTTACAAAATACCTAAAACATATTTTGTCCTGCAAACAAAACATAAGAAAGAGGATGTGGTAGAGAAGACAGGATGTCTGTAAGTATATGCTATTTTTACCATTATCTTACACTTACAAAAATGCTTCTTACAGACCTTCCCTTGATTGCAGCTTCCTTGTTCTCAACTTTAAATACATTGTTACTTCCTCTAAATAGATTTCCTAATTCTTCAGCGTAACACAGACAGAGTTGCTTTCTGTCCCTATGACCTATATATTAGATAGTTATAGTATACTCAGGACCTAGCTAACTTATATAAAATATATTCCTTTTCTGGTCCTTCTTCATTCCCCCTTTGAAACTTCACCTAAATTGAAAGATTAATGTGTAGTTTCATATTCCCGGAAGGAGGACATAGGGAAGGAGTTCTTCATAGACACCCACAGGTTCCCGTGCCAAGAAAGCCATTACCTTTTCGGTAGTTGTTTTTTTTTTTCAATTAACAACGAGACAGAACTTGAAATAGTATGCGTATCAAAAGAGGTATCACACATGGCAAGATGACACAAGCCCCAACCAGGATCCCTACAAATACAATGATGGCTGGGCTTGATATTCCTTAGATTCTTCCAAAATGGGGTAGGCACTGCTTTGTCATTTACATAACAAACCAGGCCCTGCTTCCCTGATAACGATTGACAAATATCTCAGCCCTCATTACCCTGTGCGCTTAGTGCCATTACAAGAGGTCGGAGGAGACCATGTGGTATGTTTACATCATGGCAGGGTGAAGTCTGTGCACATTGTTGGGCTTTCCTACCCTGTAGTTAAGACCCCCTTTCCATCCTTACATTCCACATGGATGTCACACTTCTGATCTCCATGGAGGGAGTTCAGGTGCGGGGTACCCGATTGTGGCGGACAGGGACCCATGGGAAACGAGAAAGTAACATCTTATTGTTTCATTTTGTACACATTGCCAATATCGCGTCCTTGGTACTCACATTGTGGGAGACTTGTGATATGGCAACCTGGAGGCCTAGTATTAGTGTATGTAAGTGTCTCCCAGTATTACGAACCAGGAAGCAATCAATGCATTGTTCCATTTCCCTGGGGTTTATAACTGGGGAGGGTCATCATAAAAGGGTCAGGGAATACCATTCCTCCAACTGCTCTATCTCTAGGGGTAAAGGATCATCCTGGGTTGGTCTTCCTTTTATCAGTGTTGAATAAAGATACAATGAATTAATCACCACACTTAACACCAGTAACATGGTTACAACCCAGACAGATGGCATAAGACCCCTTCGGATGCAAGCAGTTTCCCTTAGCCTTTGACTAGGCTCCATATCCTACTGTTTCCTCCCTCTCCTTTTCCCAACTTATTAGGGAAGCCTGGCGCGAGACCTAAGCCGCCAGGAAGACCCTCCGAACTAGAAGTAGTGGGGATTTGGTGGTCTTCGCCTCCCGTAGGTAGAGGACAGCTTCCGGAGTGTCACCACTAGGGAGGGCAATTCCTCTTCGTCTCCGTAGGTAGAGGGACAGCTTCCGGAGTGTCACCACTAGGGAGAGAGTCCTCTTCACCTTTTTAAAGGTCAACCTGAGTGGAAAGTCAGGTTGAGATCTGACTTTCCAACAGGCAGGCGCGGCTAATTTAACCCGAGACCAATGAACCCATGATTTAATCTCCGCTACCTTAACAGCAAGGGGAGAACACATGACTACAGTATAGGCCCTTCCATTTGGGAGACAATGTTTCCCGTCTCCAATCCTTAACCCAAACCTCCTGCCCTGGACGCATGTTGTGGGGGAGGTTACCCAAACCTGAGGTTTACATGTTAACACATATTCCTGTAATTTATGGATAATTTCATTTAGGGCCTTGAGTTGTCTTAACCTAATAACATCAGATACATTTGTGGTGTCATGCATATCAAACCTAACCAAGTTAGGAACCCTGCCATACAATAATTCAAAAGGGAGACCTGCATGGTGCTGGCGTATCGCCACCAGAGCTAGGTCAAGGCATCAGTCCATTTGAGATGTGTCTCCTGGCATATCTTTGCCAGCTTGTCCTTAATTGTTGATTGATTCTTTCCACCCGGCCCCCAAAGGGGTGGAAACTACAGTGTAATTTCCATGTAATACCTAAAACTTTTGCTAGCTGCTGTGTTGCCTTGTGAATAAACTCCGGACCATCGTCCGAAGAGATCCGGGAGGGTAACCCATACCTTGGTATTACAATATGAAGTAATGCTCGAGCAACCTCAGTGGCCTTCTTTGTGCGTGTAGGTACACATTCTGGCCAGCCCGTGTATGTGCAGACAATAACCGGCAGTGCATTGTAAGGGCCACAACGAGGCATGTCGGTAAAGTCAACCATCAAAGAGTCGAAGGGGTAACAGCCTCGGGTTGGTGGCCCATTGGTGGCTGCGGGCCCTGCCTGGGGTTATTGGCTGCACATATTTCACAGGCACATACATTGGCTGCTATGCTGTTAACTCTATCTATATACACCTCCTCCTAAGCGCCTTTGTGAGGGCAGTCTTACCCTAGGTGCAATTGCTTATGTAGCTGACGTACAACATCCCAGGCCAAATGAGCGGGAATATACACCCTCTTATCTGGTAAGACCCACCACTGACCTTCTTGGTGCGCCTCGAGTGCCTTTTAGCGGTCCCTATCCTCCTCCGAGTAATGGGGTTGGGGTTGAGCATCGGGCACCCATATGGCAAGGTGCCTTTCAAGGGGACAAAGTCTTGTAGGGCTGCTTCACGCGCAAATTTGTCAGCTCTCTCATTCCCCCTCTGTATATCTGTCACCACCTTCTGGTGGCCCGGCAGTGCATGCCTGCTACTTTGCTCGGAGCCCACACACTGTCCAATAAGCGCAATATCTGGGGGCCGTATTTTATTTCTTTTCCCCCTGCAGTTATTAGTCCCCTCTCTTTATACAGAGCCCCATGGACCTAGACTGTGAGGAAAGCATATTTGGAATCCGTGTATATATTTACTGCCAGCCCCTGTGCCAGCTCTAGAGCCCGGGTGAGGCATGTAGTTCAGCTAATTGGGCACTAGTTCCGGGAGGAGTGGCTTTGCTTCCCAGACCTCATCCAGCGTGACCACCACATATCCGCTTTTCTCACTCCCTCTTGTAAGTAGCTGGTGCCATCAGTAAACAGAGTATAATCTGGGGAAGGAAGGGGAACATCCTTCATGTCAGGATGACTAGCATAAGTTTCTTCAATAGTCTGGACCCAATTGTGTTCTACTGCTTGTTTCAGGCTCAGGTAATAATGTGGTGTGTATATATGCAATTGTTGACCAAAGGTTAGCTTATTTGCTTCCTGAGTCAAGATTGCTGTGCCAGCCACTGCTTTAAGGCAGGCTGGCCACCCTGGCTACATTATCTAGTTGCTTGGAGAGATATGCTACCGGCCGTGCCATGTCCCCATTTATAGCCGTTATAGCCTAAATCTTGGGCAGTAGTGAAAGTAAATCAGCTGTACTTTGCCAACACGGCGTCCTCTGCATATCCTGTTACTAATAAATCATCCACATATTGTAAGACCACATCTGGGGCTGGTATATGTAAAGCCTCCAGATCCCCTGGCCAAAGCTGCACGAAAAAAGTGTAGGTGAATTCTTAAATCCCTGAGGCAGCCTGGTCCAGGTATATTTGCTGCTTCCTACCAGTATTAGGGTTTCCCACTCAAAAGCAAATAAATGCTGGCTTTTCTTGTGTATGGGGATGGTAAAAAGCGTCCTTCAAGTCTATCACAGAAAACCACTGGGCCTCCCGAGGATGAGTCCCAATATGACATAGGGATTGGGAACTACTGGATGGATTGTTATAGTGGCTAGGTTTACAGGCCTCAAATCCTGAACAGGGCGAAAACGACCATCCCCTTGGAATTGGTAATATGGGGGTATTCCAGGGCATCAGTAGGTACCAGGATATGATGTTCTAAATATAAGTCAATAATATCCTGGATAGCTTGCATGAAGTGGCGGTATGCCCTCTGTCTGATTCTCACAGGCACTTTCAGAGCACTTCCTCAATTAGAATGGGTGGATGGTGTGCACCAAAGGCAGGGGGTTCTCCCACGCAGAACAAACGCCGAGGCGCAGCTAAACCTGCGCAAAGCCTCCGGGGGACGAAAGGACGGCCCAGGCAGAACATATTAAAGGAAATGGCCACGAAAGGAAAAGGGACAGGGCAGTCAGGCAAGAAAAGACGGGGAGCCGCGGCAGGGGCCCAGGGGGCGGAAGTGTCCAATGGACAGTCAAGGAGCTGCGCAAGGGGGGAGGCGACAGGAGCTCCGACACTAAAAGAACGGGCCACGGACCAGGGGGGAGGCTACGACCGGGCCAGCCCGGGCCAAAGAGGGGTCAACCCCGCTGGTTTCGCTGCCTCTACCCTGGGTCAGCTTCCTGACCATCTTCACCCGAACTGAGGCGGGGGCATTCTAGGTAGTTCACGTTCGGGACACTCACCTTTGTGCACCCATATTTCTTACATAAAGCACATTGGTTATGGCGAGTTCCCATCTTCCCCCCTTCTCTCGACTATTGCGGCGCCCTCTGTGAGCGGACCCCGCTGCGATGGTTGTCCTGCATGGTTTTACATCATAACATGCCATTAATTCAGCCTTGCGTTGCATCTTCTGATCTTTTTCCCTGTCCTCTCTCTTATCCCTATTTGCAAAAGACTTTTGAGCTACCTCCATTAATTGGATTAATTGCCAACTGATCCACTTGTCTCAGGGGGCTGTCAGGAAGCCTGTTCTGTTTTGCCCGAGTTCTAGCTGCGACCGGTTCGGTCTGGCAGATGTTCCGGCAGCTGAAGTGGATGGGGTAGGTCACAGACCTTTCCTTTGGGGTGGATGTTGAAAGCTGCCAGTCTATCACACCTGGACCGATCGATCCATTGCCTCTGACCTTAGGGACTTTTTTTGATATGGAAGTGGTCGATCTAATGGTGCCGCCGTCTGCACCACTCCTCCCGATTCCTCCCCTCTGAACCTCCTTGAGAAACCTCCGGTGGTACATAAGGTGGGGGGTGAGGAACTTCCTCAGACAACTGGTAGCACTTGTACAGATTTCTGTAATTTGTTAAGGGTAACATGTCATGATAACAAGGCTTTACACAGCTGCATTTTAAGTCGCCGTAGCTAAGGGGTGGATGGATTCAATAAATCCAGCCACACATCTATATAACGGACCCTGACTGAGTAGCCTAACATTGGGTGGAAGACCCACGGATGTACCACGGCAGTGGAAATATCAGGTGTACCACCAGGGGCCACCCAATCCCCAGGTTGGGCCATTCAATTTCACAAAATTTTCGCAATTTCTGCCTATCCATTTACACCCATAATCCTGAGATTGGTAAGCCTCCTTAAAATGTTTCATCATAACCTCCAGAGGGGTTACCTCTTAGTTTGTCTACCACCCATAATCCTCCCACATAAACAGACAAGAGAGAGAGAGGATTGAAGAAGAGGGTAAGGGGTCCCACTTTCTTCAAACACAGCAGGGGATTTTTCACATAGACACCCACTCACACACGCCCGACCCGAGGAGCCGGATACTCACGGTCTCCGATGGAACTGCGGACGCCACTGCCTACTGACCCACGGTGCTGGAGGCCTCACAGTCACCAATGGGAACTGCAGTAGGCTCTCTCTCTTTCCAATCAGACTTGACAAGTCCACCCACTTCATCTGTTAAGAGAGGGTGATCAGTCCTCTCCTCCGTCCCTGCTTACAGGGAGGGATTATATTTCCATCCAATACTTGCCTGCAGGCGTCTTCTCCTTTTTTATTCCTCTTTCACTGCTGGCCAGCCCAGTCCTGTTCTTCTCACCTCTCACCAGTGGTTCGTGGGTTCGCAATCGCCGACAGCAGCAGTCAGCCGTCTGGGGAAGTCCCTCGGATTCAAAGGTCCGATGGCGCCTGGGATATTCCCTCCAACTCACCGATCCACTGACTGTCGGGGATGGACCACCCAGAGGGCCTCAGGGCTCCCTCCAGTCCCCGGCGGAGTCGCCAGAAAATGTTGCAGCAATCTCGTTTTCAACACAGAACAAGAGACCACGAGAGGTGGAAGAATTCAGGTTTATTTGCGCAAAGCGTCAGAGCATTAACATGACAAATTCTGAACCCCATTACATGCTGGGGTCAGTTCTTTTATACCTTATGATGATTTCAGCCCAAGCCTGGGCGTTCATCTATGACCTATTTACCAAATATGGATTTTATGCTTACAAAATACTCTAAAAACATATTTTGTCCTGCAAACAAAACATAAGAAAGAGGATGTGG
The DNA here is from genome assembly GCF_049901715.1 of Pseudonaja textilis. Taxonomy (NCBI): domain Eukaryota; kingdom Metazoa; phylum Chordata; class Lepidosauria; order Squamata; family Elapidae; genus Pseudonaja; species Pseudonaja textilis. The sequence continues at coordinate 27,547,696 of NC_141995.1, read as the reverse complement.
TAGAGAAGACAGGATGTCTGTAAGTATATGCTATTTTTACCATTATCTTACACTTACAAAAATGCTTCTTACAGACCTTCCCTTGATTGCAGCTTCCTTGTTCTCAACTTTAAATACATTGTTACTTCCTCTAAATAGATTTCCTAATTCTTCAGCGTAACACAGACAGAGTTGCTTTCTGTCCCTATGACCTATATATTAGATAGTTATAATATACTCAGGAGCTAGCTAACTTATATAAAATATATTCCTTTTCTGGTCCTTCTTCATATCTGTACTACAGGTTATCAGATGTGGAATTTAAAAATCTGCATGACCTTTTCATAAAATAAATTATTTGATGCCATTTTAGTAAGTCCACTTTAAAAAAATCCAAAACTAATTTTTTATCAGTAGTAACAGCAAAATTCAGTAATGCAGTCCTTCTCAGCATATACAATGTACAGTATGAAGCTTCCTTGAAGCTACTTAATAGAATGTATTAACCAGAGAGAAAAGCAAAAATACAGTATTAATTGAGCTGCAAAAAATTTTTTTTCCATAGTATATTTGTTTTTTTTAATAACACTGATTCTTTCTGGTTCCATTTATAAAAATATTTATGAATGTGGCTTAGTTCTTATAACCATCTAAAAAAAGACAATATCCCAAGTGCCAGATTTTTTTTAATTGTGTAAAAGCTTAACACATTTTTGAAATCCTTTTGTCAATAGCACAGCTGAAACACTTCCATTCAAAATTGCACTTGGGACTTTCTCCTCCCTTTTTTTTCTGTGCTCTTCCCTTTATAATTTACTAATTAAATTAAATTATCCTAGATCCATAGAAGGCATCTATTCACATTTGGAACAAACATACAGAACAGCAATAAGCATCCCTTTTCAGGCCAAGGTGGGCTGCTGGCACCACTACAAAAGGTTGATTGAATAGAAACAAAATGTTAATGAAGCCTAAGCTTATTGAAACTAAATTAAATAAATGCTAGATTACATTTAACAAATTCAATACAGCTTTTTTCATGTTGTATCAAGAATTACAATTAAACATCAACATCAAAACAGAATGTAGGGGCTATACTTATATTCTACTTTATGCGGGGCTTTGTGTACATACATTTATGTAAGGCTAAATATGTCCATGTAAAATATTAAAGTGATTGAAAATTAATTCCAGAGAAATAATGAAATCGAGCAGTATCTGAACTGTTTTACTTTCATTTACATCCCAGCAGGGTTTTTAAAGCTATTCTTCATCTCTTTATGAGATCTTTGAAAAGTTTTTTTTCATCTTTCTGCTGTTAAGATTAGCCAGTTTTTTTTTTTTTTAAATTAATCTACCAATTCCTATTCCGCATGTTGATTATTCAGATTCATAAAGTAGTTCATAGTCTTTCTGTCATAAGCTCACAAATTTAAAGCAGTCACTTTTTGATTCTGAACAGGTTATGTCTACAAACTATCCAAAGCTGGATTTCTATCAGGAAAAGACATTTAAAATAATATTACAACATTTCTTCTGATGTTACTTTTTCTTCATCTTTTTAAAAAGGAACACACTTACAAACCACATAGAGTACATAATGATACTAGGAGCAAAAGAGGATTTAGATTTATCCTTCTAACCAATGACATTCATTTTTCTCTGCTGAACAGGCACATTTCCATATTTTTCTAAATCTAGGTCACTGTTTTTGAATTATAGTCCCAGTAGAAACACAGGTGCAAAAGTAAGTAAATAACATTGATGTTTTATGACAACAGAGAAGCTACAGATTAGTTTTTATCAGGAAATGCATGTTCCCTATAGAACTGCAGAGAAAGGACACATTATTTCATGCAGTTAAGACAGTAGTTTCAACTCTTCAGTGATTGTTCCATATTTTGATAAAGAACTTTTTCCTCTGACATTGTATAGATTGTACAGCTTGGAAAATGCCTCTAGAATATATTAATTGTGTTTATATTTTTTGCATTACATTGTTTAGAAAAATAATTACACACACACACATGCATACACTTATGTATGTATGTATGTATAATCTTGCCCAGAATACAAGAATACAAGATACATTGTGTCATGGGTACATTTTTGAAACTACCAAATTAGACTGACCAAGACTCAAAAGAACCACAGCCCTGAACTCTGAGCAGGTAGGTTTGTATCTTCACACAAGGATTCAGAAATGTTTTATTTGGAAGGGGGGAACAAGATTCAAAAGTGAAATATTAAATTTATAAATATATATGTAACTATTTCCTGTTCTATATTATATTCTATTATTACTGCATTACTATACTTACTACTGCTCTAAAATTCTATACTCTATTGTAATACTATTATATAACAATACTTTCTTTTTCCAAACACTGTCCTGCCTTAATTCCTATCTGGAATTTCTTCTCCTTTTTTTCTCTGTTACTGGCCAACATATAGAGCAGAGGTGGTATTCAGCAGGTTCTGACCAGTTCTGGAGGACCGGTAGCAGAAATTTTGAGTAGTTCAGAGAACCGGCAAATATCACCTCTGACTCAAGATTTTACAGTATCCTTCCCCTGCCACGCCCACCAAGCCACGCCCACAGAACCTGTAGTAAAAAATTTTTGAATCCCATCACTGATATAGAGTACTTTCAACTTTCAATATTATGCTTTATATTTGCAATTTTCTTTCTCTATACTTCTTTTTCTCTGGATCATTCACTAACTTTGAGGGGAAAATACCTTCTTTTATTCAATCCTTTTACTGTATGTTGGTGGAAGTATTAGATACATAATATTCATTTATTTATTATTAGATGGAATAAATAAATAAATCACCAGTATTTTTAAGAGCATAAGCACTTACATGCAAATGTACCTTGCAAAGAAAACAGGAAATTTCCTTCAGAAGGGATCAAGAAAGTACAACAGTTGATGATGAAATCACCATGGAAAGCAACTACAAGTGCTGGAAAAATGTATGACTACACCAACATACTCTAGATAATAGGAACGGAAACAGAGTCTTGCAGTCAGACTACTCGTCCACTTGCGTCATCAAAAATTGGAAAATACTTCTCTTGATGTGGAGAAAAGAAAAAGACAAGTGCACACTTCTTTTGCATTAATCCAATAGTAAACCAAGGGATAGCAACTGTGAATTGGGCATCTTTGTGCTGATGCATAAGACAAGTGACTGAGTAATTGCTAGTATTGAATAGTTGCTGATATTTGCATATCTATCCAAGTTGCTGAATGGAGCAATGAGGACGATGCAAATGAACATTTATCCTATAGTACAATGTCCTCTGCAATGAAGCTTGCTTTTGGTATTTGGTCTCTAAATTTTATTCAGTTATTTCAGACACAAATTAGCTTTACTTTAATTCTATGTTTGTCAAGACTTTAAGCTTCCAAATATTTATATGGTGAAACAGATGGATTTTACATCATATCTGTATTTAAAAGTCTTTAAACTAGTTATAATTTCTAATCATTTTCTCTTGAAATCCTTCTTTCTTGCATTTATAAAAATGATTTGCTGTAGAATAATGAAATACAGAATATAAAATATACAGGGAAATTTTGCATAACTTAAATGTTTTCAAAAATTGGTTTAAAAGACATTATCATGTATAGAGTTTCATATCTTTTCATATTAAGAAAAATCATTGAAACTTTGTAGGGAAGAAATGATTCAGTTATATTATTCTGCCACTGTCACTGTCTTCATAAATAATTTTCAAAGAGTTCAAGTTGTATGAAGTTCATAATATGAAATCTTAAAGTAATTATAACTTCATATTTGATATGTGACTTTGAACTAAATTGGATCAAGTTAAACAGTCAACTAAAGGACCTGAAGAATCTTATATGATAGTATTGTTGAGAGGCTACATAATATAAACAAAATCCAAATATTTATTACATACACAGAATGCTCAATAAGATGTTTTCTACTATACTATTATTATATACGATAAAATTTATAGTCACAATATTTTTTTCTTTTTGCATTTGATTTCTTGCTCTTTCTTAATATATCATGTGGTATTTCTTGGTTAGTGGGGAACCTGGACATGAATATTATTTTTGAATATGGAAAATCAAGTATTCAAAATAAATATGTTGGTTTTAAGCGGAAAGTGATCATTGCATTTTGAGAAGATTTGATAGCTTAAGGAAATGCCAAAATTTAGTTTTATGACACAAAAGTAGAAATGCACTATTTTCTTAAATTGTTATTTATTTCATTTTGTCCTTTTATTTATTTTTTGTCAAGTCTTTCTATTGATGACATTTTCATTGAAATATAAGTGTCCCACTGTCACTTTATAGGGAAGATGAATGGCACTTAAATTAAATAAATAAATTTTATTAAATAAAATAAAGAATGAATGACTGAATAACTTTATTCTACCTTGACATTTTTTCTGCCATTTTCCAAATTAACCTGGATTTTTTTAAAAAAATGTTCATGATACTTATTTAAGGAACATGTAATCATCTTTCAAACAAGAATTAAAATTACAATCACACCTCTTTTGTCCCTCAGTTTCTACCTTTTCCTTTTCATGCAAGTGTATTTTAGAGCACTGTAACATTATCTGACCTAGGAAATTTAAAAACTCTCTTGGCTTGAATTATTCATTCAACATCTTCAAAAAGAGGAAGAAATAGAAATAAATTATGCTGATGTTGAAAAAGAAACAGAAGAAAGGGCAAAAAGATATACTGGGGGAGGGCAGGAGCTCTGAGCAAACTATGGGGGAAAAATTCTTCTCCATCATAACTAAAACTATTCTTGAGACATTAAAATCAGAAAAGAATACAGTATGCATTGCATTTTAAAAGACTTTAGTGAGTCATTTTAATCAGAATAAATGTTTAATTGTTTAGTTTGGTTTGGTTTGGTTTGGTTTGGTTTTAGATAATGTTTATTAACCAAAATAATTTTGTCCAAATATTATCACTAGATCAGTAGAATGAAATTTTATCTGAAAAAATGACTTAATATTTAAAAGTAAATTATCAAGGCCTTCATTCAAATTGCTTTTACATTATAATTTGGTTTATAAGTTACAGTATGGAATTTGTACACAGTAAGAAAACATGATCATCTGTTTTACCTTGCTTTCAACCTTTGAATCAAATCTTTATTAAGGACAAAGATCACCATAAGTCTTCAAGCTTTTTTCTTCAGTTTGAAATCCTTGACTCCTCAGTTTATTCAGGTACACTCGTAACTTGATATGCTGGAATATTGCTAAGGTGATCCTTCTTTCTATTTTGAACAGATCTTGAATTACTGTAGCAATGGGTTTCTAAAATGCAATTGCTTCCAGTAGCACTTGAAGGGTCAGTCTCAAATTCACACCATGTAATAAAACAAAGCCTTCTTGAAAACTGGAAAAAGAAGCTGATATTTGCACTCATAGTTTTATGTTACTGTACAGAGTGGAAATAATGGAACTCAGATTCTTTTTCTGTAGTTGAAAGGATACATTGTCTTGAATACTGTTTTAACAAGAATCTTAATATACAGATAAATGACATTTTTCCCACAACAATTCTAAATACATCCTTTCCTGTTTCTATCTTTTTATATATGCACATTCAAAGTCATTTTAACTCTGAACCTGCCTTATTCTTCAGTGTACTTTGAGTTCAGCCAAAATTCAAGTTTATACTGACTTTGACAGAAACTTTCATCTTGTCAGACTATGCTTCTTTTGTTCACAATGCGATCTTAACTAAAGATGAATTCATTTTTTGTTCCACTGCTTACACATTTATATGTGAGTAAATAAAAATGTATGGAATTTTTAAAGTAATTTTTATATTTCAGTATCAAATTTGAGTAAGAAAAATTTGAGTGCTATATTAAGTAATCAGTGGTATGTTACACTGCCATGATATTAAGTACTGGAAACTACCATTACTTATATATTTAGGAAATATTAAAATTATTATTTTTAATGTAAGTCTATTTGCATGTTTTGATTATTCGAATGTGTTTACTTGCACAGTTCTGTTCTTTAAAAGGTTATAATATTTAAATAATATTAAGAAAAGGACTACAATAGAACTTGCACGAAACATTTAGAAATGATTAATATACAGTAAATACTTGCTACATAATCTTTCAGTCTATTAGAATGTGAAGTATGTATTAGCTATCATCAACAGGGCAAACTGTTTTAAGTGACCAAGTATTTATAACTTAGTGATAAACAATTACATTGCTTTTGGTTATCAGTATATAAGACATGAAACGTCTAAATAGTGACTTTTCCTAACGTAGGGCTAGCCTATGAGCTGCAAAATCCAGGAAAAGGGCAACAAACAGCTTCAGCAAACAGCAATCAACATTCTTCTGAAGCCCATGTGTGGCTTCTTGCTGTCTAGCCATTAATTGCTTTTGGCCTTTTTTTGGACTCCAGGAATATAATTGGATGAAAATTGTCCCCCAGTAATTGCTTCTTGTAAGCTTACTTATTTATTTAAATGATTGATATGATCTCCCATATAGCAGGGCAATGTAGTAAGTTAAATCAACAATTAAAACAATCCAAATAATAAATGTCCAAAGTCACAAACAATAATTCCAATTTACAATAAAAGAACATTAGCTGGCATAGCTCACTTAACCTTCTGGCCCATGTACACTCTATGCCATCAGTAATGGTATTTATCTACTTTGTTTATTCTTAACTTCTTTATTGCTTTCAATTTTTTAAAGCATGATGGTATTATTTAGTAACTTTTAATTTTTAGATTCTGTTTTCAAAATATTTAAACTTTGGAGCTATTGATAAACGTGTTTTCTAATTTCTCTCATGTTTAATTATTTGTGTAGTTTAAGATATTATCAAACATTTTGTCCAGAACCACAATTCAAACCCATCATTTTGTTTTTTTCTTTCAGCTTTTCTGATAATCCAGGTTTCCAAGCCAATTGTTACAAGTGAAAAGCTATTGCCTTGGCAATGCATACCTTTGCTATCAGTCTAGTGTCCTTTCATATTAATATTTTATCTAGATATGTCACAGTCTCTTCCACAACTGCCAGTCCTCTCTTATTTCAGCAACTATAGTTACTATTTCTCTTTTTTAAATAAATTTGTATTCAGTTTTATACAGTTAAAAACAACACAAACAGAAAACAACACAACAACAAAACAACACAAACAGGAAACAACACAACAACAAAACAACACAAATATAATCTTTGCAGTGTTGTGACATTGACTTTTCCAGTTTCTTCTATATATAGTTACTATTTCTGTTTGACCCTACAAAAGTTAAGATGGATGGAACTTCATTTTTCTTTTAGCTTGAATTGGGTTGTCATTCATTGTTATTATAACCCTAGTTTTTCCAAGAGGAAGCAAATAACACAATAAATTGCCTTTGGAACTCTTCTTTTATCCTATGTAAAAGATCTTCCCTCAAATCTTTCTTGTTTCAACTAATTAAGGAGGATCATCAATACTGATGTTATTGCTATTGTAGTATCATCAACGTTGATGTTATTGTAATTGTTTTTCTAGCAATTTTAACTATTATTTCAATTCATTATTTATTACGCATCTAAATTTAATTAATTAAGGTAAAATACAACCTTGACCAAATCCTTTCCCGGATTTGAATAATTTGCTGCATATTTATTCTAATAGTTGCATCCTAGACATAAAACTTCAAAAGGGATATGGAAATAGCAGATGAATACTAGGAGACACATGCAATTTTTGTGGTTATTTGTCAAATGCTTTAATACAAACAAGTCAAATAAACAAAATTAGATTGCTTGGGGAATTCTCTTACATTCTCTTTAACTTTCATAAGTTAACAATGTGAGGTCAAATATCTCTGCTTGTCTAAATGTGTTTGTACTGTACATCTATCAGTGCTTAGAAGTATTGCTGAAATACAGATTGCAATGTATTGAACATTATATTAGACTCAGGTAATGTATGTACAATTGCCCTTTTTTGATACTGGACTATGCATTTACATTTTTAAGTGTCTTGTCTTGACCAGAATTTTACATACTTCTGTCCACATTAAAATATCTGATGTGCCTTTGATGTGAATTGACACAGTCATTGCAGTCCAATTCAATACATTGATTTCCCTGACTATTAATGTTCAGCCTTGAAATTTCCTCACTGGCATTTCTTCTACACACATAGAATATGTATATGTAGAATCTAATGTAACCTTTGCATCTAGATGCAATAGCAGCTACACTTTCGAATTTGAATCCAGCCTTGACATAAGCAGTATATTAGCTGCTCTTTTCCAGTAGCTATTTTGAAACCTCTGACAATGTGGAGAAATCTTCCAATAAGAAGAGAAGGGAAGGGAAGGGAAGGGAAGAGAAGGGAAGAGAAGAGAAGAGAAGAGAAGAGAAGGGAGGGAAGGGAAGGGAAGGGAAGGGAAGGGAAGGGAAGGGAAGGGAAGAAGAGAAGAAGAAGAAGGGAAGAGAAGAGAAGAAGAGAAGAGAAGAAGAAGAAGAGAAGAGAGAAGAGAAGAGAAGAGAAGAGAAGAGAAGAGAAGAGAAGAGAAGAGAATAATAGGCCAGGTATGATTAGACACACAACAAATTTGTCTCTAGTGCAAATACCTTCAGGGTATATGGAAGTAACAATAATCACAATAACAAAGCCAATAAGAAGGGTTAGTAAAGAAGATGAGACAGATAATAAAAATAATACCATACAAGATTGGTAATTATACTTAAACATATAAAATGGTACTATGAGAAATAGGTATTTATCAGAGTGATAGCATGAGAGAAAAAACTATCCCTGTATATAGTTGTTTGGTGTGCAGTGCTCTATAACAGTGTCCTATAATCACAGTCATGTATCATTGTTGTGATTATAAATATCCATTTGGCTTTCAGGGCAGAATGTTGGAATGGGTTGTCCCAAAGGAGCTTTTTCAAGAGGCAACTGGATTTTCTTTGTTTTTCCTTGAAGACATTTTGTTTCTCATCTAAGAAGCTTTTGACAATGATGGAATCCTTCCATTCTTTATCATTCAGTCAGAACTGAAGAGGCTTCTTTGAAAAAAAGTGAAATGTCTTCAAAGAAAAATAAAGGAAGTCCAGTTGCCTTTTGAAAAAGCATCTCTGGGACAATTGTGACCTGGATGACTTAGAATCTCCATGGACACTGGAGATTGGGTTGCTTTTTCATTCTCTGTTGATCATATTTAGGAGTGGGCCCTTCCTGTGAATTGGTTTATAGTATCATTTGAATAGCAAATCCTTCCAGTAATACCAACATTAAAGCCTATCTGAAAATGGAAAGGGATCCACCTTTGAAAATTGATATTGGTATTGTATTACAATATATATTACAATGATATTTTTGCTCAGAATAAGAGAATCTGGACAAAGAAAGAAGTACAACATAAATTAGAAGCAGGTTCCATGAAGATCAAATTTAAATCCATCTTTTATAATAAATAAAAATGTCACTTCCTATGGAAACTCATGTGACATTATTAGCAATTGATTGTCATGAAAAAAAAACAACAGGTAGGTAGTCTTTGAAAAGATTTGTTTTGCTTTGCTTTTCTGCTCCAGGGAACATGAAAAATCAAATGTTTTATGTAGCATAAACGTATATATATATATATATATATATATATATATATATATATATATATATATATATATGTGTGTGTGTGTGTGTGTGTGTGTGTGTGTGTGTGTGTGTGTGTGTGTGTGTATCTTTGGTTGTTCAGCTGCAATCTCACATCACTCTGAGAAGCACAGAGCCGAAGACAGAAGCCTGAAGATGATGAATGAGACTTCATCGAAACGTTGCCTAGATACTTCGAATCTTACGCGGGAGAAAACCCGAACAACCAAAGATACACATACAAATACCCGCGAGAACCTCAGAAAACACACACACACACACACACACACATATATGTGTGTGTGTGTGTGTGTATGTGTGGTATTCAGCTTTGTTCGGGTATTTTCCCACATCATTGTAGTTGTGCTTTTAAAGTTGTAGCAACGTTTCGGCAGAATCTCATCTGCCATCATCAGGCCTCCGCATAGTGTTCATCTGTGAGTCAGGCTTTTACAGTGGTTTCAGATTTAAATTTGGGGCAGCCTATTGCTGTGCCAGAATGGTTTTTTCTTCATCCTGATTGGTTGGGAGTCTTGGTCCGTGTTTATTGGTCTTGGAGTTTTCTGTGTTCTGCTTGATTGGTGTTTCTAATATCTTCTGTCTGTTTTTGGGCTCTTTTTGTATCTTGATTGGCTGGCAACATTGTGTTACTTTATTGGAGGCCTTTAGTGCAGCTTGGCTCTGGGTAAATGGATGGCTATCATTAGTTAGGAAGCTATGTTTCATCTGGGTGCCTGGTTGGGGTGTGTTTGAGCTGGAGGTATCCGGGGGGATCTGTTTGTGCCCAGGTGCTTGCCTGGCTAGTGGTGTGGAGATTTTTTTTGTTTGTGAGTGCAGGCTTCCAAATGATTGACAGTCTGGTGGAATCATCTTTTCTATTCATGCTTTCTTGTCTTTTTTCAATCTCTATGGCTTCTCTGATGATTCTGTGGCTGGGGTTTTCTATAGCAAACTCCAAGACCAATAGACACAGACCAAGACTCCCAACCAATCAGGATGAAGAAAAAACCATTCTGGCACAGCAATAGGCTGCCCCAAATTTAAATCTGAAACCACTATAAAAGTCTGACTCGCAGATGAACACTATACAGAAGCCTGATGTTGGCAGATGAGATTTTGCTGAAACATTGCTACAACTTTAAAAGCACAACTACAATGATGTGGGAAAATACCCAAACAAAGCTGAATGCCATACATATATATGTATGTATGTATGCATCATGTATGTATGTATGTATGTGTTGTGGCTCTGAGGTTTGAGCCTGCTTTGTTAGAGGACGAAGACTTGGACAATGAGGAAGAGGAGGATTTGGAAATGCCTTCCTCCACAGGACCTTCCTCTTCAGCAATGCCTTCCTCCCTGATTGTGCCTCAGGTGTCGGCAGATAACCGGGAGGGGAGACCTGAACCTAATCAGGAAAACGAGGAGAGCATATCAGAGTTACTGACTGAGAATCAAGCAGAGGAATGCTGGCTTGATGCGGGGCAACGTCGCAGGCAAAAGTGCGAGCTGCAATGCAGAAAGAAGGGACTAATCAGAAACTGAGCTGAAGGACTGACATGCTCCACAGGGAATAAAAGTTGTTGTGTTCGCTCTGGGTTCTTCGTTCGGGACAACGTGTTACTTATTCAAAGGAGCTCCGGAGTATCCTGTGTGGTGACAGCTTGTGTGATTTATATTCCTGCTTTCTTATCGGACTTGGCAGACAACGTGTGTGAGAGGAATTTAACTCTATAATTACTGGATTTGCTTGCTTGTTTGTATTCAGTTGGAAATTTGGACTTCTCACCTCTTTTGTACAGGTGTATGTATGTATGTATGTATGTATGTATATATAGGCATTACTTGTATTATAATATCTACTTAGTTGAATACTTACAGCTTTAGCAAATTCATTTTTGCATTTATCAGAAATATAGAAAAGAGAAACATAATGCAAACATAGCGGCAATTTGGACTCAAGAAACCTTTCTAATGCAACTGTAGCTTCATAGCAGTAAACAGGAAAGTAGAAGCTTTCTAAATTTTCTAAAGTTTCATAAACCAGATTCTTAACCTCTATATTCAGAAAATGAATTACGATTGCAGATGCTGTTTATTCCCTGATTTAAGAGAAAGAAAGGAGAGGTGGACACAAGAGCTTGGAGATGGAATTTGTAGGCTAAAATCCCATGAGAAATTCACTGATTTCATGAACTGAAGAAACACAACTGAGGCTCCTAATATAATATCAGTGCCAGCATTTGCCAAATTTTAAAGGAAAAAGGTCAAGAGAAAGTGTAAAATACAGAGAGAATTAGATTTAGGCAGGTGTCTGCAAATGAAAACTAAAGATACCATATACTTACATGCACATACATACACATGTACATACATACACACACATACACACACACACACTGAATATTTGTACATGGTTGTGTCTTACTTCCGTCAACTACACTAATGAATATTTTGAAAAGATAAAGTGATAGAACATGTATGAAAAAATTACATGGATAGGCACTAAGCTTATTTTCATACTTTTTTCAGCTAAGAATTAAGGAACATAGCATAAAAAAGAATTCACACTAAAAGAAGATGGGCAAAGGCAAAGACATAAAACATTGGCATACTTTTCTTAAATCATGGAATACAGAGAAATCTGAAGACTGATAACCCTCAGAGAACTACAAATCATATTTCTAGCTACCCATTTCAGCCTATTCCTTTACATTGTTAGCAGAGGAAGGATCATTTATGACATTCTGTTGCCCTTAGCAACAAGTCATCCTTAGATATTTTCTTTCATTATAAGTAAAGAGCAATATCAATTTTGCTCTACCAGTATAAAGTATAATTTAAAAGCCATTGAAAATGTAGTGAGATACCAATTTCTTTCACAGGGGTCAATAATTTGAGCACCTAATTTATTTTCTATTTAAAAACTGCAAGAAGTTTGGTCCAAATATTATTCCAATCTTTAGAAAATATAGACTTAATATTCAAGCAAAGCTTACAGCATACTCAATCACGTTTCAAATACACATTTAAGTATTTTACACAAAAGTAGAAGAGCAGCAGTTATATTTTATGACTGTATTCTTAGATTAAGAAACAAGACAATAATTTGAATGAAAGAAGTTACAGCTTTATTAGTATATTTGTGGGAAGCGGAAAGTGAGTACCTTTAATGACTACATCTTGTGCAGTATCTTATTTAAGATGATCATTTAACTTTAACTTTTAATCATTTACCTGTATATTTCATATTAATAACACACAGTCTTTAACATAGTCTTCAACTTACCTGTGTGAAAATTAATATTATCTCATCTAATTACTAACATTTCTTTAGAGCTATAAATTCATTATTGGTTGGCCAGTTCAGAGCATATGTATAATATACATTACATAAATATATGAGACCAGGAGGCAACTGTTCAGTGTTGACATAACATTCTAACTGGTCTTTGAGCTTTGGGTTTACAGTATAACTTGTAAAAAAATAAAATGCCATTTTAGGTTGCATCACAGTTTCATTTCTAAATAATGGAAATAATATTTCCAATGTATTTTATAAGAGGATATTATAAGAGGTTCAGAAACAAGTTATATGGCTGTTTAGGGACTAGAAATTAAGTCATAATGAACACTATTAGAGAACTAGAAATGTTTAGGCTGAGAAAACTTAAAAGGGGGCAGGATATGATGATGCTTCTCAAGAAAAAGATTAAGGCTTGTTTTCTGCCATTCTTGAATGCAATGAATGTCAGGAAAAATTTCCTAATAATGAAGAATTTTTACAATAGATCCAGTCTGAACAATTACCTGTTAAGAGTGCTTTATTTTAGATTTCTGAATGGAAAAGGGAAGGAGCTGGACATCCTAATATTTCAACAATATGAACCTATGTAGAATTCTTTTTGGACAAGCCATTATGTGCAAATACTGGGGACTTAAACTTGTCACCTAGTATACTTCACACATTGCCGTTATGAGGATGGAGGGTAAGTCATTTTGGAGAATTAACAGTTTTTCACCCAAGTACAGTGATCCTAATTAGAAATGTCCACTCACCTCACCTTTTAAATTACTTTGAATAAAAATCAAAAGGGAAGGAGTTTTTGGACTATATGGTCAACAAATGCAAAATTGTACTAGGTGAGTATTTTATGTCCATGTAAAAAATGTATATCCATGACTATTCTTCATAAATACAATTTATCCCATCTTTTGAAAGTAATGATTTATTAGCGTGATATCTCATGATTGTGCTAAAGATTCTGCAAAGTTTCAATCTTAAAACACCACAATTTTGATTTTCTAGAAAAAGCTAATAGTATTTAATTTCCAGGATGTTTTACTGATACATTTCCAAAACTGCAATAAATTCTGATCATTTTGAATTATATTATTTCTTATTCACTTTTATCCATATAAGCAGATAAATTCAAAAATCTTTTTTTTCCTTTGTCTAGATTGAGAATGTCAGCCCTAGTCTGTTCCATTACAAAATACATCTAGAGATATTTGATTTTTTTTTTGAAAGACTTTGATATATCTGTGCTATTCCCTGCTTGCTGACATATGTCTACCAGCAAGAGCAAGAAGAAAATTCAGGGATAAGCTCCAATCTTTTCAGTAATTGGTATTCATGCCTGCTAGTTCAGATGGATTATTGTTAGAATGATAGATAGCTACCATGAATGTCAAATTAGCATAACATATAAGCATCATAACATGCTGAAGTTTGTTCATTATGTTTTGAAATACATCCAGAGAATAATGAATCAAGTCAATCTAACATTTATAAGGTGGGATATTTAATAAACACCAACTATACTGATATACTAATTATACACAAATATGATGATAAGAAAAAAAAAACCTTGGACCAACTGATCTTTCAGTAACGATGTTGAAATATATGCACTGATTCTCATAGACATAAATTCTTCTTATTCTAAGAATTTTTTTTAAAAAATACATAGAAATAAAGAACTATTTCAACACTAAAGTATAAGAGCAGTAGTGTTTAATGAATAATCTTACTCAGGTACCAAAGTCATAGAATAGGAGTGAGGGGAAGAGTTGAATGAAGGTTTATTTACAAGCTCTGTTTCATGTTTTCTCATAATTACATTTATAGTTATGAACTTTGATAATATAATTTAACAATCAAGACATACAGGCTTTTACAAGAAGGTATATGCTTTTATATACCTGGGTATGTCCTTACCAGTAATACACAATCTATTAAAAAACAAAATAAGTCAGTGATTTTACTCAGCCAAAGAAATTTTATCTTCAAGGCATGTAAAGTATGTATTTCTTGTAGCTGCAGATTTATTGATCTCTTTAAGACTTGCCTTAAAGTGACTTGTCTTAAAGAGACAAGTAGCACCCAAAATTTCCATAAATGTAATATATCTTATTGCTACGTTAGGCTAGGCTAGGCTAGGCTAGACTAATATAAAATAGAATAGAATGCTTTATTTGGCCATGTGTGATTAGATACATGAGGAATTTGACTCTGGTGCATATAAGCAATCAGTCTACATACAAACAACAAAGTACACAATCATGAGATACTATTGGAGAGGGTAGTAGAAAAGATGATAATAATAATTATACAGTTATACTACATTAGTAGTAGAGATAAGACAGTATTGTGATATTAATATAAGATAATAAGCAAGGTCTTATTATCAATTATCAGTATATACATTACATCAAAATGTAAACAAATAATAGCATATATTTGATTTGCATTCAGATAAACATTTTTTCAGCTAAAACCAATGCTATTCAGTTGGAAGTTCAATATTATTATTTCTATCACTATATGCCCTTCAATTTGTTTGTTTACTCTTTTCTTTATAAAGATATGTCAGGTTACCCCTTCTTGTATTTATTTATTTGAAGAGTATTATTGAATTTATTGAAAAGCATGATTGAATTTTTATACTGAAGAGTATTATTTGGATTTGTTACTTGAAGAATATATTTGAAGATAAAATTTACTGTTATAGATATAAGCTTTATAAACAAAAAAACCTTAGTCCCTAATTTTTGTTCTAATTGTAATTCACATAATCATTTTTACAAAAAATGTTAATCAAATCAATCAAGAAAACAATATTGGAAATATTGTTATATTTTAAAAAATTGGCATGATTTCAATTGTTGATTAAATATTGGATACATCTACCAGAATGCCAGAACAAAGAAATTGCAGTAATTATAACCATTTTGAACCATAAAAATACATAAAAAGCAGGAAAAAGATGAAACAGAATTCTTTCTCTTTTTAATACTACCTTTGTTTTATTTGTTTGTACTATCTCTGTAGTGAAAATAAGCTTTCCTATTTATTGTTTACTAGGTTTCTCCGGGTTTTTAATGAAACAAAGAATATAAAAGTAATTTTAACTACAATAAAATAAATAATGAAATTCAATTAATTTCTGTTATTCTCATGCTCAAATGTTGTTGTTGTTTTTATCATTTTTATCCAATAGATATCTTAAAAAGGAATTTTTCCTTGAAATTCTTTAAGCTCAAAATTTATTGTTAATAAAATAGTATGCTGCAATACAATCAAATGCATATTTACCCAGAAAAAGTTTCCATTAATTTATGGCATCTATTCCTCAGTGTTAGAACTTCAAAACTAAATTATCTATTTTACTTAATTTTTGGCATGGACATTTTAATTTTTATGTTTATTACAGTTTTCATTATTTATTATATTTGTTGATTATTCTTTATTTATTGAATTTTTTTTGCTGTCCATCTCATCTAACAAGGTGACTTCACATATGCACACTGAGGTTTTAACTTCCAAGTCACCATTATTCATAGGGAAAGTGGTGGTGGTGGCATACACACTTGGTAAATAAAAATATAAGAACTAATTTAATGCTAAAGCTAAACTTCATTATCATTCTATGTCTAAAAATGGGCAGTGATACATATATCTATGAAAATACCATTTAAACACAGAAAAGTTGCCTTCATTGTTAAAATACTTCCTTTGCCCAGGATGCCTGTAAAAATTCTAAGGATTCAATAGACATTCACTATAAGAGTACACTTTTCAGTTTTTTTTTTAAAACTTTCCTCTTGATGCCAGCATGATCCCAAAGCTCTCATGTTATCTTATTAGTTCCTATAAATATTTAAACGAATGTGTACTTTCAGTTTCTTGTTATCACCAAAGCTATCATGTTTCTTTGGATTTCAGCATGAAAACTTTGATACCTGATCAGCAAGCGGGAAGATACTGCGAAATGCAGGTTGGTTTCATCTTGATAGTACACTTTCATTTTATTATAATATATTTGCATTCCAATTGTTTAATTTTGGACCCAATATAGTTGGCTCATTAAGCCAGATCTTGATTTAATACAAATATTTTATACTTATATAGGTTAGCCGTCTATATGAAAAATGGAGTTAATTCACACAGTGTTAAGGCTGATAAGTCAATGACTAAAATACAAAATATATTTAAATGTAATAAAATTATGAGATTTCAGGAAGGAGAAAGCTGCTTGGTTCAGCAACATTTTATTAACAGACTAACTAAAAGCTTAATGATAAAGGCTTATGTATTCTTGAAATCTGACATAACAATGATGAAATTATTCACTGCTAGTAAATTTAGAGAATGGTCTTCACCTGAATTTTCAGAAGTCCAAGGAAGAGTAGGAATTATGAACTGATGCAGTTCTGCATATTTCTACTTAATATATTTATTAGTTTCTTATTACTGAAGCAAATTTATCAAGTAAAGGAGCATAGGTCCCTAATTGCCCTCCAAAATGACAGGTCTCACAAAAGAGAACAAAGGCCTAAATGATGATAGACTAGCAGCTCAGTTTGAGAGTCCAATAAATTTAAGTTTCTCTTTTCTAATCTCATTAGTTTCCATCTTATCATTCTACATCTCTTGGGAAGAATCTTATGTTTTCATGAAGGTCAGTGATTTTGTTTAATTTTTAAAAGGTTACTCTAATTTTGATTAATAACAATAAAAAAGAATAGAAAAAAGAAGCTGCACAGTACAACCTTTGGAATGATAGTGCCTTCAAAGGCATCAAAGCAACCATTTGTCAACTATTTCTCACTCAAGAATGAACAATCCATAAATAAAACTAATAATACAATGAGTCTTCTTTTCATGTTGAAGTGGTATATTTTGGGATGAGATTTAGAGAAGCAGTCTGAGAAATAATCTGGTATTTCTACCCTATACTCTTTAGGAGGAATCAGACAATCAGAAAAAATGAATTAAGAATGCTGCTATCCTTCTAGCAATCCCAACTTTTGCAAATGAAGGATAAAATGATAATTTTAGAAATGAGAATGAGTTCCTTGGATTTTATATCAAGACAATGTTTAACAAAACACAGGCAATTCCCAATTTCAGATGACTAATAACAATAAATAAAGATGTAGATTTCTTTAAAAAAGGAGTTTTAGATATTTACACTAAAACATCTAGACAAATTAATGGC
The DNA here is from genome assembly GCF_049901715.1 of Pseudonaja textilis. Taxonomy (NCBI): domain Eukaryota; kingdom Metazoa; phylum Chordata; class Lepidosauria; order Squamata; family Elapidae; genus Pseudonaja; species Pseudonaja textilis. Next base: position 27,529,557 of record NC_141995.1, on the reverse strand, counting down.
ATTTATAGAAGCACAAAATATTGATGTTAAGGGGAAAATACTGCATCTGCTGGAAAAAACACTTAAATTCCAATTCCAACTCAAATCTCTACAGGACGGAGAATGCAGAAAAGAGAGGATTTTTATTACTGTGCAGTAGAAAAAGAGAAGGGAAAATCAAAAACAATTGGATCCTTGAAACAAGCAGGTCTTTTATAGATTATTCTTAATAGACTTAATAGATGCCCTTGGGATGCTAAAAGAGCCATTATTCTATCTAAAGACAACTTCTCCAATGTAATTCCACCTGATGGTATCTACTGGTATCTCAATAGCTACCTCATGAAACAGGATTTACTGCCATTCAAACACACCAGAATTCTGGATATGCTACTCAAAATGAAACCACTTGGGGATATATCTTTCCCCAAATAGCAACATTATATTCCAAAATTGCAAAATATTCTCACTTTTTAACTTACTTCCTGAAGCTGAAATGGAATAAAATGTTAGTCACAGATAACCTTGAGGACATAGTGTCAGTGTTGCCTTTAATAAAGGACAGTTTAAATAAACACTCAGAGGTAACCACAGAGAGAAATATTATTTATGAAGCTTGGTGAGCAACACTGGTTGACTGTTTTGGAGTATTGCCAAAGTGTTCATAAGATGAACTATTAAAAAAAAATTATGTTGGTGACACTTAGCTGAACTTTTGATTGACCTAGAGGTAACACCTTCAAAGGGATATTGAAACAGTCATAGCAAACTAAGTATGTAGAAATGACTTTGGAAGACAGGTCAAGAGATGCAACCAAGGAAACAGATAAAGGCAGCTTATCCTGAAGCAGAAATGTGAATGGGCAAGAATATCAGAGAAGACATTCCTCCCTCCCTGCCACACACATATACTCTATGTTCACAGGCAGCACATTTCATATAGATAAATAGGGAAGAAGAATATGATAATGTGAAGTGCTAGACTCTAGGCCCCAAAGAGATTGAATATTTTATCACTGTAAATGCTACCCAGAGTCAGAGAAATCACAAGAGACAGCAATAAATGTTCATCACGTTCATGACCACGTTCTGTCATGGCCTTGAAGAAGTTTGGCACTGCCGAAGAAGGACATTCTTCTATGACAGGGCTGTCAAACTCATGGCCTGTGGGCTGGATGCATCATGCACTGACCATGCACATGCCTGGTTTAGCAAAGAATAGAATAGAATAGAATTCTTTGTTGGCCAATCTGATTGGACACACAAGAAATTTGTCTTGGTACAAATACTCTCTGTATACATAAAATAAAAGATACATTCAGCAAGAGTCAAGAACCATAGGCACAGCACTTAATGATAGTCATAGGGTACAATAATCAATCAAATCATACTAGGAAACAGTCAATATAAATTGTAAAGGATACAAGTGACAAAGTTACAGTCATACATCCTTACAGTTGGAGGGGATGGGTGATAAAGAGCGATGAGAAGATTAACAGTAATAGTAGTGCAGATTTTGTAAATAGTTGAACAGTGTTGAGGGAATTATTTGTTTAGCAGAGTGATGGAAAAAACTGTTCTTGTGTCTAGTTGTTCTGGTGTGCAGTACTCTATAGCGTTGTTTTGAAGGAAGAAGTTGAAACAGTTTATGTCCATGATGAGAGGGGTCTGTAAATATTTTCACAGCCCTCTTTTTGACTCGTGCAGTATACAGATCCTTGATTGAAGGCAGGTTGGTAGTAATTGTTTTTTTCTGCAGTCCTAATTATCTTCTGAAGTCTGTGTCTGTCCTGTTGGGTTGCAGAACCAAACCAAACAGTTATAGAGGTGCAGATGATAGACTCAATAATTCCTCTGTAGAATTGTATCAGCAGGTCCTTGGGCAGTTTGAGCTTTCTGAGTTGGCACAGAAAGAACATTCCTTGATGTGCTTTTTTGATGATGTTTTTGATGTTAGGTGTTTTTCCCCAAAGGGGAAAAAGTCACGATATGTCATGTGATGCTGCTGTGACACCACTGTTCTTTGGGGTAAAGAGCACTTGAGAATTTCAAGAGACCAAGTAAGGAGTAGGGAAAATGACACAGTTCCTTCACATCAGACATACAGGACTTGGAGGGATACCAGCTTTTCAATCAAGGGGCATCACTCACCAGTAGAAATTTATCTACAAATTGGTTGGCATGCTGTTATGTGGGAGAAGAGAAATAAGACAAGTTCACACTTTCTAAATCATTGAATAAGAGAGGCACTATTGGAGATCTGGAATAGAATCAGGAAAAAACATTACATTAAAATACCAGGCTGGCTTTCCACTATGGAAGCTATGATCTACCTATATACTTGAAGTAATTTTTTTTTAGATATAATCAATTATTAGATGATCAAGGGATCCTGAAGACAAATCAAAAATTGAAACAGAAAGGGATAGTGATAGATTGATGACCCTACTTACAAATGCAAACAAAATATAAAAAAGATGTAGAAGAATTCAGTATAGATAGAACAACAATTAGATAAAATATTATTAGGATCAGAGGAAAAAATTATAACCAAAATGTATAATTATCTTTTAAAATTTGACAGAGAAGAGGAGGTGATGAAATCAACCATGATAACCTGGATGAAAAGTATACAATTAGAAGATTAGGAAAGATTATGGACCAAAAAATTATAAATTGACATTAGCAGCCTCATATAAAGGAAATTTATGCAAAATGATTTATCGTTGGCATCTAGCACCAGCAAGACTGGCTAAAATTTATCCAAATTTAAAACCAGAATGTTGAAAATGTAAAAAGAAACTAGATATATTCTTTCACACGTGATGGACCTGCCCAAAAGCAAAGGTATTCTGGAATAAGATAAAGATCTGATTACAGGAAATAACAAGTTAGTACTCAAAAGATAGTACCCAAACCTGAAATGTTTCTACTAGGGATAACTAAAGATGAATATCAAAATGATACATATACTAACAGCAGCTAGGATATCATATGCTCAAAACTGGAAATTAGATAGTATCTCCACAGATGACATGATTATTAAAAAAGTAATAGATTGTTCAGAAATGAACAAATTCAAAATGGAATTGCAGGAAGAAAATGAATACTATACAGCCTGGGGAAAATGGTATGTCAGGTTAGACAACAGAAAGAAAATGCAAAAGTAGAAGTGTTAAAGTGTAATTGTAAATATATATATTCTTAAGTTTTCGCGGGTACTTACATGTATGGTATTCAGCTTTGTTCGGGTATTTCCCACATCATTATAGTTGTGCTTTTAAAGTTGTAGCGACGTTTTGGCAGAATCTCATCTGCCATCATCAGGCTTCTGTATTGTATTTGTCTGTGAGTCAGACTTTTACAGTTGTTTCAGTTTTAAATTTGGGGCTAGCCTACTACTGTGCCAGAAAGTTTTTTTCTTCATCCTGATTGGTTGGGAGTCTTGGTCTGTGTTTATTGGTCTTGGAGTTTGCTGTGCTCTGTTTGATTGGTGTTTCTAATATCTTCTGTCTGCTTTGTGGCTTTTTTGTGTGTCTTGATTAGCTGGCAACATTGTGTTCCTGTATTGGAGGCTTTTAGTGCAGCTTGGCTCCGAGTAAATGGATGGCTATCATTAGTTAGGAAGCTAGGTTTCATCTGGGTGCCTGGTTGGTATGTGTTTGAGCTGGAGATATCAGGGGGGGATTGTTTGTGCCCAGGTGTTTGCCTGGCTAGTGGTGTGGAGATTTTTTTGTTTGTGAGTGCAGGCTTCCAAATGATTGACAGTCTGGTGGAATCATCTCTTCTTTTCATGCTTTCAGGTCTTTTTTCAATCGCTATAGCTTCTCTGATAATACTGTGGCTGGGGTTTTCTATAGTGGCTAGGGTTTTGGTGCCATTGAAGTCAATGCTATGACCTGTGACTAGTGAGGAAGTGTGTTCCAGCTTTTTGACTGCATTTTTGTGTTCATCCAGGTGGGTACTTATTCTTCTATTGGTCTGTCCAATGTATGTGGCCGGGCATGATGCACAGGGGACTTTGTATATGCCTTGGTTTTCCAGGTCAATTTTATCTTTGGGTTTTCTAAGGATGGCTGCTATTTTTCTGTCTGTTTTGAAGGCAGTCTTGATGTGATGCCTGTGTAGTATCTTACTGATTTTGTCTGTAGTACCTCTTATGTAGGGCAGGACAGCTGTTCCATAGGTCTGTTCATCTAGGTCTCCATTATGTCTCAGTGTGGTTTTGTGGATCAAGCCGGTGCTTTTGCTTTTGTGGAAGCCGTTGGCTGCCAGTGCTTTAGTCAGGGTGCATAGTTCAGTCTTTATGTGTGTCTTGTCTGCCAGGCGTTCGGTTCTAGCAATTAGTGTTTTGGCCATGGAGTTTATCTGTGCTGGGTGGTGGTGGGATTGGGCGTTGAGGTAGCAGTTGGTGTGTGTTTTCTTCTGGTATATGGTGTGTCCTAGAGTGCCATATACCAGAAGAAAACACACACTAACCACATACCATATACCAGAAGAAAAAACATATGAACCGCTACCTCAATGCCCAATCCCACCACTACCCAGCACAGATAAACTTGATCCACAAAAACAGAGTGAGACATAATGGAGACCTAGAAGATGAACAGTCAAAACAGACTTAAAACAAGTCAAAATGAGGCTCAGTAGTGTGTGTGGCCTCCATGTGCCTTTATGACCTTGCTACAATGCCTGGGCATGGTCCTGATGAGGTGGCAGATGGTCTCCTGAGGGATCTCCTCCCACACCTGGACTAAAGCATCCCCCAACTCCTGGACAGTCTATGGTGCAATGTGGCATTGGTGGATGGAGTGAGACATGATGTCCCAGATGTGCTCAATTGGATTCAGGTCTGGGGAATGGGCAGGGCAGTCCATAGCATCAATGCCTTCATCTTGCAGGAACTGCTGACACACTCCAGCCACATGAGGTCTAGCATTGTCTTGCATTAGGAGGAACCCAGGAACCCAGGAACTCTTTGCATATGCCTTGGTTAGCATATGGTCTCACAAGGGGTCTGAGGATCTCATCTCGGTATCTAATGGTAGTCAGGCTACCTTTGGCGAGCACATGGAGGGCTGTGAGGCTCCCTAAAGAAATGCCACCCCACACAATTACTGACCCACTGCCAAACCGGTCATACTGGAGGATGATGCAGGAAGCAGAACGTCCTCCATGGTATCTCCAGACCCTGTCACATCTGTCACATGTCCTCAGTGTGAACCTGCTTTCATCTGTGAAGAGCACAAGGTGCCAGTGGCAAATTTGCCAATCTTGGTGTTCTCTGGCAAATGCCAAATGTCCTGCATGGTGTTGGGCTGTAAGCCCAACTGTGGATGTCGGGCCCACTGTGGATGTCGGGCCCTCATACCACCCTCATGGCATCTATTTCTGACTATTTGAGAAGCCACTTGCACATTTGTAGCCTGCTGGAGGTCATTTTACAGGGCCCTGGCAGTGCTCCTCCTGTCCCTCCTTGCACAAAGGCGGAGATAGCAGTCCTGATGCTGGGTTGCTGCCCTTCTGCCTCCTCCTCCAATTCTCCTGATGTACTGGCCTGTCTCCTGGTAGCGCCTCCATGGTCTGGACACTACGCTGACAGACACAGCAAACCTTCTTGCCACAGCTCGCATTGATGTGCCATCCAGGATGAGTTGCACTACCTGAGCCACTTATGTGGGTTGTAGACTCCGTCTCATGCTACCAGTAGAAGTGAAAGCACCGCCAGCATTCAAAAGTGACCAAACCATCAGCCAGAAAGCATAGGAACTGAAAAGTGGTCTATGGTCACCACCTGCAGAACCACTCCTTTATTTGAGATGTCTTGCTAACTGCCTATGCTTTCCACCTGTTGTCTATTCTATTTGCACAACAGCATGTGAAATTGATTGTCAATCAGTGTTGCTACCTAAGTGGACAGTTTGATTTCACAGAAGTGTGATTGACTTGGAGTGTGAATTGACATTGTGTTGTTTAAGTGTTCCCTTTATTTTTTTGAGCAGTGTACTTTCAGACTTGCAAGAATCTACTAATGTAAAGTAAAATTAGCTCATCAGGCCATGTTTCCTGTCTACCTCATTAAAGTGACACAATATACCCTTGTTCCATTTTGATCCAATGAATGATGTAAAGCAAGGAAGGGAACAGAGGAAAAATATAGGCCACTCCTAAGTGCTGAAAAAGACTTCAGCTTCTGATTCTGTAGCATTCAAGATTTATCACATGTATTTCTGGTTTTCAGGGCTTTGGCAGCAGGCAGGAATCCGCTATTGTGCATGGCTTCTGCCTGGGCTCGCCGCTGGAGCACCCCGAGCCAGCTGGCTTTAGGGCTAAATCACCCTGTAGAGGTGGTGATGAGGGGGGAGATCCCAGCAGATTCGAAGAAAGCCACATCTTTCCTCCTCAGCTGGATAAAGTACCTTTCCCGAAGGCAGTAAGAGTGGCGGTCAGAAATGGCCGCCTCAAAGAAGCACTCATCCGGAAAAGAAAGTGCAGGACGAAGTTAAGAAGTGAAAGTTTTGGCTGACTGGGATAAGAAGCAACAACTAAGGTATCCTATAAAATTTAAATTTTATAAAAGATACATCACTCCCAAAGAAGATTCGGAAGCAATGAATGAAAGTGAAAAGGGAAAGGTTTTTTTTTTCACTCTCCTTCCTTACGTTGACAGCGAAGACAGATGAATGAGAAAACAGAAAAATCCGCTTTGGCACCAATAGGTAATTAAACTGGAAATATAATTAAAGATATGAAGGCGTCACACTCCAATCAGTGATTACAGGAGAAATTTTGTTTAATGAGAAAAGATAATAGACAGCTGAAACAAGACAGACAAAGAATATATGTATAATGATCTGAATTGAGATGAAATAAATAAAATAAAATTAAGAAAGTTAAAAGAGGGGAGAAGCTATTTAGAAAATGTAGAATGGTAATAAGATATGGAATGGTATATAAAAATGAGCATGAACTTGAATTTGTGTCTGTACGAAGAGATGTAACCCGGGATCAAGCTGCTTTCAAAAAAGATGTTTTATGTTTTTATGTTTTATGTTTTGTTTGTTTATGTTTGTTTTTAAAAATGAATAAAATTTTCAAAAAAAAAAGATTTATCACATGTGGTAATCCCAGTTTATCTGGAAAATGGTATTCTGGTGACCAGCCTCCTAATATAATTACAATCAAATCTCATAGACTTTGGAAAGGTCACATTAGAAAATTCAAAGTGCAGTGGATAGTTAATTGACAATGAATGCTACAAGAAATGTTATTCCTTGAAAAATACTAGTAAATGTTCAGGAAAACTAGGTTAAGAAGGATTTATGTTATCATATTTAAAATTTTATTTCCCTACAGAAAACATGGTTGAGAGAAGAATTAAAGCATGACAGATATTACATAATTTTGTTAGATGCAGTTGTGTCTGCTGTGGGAAGAAAACCAAGCAGAGATTTGGTTGTATGTATTAATTTCCACCAACTGAAACTATTGCATTAAGCTTTATACACTCATGAAAGTAGCAATATCGTAAGGTTTAAACTCCTTTTTGTTGATAAAAGTATATATTTCCTTTTCAAAGACATAGTCTCATTGCAAATAAATACAGCTGTTTAGAAAGTTACATGTTGAACCTAATAGCATTTTATTCATGAGCATAGAACATTTTCAATTTAAGTCTAGGCTCCAATCACTGGGTCATTCATTTAAAACACCACAATTATCCTCCAGAAGTTTTCACACTATAATTATTGGAATTGTGCCAATATAGGGATAAAAAAAACCTACAACTGTACATTTTTCTGCCTGTAAGAAAGTATTAACAAATTAGCTTCTGCAGGAGACAAGACTAGGGAAAATTACTTTTTTAATCCAGCTCACTAACCCTTCTTCAAAGTTTTTTAAATTATTTTTTAAAAAGATATTAAAGGCTGGTTGGCCTCAGATAGTAACCATCTAATTCTGATTTTGTGCATTGATTTATATGATAAAGTGAAATTGGTAGATAATTTTTATCTAATGGATCTGGAGATAGTCCTGTGCTAAAGCTGAAAATATAATCTACCCAGCTGACTATAATTGTTGAATTATTTTCATATAACAGTTACACTTTGAAACAATTCTTAGGTAGTATGAGTTCTTGATTTACAGATCTTAGGTCTATATCAGACCAGTAGAGTACAAAGATATCAGTGCATGTTAAAGTAGTGGTTTGATAAGAATTGTTAGAAAGAGAGGGGGTGGGGAGGGAGAAAGAAAGAAAGAAAGAAAGAAAGGAAGGAAGGAAGGAAGGAAGGAAGGAAGGAAGGAAGGAAGGAAGGAAGGAAGGAAGGAAGGAAGGAACAGTTGGCTACTATTAGAAAATATAGAATATATCTTTTATATATTATCTACTAGAGAATCCAATTGAAGAAAAAGATAGTGAATTCCTCATTACTAATAAAAAGAGAGGCATAATACAAGCAACTTGGATTCAGTTAATAGCACAATATATACAGTATTTATATTTTGAGAAATTACAAACTAATTTTGTAAGGCTATTACATTATTGCAATTTCATATCTTGTCTATCTACCACTGCTGAGATATGAATTTGGAAAATCCCTTAACCTGAAAGGTTTTGCCTTTAGGAATGTGGACATATTGCTTCATAGGCTTATGTTTTGTTTTGTATTATTTTTATTTATTATGATATTGATAATGACTGCCTAAAACCCATTCTTAGCTCCTTTCCTGTATGGACAAAAGAATTATACATATAAATGCTTTTGGTGGATCTTTATCCTAAATTAACTGTTGCTGTAGTTAAATTGATAATTGTAGGTCATGATTTGTTTATACCAAACTAATATTTTTTTAAGATATACTATAATGTTTTTCTGTATTATTTAATCTGTGGCTTGTAATAAAGATACTACTACTACTACTACTACTACTACTACTACTACTACTACTACTGTAGGTGTCAAAAAAGTTAATTTTTGAGTTCTATCACTAAATTGAGTACTTTTTTCCGACAGATTACCAAAAGATGCTATCTGTGCTAAGTTAGTACAAAATCCATGAAATTCTAAAACATATCTGAATTAATACAGCATTTGTTTAATAATATTTTAATGCCTAGAATATAAAAGTTAAAGCTTTAATGATATATTTCTTAAATTCTGAACCAACTCTTGTAGTTTTCATCACAGTCAGACACATGAAATATTAAATAGGAAAACATAGACTGTGAGAACCCATGGCTGCTAAAAATGCCAAGTAGAAAAGTTGGAATGAAAATAACAATGAAAGCTGTTAATATGCAGATTAAATTCAGAATAAGTACAGTATCTTGCTTTTTCTTCCTTCAAGTATACCAATACTTCAAATTTATTCATAACTTTTATTTGATTCATACTTGTGGAAAGGCTCCTAATGATTAATCAGGAAAGCAATGTCAGGTATATTAACTTAACATGAGACCAATTCAAGAGATATATTGCTCTGGCTCATTCTGTCTTCCCAGCATCTTCCATCACTTAACTCCCAAAGCTGATTAGATAAGCAAATGGGAATCCCAAACCATCAGTATAAGATCAAAGATCTTTACAAATGTTTCACCTTTGAACAGTTGCATATTATAGGTCATTCCTCCAGAGTGCAGCTTTTTAGATGAGAATAGAAAATCTAATTAAAAATTCTCTAAACAAGATATGTCACCAATTTCTCCTAACTCACATGAAACTTCTGTGCCAGGCACAAGCTGTAGATTTAAACACACCTTTACAAAATGGTGGAATGTTTCCCAAGAGCTAATCAGTTGACTTTAACTTTTGGAAAATGAATTGACATTTTAAAATAATTTAAATATTGTGCTGCTTGCACAATATCCAGCATTTCCAGCAATTTGCTGGAATGTCTTCTTTTTAGGTTTGTTTTCCATAGGTACTATAGTTCTTGCTCTAAATTTGGATCTAATTGTGCCATTCTGCTTAGCATAGTATAAATTCTGTTCAGTTTCTTCATTTGACTTAATGAGCTGTAATATGACATCTCCTCCCAGACATCATGAGCAGGGGTGGGATTCAATTTTTTTAACAACTGGTTCTGTGGGTGTGGCTTAGTTGGTGGGTGTGGCTTGGTGGTTATGTGACTGGGTAGGTATTCGACATCACTCATGTCAAGGGGAGCTTCTCCTCACCTGGCCTCTCATGACAGTGGGGATGCTGCAATGGTCATAAGTGTGAAAAATGGTCATAAGTCACTTTTGTCAGTGCCATTGTAACTTTGAATGGTCACTAAATGAACTGTTGTAAGTCGAGGATTACCAGTACAAAAATACAAAAAGCTTCTTTGCTTGCAAAAAGCTGACCTAAATACCAATCATTAGATTAAAAATACTTGCAAGCTAGAGTTACAAATCAGGCAGGGTGCCAGAGCACCTTGAGGAATTAAAATAGTTAAAATGCAGTGATAACTATCAATAGCCAACTGTTGCTCATAAGGTGAAACCCTTTAGCAGAGAGGTCATTTAAGCTCTCCAGAAAAAGCACAGCCAGGAAAGGCAATTCTTAGATCCATTTGCACCACTTAAAGATACCAGCTGGTCTCAGTCACCTCACAATATATCCTAAGGAAATCATCCAGGTTTAAGGAAAGGTCACATGCCCCCCAGAAAGGCAGTAAAAAAATCAGTGCCAAGCTTGCATCCTGCCTCTTGAAGTACACCCCAAAAGGACAGTGCCATATACCACAAAAGCAGTGAAGGAAGACCCCTTCCCAGATAGAAAAAGAAACCATGAGGCAGGAAAAAATTCAAACACAATACAAATAATTAAATCACAACAGTAGCTGTTGGTTGTTGAAGCGGAATAGGGAAAATTATCCCATCAATAAACATAGGATTAAATGTCACCAAGCACAGAATTAACCTTCACCAAAAACCAATTTTAGACCAAACCTCAGAAAGAATATGTAAACTCACATTTGTACGTCACTCTTTCTAGCTAGCCAAGAAGCCTTGCTGAATGTCACTCATCTTGGTTCCCTGTCATTAAAAGCTTCTTTCTGACAGCTCTGCTTCATTATTCAATTATTTATTTTATTTATTTATATTTATTTATTTTATTTGTCAATTGCTTACAAGATAATAGGTATAAGTATGAACATAGTCATGAAAACATGAAATGGATACATATAAGAAAAATAAAAAGAAACAATAGGACAGGGACGGGAGGCATGTTAGCGTGATTATGCACACCCCCTACAGACCTCTTAGGAAAGGGGTGAGGTCAATAGCAGATAGTCTAAGGTTAAAGTTTTTAGAGTTTGGGGAAGAAACCACAGAGTCAGATAGAGTATTCCAGAGATTGACCACTCTGTTGCTGAAGTCGTATTTCCTGCAATCAAGTTTGATGTGGTTTCAATTATTATTCAATAATTATTCAATTATTTCTTCAAAGTGCTGATTGTCCAGGGAAGTATGTCTTTCCAACAGCAGTGAAAAATCTTAAAACAACTTTCCCCTTTAAGAAAGCCAAGCCCCCAAAACTTCAGAGACAGGAAGTCTAGGCTGTCTGCCAAGAATGTAATAAGGGTGGGGGAAAAAAAAACAAAAGGAGATTGCTTCTAACTACCCGAACTGCTTAGAAAGTTAACAAGGGTTCTATAGAACCGGTCAGAACTGGTAGAATCCCACCCCAAACATGAGAGTCTTAGATAAGCTATATGGCCTACAATTGAAAAGGGCTATTTTAAAGTAAAGCAAATAAAAATGCAACAATAGCATTCTGTTGAACTCAGCTGAACATAAATAATAATTGATTATTTTTTTACAATTTCTAGGCTTGTTTAGTTTAATATTTTAAAGATGCCATGTGATAATCAAGGGATTTAAAGCTGATACAATGGCATTAGTTCTATTCCTTGAACACCAACTGTATAATTTCTATAATTCAAGCTTTTATGGTTATTTTTCCCTCTTTATAATTTAGCAACTGTACGCTTCATTGTTCAAAATGTAGAAGCTTAGAATCAGTTTGGAACTTTACTGTGAGCATCTTAACAATTTATTATGTTGTTTTCTTTTCTACCTTACTTTCTTAATGGCTTCATCAATAACAAAAATTCATCTCGTGTAATAGTCAAAACTTGTATAAAAATAAAAGAAAGAAATCAAATATTGATGTAGAGATTTCTAATATGAAAGACAAACAGCAAAAATATGAAGACAAATTCAAGACAAAGTACAAATGAAAGTATTTTAGGCTTGAAGGAACCTGATGATGAGTAAAATAGAATGAGAGTAAACTTTGTCAGCCATCAAAGATATGATGTTGGAATCATTTGCAGTATAAGAACAGTTTCGGGAGCCAATTGTAAAAAAATGGTTAGTGATTCCTTTAAAATCATAATTTGCTTCTTTCCCAATGAATGAGTAGATATAACTACTGTTACAGATAGTGAGATGATCATCTTAGATAGCAAGTGGTAGGGAACAATTCTAGATTCTTCCACTGTGTGCATAACAGATCTAAGAATGTTCAGTGGCACAAACTATGCTGGAAACTATTCTACCTTCATTGCTGAAGTAAAACTCAATTGCAGTGCTTGAAGCTTTGAAGACAGAACACTAAATGAACTGTGTCTTTTTTTTCTTTTTTTTCAATCTACATATAACAACAATACATTAACAGTGTGGCATCAATATATCATACATCTCTCATTGCATATATTCATATTAATTCATACTTCTTCAATATTTATTTTCAACCTTATTCTCTCCAAATGCCTGCCACCATATAAGTTAAACATACATAGTAATTCCATTATTCAATTTTCTTCATTTCCATTTTATTTGTTTTTTTAAAATAAAAAATTCTTATTTGGCAAGCAGTATGGTTCCAGGTTTCACATCTCAATACAAACATGACCATAGTTACCTATTCATTTTATTTGTTTAATTTCACATTACATCATCCTTATCATTATTAAATATTAAGCTTATCTTATCCAATCCCAATTCATGTTCTCTTATCTTATTTTCTAAAATTATTATCTAAAATTTTCATCTCAATTCTATGTTCATTTATTCAATTCCAAATCCTAATATATCTTCCTCCATTTTTCTTAGTATATTCTCATATCTTATTTTTATCTAAAATTCTCATTTCCTTTCTATTCTCATTTCTCATATTATTTTTTTCCTGTCACATTTGTCATTTTATCAATCCTTATCTGTAAATATAATTGTCTCCTCTAGTTAATAATTTGAGCTAACCACCTTTATTCTTCCTTAATATCAATCTCCCTATCTAGTATAAAAACACAAATATATTTTTTTCTCAGATTCCGCATTATATTTTCTCTATAAATTATCTATACATTATAAAATGCTATTTTCAATATATTCTTATACATCACAACATATTACCTTGTGGAATCCCCTTTCTTATCCCTTTTTTTCACCCATTATCTCTCACTCTTTGAACAGTGTACCTTCTTTTCATCCTTGTGTGTTTCCTGTTCCTCTTTATTTTCTGGTCCTTTCTCTTAATTCCCTTTTTCCCTATTCTTACTCATAATGACACCAGAGTCTTGGATTTTAAAAAAGCTGATTTCAATAAACTCAGAGAGAACTTGGGAAAGATTCCATGGATGGAAATACTAAAGGGGAAAACAACTCAAGAATCTTGGGAAACTCTGGACTTCTGGTTTGGGTTTCTTCAGTGACAGACCAAAGTCCGTGATCGTGCACGGTTTCGATCTGTGCTCGCCGCTGGAGCGGCCCGATCCTTTGGATGTGGGGCTGAAGCCACCCTGTAGAGGTAGTGAAGATGGGAGAAATTGCTAGCTAAGTGGAGGGGAGCTGCATCTCTCCTCCTTGGCTGGTCTAAACTCCCTTTCCCGAAGGCGGTTGTAGTGGTGGTCAAAAATGGCCACCTTAAAGAAGAACCCAACTAGATAAGATTGTGCAGGAGGAAGACAAAGAGGAAAGCAGACTGGGCTAAACCACAGAGAACATCTAAGCAAGGTACCCTGAATTTAAAAGTATTTAGAGGGATACTTCTGAAAGATTTTTAAGCGGCGAAGGAGAGAGAAAAGGAGATTAAAACCCCCTTTTTTAACCTGTATATTGACAATTACAAATGGTATGGAAAGAAATTTATGTTAATCTATTTTGACACTAATAGGCAACTTTAAGCTGAAATCTAAGTGGCAAAAGGAGAATAAAGATTTTTCTTGGTCATTTTAAAGCCCTAAAAAGGAGAAGAATGCAGGCAAAGGGTGGAACTTGGAATAATGAAAAAATGGAGTGCCACCTGGAAAAATAAAGAGGATTAACAGTGAAACTTTGAAAAGACTCCCAAGGATACATTGTAACTGAAATCTTATTAAAAGATACAGTAACCCACAGAAAGGAAAAGTAAAGGAAAGAAACAAGAAGGAACAGTCTGGGATCATTTGGTGATTTAAAAAAAAAGTTTTTGGCATTGTTTTTTTTTTCCTGTTTTTACTTAAAGTCAATCGGGTGGTTATTCAAAAGTGTTTAAAATGGCATCACTCCTGGAGGAATTGAAGATGAGTCTTAAAAAACAGAAAGAAGATGCAGAAAGGGAAGGAAGATCCTTTGGCTTCGTATTTGAATTTTTTGAAATGGAGATCCTGAACTATGAAAAGCAAAAGGAAAAGTTCCAAGAGCAAGAAGAAGGGTGGGACAAAGAAGAAGCCATTTTTAATGATCAAATAATGCAAAGTGTGGTAAAAAGGGGGAAAGGGGGGGAAGGAGTTAAAAGTTTGAGATCATAGAGAACAGCAAAAAAGAAAAATAGTCTGAAAAAGAAGTATAACAGCAAGGAGAAGCAGAAAAGAAAACTACAGAAGGGGAAATTAGAGAGAAGAGTATTTAAAAAGGGATGAGAAAAAAAGGGGGGAGATACAAAGGGAAAACTTATGAGGGACAAAAACAGGAAATAAAGAAAAAGGGGAAACGTACGAGGATTAAAGCTATTTGCTCACCTAGAAAACATAGAGACAATGGCTAAATTAAGTTAAAAGTGAGGATTCTTCAAAGGTACAAAAGATAATATTGTGACAGTAGAATACTGTAATGAGTTAGAAATGAAATAAGTAAATAATCTATGAGATAAAACTGTATTGTTATGTAATGGTATGTTTATTTATAATTAATGCAATAATAAAGAAGAGAGGGAAACATTACAATTATTTCTAAAGATTGTTAAAATATTGTAAAAAAATGTAAAAGATATATAAGGAAATTTATACCAGTACTAGAATGAATCTGAATAACTATTTTGTTTACTAATGTGTATGTATGTATATGTATATGTATATGTATATGTGTGTGTGTGTATATATATATATATATATATATATATATATATATATATATATATATATATATATATATATATATATAGTTTTGTTATGTTTTTAGAATTTTTCTTTTTACATTTTCAAGGGGAAATACCAAGCAGAGTCTGAATGATGAGATTTACATGATATAAAATAGATATTAGAAATTTGAATATTATAATTTTTGAATGCACAAATTTAATATTTAATGAGATTTCATATGATAATAACAATAAGACTTAAAGATGTTGCATTGGCAATCATAGAGGGAATTTTGCTTTTTAAGAATGTTGTAAGAGAACATATGAAATTGTAAACAAGACAGACAAAGGTATGAGTATAATGAATAAAAAGATATGTAAATTTAGGTAAAAGAAATACAATTGAATAAGAAGAAAATGAGATAACCATAAAAGTAAATTAAGAGAAGTAAAGGGAGAAATAGTGAAAAGTTGGAAAAAGAGTAATAAGATATGAAGTTGAATGCATAAGATGAATATGCATATGAAATTGTGTCTATAGGGAAATGTGATAACCCGGAACCATGCTGTACTCAAATAAGATGTTTTATTTGTTTTGTTAAAACTCAATAAAACTTTATTTTAAAGAAAGAATCTTGGGAAACTCTAAAAAGTATGATCATAGAAGCCCAGACCAGCACAATACCATTGAGAAAGCGAAACAAGAAATCCAAGAAGAAACCAGCATGGCTGCACAATGATCTCTCTGGCAAACTGAAAGAAAAAAAGGTCAAGTACAAAAAATGGAAAGAAGGACATACAACTAAGGCAGAATATCAGCAGATAGCCAGAATCTGCAAAGACGAAGTCAGGCTCAGAACAAACAAACACTTGCAACAAAAGATAAAGATAATTTTAAAAAGTTTCTTCCAACATATAAATAACAAGAAAAAAATCAAGGAAACAGTCGGTCCACAAAAGAGAAGACGGCAAGGAAGTAACAGGCAACAGAGAGAAAGCAGAACTGCTTAACTCATTCTTTGCATTGGTCTTCATGCAAAAAGAAACTATAGCTCAACCCACCAAAAACATAACTGTAAAAGACAGACCAGAAATAAAACTTAAAATCAGCAAAAAAATAAAAATAATTAGTAAGAGAACACCTGGCTGATCTTGATGAAAACAAATCACTGGGGCCTGATGGATTACATCCAAGAGTTTTAAAGGAGCTGGCAGAGGTCATCTCAGAAACACTGAACCATATCTTTCAAAAATCCTGGAGAACCAGGGAACTACCAGAGGACTGGAAAAGAGCTGATGTGGTTCCCATCTTCAAAAAAGGAAAAAAAGGAAGACCCAGGAAACTATAGACCAATCAGCCTAACATCAATACCCGGGAAGATACTGGAAAAGATAATAATAATAATAATAATAATAATAATAATAATAATAATAATAATAATAATAATAATAATAATAAAAAAAAAACAAATCTGCCAACATCTAGAAACAAGTAAAGTAATGACTAGCAGTCAGCATGGGTTTGTTGAGAACAGATCATGCCAAAGCAATCTTATTTCATTCTTCAACACAGTGACTAAATTAGTAGACCAGCAAAATTCTGTTGATATAATATATTTAGATTTCAGCAAAGCATTCGACAAAGTAGACCACAACCTACTTCTTAGTAAGCTAGAAAAATGTAGAATAGATAGCACCACCACTAGATGGACTCATAACTGGCTGGCAAACCGTACTCAACGAGTAGTCCTTAATGGGTCTAAGTCTACATGGAGGGAAGTAAGCAGTGGGGTGCCACAAAGATGTTGAGACTCTAGAAAAAGTACAGAGAAAAGCAACCAGAATGATTAGGGGACTGGAAGCTAAAATATACAATGAACGGTTGCAGGAACTGGGCTTGGCTAGTCTAGTAAAGAGAAGAACCAGGGGAGACATGATAGCAATCTTCCAATATTTGAGGGGATGCCACAGGGAGGAAGGGGTCAAGCTATTTTCTAAAGCTCCTATAGGCCAGACAAGGAACAGTGAATGGAAACTGAACAAGGAGAGATTTAACCTGGAAATAAGGACAAACTTTCTGACAGTGAGAACAATCAACCAATGGAACTGCTTGCCCTCAGAAGTTGTGGGAGCACCACCACTAGAGAACAGATTGGACTGCCATTTGTCAAAAATGGTGTAGGGTCTCCCACTTGGGTGGTGGGGGGAGTTGGACTAGATGAACTACAAGGTCCCTTCCAACTCTGGTTATCTGTTATTATTATTATTTCCCTCCTTTTCTCATTCCAGTTATTAAACTTTTCTCTCTCCCTCTTTTGATTTTCCTTTTGCACTTCCTTTTTCTGTTTTTTCCTTCTCTCTTTAGCCATTTTCAAAACCATTCTCTCTTTATCATCTCATCAGACCACAAATTTTTAATTCTTATTTCTTTTCCTCCCTGCTTAAATAATTGTTGTTCATTTTGTTCTTCTAAGTTGGCTTCTTCTTTATAAAACTCCTCCCCTTTTGTTTATTATGTTCTTGTATATGCTGAGTCACCATTTCTAATTTCTGTAGTACATAATTACACATTTCAAGTTTGATTTTTATCATGTCCCTTGTATCTTGCATATCCGATCTTATATCTTGTGAGTCCAGTTTTATATCAACAGTTAGCTCTTCCACTATATCTTCTCCTTTTTTTCTTTTTCTTTCCTCTTCCTTAATAGCAGAAATCTTCTTCTTTCATAGATATATTCAATATCAGAGTCCAGTATATTATTTCAGCCAATATCTTTTGAGTTTATTTTCAACAATTCATACTCTTGAATCTTTATTCCAAATCCTCTAACTGGCCTCTTAACTGTTTCCCAAATTACTGGCAATAGTAAAGTTCCTTTTATTTTCTTTCAAATTCCAAAATCCAAAGTCTCAAAAAGACCAAACGCTCATTTTAAAACATTAAAAATTTTCCTGTACCATCAGGTGGCACTCTTGAGTCTTTTTCATTTTAACTTTCTTTGTTGAATATATTTTTATTAAGTTCACTAATTTCAATCATTAGCTATTTTCAACACACTCAATTCCAGCATTTAGTTATGCCCTTTAAGTGTCCACAATTCAATATCTGTCCAGTTTAATTTTTAAACCTTTGTTGTGTTAATGTATTTTTCTTTAAATTTCTCTTCCAGATTAGTCCAATAGAATAATCAAATCCAAATTTAAAAACCTATTTTCTTTCTCACTTTCTCTGGTCACCGCTTCTACACACTTTCCTCCAAAATAGCCCTTTAATTTGATACCGGGGTTCCTCAAAAGTGATGTCCTTTGCCTGGTTCACACTCTGATTGCTACTTCTCTTTCCAGCTTAGTTTCCCAGAATCTTCTTTGTCTTCGTGGTGACCATTTAAGACCACCACTGCAACTTGCTTTTGGGAGGGATTTTCCTGTCAGGGAGGGGAGTTGCAGCTCCCCTCGACCCTCCAGGAAATTTCCCCCTTCTTCACCCCACCAGGGTGGCTCCAGTCCAGATCGGGACCCTCCAGCAAGTGAGCTTGGGCGAAACAGTGCACGATCACGGATTCCGCACCGACACCGACAAGGAACAAACTGGAAGTCCTAAATGAACTGTGTCTTGACCTTTACTACATACAGGAAATGTATTGAGATAGTGACTAGATTTTTTTTCTCAAGACATCATTCTGTTTATTTCTTTGTTTGCTTTAAATATCATCATAATCATCACTGAAAATGTACTTTCATAATAAAATTGGAGCTGGTGAGACAAACCCAAACAATAAAATCAAATTTATTCACAGATTATGACAGTTGTAGTAAACCTTTTCTACCAGTTTAAACAGAACATTTGGATCTTTAAAAAGATCCATCAAGCTTTTATTTCCAGTTTTGCTTTGCTTTGGATTTTAAGAATATACCTATTTCCCTATACAAGTTCAAAGATCAACTTTTCACCAGTTTCAAATATGGCAAGATAATTGCACTTCTTAAATAATGGTAATTAATGCAGCAATGATTCATTAAAACCTACTCACAATATATAACAGAATTTTATCAAAATGCATGTTTGTATTTGCAAATCATTTAATCAATCTGTTCCACACAACAGTAAAATATTTTTGTCAACCTCAAAACCATTTTTATGGAATATTACAATTACTTACCACATATTGTATAGGTCACTGTTACATTCTATTATTTTCAAAATAATTTATGTGTGTTTTTGACATTTTAATATAAAATCCATAAAGTGCTTGTACTTAACAGAGAACCTCTGAGAGAAAATAGAGTTTTAATATTGTATGTTATTGGAATTAAGGAAGGAAATGTACTTTTGTTATATATTGAATGAAAATCAACTCAAATAAAACATCAAGGTTATCATTTTCTTGTTATTTTTATATTTGTTTTCCTTAATCCTTTGAAAAGATAAATAGATAAGAAGGAATAGAGGTTGTCACTTGCAGAAGACAATAGTCTAGACTACTGTCCAAGAAATGTTTTCCAGATATGCTTGGAATTCAGACAGTTGTATCTAGAGAGATTCAAGATGTTAAGCCAATTTACTCAGTAGCATAACTTTGTATATGCAAAGTTTGACTTCTTTGGTGTTCATCAATATTTAAATTCCATTATGGTTTGATTAATTTTCCATTTATTTTTAATTATTTATTACAGGTTCACAAAACACACTAAATAAAATTAGCAACATCATTAGCAGCATCATTGCAGTCTATAGAATACATAAGAGACTCACTTTGTATATTTGCCCGCTGCAGTTTCCTCATAACAATATCAGCATGTCTCCACGGGGCTGTAGAAATTGTTGTGATCATATCATGCAGAGGTTTATGACTCCAGGTGGGAGCAATCAGGAGAACAAGATGAGCATTTAGGAGTTAATTTAGAAAGCCCTGCATAAGGTTGTAATGAAATGTAAGAGTCATTCTGACTCTTGCGATTCAGTCCCACAGAATCATTTATATACCCATGGAAAAGCTTTAAAAGCAACATTTTATTTAATCATAAATGTGGTGTATCTTTCTTTTCTTCCGAAAGCTATGCTTGTTTGTACAGTTGCTGGAAAAATTAGCCTCATATAAAGCATGGATTTCTTTTGTTTGAATAAGATTTAAATTGTTGCAGTCTGACAGTAAATGAATATAATTTCTTTACAAGGATATGATTGTTTGATAGTGACATTTAGACACTTTGTAATAGTCACCTTGAACCATGAGATGGGCAGGTATACATATGATGATGAAGATGATGATAATAATAATAATAATAATAATAATAATAATAATAATAATAATAATAATAATAATAATAATAATAATAAACAATAGTTAATAAGAAAAACAAAAGGTCTGGATATTAGGCATGGCACTACCTGAAAAAAGCAAAAGGCAAAGTACTGGAAAAAGATAACAAAATAAATCCATAGATTAAATATAGTGAATGATATAGCTGAGCCAAAAATATTTACTCTTATCCTCTTTTATTTAAATGTGAAAGAAACAAAGCTTTGCTTCAAACGTGATAAAACTCCTTTTTTCTTCAAATTATTGTTATATAGCATGTGCTATTTCTGTATCTTCCCTCACTAATACAACCTATTAAATGCGATTGTTTTTGTTAGGATAACCAAAAATTGATGGAAAGAGGGGATTCCGTGTTATATACTATACAATGTTGAAAGAATCTAATTATAATATTTATAATAATATATGCAGAAACAAAGTTAGAATGATTCTAGTCTAAAGTGAAGAATATCTCATTATAATTTGTGATACTCCAATCAATATGTTCAGTTCTTGAAATAACTACTGTTCAGTAAAAAATATAGACATAACGAAAACATTGAAAGCCTTATGAGTCTGGAAATCTTAAGAACTTAAGAAGAGTTAATTAAATAAACTTTTTAAACTTTTATATTTTACACAACTGTTCTATATAGATGAGATGACATATAAATTTAATAAATAACTATGCAAATTATTGATATTGAAAAAATAATATTGTCCCCTTACAAGTACATTAATCAGAAAAGAAGTAATACAATTTAGTGTTCCAGAATCCCATCTGTCTGGAAAAAGGTGAATTTATAGTGTAAGTGTAGGAGTGCCAAAAGTATCGATGTTTTATATCATTTATCCTATTGATCCCAGGGATGGGATTCAATTTTTTTAACAACCAGTTATGTGGGCATGGCTTAGTGGTGGGTGTGGCTTGGTGGTAATGTGGCTGGCTAGGCGTGGCCAATTCAACATCACTCACATCAAGGCATGAATTTCCTTGCCTGGCCTCTCATGACTGTGGGGATGCGACAACAGTCGTAAGTGTGAAAAATGGTTATAAGTCACTTTTTTCAGTGCCATTGTAACTTTGAATGGTCACTCCACACAAAGTACCAGCAAAGGAGGGAAAAAAACTCCAGAGAAGTTCTGGAGACAGGAGGTCTAGTCCTGCCAAGAATATAAAAAGGGTTAACAGAGAGGCAGTTTTCTGTAAGCAACACCAGAATGTTTCCTTCCTGCCTTCCTTACAGGATTAGGCGGGTAATTTCTTCTAACAACCGGTTCTCTGAACTGCTTAGAATGTTAACAACTGGTTCTAGTGAATAGGTGCGAACTTGTAGACTCCCACCCCTGGTTACAAGGATAATTATTTTATTAATAAACTTTATATGCTGCCATCTCAACTTACAATCTATAAAAACAAAATGTTGCAATCTATTAAAAAACTTACAGTCTATAAAAAAATAAAACTTTAAAACAATAAATATTATCATTAACATTGATAAAACATTAACATTGATAAAAAAAATTGACAAATATGGGGAGCAAGATCATATGGGGAGGAAGTGGGCTCTTATCTTAGTCCATTAACCACCTCCAGAATGACATGCCTCCATTATGGTCTGTCACACAGTCAGTCAAATGTTCAGACTGATTTGACATTTTTTGCTTACTTAGGGAGGACCCTGGGATAGGCAGATGTGGTTGTTTGAGATGTTACAGATATTGTCACAGGATGGAAACTCTTCCCAATAAAGCTGCCTTTACAGTTGACTGAGGGTGAATTTGTCAATATTGATGGAGTTTGAGTGGTGCTCCCTTGTGCCTGTGACTATTAGCACTCCCATTGCCTTCTTTTGCTACAGTTGTTATGTTATATTTTCAGGTCTTTGTATTTTGTTATTTTCTCTAGTTCTTTCTCTTCTCTTCTGCTGTCTCTAGGTACTCTGATGGTTACTATCCAGATTTTTTTGTCTTTTTTTATCAAAAATTGCTAAGTCTGGGACTTTATGTGACAGTTGCCTGTCTCTTTGAATTCTAAAGTCTCAGAGCAATTTAGCTTCTTCATTTTATAAGACTTTCTCTATTTTATGGTTCCACCAATTCTTGCTTGCAGGAAAATGTATTTTTTGAAGTTTTTGCAATGAAACAGTTGGTCCTTTGTCATGTCATTGTAGTCAGTGAGTGTGATCTTCTTCCAGTAGCTAATCAGGTGGTCCGCTGTTTCTTCAGCATATTGTAATCATTATGTCATATTGTTATTATTACACCATTATATCATTATTATGCTGTATTATATAATTAGAGGTACAAGAGTGCAAGTAACGAGATCTTTCATTGTTGTTTCTTTTTTCTTGCTTTGTCTTAATTAAACGACTATATACTGGGATTTTTTTCAGCTTGTTTTCTAGGAAGAATAAAATTCTTCCCTCCCTTTGTCCTCTTTATCAAGTTAGAAATATCAGGGACTCAGGTTTTTGGTCAGTAAAATATACTTGTCCTTTTGGACCTTCAAAAACTATCATATTTTATAATGGTATGTTTAGAGATGAAAGAGATTCACATCCTGGTAACCTTGACAGTCTTCTCTTTTTCATAAATAGAATGATATTCTTGCCAGATCTCACCTTAGTAAAGATGGAAAAAGTCTTTGTGTTAACTAGCTGAAGAATAAATTGAATTATAAAAGCAAAATCTATCCAGTTGCTGAAGTTTCTATACCCTTATTCAATTCTTTTTACTAAACCTTGTTAAGAAACCCAAGGAGATCATTCCCTGAGTTTGACATATCTCTAGTCTTAAAGGACTTGATTTTTTTACAAAGATATATTTTGATAAATACAGAACCAAATAAATGACAATAAGGAAGGATTACTATAGACATGAGGAAGGGGAAGTGATTTAGATCCAAAATAAACAAGTGTCTGCAATTTTTAAAGACTGAGAATGGTTTCTATGTTATATCTAAGTTTTGCTAAGCTATGCTAAGTTTTAACAATAACAGCAAGATATTTTCAACCAAGCTAGGCTGATAAAATATAAATTTATATATATTTATATAAATATAAAATTGAAATAATGAAGAAAATATTTATAAAATATTAAGGGAAATTTAATTGGATTTTGCAGGCTCAAGAAGTTACTAGAAGATGTAGGTGGGTGGGTGTAGGTGCGTGCGTGCATATATAACTTAAAATTGTGTTTTTATTTCCTATTTTACTTCTTAGTTTCTAGTGTTATGACAACAATAAAATTCCATGTATTATACTGACAGTTAAATCTTACTGAGTTCAAGGAAGCTGATTTTCATATAATAAATATTCCAAGTCATATTTAAAGATACTAGTAGAAACTGAATCATAAAAGAAAAAATGACTGTAATATGGGGGAATCAAATCTCAACATCTGTTTCTACTTCAAATGCATTGTTTTCTTCCATTCAATTTTGACTATTTCTCAGAGATTGAATGGACGTATCTGTGGATTTTTCTTGGCAAGTTTTTTTCAAAAGTGGTTTGTTATTGCCACCTTCTTAGAACTGGAATCCAAGTTAACTTTGTATCTAAGATGGGACTAAAACTCACAATTTCCTGGTTTCTAGCCTGATCCTTAACAAATAAATCAAGGTGGCTATTATGTTCTGAGAACCCTAGGAGTTCTCACTCAGGTCCATTCACTTTGCGGGGGCGTTCTTCCCCTTCATTCATTGGTTGGTTCTCCCCAGCAGCCAGCTATAAAAGCAGGCTGCGGGGTCCAACCTGTTGCTGATCGCTGCGAGCCAGTTCCCGGCTTGGCAAGCACGGTCAGCCCTTTATTGTTATAATAAAGTATTGTTGCACTCATGCTCTGGTTCAGCCTCTCTTTTCCCAAACTTAACACTGGCGACGAGGGTGGGATGGCTACCAGAAGCACCATGCAACCGCTGAGTCACTAGCCGCCGATCCGCAGCCAGAGAGAGAGCGATCGGCCGGCAATAAGAGCAACGCTGATCCGCAGCCAGATAGAGCGGTCAGCAAGCAAAAAGAGCGAACGCTGATCCGCTGACAGAGAAAGCGGTCAGCAAGCACTAAGAAGCGAACACTGATCCGCAGCCAGAGAGAGCGGTCAGAATCGAAAGTTAGAAGCGTCTGTAGCCGCTTGTTAGCCCAGCTACAGGAAAAGTGAAGCGCTGCGAGCCGCAGCCGCTCGTTTGTTTAGGCGCGAAATTCAAACGGCTGTCATTTGAATTTCAAACCTAAAAGGTACAGCGCGGTGCTGTAGTCAAGTCACTGACGCCCACACAGGCGCGAATTCAAACGCTGCCAACGGCTGGTAGCCAAACCGTGTGCTAGCCCAGAGAGAGAGAGAGGATTGCGAAAAGCCTCTCCAGAGCTGAAATCACTTGCCTGCCACAGGCGCTAGAACCTTTTGCCCCTGCCCCAGAGAGATTTTGTCCACAGGTTGTTCCACCGGTCCCATCACCATGAATTCCAATCCAGTCTTCCCAGCGTTCAAACCGGATGAGGAGAAATGGGAATCATACAAGAACCGCTTCAACCATTATATCGATGCAATCGGGCTAGCTGATGCTGGGGAGCATCGGAAAAAATCGTATTTCCTGATCTACTGTGGAGCCATCGTTTTCGATACTGCCACAGCCCTCGTGGCTCCACGTGAGTTGAAAAATGTTCCTTGGTCTGAACTACTTGAAATCCTCACTAACCACTATTCTCCCAGGCCCTCACAGATTGCCAGGAGATTCACCTTCCGTATGAGGAAGCAATTGGACAAGGAGACCATCAATCAGTACATGGCCGCCCTCAGAACAGCAGCACTGCATTGTGGGTTTGGAACCTACCTGGAGGACATGCTCCTCGATCAACTAGTCTGCGGAGTCAAGGACCTCCACCTTCAGAGGCGCCTTCTCGCTAAAAAGGACCTCAACCTAGCACAAACCGTCGAGGAGGCCTTGGCAGCAGAACTGGCAGTGCACTCAGCCACCGAAATCCATGGCCCAGCTGCAAAGCTAACGACAGTTCCAGGTCACTCCGAGGAGGTGGTAGCAGAGGAAGCCCCTAGTGATGAAAACGACGTCCACCGTCTCTCCAACGCCAGATGGCCGCAGGTAGGAGCCAAACAAGAAAACATCGGTCCGCCCAAGCACATCACCCTGTGCCTAGCCTGTGGTGGATCTCATCTGAGGGCCACCTGCAAGTTCAAAGGAGCCACCTGCAATAACTGCCATAAAAGGGGGCACATCGCGAGAGTCTGCCAAGCCCCTCAAAACTCAGTACAAAGGCACCCCCCCTTCTCACACTCTGGACCGCAGAGGCAAGTATTGAACTGTCGTACTCACCACCATGCCAAGCACACTTGCCACACTGTTAGTAAAATCTCTCTCTCCGTTTACTTAGAAGGTAAACCGTGCCGCATGGAGGTTGACACAGGGTCAGCGCTCTCAATTATCTCGTGGAACACCCTCAAGAGGCTCCAGCCCAGCCTATCAACTAGCCGGCTCCAGAAGTGCCAGTTTAGCCTGAAGGACTACCAGGGGAGGACCATTCCTGTAATCAGCAGAGGCAAGTTCCTTGTCAATTTTAAAGCTTTTAAAGGTCACCTACCTCTAGTGGTAGTTAACGGCAATCTCCCTACTTTATTGGGACTCGATTGGTTTCCCCATCTCGGCCTAGGGCTAACAGGAGTCCATGCTGTCTCAACCTCTGACACTGACTCCTTATTCGCTGATTACTCAGATGTATTCAGCGATGAGCTGGGGTGTTATAACGGTACCCCTATCTCATTCTCAGTCGACACCCAGGCAGTCCCAATCAGACTAAAACCGCGGAGGGTCCCATTCGCTATTCGGCCAAAACTAGATGCGGAATTGGATAAACTGTTAAAACAAGGGGTCATTGAGCCAACAGATTTCGCCAAATGGGAGACGCCCATTGTCACACCCCTCAAAAAAGACGGTAGCCTGAGAATTTGCTCGGACTACAAGACCACAATCAATAAGTTTCTACAAGTCAGCGCTTACCCAGTGCCCATCATTCAGCATTTATTACACACTTTTGAACCCGGCAGCATTTTTGCCAAATTGGACATGTCTCAAGCGTATCAACAGTTCCCTGTTGACAACCAAACAGCGGAACTCCAGACAATTGTCACTCACAGGGGTGCTTTCCGATGCAAGCGTCTCCAATTTGGCGTAAGTGTTGCCCCAGGTATTTTTCAATCCCTCATGGAGCGGATTTTGCAGGGCCTCCCTGGTGTAGTACCCTACTTCGACAACATCTTAGTCTCGGCCAGGGACAGACCCCAACTCTTCCAGAGAGTCAGAGCAGTGTTAGAGAGGTTCAGACAGCATGGCCTCAAATTGAAAAAAGAAAAAGGCGCCATTGCCACTAGACAGGTGGACTTTCTGGGTTATAAAATTGACGCCTCAGGCATTCACCCCCTGGAGTCCAAGGTTAAGGCAATCCACGAGGCACCCACTCCAACCTCCAAAACTGAACTACAGGCCTTCTTGGGGCTGTTGAACTTTTACGCCTCCTTCTTGCCCCATAAAGCATCAGTAGCTGAACCCCTACACAGATTACTGGATAAAAAATCACCTTGGCACTGGGGGCACAAAGAAGACGCTGCTTTTCACGCCGTCAAATCACTGCTCACGTCAGAGGTGGTTCTTATTCAATTCGACCCCAACCTTCCATTAGTGCTGGCAGCAGACGCATCTCCCTTTGGAATCGGGGCAGTATTAAGTCACAGGCTTCCCAATGGCGCCGAGGCTCCCATTGCTTTTTTCTCCAGGACGCTCTCTACAACAGAGCGCAATTACAGCCAGATCGATAAGGAAGCTCTAGCAGCTGTTGCAGCAGTGAAAAAATTTCACGAGTTTCTCTTTGGCCATTTTTTCGAGCTGGTCACGGACCACAAGCCCCTCCTGGGTCTACTAGCTGGGGACAAACAGACCCCTCAGGTCCTTTCTCCTAGAATGACGAGATGGACCCTCTTCCTTGCAGGCTACTCCTACAGACCCATACACCGCCCAGGTAAAACATTGTCCCACGCTGACGCTCTCAGCCGCTGTCCCTTGCCGGCTCCTGCTGAAGACCCTGCTCCTGTCCACGCTATTTTTGAGGTCACCCAACTGGACCTCCCCATCACTGCCCTTGACATTGCTGCTAAAACCAAGGCAGACAAAACGCCGCCCAGGTGCTCGACTGGGTGAGGAGGGGTGGCCGGGTTGTAATGTTGAAAACAAATTCACACCTTTCAAGACCCGCATGCAGGAATTGTCCAGTTTGCAGGGCTGTCTACTGTGGGGCACTCGAGTGGTCATCCCGACCTCCCTGCGTACCCGAGTTCTGGAGGCATTGCACAAGGGACACCCTGGCATCGTTAGAATGAAGGCATTAGCACGCAGCTACGTATGGTGGCCGGGCCTCGACGAGGACATCGCAAGATGGGTAAGCTCCTGCAACCCCTGCCAGGAATCCCGTCCAGCTCCTCCTATTGCCACCCCTACTAAATGGGAGAGCGCCAGCGCTCCGTGGTCCAGAATTCACATCGACCTGGCTGGCCCTTTGCATGGGAAAATGTTCCTAGTGGTCGTGGACTCCTATTCTAAATGGATTGACATAGCACAGCTATCCACGACCACCACACAAGCAATTACCAAAGTATTAACTCGCCTGTTTGTAACACACGGGCTACCCGACTCCATTGTCTCCGACAACGGCCCACAGTTCGCATCAACCGAGTTCAGCCGTTTTGCTGCTAACATGGGTATCCGCCACATTTTCACAGCCCCATTTCATCCTGCCAGTAACAGATTGGCTGAAAGGGCCGTCAGGACCACTAAAGAAGCCCTGGCGAGGTTCAGTAAGGATGATTGGCACCACAAACTCGCGCGTTTCCTGATGAGCCAGCACTCAACTCCATGTTCAGTCACCAATAAGTCCCCAGCTGAGCTCCTGATGGGCAGGCGCCTGAGGACTGTATTGGACAGACTGCACCCACAATACTGCCCTGACTCTCCCCTCGCTTCCACATCGGGGGTTAGACATTTTATCTTACAGGAGCCAGTATTCGCGAGGAACTTCGCTGGAGACCCCCTGTGGATCCCGGGCGAGATCGTGGCCATCACCGGACCCAGGTCGTATCGAGTCAGACTGGAGGACGGTCGTGTCTGGAGAAGGCACCTGGACCAGCTGCGTAGGCGTCTCGGCACCCTCGCTAGCAGGGACCCAGAATTACAAAACGAAGGGAGGCCTCAACATCAACCCCACATCCACATCCTTCCCGGCGACCAGTTGACGCCAGCAGCCATGCCAGAAAGCCCGAACACGGACAGCGGCGCCCAGACGGCTGACCAGTCCGATCCAGTCTACGGGAGCACGTCCCCAGTGACCAACCCTACGAGTCCCAGACCTGCCCGAACCGAGGGGCACGTTGGTGACACTTTACCAGCTCTGCCTTCCCAGGCAGACCCTGAACAGACAGACAGCGTTCCTGAGCTGCGCCGTTCCGGGCGCCAGCATAAACCTCCTGCCTACCTCAAAGACTATGCGTGTTCACATCTGGGGGGAAGGGGTGTTATGTTCTGAGAACCCTAGGAGTTCTCACTCAGGTCCATTCACTTTGCAGGGGCGTTCTTCCCCTTTATTCATTGGTTGGTTCTCCCCAGCAGCCAGCTATAAAAGCAGGCTGCGGGGTCCAACCCGTTGCTGATCGCTGCGAGCCAGTTCCCGGCTTGGCAAGCACGGTCAGCCCTTTATTGTTATAATAAAGTATTGTTGCACTCATGCTCTGGTTCAGCCTCTCTTTTCCCAAACTTAACAGTGGCACTCTCAAATGCATTGAGATTGAATTTGTATTGATTTTTTTAAAAAAACAAGTTTTATTCAATTTTTCCAAAACAACATAAAGAAAAGCTCTTTTCAGTGTACAACATAATTCCGAGTCACCACTTTTACATGCAAATATGGCAGTAATTATATATTCATTCTTACATTCAACATTCTGTCTTGTACATGTTTAACTTAATTTTATTAATTACTTCTCCATTTCAACTTTTACATAAGAAAAGAAACAAACACATTAATTCTGTTAAGTGATATTACTTTCATTCTAAGCATTTTCTCAATTCATTTCAATTTATTTCAAATATATTTTTTAAACATTTCTTTTAACATTTTAACATTAACATTTCTTTTAAGCATGGTCTTTTCCAAAGTACTCTTTTCTCATTTTACCTCTCAACTTTTATTCTATTCATTAATATTACTCTCATTCTAAACATCTTCTCAATACATTTCAATTTATTTCAAATGTATTTCTTAAGCTTTAATATTTCTTTTAAATGTTGCCTTTTCCAAAGTACTCTTTTCTCATTTAAATCACTAATAGTTTCCAAATCTTTTAATTCTTTTTTATCTTGTCAAATTTGCAATTCCATTGCATATTCTTTTCATAAAGTCTAGATTAATACAAGTTTTTCACATAAAACAAAACATAAATTTTCCCTCCCCTTTTACTACTTTGGGGTGGCACCTCGATGGTTTAATTATGCCTTAATTCCCTCATCTGTAATTCCTAATTAAATATCTGTTTTACTTAGTTATAGTAATAATCAATACCTAGAAAAATAAACTATTTTACGTTGGACTTTCCAGTCAGATTCCACAATGTATTTTCTCCCCTTACTTCCATAAAATTTTATTTATGGTATCAAAAAAAACAACAACAACAATTAATCCATTTTGTTTCATCACTGATACTAATCTCATTTTTAAACCTCCTCACAATTTATTTCAATCATTTCAATATATATAATAAACATTAACTTTCTTGTAACAATAAAAATAAGAAAATGCATTCATCTTCTAAAAAGATAGTGCCCCTCCCTCTTCTCAATAAACTATATTCTATATTTTGTAATTGCAAAGTACATTATTATTACCCCTCATATCAATGCAGAGTCCCCTCTTAATTCATTAACCATTGTCTCGATGTATTTCAATATAAGACATTTTTTCCTTTATTTTACAATTCCCATATTTATTTCTTTCCTGTTCCTGTTCCTCATTACCTCTCTTCCCTTTTATTTTTCCAAATCTCCCTCTGATTTATATCCCTCTCTCTATATATATTTTCCTTTCCCCTTTTACTTTTCTGCTGTTTCTTTCTGTCTTTCCAATTTTTATAAATATTTCCCATTTTAGTTACTTTTTTAAATCTCCCATTTTTAACCCCCCTTCTTTTTCCTCTTCTTTGTGGTGTTCTTTGTGTTAATTGTCTACTTAAGATGGTTTCTTCTTGAACTAACTCCTCCTTCTCTGAGTTTCTTCTTCATATTCTTTTTTTTTAAGTATTTATTTTTAAAATAAACATGAACAAACAAAACAAAAACATCAAGCCATCTTCCATATATATACATACAGTGTGCCGGTTGGTTTACAAATTGTTTTGTGCTTCCATTTCATAGTCTTCAATTACAATTACATTACATAGAATATTTCCAAGCCCCTGTCTGGCCCACAATGGGTTAGAAAAACGGCTCGTTTCTTGCTGGGCGTGGCATCTTTGAGGTTGTTGGACTCCAGGAAGATTTGAAATCTGTCCATATATGAGTCCCAGTCCTCGCTAGCTGGATCGAATGGGGTGGGTGGTATAACGCTGCTGGCCATGTTGCCGTCGTTGCACTCTGTCAGCCATGTGCTCCTTCAGCTAGTTCAAAACAATAGAGTTCGTTGCCTCCGCATCCCATCCTCGTCGCCAGTGTTAGATCTGGGAGGATGGTTCAAGAACGGAGGCAAGACTCAGATAGCCACAACAGCTCTTTATTAGTGACTTCAGATCTGAGCAACTATAACTAAATAACTAAATATATAACTATAACTAAATATAGGGCTGGCTGCGGCTAGGCAGCCAATGAAGGCGATTTGAGTTTGCCGCTCTTGGCAGGGCCAATCGTGGCAGCCCATTTACTGGCCAATCTCATCAGTCTATGGCGACCAATCACAATCGGCTATCAGCGGGCCAATCAGAGTTGCAGGCTTTCAAGCCTGCTAGTCCAGAACAGCTTCCCCTTACTCCACTGCCCCTCCGAGGCAGCTTCAGCCCCTAATTACAATAATTGGGGTTCTCCAACGAGAGACCACAGACCAAAGCTGAGAACAGTCACAGTCCCTGGTTTATCAACGAGAAGGGCTTAACCCGGAAGCTCGAATTTGTATTGAATTTTGATAGGACCTGAATTGATTAATTTAGGGTAAGTAGAACAGCAACCCCAAATATATTCTTGTCAAGAATATAAAAAACTTTGGGTTTTCCTATTGTAATAATTTTTTATGGCTTATCTTTCAGATATCTTTTTCCAAATGTATTTTATGCAGAAGTAACTGGCAGTGAAAGTGTCACCAAGCAAAAAGTGAAATAGTGGGAATCTTATATACACATATTTATTTATTAAACTAATTAACATGTACACAAGCCACAATCAAGATGTTCTCAGCAGTTCAAAATAACTGTTCATGGTGTAGTAGCTTTGTTATCTTTTGTGTCTGACTAATGACTAATCTCAACAAATAAGTAAGTATACCTTGGTTTACCTTAGAAAGAGAGGCTATAAAGTAAACATTGCAGTCTTAGTATTTGCATCTATTAATTGATAAAATAATCATAGTTCAAGGTCAAAGTGGTAAAATTGGGGAAATACAAAGAACTAATCCTTCACCTTCAAGACATTAAAAACAGGAAGAATCAGAAACTTTTTTCATGTCTAAATTTGTATTTATTTTTAAAGTTATTCCTACAACAGTTGAACCAGGCAGTAGTGGGACATATATGTGCACCAATAAAATGTTACTAGGCATCAGGCTGAAATTTCCCCTTCTCCCATTCATGCTTATTTTGGGGAATACATGAAAGTAAATACTGAATACTTAAATGAGTAATAGAATTGGATGTTTAATATAGAGCTAACAAATCAACAGTCAACCATAACATTCTTTGCTATCAGATTTTTATGCCACATTCTGATACTCCTTCTTAACAGAACTAAACACATACTCCTCTTGTATCTTTGTTATGTTTTTCCTTTGCTGGTATTAACAGTATTCTCATTCCCTCCTTCTTGAAAATAAGCTTGGAAGAGGTGGCCCTGATTTAGTTAAGTTTATCAGTGAATTCTAAATAACAGGAATCTGTGAATCTCAGCCTATCTCTGTCTCAACAGAATCATCTACATACTATTTCTGTGGCCAAGCATTAATAAAACACATTAATACAAAAATCAGTAAAGACTTAAGTGGTGTTATTACACTAAGTAAAATATTAGAAAACATTAGGAACTTTTGATAAAATATTCTGTCTCTTTAGCAGCAGCCTGTGCAAAGCTTGCTAATTTCCATAGCATTGTCTCCTTGAATAAATTCATTAGATACAGTATTTAATTTTAAATGAAACAGGCCAAAATGATTTCTGTATCAAGAGGGACTCCAGAAATTTTCTACATGCTGAAGCAGAACTGGATAGTACAATAAATAATGAGTGAAAACTTGTATAATTTCCTTGAAGCAAGGACAGAAGCACTTATTATATGCATATTGAGAAATCAGCCTTCTCTGGTTGCTTATGCCATCTGCTGGAACCATAACCTTGTAAGTGTAAGACATGGCACTGTAACAGATCAGAAATTGTTTGCATTTGTTTTTTATTATGTGCCCATCCAGGGGCAATTTTTTTAATTTTAATTTAAACAAATTTCTTTGGGCAAATACATCCAGTACACTGTTTTTAAATAATAGACTTATCACTTTATAAAAATGGTATCGAAACAGTTTTAGATATTAAATATTTTCTTCCTTGTGTATAATGGTGTGAGATTAAAGAAGATATCAACAATTCAAGTTACCATTCACTATTTACTAAGTCTGCATTACTATTACTATTAATCTTCTCATTGTTCTTATCACCCATCCCCTCCCACTTGTGGCTGTGTGACTGCAACATTGTTGCTTGTATCCTTACAATTTATATTGACTGTTTCCTAGTATGATTTGATTGCCTATATGATTAACTATCATTCAGTATTGTACCTTATGATTCTTGATGAATGTATATTTTCTTTTTATGTACACTGAAATCCCATGCCTCAAGACAAATTCCTTGTGTGTTTAATCACACTTGGCCAATAAAGAATTCATTCATTCATTCATTCATTCATTCATTCATTCATATGTATTAATTGGAAATATTTTTTTTTAAAGTGAGAGCAAAGGTGAGTATTACAAAATTGCACATTTGTTATCTAACCTGTGTCAACTCATAGAACATTTTGTATACACGTTTTATACTTGACAACAGAAAGAAGAGGGGGAGTTTCAAAAAGCAGACAGCAATGTGGAATCTAAAGTACATTCCATTCATATTATCTTCAAAGACTGATTAGATGACTGAAGCTTCTGCCACAAAAAAATCTAATTGGAGAGCATGATTGATGACTCTTGTTTATGAACATTTTTCATTGGATGATATACCCGGGGTGAGGAAGCAAGCTCAAGGGTGACAGTGAATTACATATCTCAGAGTTGGCTGCACCCAGGTAAATTCTGGATGTAGAACATTAACTTCAAATAAATCTTTTTTAGTTTTGGGAGTGTGGCTCAAGTCTCATGACTTAATTGGAGTAACTGCCAGAATCCTGACAGATAGCCAACTCTCTTAATTAATCACCAAGATTTGCAAAATTCTACCGACAATTCACCCCTTCCTTCGTGAGGTTTGCCAAACCCATGATGAACCTCTTAAAGACAGGGAGTCCAGGAATGAAACCCCACCTGAGGCAACCCCTACAGTGGAACCTAACCTGCCAAAAAGCATTTGAAACACTGAAAGAACTGTTTGCAAAAGAACAAGTACTGAAGCATCCTCACCACTAACGACCCTTTGTCATTCAAGCAGATGCCAGTGATGTGGCGGCAGTGGGAGCAGTGTTACTCCAAAGAAACAACCAAGGAAGCCTACAGCCCTACACCTACACCTCCCGCAAGCTCACGGACACAGAGAGATGATGGGATGCATGGGAAAAAGAGGCTTTCATAGTGAGATGGGCACTGCAAACCTGGCACCACCTGCTGGAAGGGGGGCAGAAACAATTCAAAGTCTGAACTGACCATAAAAACCTGGAAGCTCTTAGGACCCTGTGAAAACTATTACCCAAACAGGTCCAATGGGCTCAATACTTCAACCAATTCAACTTTATGCTAAAACACATCCAGAGGGGGAAGGAACTTTCTGGCTGGCATCCTCTACTGCATTCCCCAGTACAAATGTGAAAGGGAGGAGGTCATAAATGCCATCATCTCCCCTGCCCAAATAGCTGCTCAAGTAACCACCAGATGACAATGCCGTGATCGGCAAGGCCAACCCGCAGACAACCTAACTATGAAACTCAAACCAAACTGCTAGCAGACCCCCTGGTTCCAGAACAATTAACACACCTTGACAAAAAGAGATGACCTGGCATGGAAGGAGACAAAACTCTACGTCCTGGAATCCTTACGCACTCTAGTTCTTCAGAGGAGCCACGACACCAAACCAGCAGGCCACTTTGGGTTTTTAAAGACTTTACACTTGGCTTTGAGCCAGTTCTGATAGCCTGGCATAAAGAAAGATGTGGAAAGTTATGTGAAAAGTTGCACTATCTGTGTCGCAATGAAAAAATGACCAAGATAATCCCCTGGACTGTTACAAATGGTAGCAGAGCTGGCGAGGCCATGGGAAGAGATTGTAATGGACTTCATAGTGCGGTTGCCAGTGATCTGGACTTTAACAGACTTATTTTCCAAACAGGCACATTTCATACTTTGCAGCAGACTACCCTCAGCCTGCCAGTTAGCCAAGCTGTTCCTGAAGCACATCTACTGCCTGCATGGAGCACCATAGAGAATTATCTCATACAGAGAGGTCCAATTCACAGCCAAATTTTGGAGGGAGTTCCTGCAGTCTATTGGGTCATCTTAGCTCGGCCTTTCATCCAAGCACCAATGGGGGGGCAGAAAGTTTGAACACTATGGCAGAGCAGTATCTGAGGTGCTACATGAATTATCAGCAGTCCAATTGGGCAGTCCTCCTGACTTTCACAGAGGTTGCATACAATAATACTGTTCACAGTAGCACGGGACAAACCCCTTCAGGGTAGTGAGCAGCATGCAGTTTATCCCAATGCCTGAGTAACCAAGGGACCCACCCTCCTCAGTCAGCCTGACCGATTAGATGTCAACGCTGAAAGGAACTTGGGAGAATGTCAAAAAAGCTCTATCAAAAGCGGCACAGTCCTATAAGAGACAGGCAGACAAACACCAAGCCCCACAACGACCATTCCAATTGGGGGAGAAGGTCTATCTCTCCACCGAATATCTGAGGTTAAGACTCCCTAGCAAGAAATTGGGGCCAAAGTTCATGGGACCATTCCCCATATTAAAGATCATCAATCTAGTCACAGTGCAATTGAAGTTTCCCCGACTGTTAGGAAAAATACACCTGGTATTCCATAGTAGCCTATTAAAACCCATGGTTGGATCAATGCTGAGGCCCCAGATCCCTTGGTCATAAGAGGTACAGTGAATCCTCAATTCGAGGTGGCAAAGGACACAACTCCAATATTTAATCAAGTAGAAGGGCTGCCCCTTATCAGAGGCATAATGGATAAAGAGTAGGAATTCCAAGCCTATCACCTTGTAGCAAGGTTCATGCAGAAAATCCAACCAAGCCTGGGTGGGCAGGGGGGGTTCATGAGCATAAGCTTCCACATCTGCAATCAATTTCATTTTGTGTGTGTTGTACAGTTTACCTTCAAGAAGTGAGGGGAGCCAAATGTCAACTCATAGAACATTTTGTATACACATTTTATACTTGACAACAGAAAGAAGTGGGGGGAGTTTCAAAGAGCTGACAGCAGTGTGGAATCGAAAGTACAGTCCATTCATATGATCTTCAAAGACTGAAGCTTCTGCCGCAAAAAAATCTAATTGGAGAGCATGATTGATGACTCTTGGTTATGGATGCTTTTTGTTGGATGATACACCCAGAGTGGGTGGTGAGGAGAAAGCAGGGTCAAGGGTGACAGTGAATTACGTATCTCAGAGTTGATGCACCCAGGTAACTGCCGGACATAGAATGTTAACTTCAAATACATCTTTTTTAGTTTTGGAAATGTGCCTCGATGCTCATGATTTAGTTGAAGTAACTGCCAGAATCCTGACAATCTGTAAGACACTTGCTAATCTCATTCTTGGCATGAACTAAGCAGGGTGAATCAAAACTATATTGAAGGTAGCAATAGCAATAGCATTTAGATTTATGCACTATCATACAATGCTTTACAGCATTCTCTGGACAGTCACTAAAAAAATCCTATAAAAATAATTATTCAATCTATTGCAGCATTCAATTTTATTTCATATATCAGATATCCAGAGATGCTATACATGCCATATTAATGCTTGTAGGCTTAAAAAAAAATCCACAAAGCACTGCTTTATAACATCTATCTCTTAAAGTTGTCTGAAAACCATATTTTAATTCATTTGACCTTGAAAGCTATGGCTTTCATGTTTTATTCTTGAGTCACCCAAATTCACTGCCCATAAGCCATAATCTAACCTTTCAAAATTCATATTCCTGAAACATTTTTGTAAATGCCAAGTACTTCTGTGGTAATGTTTCATTAGATTAGAAAACTAATTTATTCTGACATAATAGCAATGGTAAAAATTTAAAGAAAATTATAGGTGTCAGGCAGTATTTTTGAATATCAAACATATAATTAATGAAAACAGCTCTTAGGAAAAGCTTTTATTTTATTCTTTTTAAAAAAGAGGAATACAAGGTACAATAAAATGAAAGGACTCTAACCCAGGTCTCAGATTTAATTACTCCAAGTGTGTATAATGAAATATTGGGACTTCTCACAATAATGGTTTAATTATTTCAGCTAGTGCTGCATATAATAGTACAACTTATTACCCTTCTATTTGTAGAAATAGTTTGAACTTCAAAATTCAGTTGATATATGTAAAGGGAAAAGATGACAGCTGTTACATTAATGATGTAACAGATGTAAGAATACATCTAATATTATTATTGATGTGCATGTAAAGAATCTGCACATTCATTTCAATTTTTGCTATAATATTTCATTGTCCAAGCATGTTAAATTCAAATATTCTCTAAATTTGTTTTATAATGATAGCTGCCTAATATTATATAAGTTCATTATATAATTAACAGCTACTTCAAAAAACAGTCTTTGGTTAACTGAAAAATTTGCATTTTTAGTTTGTTGTACATGATAATTTTATGTTGGTCATCAAAATTAAGTAAATGGTAATATATCGTATAAATATTAACTTATACAAATGAATACTTTACATGTAATATTTTAATTATTAAAAACTAGAATCAGTGTGTTTAGCTAAAAAGTGAAAACCTTACAGAAAATAATAATCTAATTCCAAATGTTTTTTGATAAAACTAGCAAAATAAAAAAGAAAATTGAAAATGTCTATATTTAGGCTACATAGATTTTTTAATATAGTGTATCATATAATATAATGTTGGGCAATGTGATGACTCAGTTTGAAACCAGAGCATCACATGATGGGTGAACTCCCTTTCTCTTCCTAGCTCCTGCAAACCTAGTAGTTCAAAAGTATGCAAATGTGAGTAGATAAATAGGAACCACTTCAAGTGGGAAAGTAACAATGCACCACTGAAACATCTTTGGACAGCTTTAGCTCAACAGCCCTTGAAATACTTCTCTAGTTTGCAACAACTGGAGAAGTAACTAATATGATCTTATTATTAAATTATATCATTATAATATTTATTTATTAAATTTATATGACTCTCATTTCACAATGTGAGATGACACTGAGCAGTTTACAACATTATAAAATATATGGAAATAAAAACAATTATAAAATATAATTTCCTGGGAGTTAAAAGAAAGATGAAAATATGGTTAAAACATATAGTGAAATATGAGACTTAATTATAAATAATACAATACATTAAAACACAATAGTTCTATAAATGTATTAGGAATTTATACACACTTGAATAATATTTGTATAAGGTAAGCATATATAAATATAAAATTGTAAATATTTACTATTAAAGTTATTGTTTCCTTTTTTCCTTTTTTATTTTTTATAAAACATCACCTATTTTTCCTTTTCTTGGAAATGCATGCATTTTTTTGTGATTTGCTTTACTTTTTCTCCTGTTTTGTCATTATTTTAAAGCAATAAATATAAATTTAAAAAAAATAAAGAAGGAAACAATTCAGAAACAATAGTCATATAGATCAGTAGCAAAAAGACTATGACTATGATTAAAGGAATACATTCTGCAGAATTTTTATATCAATAAAAGAACAAGCTGGGCATTTCTGCTCTCTCTCCTACTGTTCCCCATTGCATTTGAAATATTGGCAGAAAAATTCAATGCCTTAAACAAATAACAAGTCTTAAAATTTGGTGTATAATATGACGGCAGACAGCAGAATGACAGCAGATAGCAGGGTTCAGAATGAGCCAAAAATGGAGTGCACAGAGGCCAAAAATGAGGCACATGGAAGCTGAAAATGGGATTATGGAGATGGCAATAAGCAGTGGTGATCCCTGAAGCCTGAAGCAGCTGATCATTGGGAGCCCAATCCAACTGACAATCAGCTGTTTCAGTCTGTGCTGAAGTTGATCAGGTTGTTTGTTGTTTGCTGCAAGAAGGAAAATTGCTGGGAGACATAGACTGAAGGATGGAGGCTGATGAGTGGCCGGGCTCTGGCAACATTCACTGTATAAGATGCATAGACATTTCCACCCACTTTTTTTTTTTTGGGGGGGGGGGGAGTGCTTCTTTTCTTATACTGGAAAAAAGGTAATCAGATCAGTAGAACAGAAAATGGTATATTTTCTGTCCAATCAAGTATATGAATGATCGCTTGAATTATTTTGACTCCTGTGCCATAGGTCCTACAAGTTTCAGTCTTCAGGAGACTGATCTATTCATTGTAGAGAAACTCTATTTTCATGGATTTTAGTATATTACCAGAACATTTAAATTAATCAAATAACTATTATTTGTTTTTATCAATTATAAAATTATTATTTAATACCATATCATATAAAAAGTTACAATGTCTGCTAAACAGTCTTCAAAAATGTCTTTCACGCTATCTTACATATACATTGAGAACACTGCTTTTGAAATATTGCTTTGGGACAAAATGTCCTAGTCTATTTTTAGAAAATGTTATGAATATACCATTTATCTTAATAATAAGATTTAGTTGTTTTGAAGTTTTTTCCCCCATAGTACCAGTGACAGAAATAAAGCTGAAAGATTATCTGTTTTTCATGTTCAATCTTTATTAAATATACAATATATTGATTGTCAGCTAAACAAGACAAAAAAGAAATGCTGAGGTGATCAAGAAGTCTATTGATGTTTATAAGAAAAAGGAAAACAATTCCAAACTATAAAGTAATATATATTTTTCTGAGAACCAGTGTAACTATTTTAAACATGGACAATTTTAGAAATAATTGAGAATTACAAAAAGAAAAAAGAAATGTTAAAAATCCAACACCAGTTCACATATTTTTATTACATTTAGAGACATTTAAAGACTTTATTACCAAAATGTATACTTTACTATAATGCTGACTTCCTAAGGAAACTGTTTTATACTAAAAGTGCTGACAAAATCAACATTTCATATTATTGAAAAAAATATAATATAAGTCTGCACTGTGACAAAATGTGATAGATGAATACTTATATTGAACATTTTTCTTTCAGTCAAAAGCATTTATTATGAAACACACACTTTCATTTCTCTGTTATTCTTTATTAAGGTTAAAAATTAAAGCAGTCAGTTCATGACTCACATCACAATAAATTGGTTTTTCCCTCTATCTTTGGAACTATAATATGAATTTTTATCATCTGCAACACAGAACTTTTCTTTTTCCTTTTTTCCTTCTCCTTCTTGATTTAAAGCTTGAATCCAACTTATCCTTCCTAATGAGGACTGTACAACTGGAACAATCATTTCTACTCTTCTTATATTGGAATATAAAAAGTTGATATTTTATAGTTATAAAGCCATCTTCTTATTTCAAACATTCCTCCTTTTTTTAAAAAAAAAATCCCTTCCTACTATCTTATCTGAATTAAGTTGTTTGCATGGGTAATTTTACTCCTTTGCCATTGTTCCGAGCTTTTCACTCACATGAATGTCCATTTCTATATCTACAGAGGAAGAACAGACTTACTAGAAAGCAATCTATATGGCATATTGATTGAGTTGTTGAAGGATGATTAGGGAGACCAGGTCTTAAGACCTTAGCCATTGAAATTCACTGCTGTGGAGAAAAAAAAGAATATCCCCACAGAAGTTTCTCTGATCTTTTTTTTTAATTTAAATTTCTTGTTTTATCATAATAAATAAAATACAAAATAGTAAAACAAACAAAATGAAACAAAACACCAACATATCTTCAGAATAACAAAAACAACAAAGAAAAAAATAGTGTATAAAAAGGAAGATATTTATATGAATAAAGCAGTCTATGATCTCTTGATTATAGAATATAAATCCAACAAAAAACAAAAGAACAAAGGAACGTAAGACAATGGGTTCCTTGAATTGACATTTATGTCATATTAGCATAAGACATAATATAGACTATTGGTTTTATTTATGGTTTAATGGTTTATTTATGGTTTATGGTTTAATGTGAAAGGTTAAAAAAACAATGCTTTTGTGAATTTTGTGCATCCATTTCAAAATTCAAGGTCAGTAAATGATATAACTTCCTATTCTTATTTATATATTTTGTATGTATGATAGCTGTTGTCTGATATAAAACTATGCTAACAAGATTAATTTCAAATTCCTGGTAAAAGAAGGAATCTCTAATAAATATATGCAGAGAAATTCAAAAATAGTCACTATAAAGTGCATTAGTAGCGTCAAACTGGAATCTGTATCAATCTTTCTAGCTAGCCAAGAAGTATTTGCAGGGGAGTATTTCATCAAAAGAGCAGTATAAAAAGCTTAAACTACCCTTTCCCTTTAAGGAAAAAAAAATGTCCTTCAGAGACAGTAAGTCTAGGTGATCTGACAAGAATGTAATAAGGGTGGAAAAAAAACAAAAGGAGATTTCTTCTAACTACCAGTTCTTCAAACTATTTAGAAAGTTAACAAGGGGCTCTATAGAACTGGTCAGAACTGGTAGAATCCCACCCCTGGCTGGACAGCAATTAACTAGCCACTGACTTTGGTATGTATACCATCTAATTATGCTTAATTAAAAACTTGTTTTCCCTAATAATTTCAGTTTTATACTCTCTCAATTGTTATTTTCTTCTTTCATACATTCCCCCTTTTTCATTATTTTATGTAGTTTCATATAAAATATCATTAATTATCTAGAGCAGAATGCATAGTGAACATTTTTTGAACATGAAAAAATTACACTGCAAAGTTTCCCAAATTGTGGGGTGTACCTCCCTTAGGGAGATGCTGACAGAGTTCAGAGGAAATTTGAAGACTCTTTTATTTATATTGCTGCAATTAATCCATCTGTCCAAAAGTTCTATTGTATTGTTTCCATTGTCTATTTCTGCTGATTTGATGTTTTTAGGAGAGTGTATATGTTAAGCATAACTAACTTAACTCATTGTGGCAAAACATTTAGGAATGCCTACTATAAAAATTGGCTCTCAGTAGCACTTGGTTGGCAGACCACCAGAAGAACCAGGTGAGTAAATAGTTTGGGCCATTGAAACACTTGAAAATCACTGTTGCCTAGTTCATTAAAACACTAGAAGTTGTAGGCAATTATCTTGTTACTTACATTGCAGTATCATTCTAGTATGAGAGCCAGTTTGCTTAGTGTCAAGAAACCTGGATACTATGAGTTCTAGTCAGCTGGGTAACCTTAATCCAGTCACCTTATCCTAGGCCTAGGAAAAAGGCAATAGCAAATCATTTCTGAAAAACCTTGCCAAGAAGACGGCAGGGACTTTTCCAGACATTTCCTAGATTGAATGAAAGGGAAAAAAAATCTAGTAAAGCAATTTTGGAAGGCAAAGGAAGCAAATTGCTTTGATAACATTAATTTCCAGTTGTTGTGGTATTATTATAAATAGAAAATAT
This sequence comes from Pseudonaja textilis, assembly GCF_049901715.1. Taxonomy (NCBI): domain Eukaryota; kingdom Metazoa; phylum Chordata; class Lepidosauria; order Squamata; family Elapidae; genus Pseudonaja; species Pseudonaja textilis. Next base: position 27,486,730 of record NC_141995.1, on the reverse strand, counting down.
TCTAATTAAAGAAATGTATTTTATAATATTTATTAATAGACTATAATATGATCATGTCCAATTCAATTCATTTATTATGTGATATTGGAATAAAATGTGTGATTTTATTCCCCAAAATGTGCTGTTTCCATTATTTCTTTCTCAGAAAAACATATATGAAGTAATTACTGCTTATAGAGAATTTCTTTTTTACTTGTTATCTTCATCCTTTAGCCTAATTAGAAGTAAGTAATTCTATTGGCACTTACATGCATAAATCTTACATTAAGATTCTTGTAACCTATTTGGTGTTTCAAACTAAAAGTTTTATTGCACTCTTATAATTAGCCAGTCTAGTAAGATCTACCTTCTCAATATTTGTGGTTTGTAAATCAGAAGGACTTCTTTTTTTCCCTTAGCATAGCTTTTTTAATGTATTTTTGCCAAGCATGTAGATTGTATTAGAGAAGTAATGCCTTTGAAAGATATTTTTGCATTTATAAATCATATACTGCATCAGAATCTGTCAAGACAAATATTCAAGATGGGATATTCTTTCTAACTTGCTCTTCAACATCGAAATAATTCATACAATGGTGTCAAAAAGGAATTGATTCAGCAAATAGCATGGAAATTTAGGGATGCAGATAGACCAGTAAGTACATCCTTCTCATTCCACCTGCAGCTTCTGAGTGCAGTGGGAAACAATATTTTTATTTATATTGAAGTTACACAATTTGCAGTCTAGGAATATAAATATATCCATTAGCAAAAGTTGAAAATTTACTATATTTTCCCCAGCCTTTTGGTCTGAAAAGAAATAGGGTCTTATGAATCTATAAATATGGCCACAGGGTTAATCTATATTTTTTTAAACAAATAAATAAATGAACATGAACTACAGGTGAAACTCGAAAAATTAGAATATCATGCAACAGTTCAGTTATTTCAGTAATGCAACTTAAAAGGTAAAACTAATATATGGGATAGACTCATTACATACAAAGCAAGATAGTTCAAGCCGTGACTTGGCATAATTGTGATGATGATGGCTTATAGCGCACGAAAACCCCAAATCCACACTCTCAGAAAATTAGAATATTACATGCAATCAATAAAACAAGGATTGTACATAGAACAATATCAGACCTCTGAAAAGTATAAGCATGCACATGTACTCAGTACTTGGTTTGGGCCCCTTTTGTAGCAATTACTGCCTCAATGTGGCGTGGCATGGAAGCTATCAGCCTGTGGCACTGTGGAGGTGTTATGGAAGACCAGGATGCTTCAATAGTGGCCTTCAGCTCTTCTGCGTTGTTCGGTCTCATGTCTCTCATCTTTCTCTTGGCAATGCCCCAATGCCCCTATGGGGTTCAGGTCAGGTGAGTTTGCTGGCCAATCAAACACAGTAATCCTATGGTCCTTGAACCAGGTTTTGGTGCTTTTGGCAGTGTGGGCAGGTGCCAAGTCCTGCTGGAAAATTAAGTCAGCATGCACATAAAGCTTGTCTGTGGAAGGAAGCATGAAATGCTCCAAAATCTCCTGGTAGACGGCTGCATTGACCCCGGACTTAATGAAGCACAGCAGATGACATGGCTCCCCCAATCAATACAGACTGAAAACTTCATACTGGACTTCAAGCATTCTCCATTCTTCCTCCAGACTCTGGGTCCTTGGTTTCCTAATGAGATGCAAAAGTTGCTCTCATCAGAAAAGATGACTTTGGACCACTGAGCAACAGAAAAACAGTTGTTTTTCTTTAGACCAGGTAAGATGCTTCTGACGTTGTTTGTTGTTCAGGAGCAGCTTGACAAGAGGAATACAACATTTGAAGTCCATGTCCAGGATCCATCTGTGTGTAGTGGCTTTTGATGCACTGACTCCAGCCTCAGTCCACTCCTTGTGAAAGTCCCCAACACTTTTGAATGGCCTTTTCCTGACAATCCTCTCCAGGGTGTGGTCATCCCTGCTGCTTGTGCACCTTTTTCTTCCACACTTTTCCCTTCCACATAACTTTCTATTAATGTGCTTTGATACAGCACTTTGGGAACATCCAACTTCTTTTGCAATTACTGTGTGAGGCTTTCCCTCTTTATGGAGGGTGTCAATGATGGTTTTCTGCACAACTGTCAGGTCAGCAGTCTTTCCCATGATTGTGATACCTACTGAACCAGACTGAGAGACCATTTAAAGGCCCAGGAACCCTTTGCAGGTGTTATGGCTTAATTAGCTGATTAGAGTGGGACACTTTGAGCCTAGAATATTGAACCTTTTCACAATATTCTAATTTTCTGAGATTGTGGGTTTGGGGTTTTCGTGAGCTGTAAACCATAATCATCACAATTATGACAAATCATGGCTTGAACTATTTTGCTTTGCAGGTAATGAGTCTATCCCATATATTAGGTTCACCGTTTAAGTTGCATTACTGAAATGAATGAACTTTTGCACGATATTCTAATTTTTCAAGTTTCACCTGAATTCAGATTTTGCATAAAAGCTGTACTAATCTTCAATTTTTTTGTACAAAATGTCAGATTTTGGCAATGGAGCAGAATTTTTTTACTACCGGTTCTGTGGGTATGGCTTGATGGCCGTGGCAGGGGAAGGATGCTGTAAGATCTCCAGTCAGAGGGGGTATTTGCTGGTTCTCCGAACTGCTCAAAGTTTCTGCAACCGGTTCTCCAGAACTGGTCAGAACCTACTGAATACCACCTCTGGTTCTGGGCCATCAAGGGATTGAATATTGCTCATTATTTTTTCCAAAAGATTTGTATACAAATAGCTTCATTTGTGCAGTCATGGACAAACATAAATCTTCATTTAAAATTGAAAATATTTTAACTTTTATTTAGACTTTTGAACTGATTTAACTGAACTCCTTATTGAGCAATTGAAAAAAAAATCTAAAAGATATGCAGAAAACATATAAATGTTATGTTACATAATGCAAAAAAATCCCTACCTTTTGTTGATAAAAGTGAGAATGAGATGAATAAAATATTCAATGTGTGGTGTTTATTGAAATTCTTTCAATTTATTGAAACTGTTGGATTCATGGGTTAACTAAAATATTAGGGCAAACACTTATTAAAAATAAATGACACTAAAATAAGTTTCATCATTTACAGTGCTGCTATCCAATGCCTACTGTATAAGCATAAATAAAACACTTGTAAAGTCAATTAGCTTATTTGCAAATACACATATAGGATAGCAGACTTAAAAAGTAGATTTTTAAGCATATATTCACATATATTCACTCTATATGTTTAAAGCTAATACCACAGAGTTCAAGTACAGTTTAAAAGGATATCTTTTCTTTTTGTCTCACTATAACTATTCTTCTAAGATAATTTCTTTTCTGATTTGTTCAAGATATTTTCTGATGCACTCCCACCTATTTTCCCACCTAGCCTGTGACAATGCCATTAACATTATCAGCCCCTGGGATAAGTGATAGGTGGACAAAAAATTCCAGATTCGGTTTAAATATCTGACTATGTGACCAACTATCCTCCTCCATTTCTTCATCACCATAATGTGCCACCTGACCTGCAACAACTCTTGGTTGTAAACTTCCATTGAATAATATGTAATATATTTAATGAAAATAATAACTTAGAGGAAACAAAGCATAATTATAGAAATGATGTAATGAAAGATAAGATTGGCCCCAACCTTGATGGTCTTTCAAAAGACCCTGAAGACAAAGTTTTTCCAGTTGGCCAAAGGATCTCAAGGTAATACAAAATTCATCAGGGGAATTATTTCACTGTTGTTGCCAGATAAATGGATGTTTATTGGCATTTTTTCAAGACCCAACTTGACTTCCTTGTTTTTCTTTGAAGATGTTTCGCTCCTCATCCAAGAAGCTTCTTTAGCTCTGACCTGTTTGGATGAGACGTGAAATGTCTTCAAAGGAAAACCAGGAAGTCCAGTTGCCATTTGAAAAAAATCACCTTTGGGACAACCATCATCTGGATGACTTAGAATCTCCAGGGGGTATATATTGGGTTTTGTATTTGGGGTGTTTTCTTCTCTAAGCTGCTTGGAGTCACCTTGTCTGAGCTGGGTGTCGATATACATTTTTGTAACAATAAATAAATTTGTTTTATTAATTAACATGCAAAAGAATTCCATATTCTAGAAAACTAGTTAGTAAAATTATTTAAGATTAAACCTAAATCATTATGACACCAAGATTTTTTCAGCCAAGTGGCTTATAAACTTTTAGATAAATGAAATCTAATAGTCTCACAGCAAATTATAATAAAGCAAATACAAATATTATATTGGGGTGTTGATCCTCAGGTGTTAGAAGTTCAGATTCAAATGTGAGTTTACATAACCTTTCTGGGTTTTGGTCTAAAACTGGTTTTTAGTGAAGTTTAATTCTGTGCTTGGTGATGTTTAATCCTGTGTTTATTGATGGGATAATTTTCCCTATTCAACTTGGAAGGAAAATTTTCCCTATTTGTTTGAAAGGAAAAGGTTAATCTCTGTTCCTGAAAAGAAACTGCTTTGAGAAATCTGCTAGTTTTGTGTCTATTTGTTCTGGTAATTGGTTTAACAAGCAACCACTACTGTTGTGATTTAATTATTTGTATTGTGTTTGAATTTTTTCCTGCCTCGTGGTTTCTTTTTCTATCTGGGGAGGGGATCTTCCTTCACTGCTTTAGTGGTATCTGGCACTGTCCTTTTGGGGTATACTTCCAAGAGGCAGAATACAAGCTTGGCACTGATTTTTTTTACTGCCTTTCTGGGGGGCATGTGACCTTTCCTTAAATCTGGATGATTTCCTTAGGATGTCTTGTGAGATGAGTGAGACCAGCTGGTATCTTTAAGTGGTGCAAATGGATCTAAGGATTGCTTCTCCTGGGTTTGCTCTTTATCATATAGTTATCATTGCATTTTAACTTTTTAATTCCTCTAGGTGTTTTGGCACCCTGCCTGATTTGTAACTCTGGCTTGCAGATATTTTTAATCTAATGATTGGTATTTAGGGCAGCTTTTTGCAAGCAAAGAAACTTTTTGTATTTTTGTACAGGTAATCCTTGACTCACAACAAGTTCATTTAGTGACCATTCAAAGTTATAATGGCACTGAAAAAAGTGATTATGACCATTTTTCACACTTAAGACCACTGCAGCATCCCCACTATCATGAGTGGCCAGGTGAGAAGTACCCCTGAACATGAGTGATGTTGAGTTGGCCGTGCCCACCCAGTCATATGACCACCAAGGCACACCCACCAACTAAGCCACACCCACAGAACCGGTTGTTAAAAAAATTGAATCCCACCCCTGTGTCCAGCTAAGGAAAGATTTCACAAATATTAATAGGATTTTCTTGACTGTGCTTTTGGTTGTCAGAAAATAAATTTACAGAAGGGCAATTGGGTTACAATAGGGCAACTTTTCTCCAACAGTTGTTAATGTTGATGTGTATGTTTGTTTGAGTCTGGGGTCACATAAATCATGTTTGGCCCTCAGATCACAGAAAAGAATTTTCTAAATGTATCCAGTTTTGTTTGCCAGGCTACCTTCTCCTAACAATTAAACATGCCAACTTCTTAATAAAGCTGAGATATTTGTTGCAAACAATATATCAGACCTATACATGTACCCCAATCAAATTAAAGAATATAATTGGAGAAGAAGAGCATAGATGAGGTAATAAAATAAAGGTCTGTTCACACATGTACATTGGAATAACAGAATAATAGAGTATTTAAATAGGATCATCATTTCAAAGATACTTTCTTACCTAAACAGAGATACAAATTGATCATGATTCATCAGTGGGAATGGAAGTGAGTTCTTATCGGCTTGCCCAGTGAGAACTTTTCCTTGTGGGAAGTTGTCAGGGAGTATTGGAAATCCTTTCTTCCTTCCCCCCTCCCTCCCTGTTCTATCTTTAGGTTTAAACTTGTTTCTGGCTTCCCCATTCATTTAATATAAAATCATATATTCTGGGTTGGAAAGGATGAATGGTGATAACATGAGGTCATGAAGGTGGATGGCAATATGCAAGAAGTATTGTGTGAGTTGGGCAAGTGAGTGGGAATGGGTGGGGACATATGATGGTGTACAGGTTGGAAAATATGCATGGGTGTGTGAGAATGGACACTGTAGTACAAGTTTAGAGCATTGAGAAGCTTGCATGGATGTGGAAGACATATTAGAGCAACTTGAGTTCTTCCCTGGCTGTAGGCCCTTTGTCAATATTACTTGCCAGTTCCCCCTAGCAAAGCCTTTGCTTGTGAAAGGTGGCAGGGAGCATGGGCAACCAGGACAACACAGTGCACTCCCACACTGCAATCCCTAAAGCTCCTCCATAGTCAAGACATGAGCTTAGAGTCTAACATTAAGACAACTCAGAGAAAAGTTAGTCAGTTAGTGAATTACAATTGTTATAGGATAGCAATGAGATATAGTAGTACTATAGTTCCATAGAAATTGATGGTAATATTCAGTTATACTTTTTATACTTTTCTAATCATCAGTATACTGAAATATATATATATATATATTTACACCATCTGTATATTTGATATTCAAAGCCACATTTATATCTTTTCACTAGAGAGCTCAGACTCTTAGAGTACATGTGAATTTTGCTTTATTCTTTTGATTTTTATATTTTATTTTCAAAGATTATTGAAGTTTCTAAATTAAATTAAATTGAGATAGGTATATTTAATTGAGCTAATTATAATAATTAGCTGATACAGTTCAGATATATTGAAAGTACAATTCTAATAATTTCTAAACAGGGTATTTCAGCATAGAAACTAAAAACTTTCTTCATTGTGGCTCATATGTCTAGTAGAACTAGACTTAGATTAAAATCTATGTATTTCCCCTCCTTTTGATTTTTTATAACTGTTGTCAAATGACATTAATTTGTTCTTCTATCAATTTTATTTTTTGTTAAAGTAAATGATATGTCAAATGTCATTTTGGAACTTAAAGCTTCTTATAAAAGCTCTGCTTACATATGACACAATTAAAAACTTTAGATGGCAAGATTTAAAGGAGATTGATTTATATAGTTAACATTCATATTTACTCATTTTCCATATACAATGGGCTACAATGCATGTAGATTTGCCATCTTTCATGGCCTTGAAGGATTCAAAGGTTCAATCAGCTGTGATGCATTCTTTGTTCCATGTCATACTAATATATTTATTCAACTCAAAAAGTTTTTATACCATTTACAATTTTACATTCTAAAGATACCAAATGTAAACATACAATATATTTATCCTAATTAAATCTAAGCTCTTAAGACAGCCATATTCAAGTACCACCAAATTATAAGAGTCAGCTCTACTAGTCATTGCTCACAATATAATGACCTGGCCAAAGGAACATATGGAAGCTGCCATTGGAGGTTGGAAGCTCCTCACAAACTAGGGAAGTTTCCACTTCAAGTCAACAGTCAGAGACTGTACAGGATTTGGAAAGGTCAGGGAGAAAAAGAGGACTAAGTTCTGCATGAGTTCCAGACAGACTGATTAGTAATGACCAATTACCAGACACTGTAGAAATAGACAAGGAGCAGAAGATAGCAGTGGTGACAGACGTAGCAATGACAAGTGACAGCAATATCTGGAAGAAAGAACATAAGAAGCTAGAGAAAGACAAGGACCTGAAAGAAGAACCAGAACTAGAAAGGATTTGGAAAGTAAAGACTAAAATACACCAGTGGTGGTAGGAACACTTGACACTGTGACTCTAAAAAAATCTGAGAAATAATTGTCAGAGCTTTCTTTCCGAAAAAGTGCTGTACCAGGAACAGCTAAGATACTGTGTAGAGCTCTAAAAGTCCCAGGCCTCTGGTAGAGGACCAAGATTGAAGAAAATACATGCCACCATAGAGGTGAGAAGGGAATTGCATATGTATATGAATGTGTATGTCTCTATCTTTGTATGTATCTGTCTGTGTGCATATGGTGCCTATGTATATGCAGTGGTTTAGCTTAACAATGAAAAGACCATCTCCTATTGGAAGGTTGTGTTCAATCCTAGGCAGTTGTAGATGTTATTCTCTCATGGTGCAAAGAGAAAATATCTGCTGCAAACTCGATGTAGGCATCAGGAAGAACATCCGGCCTGTAAACACCCAGCTCCATTCAACCAGCCCAACTCTATCTGAATAAGAAACTATAAGATCGTGGAAGGAAAAAGAAAAGAAAATATGCATGCACATGCACACACACATGCACACTGTATACACACAGGTATCCATACAGAACAAACATGTGTATGTGTATTATATTGACATTATAAGATATTAGCATGTCCCCCGAAGGACATTCAGTATGGTTAAACTGATACTTTCCTTAACATAGACAAAGTAGCTGCATTCAAATATCATGAAGCCAATGGAGTACTTTTCAGGAAATGTTGGCAGTGGAAGTGAAAGACTGACCCTGAGAAAATTGTATCTTCAGTTTGTTGAGCTCTGGTGCAGTTGCAGAAAACAGCAACATTCACAAATAAACAAAACAGCGGATGTTTCAAACTGACAGCACATAATTGAACATATGAACAACAAATTTGGAATCTCAAGTACTCTAGACATTTGTGACACTACTCCATCTGTCATATATGGTGGTTTTATGAAGGTTATCCAGATATTTGACTGGTTTTAAAACCACCTCAGTGGAAAAATAAAGTCCACTTGTGGAAGCATTTATATTATCAATATACAGTACTAGACACTGTTGAACAAAATATGCACATTAGTTATATTTCATGCCAGCCATGAAAACAAATGTTGCATACCTGGTTGCATATTGCTTTTTGTTTTTAATCATTTTTTCGGAATATCTCCAACTGGCATATCTCCAAGTGTAGATTACATTAAATACATTAATGTATTGTGCCAGGAAAATGGCTTTTCTTGATAGCATTAATCAAGACAATATAAAATTATAATCTCATTCAACAGTTCCTTTGTTCAGTTTTCTAAAACTGAAACTTTAAAATACCTTTCGTTATTAAATGCTGCTTTAAATTGTGGAGGTGAAGTTTAAAAAAATCAAAAGTGAAAGTATACTTTGTTGTACCCAGTATTTAATTACAGTATATGAGTATGTTTTAATTTATTTATATGGTTTTTGTTTTCTTTTATTTTTATAAAACAGTTGAAATGAAAATAAACCAATAGGCTTCATAAAACAAGAACAAGTATAGCAGAAGTTGCTAGTCTTTGTTGAATGAACAATGCCACCCATAAATGGGAAGGAGGATCAAAACTTCTTTCCTGCTGATAATTTTGTTAGTGACTAAATTAGTATGACACTGCTTGGAGCAGTGAGAAATTTTTATGATACATTAATGAGAAGGAACAAATATGATGAATTGTGTTAATCATTAAAAAGCCCAGCTATTATAGATTTTTTTTTAATTAAAAAAAATGTAAAATACTATTCTTCTTATTCTTGGAGCCTTCTTTAGCTTTTGTTGAAGTGGGCTTTAAAAACATGAATGAAAGGACAAATATGAATTTCTTCTTTGTCAATGATTAATTATACACAGAATGTGGACTTCTTTCTCATCATAGAGTATATACAAGAAATATTTCTTTTTTAAAGATATGTTTACATACTTTTTTCAGTGACCAAGAGATCAATTGTAGGATGTTAGACACAGTAATATACCTCACCAAAAATATTTGTGGTACATGTTACATATGTAAAGTATACATTCCCTTTGATATGTCTATGTCATCAATTTTCCATATTAATTATCATTATTCTATTTTGAATATATTAATAGCTTGAAATTGCTAAACAATATAGACAATAAAAAATATAAAATCCATTATCAAAGATGGCTAGCATTGACCAAAACCAAAAAATTAACATTATTTCAAATGTAAGTGAAGTGTGAATACTGCTACCTAATGTCAGTAAAAACACAAATGTAACATGTATACAGCATATTATGCTGTACTGTAAGGCAGAAGCAATCAGAGCCACTCATGAATAGCTTAAGTCAGCAACTTTATTGACTTCTACCTATATTACAAGAATCTCTCCAGGTGGCTTGTTTTCCCCTGGGACAAATAGATAAACTTTCATGGATCTTGGTGTGTGTGTGTATGTATTGGGGGAGGGTCAGGCTTATGCCTCATGGCTTTCCAAGTACTCAAAGCCAATGCCCTGTTTGATCCCTCCTTCTAGCCTTCACATCTTCGTGTACACAGAATTAATAATACAAGGATTTTTATTTTAGTATGTATACTGTACAGTATAGGAGTAAGTTCTTTCACTGTGCATATAATTTATATATAAATAGAAGATTAAATGGTTAAATATAGTTAAGGCAAAGTATTTGATACACAGTTAAAAATGGAAGTTGTTATAGTTCAGTGAGAATTATGAATACTTAATATTTCTTGGGTTATGCCTACAATTTTTATTTTGTCTCCTTCTTATTCATTTATATCCATTTGTTAAACCACATCTGAATGGCTCTTTAATCAGTCTGATTAGAAAAAATAATAAGTAAGTCTTCAGATTTCTGCCACATTGAAGAAATGTTAACATTTCTTGGAGCATGTCTTCATCTAGGAACTTTTAAGAAGCTTATCTTAAAACTGCATTTTGTGTGCCCTTTAAAGAAAAATCTTTCTTTAAAAATATTTACATTAGATCTCACTTGACAGGACCTTGTTGTTCTGATTCAGGACAATCGGAAAAAATAATAATGTAATAATAAAAACCTTCAGTTTAAGATAAGTCTAAAATATTCCAATTTTAACTGATTCTTGAAAATCCCACAAAATTGGAATATAGTATTCTGTTAAGTACTAACTATTCTGCTTGACACAAACTGTTATTTAATGCATTTTTTTCTGTCTTTCCTTCATTGGAAAAAGTTTAAGTGCTTTCACTGAAGGTGGAAGTACAAGGGCAATACTGTAGAATAGAATTTGAACAAAGGATTTGGAAAGAAAGAAATAAGTCTAGAGAGTACTGTCATGAACCTGAGATTCCTCTAACCCCATAAGGAAAAGACTAACAGAAACACCAGCAGATAAAGAAGATTGAAAAGGAGGAGACAATAGAGGAGCAACAGTGGGGAGAAAATCTACAATAAAAGAAGTGCAGCAGATCTTGAGCAGAAAGGAGGGTAACACTTCACAGTGTGTAAAGTGGATATGGAGAGATGTCAGTTAAAGCTGAAAGATGATAAATACTAAGGAAAAACTGAAGTAGTGGGATGGAAATTATTAAAGGCATTGATGTGGGGGGAAAGGGGGGGGTCGTGATGAGGGAAATTCTAGTTTTAGAAGCAAATAAAAAATGGAGAGAAACAGCATGGATAGAGAAAGTAGAGCATATGGTGATTGGATTTCAAAACGTAAATATGACTTGGCTTTAGCTGAAGGGGCACCGTGCATGGACATTCTTGTATGATTTTTTTTTAAAAAGAAAAAATTCAGCAAAATAGTGCTTAATTATTATTTACATGAAAATAACCAGGAAATCCTGGTGCTTAATGCTTGCAAAAGCATCCCAGAAAGGGGGGGAAAAAATGGAACACAGCTTCCATATTGTTGCTCATAAAATTGGGTCCTTGTAGTCACAAAGAGATACGTTTGGGTAAAGGAAGACTTTAATTTGTTAGCTGAAGATGAAAACAGATTTCATTTTAATCCTTCTCCTCCCCCCCCCAAAAAAAATCTTCCTATTTCTTCCTTATAAATACACCTTTTGCTCACTTCCCAGTAGACTATGCATGCCCCATACTGTTTTATATGATGTACAATTTACATTTTGCCATAAGTAAGGCAAATTCTTATTCTAATTAAGCTTGACTGCTTGTGATTTTCTGAACACATCCATGCCGTTTTCCTGGCGACAGAACAAATATAGCTAGCCATTCCTTTCTTCCAATATGCCTTTCTTTTTCCAACTTTCCAATCTACTCTATTGCTCTTCCATTCTCAAATTATCACAATCCAGATACTAACCAAATGAAGGATTTCTTTTATTTTTTAATGTTTGTATAAAATATGAAACTGAGCAATTGTTATCTCTTCTGGGACAAGAAAATACTGAGTCTGGGACTTGTCTTCAAGTTTTAATGTGCAATATTTTTGCCAGATGTGACTTCTCATAGTGAAGAAGCTGTGTGCCTGATACTGTGCAGTTTCCTGTGCTCATCTTTCAGTTTGGGTTATAGCAAATGAACTCTCTATCCCTTAGGCTATTTTCAAATGATTGGGGACCAACAAGCAAACTTGACTGCCAAACTATCTCAATATTCTTCTAATTACTTCTGACAACAAAATCATGTTGCCATGATACTTTCATGTAACTGACTTTTCCCAAGTCTGCTATTTCTATCTATAACTGCTGGTATGTGCAACTGGCAGCAATGTTTCATGACTGGAATACTGAACTAACTTTTTAAAAAGAATCCAATCATATTTTTATTCTTGTTGTTTTTCTTTTAAAGGCATTGTGTTCATATTCACGTGCATAAATGCATTCATTTGGCAAAGGAACCATGATAGTTGACTATCTGAGAAAGAGAATCTTTCATAACTGTCACTACAACTAGAGTATGAGAAGTTATTAATGTAGTTGATAGCCCATTATTACATTAATGGTTTTGTTTGGTTCCCTTAGTAGCAGCACTAGGGAATTGGGTACTGAAACATTCTTTTAATTTTCTATAATTATTTCCACTGATCCCTCCTACTTTTAAACAGGGACATTTCTAGGCTTGTTTCACATGACTCCAATTGGGTTGTCAAAATGTCTAAATGCCTGTCCGATAACAATGAGGCATGAGGAGAAATTAAAATGTCTATGCTAATAACTCTTTGCTACTCTGTTACTAGTAATCCCTACTGCTTCTCTTTGTTGTAGGATGTTTTTAAGTATTAGTGCTTTTCCATTTTAAGTTTTATTAATGTGGTTTTATTTTACACCATCCAGAGTCACTTCTATGAGATGGACAGCTAAGTAGGTAAATACAGTATATTCAAAATAAGAGCATTTTATCTGCTCAAACCAGATGAAAAGGGTGGATGTTGGGATTAAAAACAGTCACCAGTCAAAACAGCACAATAGAAATGCTGAGACCAAGGTAGACAAGACATTTCTACACCTGACTCAATAGACCAATTGCCTTTAGCATTTTTACTGCAATCTATCTATGCCCTCATGCACTACAATTAACTTAGCAGAAGGTCTCTTTCCATTTTCCCTGAAAAAGCACTATTTTCATGCTGAAATATCTTGGATCATTGCCTGCCAGTGAGAAGGAGATTTTATTACAGAAATAGGCATCATTTGCTGTTGCCTACTGAATATTTTTTCCACTTCTGAAAAAGAAAGATTTCTAAGTTTTCTGAAGATATCACACCGACCAATATGATTTATTTTCTTTCAAAATCAGCCAAGTTGAATTAGGTGCTTTCTCATATATGTTAAATTTCAGATTTTAAAATCTTGCTATTTAAATTTCACATTAAGAATATTTGGTTGTTTCTGGTAATGACATGGAAAAGAAATGCTTCTTTTAAATATATTTCCAATATTTTAGTTCAAATACTCATGTGAAAGAAAAGAAACATCATATTCAAACATATCATAGGAAAAACTCTAACCTGTTCAGCAAGGACTGTATTGGGCAAGCTGGTCTTATATAAATAAATTATGGAATATGGGTATTATAATCAACAGTAAAAGCCAAATTGCAAAAAAAATTGTTCAGGTTCTCAAAGGAAAGGATCCATCAGTCATGGATCTGAAAATTGCTTGTACAATCTCAGTTCATGAAATGCTAACTTTAGAGAACACTAGAAGAACTAGCTGTTGGACTGCCACTCCTTTTCCATGATAGTTTTAAACATCACCCAATTGTACTATAATAAATAAAAATATTTATTTTTTTATTGCTTTCCTCAAGCTTTACAAACTATACTACAAATTGGCCTGTCATCATTATCTACTGAGCAAATGCCTAAAGGTATGCAAAGAGTACCCGTTTAGTATATATGTGATTTGTGGAAGAAAGAGAACAACTCAAGGGCTACAAGATTCTTCATTAGCTCTTCACAGAAAAAAAAATATGAAAGCTAGAGATAATCTTGCTTTAGGCTGTAACTACTAGTGCATTCTTCATGAGCAATTTGAACTCACAAAACATGAAATTTATATTTTATTCAGCATTTAAATACCAATATTCCATGCTCATTATCTCTTTTGCCCATTGAAAAAAATATACATATTTCTTCCAATATTATCCATCACATATTTGATTGATTCTCTTCTTATCATAAGGTTACATTTTCACAGTGGTAAATAGATATAATTTATATGTATTATAAATAATCCAGGCTAATATAAATATATAGACACTGTTTAGGAAATATTTAAAATATTGTTTTCAAACATAAGTTATTTTATTTCTCTATTTTATAGAACCATCCACCTCGCAAACAAGTGACTCTCTGTGGTATACAGCAAAACTAAAGCAATAAATATATAAAATCAATATCATTAATATTAAAAATACTTCAAATTATAAAAGCACTTCAAAGGAATAATACATGGAATTAATAGTAACGGAGCCACCTACCTAATTCAGTCTTTACTTGCAGTCCCCAGGCTTGCTATCACAATTATGTCTTAAGGGATGAGAATGAGATGATGAGGTCATCCTCTCCTCAGAAAGGAAAGGATTCCATAGCATGGGGACCATAGCAAAAAAAGGCCACCTCCCAGGACCTGGTTGATGTAGTTCCCTAGACAATGGAATCTGTAATGGGACAATGCCTTTTCTATAAAATCTAGTGAGACAGGTAGATGAAATCATGGAAAGGACATTCCTCAAATAATCCAGTCCCGTATCACGTCAAATTTTAAAGATGAACACCAGTACATTGAGTTGGACTTGGAAACAAACTGATAACCAGTGCAATTTGCCTGTTTTCTACCAGACATATACATACATAACTCATGCCAGTGCATTTCAGCTGAAGTTTCCAGGTACCCTTCAAAGGCAGACCCTTGTAGAGAAATTAAAATGATAATGCATATTAATATACGGCATAATGGTAGGCATATCATACGGGTGTCCAACCATGCTATGTTCTTATCTGATAAGATATATGAGGAGTGTGGGGGTGGAGTGGGTTTGGGTGTGCACGCGCATGTGCATATGGAGAGAGACAGAGAGAAAAAGAGTGTGAGAAGGGGAAAGGAAAGGGAGAGAAACTATGCTTATCTTTATCCAAATTCAGTAGAAAGTTTGGTTTACATTCAAGAACAAGATCTGGGACCACACATAGAAACATTGACAGAGACAGAGACATAGACAGACAGAGAGAAGGGGGAGGGAGGGAGAGAAAGAGAGAGAGAGAGAGACAGAGAGACAGAGACAGAGACAGAGAAAGCAATTTAGAGTTTAATAGGATACTGTCCTCATATTCAATTGATTGGAAATAATATTCAACAACAAATCATTTTTTATTATATGATCACTAAATAGAAGAAAAGAAGACAGTAATTGCATGGTATTAAGTGATGTAAGGATGAAATGTGACATACTTTCATACTTCCTTGTACAAATTCTTTCATTAATTTGAATTTAAATTTATGTTAGTTACATATACTCACATAATCATATATAAATTCTAGTCAGAATTTCAGCTCATATGTAGGTTAGAACCACCAGGGTTAAGCTTTAAATTCCATTTTCTGCATCTAATGAGAAAAATCTTCACACCATAGTAGTTTATTCATTTGAAACAAGAATTATTCAACTTGAAAACCTTGGTAAACAAGATGAAGAAGATGTGGCACATGTTTTGAAAGTAAACAAAAATCTGTCAGCCTGCCTAGGATTTATCACAAAAAATAATTTACATTTTCTTTATATCATTGAGCAGATCAGCCTACAGCAACTTTCCAAGAAATAAATTATACATTAAGATTTTATCACTAAAGCTAGAATATAAGCTTGAAATTGAAGCTGCTTATCATGTGGCTTCAATTTCATTTTCATTCAGTTAAAAATTTAATCTCATAGTTATAAAATATCTGTAATCTACACAATAGAATCATAATTTGCATCTTTCATTGAATGTTGGAAATCTTAAATTGAAAAGATGAAATTATATTTTGTATAGTACACATACAGTACGTTTTCAATGTAGAAAGTTATCAGAGAAATTCATCTGGCAGCTAAACAAAAACAAGTCAGACTAATCTTATTTCTTTCCTCCCCCACCCCTCCTCCACATCTCTTGCAGAAACTGTTGTTTAACATGAATAACTATTCAGAAAATAATTATGATCCATCTGCTGATAAAAAAATTATTTTGACCCTGATTTATAGATTACTTTCAATTAATGAGATTTATAGATGTATATATATATATATATATATATATATATGGATCTTTGGTTGTTCGGGTTTTCTCCGCGTAAGATTCAAAGTGTCTAGCAACGTTTGATGAAGTCTCATTCATCATCATCAGGCCTCTGACTTTGGCTCTTGCTTTTCAGAGTGATCACTCTGAAAAGCAAGAGCCAAAGTCAGAGGCCTGATGATGATGAATGAGACTTCATCAAACGCTGCCTAGACACTTTGAATCTACGCGAGAAAACCCGAACAACCAAAGATCCACATACAAATCCGCGAGAACCTCAGAAAAAACAATATATATATATATATATATATATATATATATATATATATATATATATATATATATATATATATATATATATTATTGTTATACTAATAACTTTCAGCTTTGAGCCAATTAATAAAATAGTAAATATTTTTTATCTTAATGAGAAAGACAGATTCCAGATTTTAATGAAATGACAATTACAGTATATATAATGATTGGGCTTTTAGGTGTCAGATTTATGATTGGCCTACTGCATATTTTGACTTCAATATAAACAAAACATCTATCCTTTAAAAATTAATTTAATTAAGGTTCTCAGTAGCAACGTCTGCCTCATAGAATAGGTTCATCTAGGTCAGGGAGCATGAGACTTATTGCTTCACTGCATACAGTCTATCATTCTTGCC
Organism: Pseudonaja textilis; assembly: GCF_049901715.1. Lineage (NCBI taxonomy): Eukaryota > Metazoa > Chordata > Lepidosauria > Squamata > Elapidae > Pseudonaja > Pseudonaja textilis. The sequence continues at coordinate 27,469,664 of NC_141995.1, read as the reverse complement.
ATCTTTTTATCTTTTATGACTTTTCTTTTTTTATTGGTCTTATTGCTATGCTTTTGTTTTGGTTGTTCTGGACCACCCAGGGACATTAGAAGTCAGATACCATACAAATTTAATAAATTATTATGATTCTTCACATAAACAGTCATAGTTAGCTTAAAATTGGATTTGGCATTTTTATTCACCTATGGAGTCCTTGCTATAGGCAGATATTGTTATTTGATGGTGTTAAAGTACCACTGCAGTATATAAACTGTTATAGCTAAGCCTTTTGCAATTGACTGGTGGAATTTTTGTCAATGTCAATTTTTGTCAGCTTTGGAAGACATATTGAGATCAGATGCTCCCACGCTGCCCCATTTGATCCTGGGAAAGTGGGAGAGGGAATTTATTGGAGTATATCTAGTTAGACATAGTAACAATCTTTTTCTGATTCAAGGTCAGGTTGTTTTGCACATCAGTGAGAGGAAGTCTTAATTTGGGACAGATGGTGATTGGGCCATGTGATGTGATGATGGGTGCAGGGGATGGATTTGTAATTTTTACTTATTGTAAGGAAGCCCGGAACTTTCAGATTTGGGATTCCCCAGTTGTGTCCATTACTATCCAAGTAAAAAGGAACCTTTGAGAAGATGTCTGTCAAGCAGTTATTGGGTGGAATGGAGGGTTGCTGGAATGCTGAAATTATCCTGAATCTCTAAACAAACACCAGCACCCCAAAAGGGGGCTGTCCAGGGTCCTGATTCCCAGTACTGAGCCAAAGCTGGAGCAGTGCAAAGACTCAGCGAAGATGAAAGAAAGGGACGAATATATAGAAGGACCGGTGGGACTGGATACCAGGGAACTAATTGAGACCCCGTGTCCTCCTTCTGAAGAATTTGTGCAAGCAATGGAAGCTGCAGAGGAAAGACAGAGGCTAGGCACTCAGCCAGTAGTGGGATTCAAATATTTGTTACCAGTTTGATGGATGTGGCTTGGTGGGCATGCTTTGCACACATGCACACACTTTGTATGCCAAACACACACTTTGCACAGGCACAGAGGCATTTGCGCAGGCTCAGAGGGGTTGTAACTCACCTCCTGCAAGCCTGTATGATCCCTGTCACATCAGCAGCTGCCACATGGCACTCTTCTATGCCACTCAAAGCAGCTGCCCTTCAAATTCAGAGGGTAAAGGTGAGTATGGGAGGCTGAGTGGGCAGGTGGGCCCAACAGCAGAGCAGCAGAGAGAACTGGTTTGGTCTCCGCTGTTCATCACAGATGAACCAGGCCGAACTGGTAGAATACTACCACTGCACTTAGCCCAAGGAACTGGATTCATGGAAAAGCTGCCATACTGAGCTGAATCCAGAGATGGGATTGGAGGAGAAGCTGCCTGAACATCTTTCCTACTCCAGCCCCTGAGGTCGACCCATGAGCCAGAGTGGAGAAGCAGAGGGGCTTTTGAATCAGACAACTCTTAAGACTGGAACCTATTGCCATAGCCAGTCATTGGTAGGAATCTCAGAGTAATTCCAGCAACTGAAAGTGGGAAGTTATGTCTCACAGCCACAACTTCTCCAGCTGAGCTAGGCCCTAACTCAGTTATGTTCATTTTCCCTAGTCCAAGACTTGGCAGTGGAGCCAGCATGGTATCGGCCAGAGGTGGCCGGAGAATCAGCTCAGCACGGCAAGCCAAGATTTGTCACTGGGATATAGTGTATGTAGTATAGTATAGATATAAGAACAGAGATATACTCTTCATGTCTTCACAAAGTTTATAAATATTATAGAGTTTATAGATATTAATCTTTGGCTTATAAAAATCTAGATGAAGATAGATATAACTGTTACAATACAGTATTTCTCACCAAGATGGCTGTTGAATGGTAAAGGAATTTTTCTCTTGTGCTGACAATCTGCTGATTTTGCTGCCAAAGCTGATACTTTGACAGTGCTACTTCATGGATTTGAACGGGAGCACTTAGGAATGACCCAAGATAGCTTTTGGATAGCCATGAACCCATCTGGGAAGGGGAGCCTTGAAGATTCTGGTCAGAAAGCACTGAGCGTATATTTTCCTCTTGGCAGTTCATTTTCTTAAGGATCCTGGGTTTTAACTTCACGTTTTAAATTTTCTGTTTTATTTCACTTTTCATCTTTAAAAGTTGATTGGCTATCAGAATTTACTATTATTACACAGAAGATTTTTAACTTTAGTTATAGTCCATCCAGATACAGAAAAATGCCAACTAATACCGTGTTTCTCATATAATAAGGCTGGGTCTTACTTTTTTTTGAGCCCCAAAAAAATGGCTAAGCCGTCTTTTCGGGGGTGACTTAATTCCCCCCCCCCGCATCTTTGGGCGGGCGGGCAGCGATGGCTTGGATGTTGACCTTGGCATTGGTGGGGCACTTCATATCGGGCTCAATGCAGGCAGCACCATATCCGGGTGTGCAACAAAAGTACTTCCTAACGGCAAGCCCCCCTCACCATTCCCCTCCAGTTTGCATGTGGGGGGAGGGGCTTAATTTCATTTCATGCCTATAAAACATGCTGGGACTTCCTACTGGGGGAGGCCATATTGTTGGAGAAACAGGGTATAAACAAGGCATTGTTCATTAACCATGATACATTATTGGACAATCTGAGGAACAAGCTGGGAACAGATTGACCTGGATAAATTTTATCTGTATGTTTTCTAACAGTAGACACTGACTTAATAGCACACAATTAATCATTCGTTAAGGCTTTTATGCAAAAACAAATGTACTAGAATTTTAGCATTTTGGCTTATATGGACTAAAAGGGCTAATCTTAATTTTAGAATGTTAAACATTTCCATTCTAAAAACTCTGAGCAGGTACCAAATTCAAAAAACAAAACAAAAGGAAGAGTATAGCTTAAAGGTGAGGAATACGATATACATGCTGGCTCAGTTCATAAAGGATTGAAAAATAGTCTTAAATTAACAATACTTAGCTAAGTGAAGCACTGATTTAACTCAATGTAATGTGGCTTCCTGTTTTTCTAAATAGGTGATTAAAATGTAACTAATAACATACTAACTGATTAAATATGACATTTTAATTACTATAACAAGTACAGTGCTAGCAAACTACAATAGTTTACTAACAATAGTTAACATCTCTAGTGAAAAACACACTAGAGACATTAACTATTGTTAGAGTTATTCTAGACTCAAACAAAGTGTCTGGTTTGACTTCCATGACAAGCCAGCTGAACGAACCAGCTGCTTCCATTCAGTTTTCCCAGTTGTGATTTTATTACTCAGTTTAATACATTTTCAAATGGTGTTAATTATCTTTTGCTGGAGTGACTGACATCCCAAGAGCTGTCTTGCTTACAAACACTTTCTATGAGAATAACTGTAGCATTCACTTTGATGTATGATGTTCACTCTATATCACCCTATAAGAAATTGTCTGCCATCAATAAAAACAAAATGTCATTTCAGCCTGTCTTTAAAATAGTCATTCTTTCTTCTATTATATTATTGGATTGTTTCCACTATGTATCCAATTATATTCACTGAGATTACCATAAGCAGCCCAAAGAGCACTAACCCACAGATGTATTCATAAAATAAAATTATACCAAATTCTTAAATAAAAGAAACCTAACACTGTATATTCAATAACAAAATGTTCAATTGTAAGAATATCAAGGACCATACAGCTAGAATTACAGTATTATATGTGACAATCAGTTTTGGTATTCATCTGTTGAACACATGTAATTCTATAAATATTTCTGAATTTAATTTCTTTAGTCCTAATTAGGGACTAATTCTTTTTTTTTTAATCACTTAAAAATGCTTTTAAAACTTAGCTGAATTAAATGGAGTAAATTTTCTGGATAAGTTATCTAATTTTACAAATAAAAGAGAAAGCTGTTTTCATATCAAGAAGATCATGATACCAACATAACCGTTTCTGCTTTTCATTTATTACAGAATTGTTTGTTTCATGTAGTCCATGTATATGAAAATCTTATACCGTATATAAGCTTATGTCAACATTTTGTTTTCAATCATATCAAAGCAGTTGGAAATCCTATAATTTATTTTAGAGTCATATTTGTCTTGGTTATTACTTGCAATATCTAGTATTCAGAAGTGTACTACAAGAGAACATAAAAATATGATTTAGATATCATGGCTCATAGCCTTCATCCTTCAAGAAATTAATTTAATTGCCTTTTAAAGTCATCCATAAAATTATTATGTCATTTCTATATTTACTTTCTCCTACCAAGAACATTAAATTATATTTTTATTAAAAAAGAAAGGAAGATGAAATTAAAAGGAAATTTAAACTTTAAATGTTAAAATGCAAACATTCTATGTAGGGACATAAATTATACTATCCTGATCCTCACTACAACACTTTGCAAATAAGTTAAATAAGAAAAAAACACAAAGAAAAATATAATCATCCAGCCAGAGTACAAGATCGTCTGTTACAAGTGGCATTTCTTTGCAAGAACAACTACAATGATACTAATTTAGTTTCAGATTCATGTTGCAGATTTCAAGATTTTTATCTCTATATATTTAAGTCATGAATATAGCCTGAATACTGAATGCTGACTGAATTTAACACCAAGTTCTATAACTTTACAGAAAGAAAATAAACAAGACTTCAGCACAACACAGAAAGCAAAGACAATTTTTTCTCAAATTCAGATTAAACATTTTACCTGATTCTACAAAAATAGAAGCTATCTAACAGAAGTTATTTAGGTTCAATTAACTGTGTTTTCTTTCTTCTTCTTCTAGGATTCCAAACTTTAATTTGAAGCTGGGGAAATGCTATGACAGTCCCATACTTTTCCTACCTTGTATCTACACAGTTCACCTTTACCTTAAAAAAAAAAAAAAATATTTTATCTATCATACTTTAATATCTGACTTGTATTAGTCCCAAAGACTTTGGTGTAGTGAGTAAGATTTCAGGCTAGATACTAGAAGACCAAGAGTTCTAGTCACTCTTTAGGCACAAGTCCCCCAGGTGACTTTGGGCCACTCTCTCCTCCTCCCACTTTTTTTTCTTCCTCTCTCTGTCTGTCAGAGGAAAGAGGAAACAGCAAGGCCTCTTCCAAAAATAATAATAACTCTCATCAAGAAAAAACTGCAGAGATTTGTCCAGGCAGTCAACAAGAGTCAAGACTGTTTCAAAGCTACCAATAAATAAATAAATAGCCCAAGCTTTAGTAAGACTAAACTAAACATACTCAGAGTGCAACTAAGAATGTTTGTATGGACTAGATACAAACTAGAATGTTTGTATGAACTAGAAAAAAATTCTACCAATTAAAGTTTTGATTCAAAAGCAGCAAGTCAAAGAAAGTGAATTTTATACCATATCAGAGTAAAATCTGTCACTGGAAAAAAGTGAACTAAGTCATAATTCCATAGAATTGTAGAACAGACTTACTGAAATTCACTTATAAACTCTTTCCTCAATTATATAGACAATAAAACCTTTGGAGTCTTTCTTACAGACATATTATTTTGGTCAGGAATGATCAAGAATCCAAATTCCTCTTCAATCTGTCAATAATGACAATATATAAAATCTAAAGGACAAAGTTCCCAAGAAAATAAATCCATTGTCCTACCTTATTTTCTAGATTGTCATGGATATGGATCCTTATCAAAATCAGATAGAGAATCAGTATATTTTTTCTATATGTGATTAAGCCACCTAATAGCTAATACCAAAGTTGTTGCAGGTAAATTAGTTAATGTATTCGTTAGAATAGGTACATCTAAAGAGACCCAGCCCTAAACTTTCAGTATACATTACTAAAGAGTTTATATCTCAATTTGGGCCAATCTGATATCAGTACTAATCCTTACCACCTTCAAAAACTGCAGGGACTTGACCAGGCAGTCATCAGGAGTCTATGCTGACTTGAAATGCTTCATTTCCCCAAATGTTATAGCTAAAGTCCTAGAGTAGATAATTAAATAGATTGAAAACAACACAATGGAATGATAATGGTATAATAGTCTTCACATAAGAAACAAAATTAAATGTGCAGATATAGGTTGGTGTATAGCCAACTTGGTACTGATCATATACGGATAAAAAAGCTTTTGAAAGACCAAACAGGGAGAAAAACATATTTTAAAGTCTTTTTTTCCATCAAAATTCTAGAAATGATTTAGTAATTATATTAACACACAAAGGTTGATTTGGAAATTTAACTCAAGAGATTCATTCAGATACTTTTCTTTTTTTTACACCCATGTAATCTCTTAATTTTAGGTAAAGCCGACTGATTAGATAGAGCTGAGTGTTTATTGGCTGGATGACCTTCCTGATGCCACACAGAATTCACAGCAGATATTTTTTTCTTTGCACCCTAGGAGAGAAACATCTGCTATTACCTAGGATTGAATTCTCAACCTTCGGAGTGGGAAGTGAGAATCTTCACCACTAGGCCGCCACCATGTCATTACATTCACTCATATCCCTAAAAGAATGAAATAATTGACTTGGACTGAATTCCTGACTGGCTTTAAATCTTTTAGTAATTAAATTATTATGATTTAATAATTTGATATAAGCAGAAATATTTGTTGAACATAATATAGCTTTTAAATTCCAATTCATTTCAAAAATCCAAATCAAATCATTTTGGTTAATTGTATTTTCAATCTGAATTATTTTTATTGTATAAATTAGATTGCTTATTCAGAGAGGAACTACTCCAGTTTAAACTCACTCTCTCTTTTTTACTGAGATTGTAGTTAATTCTCTGTGCAGTTTACAGATCTGCAAATAAGACTGAAAAAAAAAATAGAAAAAGAAGTATGCCACAGCAAAATAATTTCTGCTTATTCACCATGGAACAATAAACTCATTAACCAGAAAAACATATACCCACTCAACAAGACAGAACACCCCAAGGCATGTTGCTGTCAATTTTTAATGACTTTAATGACTTAGTAGGACTAAGGCCATTCAGATTTTAAGAGGAATGCTGTTCCATAAAAAGAGTAATAGTCATTAGGAAGGCTGATAGTGAAATGATTCAAAGGCATTCCAATCCCCCCTGGTACGTTTGATGGGCAGAAACAAATAGATTTGATCTTGAGCTATAAGGAATTGAATGGTGACAGCTTGCACATTGAATCAAATGCACATTCTATATTGGATACCATAGATCAGTAAATACAAATTTTATGAGAGCTAAAATTCCCAGGCCAAGGCAGATAGTATTATTTATCCTATTCTTAATTCTACTTGTACAAAATGTTGTTTTAGAATTAATCCACCTTTTCCCATAAACATTAGTAAATAAAATATGTTGCTTAGGTAATATAGAGATAGATAGCCTTATCGTATTTAATCTTGTTTTTTTCCACACATCATACAATTTCCAAGAAAGTGCACTTTGCAAAATGCATTTTTATCATTTGCATTTCTCTGAGCCTCAGATAATTGAGTAGCAGTAATAGTTTTATACATACCCAGTTGCAAGACATCAATTAAATCAGTTCAGCAGAAAAATGGACAATGCAACTGAGATCAATTTCTGCATATGCAAAGTGGCTTTTTTGTGTGCATAAAATACACACAAATACATATATGATAGTGAAGTAACATGGGACCATCAGGGAACATATTGCCTGACTTACAGCCACAGGCACTGCTGATCACATGCTAAAAATACTTAAATTAAATTAATGGAGAAATTGACAGATAGAAATCAAGCCAACTAGGCAATTAACTACACTTGTACTCTCAGCTGGATGGCAGTGCACTTTGGCACATACAAAAAACATTCTGTGAAATAGGAGGAAGAGACAGAGAAGGGAAGAATAAAGGGGGAGCTGAAAAAATTACATTTTCTAGTTCTCCAACTCCACTGGTTGAGTTATTCATTTACTTACCTGTTTGCCTGTTTTGACCTTTCCATTATTTAAATAATTTTAAATGCACTACTTAAGAGAATCAGTTTCATGTAGTGGTTAAAGCATCAGTTTAGAAACCAGGAGACTCTGAGTTTTAGGCTGCCTTCGGCAGAAGGTTGGGTGACCTTGGGTTATTCACTATCTCCCAGCTGTAAGGAAAAGGCAATGGCAAACACCTTCAGAAAATCCTTGCCAAGAAAACTGCAGGGATTTGTCTGGTAGTTTCTGAGAATCAAACATCACTGAATGGAAAAAAAACAAGTGCACTATTTATTTAATACAATAAAAAGACTTCTATATCGTAATTAAAAATAGAAGCTGTGATAAAAAAATTCAATATGGAATGCATAACTGCTCCATCAACCTAGATGTTGTTAAAAAGGGATTCCCTCCCACACCCAATTTTGTGAAACTTCTAAAAATCCTAACAGCCTAATAAGAATTGCATAACTCAATGGACACGGAATAATGACTATGGCAGGAGTGGGAGAAAGAGAAACCTAAAGCAGGAAGATGATATATGCATTTAAGCGGAATTACTAACAACATTGATCTAGCTCTAAAAATATGTATATTTACTTTAGAGTATTAAATGGTTTACAAACAATACATTATATCTGGTGCTGCTTAGCCTGCAAACTAGCTGGTTTCAGAAAATTCTTTCAAAAGTATATTTTCTTATTTTTCTCTCCCAAGCTGAATTGTTGACATCATGCTTAAAATACAATTGAGTGAATTTATCTTTGGATATCTTGGATTCCATAAATTTTTCTAAATAAGTTGTACTATGTTATATATAATATGGCTTATTTTCACCACGAGAACTATGATGGAAATTTGGATACCACATTTTTGGGGTCAGTAGCAATACTTTCTGCAATACTATTAATCAATTTTTGTTTTGTTGTGCATATTGACAACAAAGCATGGCTTAATTATCTTTTAACTGACTTCAGCATAGAGCTAATCTGAAAAGTCACTTGAATTTAACTGAGCTTGTTCTGAAGCAATTTATCTACAAGGTTAACTGTAGTTATGAAAAATTTCTTTTTTTGTGTAGTATGAATAATCCAATAAAAGGGATTACTGAAAAGAACATGTCATGCTTTTAGCATTAAACCATCATTATTATAGATTTAATTCAATAATAATTACTTTGAGATGGCTTGTTTCCTTTATTGCAAACTTTGACCAGCATTAGAAATAGAAAAAAGAGAATAAAGTGCTACAGAAATCCATTATCAAAAAAAGACATATAAACCAGGGAACTTTATATAATTGTATGGCTTAGTAAAGGTGACCAATCTTAAATATAAGTGAATGTCCCTTAGGAGATAATGTACATTGAATTTATTTGCATGGCCCTCAAATTTGGAAATAATCAGGGAAAGCAAGGCACATAGCAGGATATTCTAAAAGTGACTCTAGGAAAATACAGGCATAGTTTCTATCCCCCTACAACCCCAAATGATAAAAATCTCAATGAGGATGAGGATTCCCTTGAAATATATCCACCAACAATGCAAATGTATAAAAATAGGATCTGAAAAAGTCTCACCAATACTTTCTCAGGGTTAAACTCTAAAAATAATCCATAGTATTTGGCTTGTAGCAATTTAGAGTTTGGTTCAGAGCAGTAGCAAGGTGATAGATTCTGATGATTGATTCTCTAATTCATTCCTTTACAATTGATTTAGTTTCCATGAAAATTAGACTTTCCATGAAACTTAGACTCACCAATATTTGTTCAGGGTTAAACACTAAAAATAATCCATAGCATGTGGCTTGTAGCAATCCTGGTGATGTGGGACACCATTGGCATGACAACTGAAGCTGTGACCAGCTTCAGTTTTGGTTTCCATTTGCTCTTCTACTAGGAGCTGTACATCCAGGAGATCCCAAGTTTCAGACCAGAATCATTAGGAAAGAGGAACCCATATCTATAAGTAGCACTGGATCTATCATGCAACTGATGTTTCTGAACAAATATTTTCTAAAAGGTTTCTGAATACAATGACAATAAATTTATCTATCTATCTATCTATCTATCTATCTATCTATCTATCTATCTATCTATCTATCTATCTATCTAAAACATACACATTTGTTTTAGGCCTTTACTAATCAAAATTAAAAAAATAAAGGAAGGTACCATCAAAGGATGAAATATTGCAGACTATTTTAGTAAGCATTTTAAAATCCTTTGGTCTATTCTATTAAAAAGTGAAAAGTATTGCACTGATTGGTAGATTTAAAAAATAGTACTCTGACTTTTTACATCTCACTCTTGATTTTTCTTCAAATTTACCATCATGCATTGCTATTCTGTGAAAAATAATTTTTGGTGCAGTAGTTAGAATGCAGCATTCCAGACTAACTTACTGCTCACTCCAGGAGTTTGATTCTAAGCAGCTCAAGTTTGACTCAGCCTTCCTTCCTCTGAAGACAATAAAAGGACCCAGATTGTTAGGGGCAATATGCTGATTCTGTAAACTGCTTAGAGAGGGCTGTAAAGCAGTGTGAAGTGGAATATAAGTCCAAGTGCTATTGCTATTACTGTTCTTCCATTCACTCTAAAATGTTACCTAGTCTTCCAAATTTCTATTTAAAATATAACATTGTATTAATATAACATGACTTAAGTTTGCTTGTCAAAGTTGCCATAACTTGCATTTGAAATTCTTTTAAAATTTCAATTCAGAAATTATTAACACACCATAGATTCTGGCATATCTGAATTAGACAAGCTAGGCAGCTGTAAGATATGTCTAATATATCCTCTTCTTTCTTTCACAATTGTATTTTAAACAATATGCATTCTAAAGAAAATACTGTGATGCTAAATTGAAGTGCTGAGTGACAAAGATTTGAGTAACAAATGCAAAACAACTAAGCCACAAGATCCAAAATGAACTACTGCAGAGAGAAACAGATAAGTAATAATAATTTATAATATTAAAAGAGATACAGTAAAAGTATAAAAATATTCTACTTTACTTATAAATAAAATCATACTTGTCTCTTTTTCCTTTCTTTGTCATATTAGTGTGGGTTTCCCTTCATTGTCTTATTTGATTAATAGTTAAAAATGATTATAAAGTGATAGTAATTTTAATACGTTTAAATGTTTATTTATTTTACAGTTTTTACATAAACCCAATTAAATGCTTGTTTGCACCATTATTATTACAGATAGTGTTAAATAAGTTAAAATTTGCAAAATATGCATATAGCAGCAACTAACCACATGGCTACTCAAATTGCTCCAGAAACAAATGAATGGGCTCTTCTTTGTGATAAATAAAATAAGTTGCTTTGTTGAAGTAAATCTATGTCACTTCACATAGGTTAATGTAATTACAAGAAAATTTACTTTATTAGGATTTCATCTCATGTGAGACCTTTAGAACTTATTGGTTTCATAAATTAATGTTACTGATAATGAATGAAGGCAAATATACATGTCTTAGAATAACATTGCAAGACCCAGTCTGGGTTGGACACTGCAACCAGAGATTTAGTCTTCTAGTTTTTGGACTCATGCTCAGGGAATTTCTGTCTACCATAATGTGTGCTTTAGGCTATTCTAAGTCTGGAATATAGGCAAACAGGAGTGCTGATTTATCACCAGCTTATCAGATTCTTAGGAACCAAGTACTTGGCAGCAGAAGGAAACCAATCACCAGCCATTCAACACACCCAATCAACCAAGAGGAAGGCACCACATAAATATAACACATAGAATAGTCCAAAACACACACACTGCTAGAGAGAAGTTCCCTGAGGATGAACTCCAGCCTGAGTCCAATAGGCCAGAAGACTAAATCTCTGGTCCCAGTGACTGATCCAGATTGGATCTTGCAACTTTTATTGATCCTTGGAAGTTCGTTTTGGGTTATTGTTTTTTATTCATGTTGTTCATGTTTTGTATGCATAAGATTTCATTTGAAGTGTGTTTCTATAAAGAGCAAAGTATATTAGTTTAATATTTTGGCATAAATGTATATAAGATTTACACATACTTCTTAGAATTGTTTCTATGGAGAAAAGGATGTAGTCATGATGCACTTTCTAAGAATTTCTTATAATTTAAACTTTCAGCAATATTCACAAACTAATGAAGCCTTACAAAAACTATCTGAGAATCTTAATTAAAAGCAATTCATACAATTCTAAAATCATCACTGTTATCGGGAAACATATTTATAGAGCCATACAATTAAACAGCATACTCAGAGTATTATCCAATTTTAAAAGGTGCTGAACAGCCACATTTCACCTACAGCCATCTTTTCTTATATAAATATTATTAAAAGTTTTAAAATTAAGTTTCAAAACTAACAAACACTAATACAGAATAAAAAAAAGAGATAAAAGAAAAAGAAAAAGAAAATAGACCAAAGAGATAGAAAAAGTAAAAAAAAAAAAAGGCTTCTGATGTCTTTTGCAGCAAATACAAATATAATTACAATTATCTTACTCTATGACAATAAAAAAGTTTTACAAATAATTTCTCATCTATAAAATTCTTCTTCTATTGAGAGCTACAACTTAGATTTGCATTTATTCCATACTTTCAAAATGGCCTACCTGACATATTTTTTAATTTAAAAAAATTAATATGATTAAAATTAGCTTTCTCATACCATTTGTAGTCATTCCATCCAAATCTCAGATTTTGTCTTTCACAGGCTAAAATCTTCATATTTATATTTCTTAGCAACCCCCAGGTCACTCATCCAAATTAAGTAGAAAACAGCAAAGTATTATTTCAAATCTGGTAAATCCATTCTTCTTCTTTTCTTTGCATACTACTGTAACTTGGATAGATTTTCCTTTCTATACAAATATATGGATGGCATATAATAGGTATTACCATTATTTAAATAGTATATTAGTTTTCAAAACAGGTATCGTCTTAAATAAAAATAACATTTTAAATAAAACTTTAATCTTAACCACATTCTTCCAAAGAATGATAATTATACTTTATTCTATCTTAATATCTTTTTTCCATGTCTTACAACAGTTATGTTGAAATAACATATAATTCATGTTTGACAGAATAATTCTCAAGAATTTTAACTTCCTTTGAATCTTAAACCCATGTTATTAATCAATTGCATTTGAACTTATATCTTCAGTATTTTTTCTTAATATCTTTCTCTTTTGTTAATATTAAAGTCTGCTAATGTATCATTTCTTTAACTTAATCTCTTAATTTATATGTCTTTGCATCCACAATCTTTTTTTTATGTGCATATTTAATATTTCCAAATTTAAAATAAACACAAAATGGACAACCTTATCTTCTTCCTTTTGGTTTCTATTTAACAATTGTTTGTGCCATCTATGAAGTATAAATAATTTCACCCATTTTATAAAAATTATCTACAAAATCATATCTTCAAAACTTTAAATAAAAAATAAAATTCAAATCAAACTATCAAAAGTTCATATTGGTATAATTATGAAAAGCTGCTAATAGAGTAACACATTGAAATAAATCACTCCTGCCTTACTTATGTGTGTTTGTGTGTGTGTTGTAAAAAAAATTAAAAATTAAAATATATAATGCTAACAAAAAGTGATAGCCGTTCAACTGGTTTATGTTTACAAGGTTTTTCAGTCTTGTAGACTTACTACTCAACCAAACATTGTGGTAAGTCAAAAATTCTAAGTGGTTTCAATATTTACAGTAGAGATGTTTTAGAATGATTTAAAAGCACAAAATTAAAATACATTTCATCAACTGGATTTGAAACAGAAATAGAAAAGTAATAAAGACGATGATGTGAGTATGTATATTTGGGGCTATAATGTACTATAAAGTATCTGATCCATGATTTCTGTGCCTTCCTGGACTCATGCTGTAGCTCAAGCAACAGACAGATAATGATGGGGTCTTTGCCCAACTCTGCTGGTATGCCAGTTCCAGGCCTTTCTGGACCATGAAACTCTTACAAGAGTGTCTCATGCCAGATTGTCATACAATTACAATTATTGCAATGATTTTTACAAGGATATGACTTCAACTGGCCCAAATTATATATGTTTATTTGCTTGACATATATTTTTTTTACCTTTCATTCAGATTCTCAAGATGGCACACACAGTGCTTCCTTTACCTATTTTTCTACACAGCAACCCTGTGAAGTAGGTTGGGCTGAGGGAAAGCTATTCATAGAAGAGAATATTTGTAACAGTGGGTTGAACTGTGGGGTCTTTGGTGGTCTTTAAGCTTGGTTGTTTTCTTGAAGACCATTTCATTAGATTACCTCATTAGTGCTGGTGGTAAGCGGGGATTCCTCTGATATTATTGTCAACTATAAAACATGTATAGAAAATGTTTTATGAGTTGTCATAATTATCAGGATTATATGTTAATCGTTTGCCCTTTCAGTGTTGGTGGGGATGGTCTTGATGATTTTATGATTGGGTTATTTACTGCTAGCTTGTTTTCTTTAATTGATAACTCATTGATTGAGATATTGTTTGCTTCTTGATTGTTGGTCTAATGCTAATCTTGGTGTTAATCTCTATTTATCTGGGTGTTGATTGCTAGTGAAGAAGTCTTTTGGTCTTTTTGTTTCAGGTTTGATTTTTGATTGTCTCTTTAGAATAGAATAGAATAGAATAGAATAGAATAGAATAGAATAGAATAGAATAGAATAGAATAGAATAGAATTTTTTATTGGCCAAGTGTGATTGGACACACAAGGAATTCATCTTAGTGTAAGCTCTCAGTGTACATAAAAGAAAAGATACATTCGTCAAGAGTCAGGAATCATAAGGTACTTTTGAATGGTCTGTAGATGTTGTTTGTGTCTATGTGCCTGGTACTAAAACAAATTATGTCAATTTGTTTTGATACCAGGCTTCCAGGAGTTCTCCAGCATGTTTGTATTTAGCTTAGCCTAGGATCCTCAGTTTCCCAATTGAATCTACCCATGTGTTTTGAAATCATCATGTCTTCTGGCTGTTGGTGTTCAAGGATGTTCTGTGCTAGTCTTCTGCCTATTTATCCTACACAATGGTTGTTGCAATTCTTAGACTATAGGTTATAGATAACTCTATTTTTTTCTGGGGTATAAGTCTTTTGTTTTACTTAGAATGTTTCAGGTTTGTCTGCAATGTGACAATAGTCTGCTTGAAGTTTCTGAGAAGGTTTTGATGGATGGAAGTGTTATCCTTTTCCAGCTTGTGTTGGTTGTACTATATTAGTAGAGTGGTCAGAGCCTTTTTGATAAAACTACATCAATATCTATTTTGTTGAAAAATATTGTGTAAATTATCTGTTTCCTTTCTTTCTTTTTTCTTTCTTTTTCTTTTTCCTTTTTTTAAAATAATTTTTATTGTGTTTTCCTTCTTTTTCTTTTTTGCTGTTCAGGGTTTCTGCAATATGTTTGTACTCATTTATAAAAAGCTTCCACAGCTTGTCTTGTGGGAGATTGGGTTGTTATTTTGTAGTGGAGCACTTGGTTGGTATGGACAATTTTATAATTGACTTGTGTTTCCAATTTGCTATCACTACTTCTGCAGATGAGGATAACTAGGAAGTTTTTTTTTATTTTTTGCAGATGTTTTTGATAATTTATGTTTTCTCTATAATTAATCCTATTCTTTTCATTGTTCTTCTGCCCAGCTACTGAAGCTAGTGAGCTTCTACAGCTGATGATGGACACTAACTTCCCTGTATCTAATCCAACACCTTAACCACTGCACTACAGTAACTTTCACTGCAATGTCCCAGATATTAATTGGATTGAGTAAGTTTATCAATGTAGCACTTAGACATTGTATTGGTTAAGGGCAGAGTTTAAGGTTTAATTCAAGATGCACATACAAAGCCCTACATGGCCTGGTTCCTTTTTGTCTCATCCTAGGTTTTTCATTTCCAATTTTTTTTTATTGTCCTGACACCAATTGTAGTAATTTCATCACCATAAGCTCAAGCAAAAATGAAGAAAGTAATTTCCATTAATTGAAAAAAAGTTATTTTGTCAAATGGAGAATTGTATTAATGAATTCAATTCAGAGATTTAAAAGAAAATAAAGTTCTCAGGAAATATGTTGTATCTATCAAAAATGACAATTACTTTAATTGGCCTTCTATCTCTCCTAAAACTTTTTTTCTTCTGTTCAATCATGTTTGATTCTGGGAGATTACCTAGATAATCCTACAGTTTTCTTGACAATATTTTTCAGAAGTTGTGTCTCCTTTCAAGGGTTGAGAGAGACTGACTGGCCCATACTCCTCTAACTAGACAAAGTCTTAAGGCAGAACTAAAACTTGTGCTTTTCTAGTTTCTAGCTTGATGTCTTAAACATGCTATCAAATTTTCTCTTGATTAAGAGTTAGTATATAAATAAGTTTAAATCCTAACAAATACTGACTTTTCTGGAATAATTGGAAAGAAAAGTACTGATTAGTCAATATTACATGAAACAATTCAAATTCTAGATAAAGACATGTACTTGCCACAAAAATTGTATTGGTGGTGGGTGAAATATCAACCAATAAATATTCAAGATACATTCTACTTTGTTCTTTGTATAGCACTGTTACAGCTGTTACTTTACATAATTACTAAAAAGCTTTTGATCTGAGATTCATTCCATAGCCCATCCCCTACAGACCAACAGGTTGTACCCCATAGAATAGCAGCATTTATTTATTTGTTTGAGTTTGTTTAATCAATTTATATAGCTGTCCATCTCACATATGTGGTTCTGCAAGGCTTGCAATAAAGAGACAGAACACATACAATATCAAAAATATAAACACACAGGAGCCTGAAGTAATAAAATAGCAATATCAGTTTGTTCCAAAGTATCTCATCAGTAGTAAAGAATTTTCAAAACACTGTTTGTGAAGTAATTGCAGGACTTGGTGGCATTCACACTTCATTGATGACTGTAAAAAGCAGACAAATATGACAGTTACTTGGAGTCTTTCCTTCAACTATTCAAAGAACACATTATGCTGCCATATTGGCCTTCATTGGAATTCTTTGGCTATACGTTTTCCAAAGTTGAGATATTAGGGATCTGACATTGAAGGAAGATCACTGACACACAGGAGCCTGAAATATATATCATGCCTACAGTTTCTTACACCTCAAAAATCCTGATGGAAAATCTAGTTCTTATCTTCCTTCCCTTACCCAACTCCTTCAGGAGATCAAATGAATATACAGTGACTGAGAATGATGGAGAGTCACAGCAGGATGTTTAGTATTTAGTATTTATTTGATTTGTCAATCGCTTACAAGATACAGGTATAAGAATAAATATAGTTTTGAATACATGAAATAGATACTTATAAGAAAAAAAAAAAACAATAGGACAGGGATGGTAGGCACAATTGGTGCGCTTATGCACGCCCCCTACAGGCCTCTTAGGAAGGGGATGAGGTCAATAGTAGACAGTCTAAAGTTAAAGTTTTTGGGGTTTGGGGAAGAAACCACAGAGTCAGGTAGAGTATTTCAGACATTGACCACTCTGTTGCTGAAGTTGTATTTTCTGAAGTCAAGTTTGGTGCAGTTTACCTTGAGTTTGTATCTATTGTATGCTCTTTTATTGTTATGATCAAAGCTGAAGTGTTCATTTGCAGGTAGGACATTGCAATGTATGATTTTATATACTATATTTAGATCGGACCGGAGGCAATGTAGTTCTAGTTTTCTAGGTCTAGAATTTCGAGTCTGGTGGCATAAGGTATTCTGCAATTAGAGGAGTGGAAAACTCTTGTGAAATATTTCTGGACTTTTTCAATTGTGTTAATATCAGATACATGATATGGGTTCCGGACTAATGAGCTGTATTCAAGTATAGGTCTAGCAAATGTTTTGTATGCTCTAGTTAGTAGTGTGATAGTACCAGAGAAGAAGCTACGTAGGATTAGATTAACAACTCTTAATGCTTTTTTGGCTATGTAGTTACAGTGGGCTTTAGCACTTAGATCATTTGAGATGAGTACTCCAAGGTCCTTGACAAAATTTGGATCCTCAACAAGGTCTTGACTATTTAGCTTGTATTTTATTTTCTGATTTTTTCTGCCAATATGTAAGACAGAGCATTTATTTGTTGAGATTTGAAGTTGCCATTTGATTGACCATTCTGGTACATAGTCAAGGTCTTTTTGGAGGGTAGTAATATTGTCTGTAGTGTTGAATAGCTTTACACCATCAGCTAAGAGAACAGAGTTGCTCTTAATATGATCACAGAGGTCATTTATGTAGAGTATGAAAAGAGTTGGCCCTAAAATACTGCCTTGGGGGACACCACTGTTGACAAGTACATAATTTGATAGGATGCTCCCAATTTTGATCATTTGTTGTCTGTTTGACAGGAATGCTTCTATCCAGTTATGTACGTGTCCAGAGATACCATAAGATTTTAGTTTTAGGAGTAGTTTGTCATGTACCACTGAATCAAAGGCTTTACAGAAGTCTATGTAGATTGCGTCTATTGCTTTGCCCTGATCGAGTTGTGTAATCCATATGTTTTTGCAGTGTAAGAGTTGCAGATTACAGGATAGTTTTTTTCTGAAACCAAATTGTTTATGAGAGAGTAGGTTGCTTGTTTTTAAGTGGACGATAATGGATTGGTTAATAATTGATTCCATGACTTTACAGGTGATGCAGCATAAGGAGATTGGTCTGTAATTTTCAACTACGCTGGGATCTGCCTTTTTGAAGATGGGGATGACTGTGGCTTGTGACCATAGTTTTGTCAAGGAGCTGGTCCTGAAAGATTTTTCAAAGATTATGCTTAGAGGTTCGGCTATGGCAGTGGATAGCTTTTTTAAGAAGTAGGCACATATTCCATCTAGTCCAATAGATAAAGATGGTTTTAGATTGCATAGTGCTTTTTCAACAATTTCTTCTGTAAAATCGATATGTATTAGATCATTGTAGTTGTTTATGGTTCGACTAGGAAGGGCTTGATCCATTGCTGTTTACAAATACTGAGCCAAAGAATGTATTAAAGAGGTTTGCTTTGATGGTGCCGCCATTGCAGTCTTTGCCATTAGGGGTGGGATGGTCCTTGAGTCTTTTAGTTTGTTGTTTACAAAAGGTCCTTTCAGGAGTGGGATGGACCTTGAGTCTTTTAGTTTGTTGTTTACAAAATTGTAGAAAGCATGGGTGGAATTTGTGCATAGAAGGTTTTCCTTTTGTTTAATGTTTAACTAGTGCATTCAGTTTTTATCTGGTGGCATAGATTTTTGTATCAGCTTTTGAAGTTGGCAACATGACCAGATTTGTTTTTTCGCCAAAGTGATTTCTTTTTGGATTGAAGCTTCTTTATTGTTATGGGTAATCTGTTTTTCCTGGTTTGGGGAGTTGTTATTGATACATATAGTTTGATGGCTCTTTTGATTTCTAGTAAGCATATGTTGTAATGGTCTTCAACAGTATTGCATCCAGTGAATAGAAATTGCCAATCAAGGAAAGAGAGATTGTTGATTATAAGATCATAGTTGCCTTTTTTGAAGTTATAATTGGGGATTCTGTTGTTGTGATTTTTATGTGGACGTATATTGAGACAAAAGTCAATCATGTTTTCATTGCATTTAAATGATCCCTGATTAGCAATTCTGACATGGCTTATTTAGATCTCTGCAAGGCAAGAGACGTTCTGCCAGATACTAATCCTGATGAATTGAGAACTTTTTTTTATGAAGCAAGAACAGTTTAGATATTTCTATTCTTTGGAATATTTGAATAAAGCCTTATATTTAAACCAACTCAGGTAGAATAAGAAGCTATCTCATTTTCAGTTCTACATTTATGGGTCACATTAATTCTTGGCCACAAATATTTAGAGCACGTATTCAGTCATCTGGCCAAGCCAGAAAATAGTGCTAGACACTGAAGCATATAGCCTCAATGTTCTCTATTGATTGGATAGTAGCAATCCCACTGCTATGTCCATGGGTGATACTGTGACTCAGAATGTTCAGGTGGAAATAGCTATTAAATTTCTTATTTATTATATTGGTTCCAAAGACTTCTGCATAATCAGAATTCTTCCAGAAAATCAAAAGTCTTGATTGCATTGGAAAAAGATGAATAAATGAATAAGTAGTTATTTAGGCATATAAGGAGGACCAATAGGATATCTTGCTTAGATATGCATTTACCCCATAATTACACAATGCATTCTTTTTCAAATGTACAATAAAAACTCACTACTACTTAAGAAACTCTGGTTCTCAACATGGATCTACAAAATGAGACTCATAACATATCCAGTCATTTCTGCCAAGCTGCATTGCTTTAATTTTTGCTACATATTTTTGCTTTTTGTGTCCAGCAAATATTTTCTACAATACTTTTGGACAAGTGAGAAGGATAATGTTCTCTATTCTAGAGTTATCAGTTTTCTGAATTTATCCAGTACCTGGGTTTAGACATTCCAAAGTGGTCTGTCCTGTTCAGCAAAACCAAAGTTTGAAAGACTCTGAGATTCAGTACCTTACAAGAACATTTTACATTTTACAGAGTCAGTATATTGCCCAAACAATCTGGGTCCTCATTTACTGACTTCAAAAGGATGAAAGACTGATTCAACTTCAGCTGCTCAGAATTGAACTCCTGAAGTGAACAGTGAGTTAGCCCTGCAATACTGCATTCTAATAACTGAGCCACCATGGGTCTTATATCCCATACATCTATTGCTTCTGTCCCACACACCCACTTACCCACAGACACAGATACAAACACACCCATACCCACATACATACACACACACACACACACACACACACACACACACACACCATACTTGCAAATAAAACTTCCCCATAATGAAGGAGACTGCCCTGTGCTGTCTGATGTGTATCTAAGGCAATGTGATATGGCTGCCCAAAGTAAAATGAAATTCATTTTAGACCAGGCATGATACTTCACACTGCAATCTA
The DNA here is from genome assembly GCF_049901715.1 of Pseudonaja textilis. NCBI lineage: Eukaryota > Metazoa > Chordata > Lepidosauria > Squamata > Elapidae > Pseudonaja > Pseudonaja textilis. Next base: position 27,448,811 of record NC_141995.1, on the reverse strand, counting down.
CTTAGCAGGGAATAAAGTGCAGGTAAGGAAGTCTTGTTCAATGCTGAATTTTATAAAATATCATCAAAGGTGATCATCATAGCATAGCAAGACTCCCATCAAATAACTCCAAATTTCTTGCAGTTCCAACCTTTCTATGAATCCTTTATCCAGAAGGTCACATCCATGCCTGCCAAGTGTTATTCAAAGAAACCTAGGGGTGATGTATGGAAACAAGGAAAGATATGTCCCATGGATATGCCAGAAGTCATACCTTTTCAGGATCTGTGCTTATCGAATCCTCATTGTTACATCCAAGGCCAAAGTCACATGGGACAACAAAGCTAGTCTGTCTGCTACTGACATCAAAACTGAATGATGGTACCCTCACTAACCTCCCACCTATTATTTCTGAAATGTTTGTTGATAATGATATTTAATGTATATATTTGGGGTAAATAAAAAGGAGAGATATAATAAAGTCAACTCACATGATCCATTTTCTTCCTGATTCCAAAGCAGTTTTGTTTGGGGATTTGGAGATTTATTACTTTGGGGATAAGACTATAACAGGACCTCAGCCAACTGTATAATTTAATAAATATAGTTCTATGAAAACTGGAAACAAAAAGTACAGATTAATTCAACCTCCATTAGTATGGAATTCCTGCTGTTTTAGCCTGGTCTTCCCCTGCCTCCCTCCTGCCTTCTCACAACCCACATGAAGAAATCTGCAGTGTCTCACAAGAGGTCTGAAAAATGTTCTGAACAGTTTCCATTATTATAAAGTGTCTACTTTTCTGAATTCCCAGTTCATTTTTTTTTCTGCTACTGGAACACATGGGAATTTAGGGGGAAATGCTGTTTTAATTTCTCTGTCTTACTTAACTCCCCTCACTCATTTCTGATGCCAGGACACTGGAGGCAACATCTAATAGAAAACCTGACAATTGTTCGGAATTCTGATGCTACAGATGATAACCTTTAAAGGAAAAGAAATTTTCACTGGATGCATGAGAATGAAGAGAAGTTGCCACCCCCAGAGAAAAACTTCCTGCTACCAATCCAGGTTTTCTTAGTAAATCATAGCAATACGATTATAATTTAGTTAACCCATCCAAAATGACACAAGGGTCTTTGTCTTAGGGAGATGGAAATACCATCTGCATTATTATTAACTACACTACAAGTAGCAGTAGTGTAACAAATCATACATACTTGTGTAGCATTCTTGTATATGAAAAGAATATTAAAAGAAAGCTCAGAGAATAGATTAGACATTTATCAGTGATGCATAGCTGTTTTCCAAGGATCTCTGTTTAAAGGACATTTCCTGCAACAATCAAAGTACTATAGCACCACCTAGTGGTAAAGCAAAAAATGGTGGTTTTTTTTTTTTTTTTTTTTAGAATATGTATGTTCCTGTTCTCTATACAGCTGATACAGATTATAATTTATATATATATATATATATATATATATATCTCAGACCTTTCAACTTCCAAAATATATATTTGTTAGCACTATGTGACAACATAACTCATCAGAAAATTCTTTGAAAGAAAATGATACAAATATGTAATTAGTAATATAGTTCAGAAATGCTGTTGATTTCATTGTTCAAAAAAGCTTCATAGTATACCATAAACTGCAGGACCATAAATCTGAGTACAGGGTTTATGGAATGTCACCTAAATTGTCATAAATGACAATACTTCTGGGTTTTTTTTCTGTAATAGCAATGTATTGCATACAGATGCATTTTTTAAATTCCTTGTTTGACATATTCTGTTGTTTTTCGAGAAGGGCTAAATATATCTTACAATTTTTCCATATAAATTAGATGGAGTCAATATATACAGTTACCCGCTTAAGGTCAAATAATGATCTTCCTTAGCTGGAAGTGAACTTGAATGTGTACGCTTTAGTTCCTTATCTCTCTAATATTATCACAAAGATTTTAATGATGATATATAACAAATTTTCCAAAATACAAAATATGTGGAAATTGTTGATTTCCAAGCACAATGATTTAACACATATGTATATATGATTCCATAATTAGATTCAGATCTAATATTGGATCTCAGCTCCATAGAGCTTTATAATCATCCCATCCAAATGCCAAAAGAAAACAGATATACCTTGCAGATTGCAAAGATGTAGGAATCACAAGGGAATCCATTATCTAGTCTTACTTGGAATACAGGGATTATCTTGTGAATTTACTATGTCTGAATTTACAAGAATTAATCTGTACTGCTAAAAAGACTTTAACTGAGTGGTGCAATGGCCTAGAGATGAAGATACTCACCTCACACTTAGGACGCTAAGATTTCAATCCTAGGCAGTGGCAGATCTTTCTCTATCTGAGTGCAAAGATAACATTTCTGTTGTGAACTCCACTTAGGCATCAGGAAGGGCATCCAGCCAGTAAATGCTCAGCTCCATTCAGCCATTATGACTCCACCCCAGTAAAAGGGATTACAGATTCCTTAAAAAAACAGAGACTTTAATTGGGATACAGCAGGATTATATCCAGTGATGAGTTTTGCTTAAACAACTGGAACACACAAGCTGCAATGTATCTTCTATCAACTAAATTTCACCTAAAAAATCATCTATTACAATTAGACACAATAGACACAATTCATTTGTGACTGAAAACTATAGAAACCTTCTACAAATGAGCAAGGAATGAATTACCATATTTTCTATTTCCCCCATTACTGCTTTACCCCATAAGAGTATAAGGTCAGTGTGGAGATAGTTTCTATTTGAGCAACATCTGCATAATTAATGAAAGACTAATTCCAATCACAACTTATCTTGAATTCCTGGAAGATTTTGCTTAGAGTTGAATATAGCTACTTATCAGAGATTGATTCACTAGTTTAGTCAGTGGCTGACCACACTAAACCTTTGTCTTTAAAAACATAAGACATTTTGATGGACTCAGAAATTTAGATGGATGGCACTTTGGAGATGCAGTGGCAGCAGCTGAAAAAATGTTTCTCTTCTACCATGTCACTGCTTTTGTAAAAAGAGACAGAGAATGATATATGCTGAGAATCAGACATGTATCATTTTCTATCTTCCCCTTGCTTGCAACAGAGATTCTTGATAAATAAATAACAAATACAAAAATCTGTTAATTTTGCCTTTGTTCTCTATTCAATACCAACTATAATTTCATTTTTGCAATTTTTCATACTAAGTTTACAATTCAATATACAGTTATTTCAATATAACTGTGTCTGTATCCTTGCGTGTGCATATTTTGATTTATTATTAATTCAGTAAGTTTTCTATAAGCATTTTGTAATAGGTCCATTTTTATGCTTACTTGAGCTTAATATAAATAGAATTGGGTTGACAAAATACAAAAAAAAAATATTAAACATGATTAATTGAATAAACCACAGATTGCTAGATTTGCATATGTTAAATTAGAAACCATTGTTTAAATGCTGCAATGGTTAGATTACCATTTGGTAATCAACAGAAATCAAAATCAGTATCATCAGAAAACCCCAAACAGATAAATTTGTGACCTTCATTTTGCAATCTTCTTAGAATGAATATTTAATTCAAACTTTATTTTGGATTGTATATAGGTTTTGGTAGTACAGTAAAGATTGAGTATATTTGTATAGAAAACATTCTCTCCAAACTATCCTCCATTCCCAGTTTAAGAACAATGTCTATTTGCAGATATTTTGATCATTATAGGACTTTGTATTTTCTTTGAGTAATTGTAAAATTATGGTTCAGATCATACTTATTCATTGTGCAGGATGATCTTAATCAATCCAAGAATAAAAAACACATGTGAATTAAATTCAGTTCAGCCCTTGGAAGTTCCAGATAAAAACAATGGCTAAGTCATAACTTTCCTAAGGTATCGTAAAAGATAACACCAGTTTAAGTTAACAATAAATGTCACATGGACCAACTGAATTACTCATTATAAGATAGTCTAATATACTTTTTATCTCTCTAGTAGTCTCTCTAAGTAATAAGGAAAATCAAGCTGCCCTGGAAGTTTTAACATCTATTAAAGCTTAAAATAGAGAAATAATATATTTTATTTCTCTCCAAGTTTTTAAAAAGCAAAGCAAATGGTACAGAATGCCACAACATAAGGCAAAAGGCATTGTCCTATATCACTGTACAGTATGTAGGGTATGCTTCAGATCATATCTTACACCTGACAACATTATCTTTAGGAAGAGCTTCATCCATACAAATTAGCAAACTAGAGTTTAGTGTCTGTTTAAAAAAACCTACACAATGCAACAGGGGTGTCAAATTCACAGCCCGAAGACTGGATGCGTCATGTGCTGGGCACATCCACCCCTGGTTTAATGAAATAGAAAAAAGTTGTAATACGTAACATGATGACAACTGACGCTGTGAGTTTGATACCCTTGCAATACAAGATTTTAGTAGGATTGCTGTTGTGGCCTGCCAGTGGCCAGTGGAGCTGGCAGCAGATTCAAACAATGAGGAAGTTGGGGAACATGGGCCAATCCTGAAGTCTGGGAAAGGCTCTGATGAGGGCTCTGCATCAAAGGCAAAGATGAGGCCAAGGTCATATGACAGTTATCAGCTGCCTTTGGAGTCAGACATCAGTGAGATAGAAGGACAGCTAGAGCCTGTTCCCAGTGTGTACATGCACAGAGCTGCTAGAAGAAGAGAACAGCTAAGGAACAAGGATCAATTTGGGAGTAAAGCCACAGTGGATGGTGAATGGCCCCTCCCATAGGGAATAAAAGAGGAGCGAAAGGGGATTGGGTTTTTTTCAGGAGACAGTTCATTTGAAGATCTGTTCCTGCATTCTTGCCTAGTATTGTCTGCTACAGTGAGTCTTCTGAAAGATATCAGCCTGGAACCTCTTCAAGTCTGATAAAGGTCTGTAATTGTGAAATATCTTGAAAGACTGTTGGCTGGGACTTTGCTGGAGAGGAATTCACTGTAAACTAAATAAAAGGGGTTTATTGGAATTGGCTTTGAGCTGTTGGGGAAGCCTAAGTTAAAACAATTGCACCATGCAATATACTGGTCAAGTTTCTTGTTCTTTTATTATTCATAAGGCATTTATCTCAACTCGCATCATGCAAACCATATTTTAACTTTTTTTTTCAATTCACACTGAAATCATTTATCAGTATGCAATACAAGATTCAAAGAGGCATCTTTCTCATAGGAATTTAGTTGCCATGAAACGAATAGTGCCACAATAACTCAAACCAAATCTCTATTTAAACCCCAGTGGGTTTAAGCAGCAGGAGTTTCATATCATCCCTAAGTATTTTCAATGATGGTCTTTGATGTGATTCAGTGCAAATCTAATTCTGAAATATGTGAACTCAGTGCAAATCATATTTTTGATGCAAGACAATGAATAGTTTTAATTAAGCTGGCAACAAACCCCTAAATATTTCAGCTTACAACATGCTCACACTAACATCAGGAGAATTAAAATGTACACTCCTAATCTTTCATAATGATGAAATTCAAAATGTTATTGTATTTTTAAAGAATTCCCATTGTTAGGTAGCATATTCATTATGCTACAGTGGCTGCACATCTAATTCCACAGCAGGGAATGCATTCAAAATACAATATTGCATACAGCAATAATAATAGATTAAAATACACAGAAATTCAATAAGATGAAATACCGTGCCAAATTCTAAAATCCTACACAGAAAAAAGAAATAACCCCATGATGACATTTGTAATTATGATTTTTTTTTAATTTCAATTTGCAGTGTATGCTAATTGTTCTGATAATTACAGCACTTTTTGCATGTTAATTCACATGTTGCCAGCAATATAAAAGAATACTTTCTGAAAAACTTGGTTTGCACCTAGACCTCTGACCAAGGGTATTGGAAAGAAAAGAGCCATTGTTCTTATCTAAAAGCCTTTGTTCTTTCACTAAAGCCAAAATACAAGGCACTCACATTCTTACATTGTAAAAAAAAACAGTAAAGAGTGACAAGTGACAGGAGCTATAAAATGACTTGGTATGGCATAACATCAGAATTCTAATTTATGATCTGGGCATGACAACTTCACAGAAAATTTAATTTCTCTTTCTATGCATTTTTCTCTTATACATACCCACTTGCAACATAGAAAATAAGTCTTCACTTATTTCCTATGGAATTAATATTAGATAACTATTTATAAAACTTGGAAAGTCTCAGACTCAAATTCATTGCTAGTTGCCATGTACTCTGTAATTATATGTATTGAAATCATCTTACTACAATACAAACTGTGGAGTCCTTGGTCCTCTCTGACCTTGCTTGCTTGCTAGCAGATGTTTCATTATTTGATCTGGTAACATAACCAGTGCTAATGAGTGTAAGGTTTTGTCAGGGGTGGGATTCTACTGTTTTGGCCCAGTTCTATAGAACAGGTTGTTACCGTTCCCAGTAGTTCAGAGAACCGGTAAATCGGGCCTCTGGCTGGCACCACCCCTTTCTGCCCACTTCTCCATTCCCTGCCCAATCAGTCAAAACTGGGAATGGGGTGGGCAGCTGCTCACTTGAGGAGGGTGACCCTGAGCGTGTGCACCCCCCAGCCCTGCCGTGGCCACCAGTCACGAGAGGAGGAGGACAGGGAGGAGGAGAAGGGTGACGAAGGGACACTTCCACCGTGGCTGGTGATCTTTCTTCAGCCAGTCTGGATTCCAAAAAGAAGAAATGAAAGAAGTAGCGAAGAGTGCCAAGGAAAGCTTTCTGGCTTGGCCCAGCCGCGGCTTTGAGACACACACACACAAAGACTTCAGACTGCTTTTGCCTGCCCACCAGGTAGACAGCATTGCTGTCTACCTTTGACTGTGGCCCTGCCAGATGTGATGATCTCCCTGGGTGAATGCAAGCCCCAGTCATCTGTCCCCCCCTCCTTGCCTTTTGTTTACCTCTTCCCTTCTTATAGTCCTTACACTGTATTTTGGAGATGAGTCCTATTTTTTTTTCTTGAGTTACGGGGCTTTTTAACTTATTTAAAATGTTTTGGGAGGCTTTAGTTGGATTATGTACTGGGATAATGTAGTGTGGTTGTAATAGTCTGTCGATTGTTCCTGGGATGTTTTTAATAGGTGTTATTCTTGTCCTAGATTCTGTTGAATGTGTCTTGGTGGGTTAAATGGTCAGGCACATTTTGGTAAAATTGCATGAATTTTGGTAAAATTGCATGAATCCATTTTGTTGGAAGATATTTGTATCAGTGATCTGTTTTGTGGTATTCTGAATTTCTGTGGTGCATTACTATAAAAATCAGTACACCAAAAGTTTTTTTTAGTTTACTTGGATTTTCAAAATTGTTTTGTTTGACATACTTTATCTTTTGGAATTCATCTATCAATTGTTGCTTGATTTTATAATGCTTATCTTGGGTTGGGTTTGTGAATCTATTCTAGTTCCTTTATTATGGACACTTTTTAATATGTTTGTATGTTTGTACATTGGTTTTTAGCTTTTGAAATACATGTTTATTTTATGTTTTAGCTTCTCCCTTCCAGACACTACTATGGGATATTGCATGCTAAAACAACTAGACAAAAAAGACAATTTTTCCCCTCATGCTATCACTCTGCCAGATATCTAATTCCAACAGTACTGTCTTATGCCTAAGGATATCTAACCAGGTAGTAGGACTATATTGCTATTCTTCTTCTCATTTTTTCTATTCACTACTCCTATTGGTATTATATGACTATTACTTTCTTGGTTATATCTTATACTTTATGATTTATCACTTCGTTGCTTATATATATACTGAGAACTTATACACCGGAGACAAATTGCTTGTGTGTCCAATCACACTTGGCCAGTAAAGAATATTTTTCATCTTATAAGTTTTTTATGTCTTAATATTTGTTTTTAACTTGTTTATATTATATTATTTTTACCTGCTTATAAACTAATACTGTGAACTGCTCTGAGTCTTTATGTAAAAAGGGAAGCCATAGAAATCAGATAAATAAATAAAATAATATTTTATCTGTAATATACATCTTGGTATACATACAGTATGCGTACTGGCAACAGTTTTTTTGATGACTGGATTAACTATATGTCAAATTGTTAGTTTGAAACAAAATTGTGATGTCTTCCACCCACTAAGAAAAAGCATTATTCCATTTCCTGAACAATACACTGTCATGTTCTGGCTGTCCAATTCTAGAAGAGAGCATTCTCTATATTGCATCAGAAAGCCCCATTCCTTGTGGATCATTATTAATGGCAATTGATTTTAACATTGTAGCATTCTTTATCTTATGAGTTTTGGGAATAAGGGATGCCATTTTTATGGAAAACCGAGATACAATATGTGGATATATGCAACACAGCAGAATGTATTCATCCACAGTGCTGCTTGCCTAGTGGTTCAAAAGATTGACAGTTGTTGCCTGAATGCTGAGACTTCTATCATCTAAGTCTACCAATATAATTATAGCTTTCTACTTTCCATGTGTACAATCTTATGTATGTGTTCAAGTAACAAAGTGTTATTTTACTAATCTCAGTGTGCTCTGATTAACACCATTATCTTTATATAACACGTAGTCACTGAACTTTTGTTTAGTGGAGTTCTAATTTTTGGCCTTTTTCTTCCATTTAATGATGATAATTTCGGCTACTACTGTCTGTTGTTTGTTTTGCAGATTAGGGAAGAAGTCTTGAATAAGGATAATTGTTTCTCTAATCTAAACACATTTAAAGAAACTCCAACAAAATATTAATGCATGTAACAGCTAAGCACAGCATTCAACGAATTGAAGCTGGGTAACTTAGATTGTTAATAAGACAAGAAAAACATACAGAGTATGAGCTTCTGGAACACTTTCTAATACCTTGGCCAGCAGGACCCATGAAGCCATCGGTCTTTTTTTAAAAATACAATGATGTAATATATTGTGGTCTATACATACTTTCTTTCCAGATACTAATCAGAATGTATACTGTATGCACGTAATCTATTGTCATGGCCTCATTGGAACCTGGTTTGGAGGAGGTGGAGGAGTGAAACAGGGACCATCCAACAGGGATGGCACATCTCCCCTGGCATGTTTGGAGGGGCCAGGCACTGATGACAATGCTGTCCCAGGACACTTAGACATTGGGGTTGGTGGTCGTCCAGATGAAAGGCTGATGGCCATCACAGACACAGGGGAGGATCGGCTGCTGACCGGCAGTGGTGTTTATAGGCAGCAGATCTCATCTGATGAGGAACAGATGAGGAACAGCTGCCTCCTCTACTCAATCCAAAGGTACAGAGAATGTACCATAGCTCATAGAAAGGTAGCAAGGCTATTCAGGAGAAGGTCTCCCCACCCATCCTCACAAGGCATACAGGCAGTGGAGTGACTTAAGAAGAAGTGCAGTAGAGTGGCTTAAGAAGGGAGTTAGTCTTTGCCAGGAACAATTATTTGTTTTGGATTACGGCTTTAACTTGTGCATTTTTGCCTTGCTTTGAGGGCAACTTTTCACCTTTGCTTTGAGGATTGACATTTATTTTGCCCTAACCTTTTGCATTGTTCCACTTTCAGAACTGTGTTTGCCTTGTACCTTCTCTTTGCTTTGAGACTGCCATTTATCTTACGCATGGACTTGCCTTGTGGACTATCCTAGTAACATGTGGGCTGGGGTTTGGGGGACAGAGAGTGTCTATGTTCAGGTCTTAGGGTAGTGTAGGGCTGAATCTTACTGGTGGTTGGAGGACTGTTTGTTGAAACTTCTTGGGAATAATACAGGACTTTTGTAAAGGCCTGCCTTTCCTTGACCACCTGGGTCATAACACCTATTTGTATATGTACATGTGTGGCCTTAATTATCTATTCAGAGTGACTATATATGTATTGCTTTTATTGTTGTTTTGTGCATGTCTAATCAGGAAGGAAGCTATCTATACATATTTGTGTTTCATCACTTCCCTTACTTGCATCTATGTATGTTCATATCTACAGGTTATGTGAATCACAGTGTGAGCTGCATCCCTAAGCTGGGACATGTGAGACTTAGAATAGAGCAGTCAGAAGCATCCTAAAGGATGACCACAGGGATGAATTGGTCTCTCTGTCTCTCTCTGTGTGTCTCTGTCTCCCTTTCTCTCTCTCTGTCTCTCTCTATCTCTCTCTGTGTCTCTGTCTCTCTCTTTCTCTCAATATTCCATCTCTAGCTCTCGCTCATTTTTTGAGTCAGTGTGTTGTTTGCTAGCTTCTTCTTCCAGATGACATTTTATCTTGATTTGACCTTTTCTAAAACAGAATATTAACACTGACTTATGACCTGAAGGTCACCATCTCTACATTAAGCAGATAGTGAAATAAGATACTTTTTAAACTGTTGTCTCCTATTGAATGCTGCTCAGAATTCATCTAATGCAAGCACTGAATTCATCATTAATACTGATAATCTGTCTAAACTTTAAGGTTTCACGATTATATTTTGGTATATTTTGTTGTTTTTAGTATGAATATTTTGTATTGTTACTTATTGATTTTTTATTCAGTACTGATTCACCATATTTAAACTCTAATCTGAATCTTTTAGATTTGCTGAATTTTTACTGGATAAATTTTACCCTTTTCTCTCTTGAAAAAAAGTGAATCAGAATAAAAATTAAATAAATATATGGTATTTATATGAAGCTTAACTACTTCTGTCATTCTATGTGGTCATTGGGAGCAGAAAATTACTTGATAGTACATGGTAAGATGCAGTGAGAAAAAAATGCATCTGGCTTTTTCCAAGTTAAGCTTCAGAATTCAGTTAATTCTTTTTCTTGATGTTCTCTGAGCATGATAGTTTTCTTGAGGATATTTCATTACCTAATTAGGTAACATCAAACATAGTGTTACCAGATTATGTTACTTAGTGTGTAATGAAATGTTTGCAAGAAAATTACCAAGCTCACCAAGCTAAGAGAGCACCAAGGATGCCACAGTTCAACTATGAGCTACAAATATTCTCTTCTATTTTTAGACAACCGGGTTGCCGGGCTTCGGCGACAGCAGGGATTCGTGTCTCTCCACGATCCCTGCTCTGCTCGCTGTCTTGGTGCCTCCGATTCAGAGGGATCTGGAGGATAAGGCTGCCCCGTAGAGGCAGCCGGAGATAGGGAGGATCTGGGAAGGGGTTTGGGGATGTCGCAGACCCCCTCCTCACCCAGCTTGACCTCCTTTTCTCAAGGCGGTGGAGCGGCGGTCAGTGATGGCCACCACTAAGAAGCCGGCAGCTGGAAAAGATTGTGCTGGAGGAAGAAGGAGAAAGAAGATTCAAAAGTGAAAGTGCTGGCTGTGCCGGGAAAATAACAGCTTCTAAAACCCTGGAGTGGAATTGTTTATTGCCTGAAAGATATATTGTATCCCTAAGAAGAGGAGAGCGGTGGAGAAAGCTGCTAAGGGAAAACTTTTTTTTTACTTACTCTCCCACCCCATAGAAACATTAAATGCAGAACTAGAAAATGCATTGGGCACCGAAGGTATTTTAACTTGAAAACTATCAGAGAAAGGACTTTGGACTTTGGACTTAACACCCTCAGAAATTGGAAAGCCCGCACTGGAGGTATGGATTTCTGAGCGTTTAAAGGGGAATTGTTGTTGTAAGGGGGGGGAGAGGAAAAAAAACTTTTTGGAGCAGAGCTTGAAAAAGGAGGAGACTGCCTAGAATTTTAAAGAAAGATACATTTTAATGGGAACCTTTTGATCAGTCAGTAACCCCAGAAAGAGAAATTGAAGAAGGTAAAAAAAAAAAAAAGCATTGAAAGAAATAGTTTATTTGGACTACTTAGTGACTTTGGAATTTTTTTGGAATTACTCTTGACTGAAAATACTTGGGTGGTTGTTTTTGAAGAAGTCTTTCTCTTCATGATGGCATAGCTTTTGGACAAATTAAAAACTAAATACAAAAAATATAAGAAAGAAGAGCAAGATGGAAAAGATACTTTGGGCACTCTTTTTCAATTTTTAGAAATGGTGGTATGCACCTACGAAAAATTGACTACGCAGCAGGATGACCGGAACAAAGAAGAAGAAGAAGCCATTTTGGATGAGCAAGGGGTTTACTTTGGGGAGGAGGAGGAAGAGGAAAAGAAAAAGGGGATTTTAAGGGTAGAGAAAACAATCCAAAAAGAGAAGAATGAGATGAAAGATGGATATAAGGTTAGAAAACAAAAGAAAGTGGGTAAGCAGAAGAAGAAAAGGGAGGAGGAGAGACAATGGGGTAAAAAAGGCAAGGAGAAAAATAAGCAAGTGAGAAAGGAGGGGATGGAAAACCTTAATGCTGGGAAGCAAGACTTTAAGAAACAAAATCTATTTAGAGACAATGGGTAAATTTAATTGAAAAAGGGATTCTGGAAGGTACATAAAAGTGTGTTTTTCTATGTGTATTTAGAGTAAAATGCGTATTAGTATGTATGATTTGTTTTTTTTATGGTATTTCTGGTGGATTGTAGGCTTACATTTTGTAATTGTAGTGTATTTGCTTTTCTTATAAAGTTTTTTTGTGTAATTCTAGAATGTACTAATCAGAATCTCAATATAATTTAAGTGTTATATTAAGTATTGTTAAGTTAGGGAAAAGAGTTAAAGGTGTTACTCCAATTAGTGTACAGGAGAAGTATATTTAAAGAAATAAGATGAATGGATAACTGTAAAAGAACAGACAAAAAATGATAAGTACTATGAATTGTATTGAGACAAGATAAACAAAATATAATTAAGAAAGATAAAAGAGGGAAGAAGTTATATAGAAAATTGAAAATGGTAATAAGATATGGATTGACATATAAAGTAAATATGATTTTTGAATTTGTGTCTGTGCGAAGAGTTTTAACCCGGGATTAAGCAGCTTTCAGAAATGAGGTTTTTTATGTTCTATGTTATGTATGTTTTGTCTATTGCTTTTTTAAAAGGCAAAAATTTTGATTAATAAGAAATATAATCTGGACAATAGAATGAAAAGGAGAAATTGGGATAAGATATGAAGATGAGCAGATAATGTAAATGTACAGTACGTTTTACTGGTTCTTCCAGAATGACTCTTTATGTTAATATGCCTTGATTGTTTGTATGTTTTGTTAAGCTAACAAAATTTGTTTTTTTTTAAAAAAAACAAAAATAAGTCAGAATAGCAGATAAATTAGAAAAGAAATGTTATTGAATAAGAGTAAAGAGAAATAATGTGAAATCTGTTAAAGGGAATTTACGTGCCTACATGGAAATGGGATAAACCAGAAAAATGCGATATAAAATAATGCGTTATCTGCTTTGTAAAGATCTATGATGGAAAGCGGTTTTATGTTTTTAATGTTTAATGATGTTTTGTTTTGTTTGTTTTTTGTTAAATTTAATAAAATTTGTTTCAAAAAAAAAAAATATTCTCTTCTATTTTTTTTATTGAAAAATCATATCCTCAAAAAGTTCCCAAATGGAGACATGACTAAAAATGTGTGGAGAAGTACTTCCAACCTGAATAAATATTTAGGCAAATTTTAGAAAATTAGACCACAATGTTAGATGTATATGAAACTATTACTATAATTTCTATATAATTTGCAGAATTATATTCATTAAAATCTGGTTCTTTTCCCATTTCTAAATTTTGTTCATAACCATTGCACATGCTTGTTACTAGTTTTAATTTCATCTATTTTATCTTGCTTAAAAAGGCTGCCACCATATATAACAGTATCCAAAGCAATTGAAATTCACCTCACAGGAAGGAATTAGTTTGTTGTGATTACATAGTTATATCAAGATCTATTTGATGTGATTTTAGTAAAACTAAATGCAAAATTTGGCAAAGACTGCATACCTCAACTGTGCAAATGATTTTATAAATATTTCAGGTCACAGAGCAGAATCTAGGTGAAGTATACTCACAGAAGAATAAACTATTTCTGCTATTTCCTAATATAAATCACATCTTGCATTTTCACATATGAATATGTGACATTCCAAACTAAATATCTTAATAGAACAGTTTTTCTAATTTGCATTATTTAAATATATAGTTATACATTATTTAAATGGGAACAAAATATATTATATTGGAGGCCAGAATACATAAATTTCCTACCCCTTGAGTTGAAGGCATATCTCAAAAGTTGAAGAGGGAACAGGGGTCAAAATTATCCCTTGGACAGACATCCTTTAAGAGGCATAGAATTACAGTCTGAACAAGCAACCTCTGCAATTTCACTTAAATGTTGCTGCATGGTCTTGGTTTTTAACCACAGATAACTTAGCTTGTGCTTGATGTATATTGTATTTGAAAAAGAAAATGAATTCACTAAATGTCTTTTCTTAATTATTCAGCCTTTCATTATGTGTAACTGATATTTAATGAACATGATATAATAGTATAATTTATGTACAGGTAATCTTCAGTTTACAACCATTCATTCAAAATTACAAAAGCACGGAAAAAAAAGTGATTTATAACTGGTCCTCATACTTACAACCATCACAGCTTCCCAAAATCATTATCAGAATCCAAGTACTTGGCAACTGACATTTACAATAGTTGCAGCGGTCCAGCATAATATAGTCACCATTTGCGACTGTACTAGCTGGCAATCAACAAGCAAAGTCAATACAGAAAGCTGGATTCACTTAATGACTGCATGGTTCACTTAACAATTGCAATGATTCACTCCACAACCACAGCAAAAATATAATAGAACTGAACACAATTCATTTAACAGCCACTTCTCTCCCAATTGTGATTATAAGTTAAGAACTACTTGCATTTATTATGTTACAGATAATGACTGTTTAAAGTTCTGATACCAAGGTAGGATAACTTTGAAGTAGGGGTGGGATTCAAATGTTTTAACAACCAGTTCTGTGGGCATGGCTTAGTTGTTGGGTATGGCTTGGTGGTCATGTGACTGGGTGCACATGGCTTGGTGGTCATGTTATTGGCTGGGCATGGCCAAATCAATATCATTGAGGCACGCATCTCCTCACCTGGCCTCTCATGACTGTGGGGATGTTGGAACAGTCATAAGTGTGAAAAATTGTCAAAAGTCACTTTTTTCAGTGCCATTGTAACTTTGAATGGGCACTCCACACAAGCAAAGTATCAGCAAAGGAGGGGAAAAATACTCCAGAGAAGTTCCTGTAACAGGAAGTCTAGTCCTGCCAAGAATGTAATAAGGGTTAACAGAAAGGCAATTTCTGTAAGCAACAACAGAATGTTTCCTTCCTGCCTTCCTTACAGGATTAGGCCAGTAATTTCTTCTAACAACTGGTTCTCCAAACTGCTTAGAATGTTAACAACGGGTTCTAGCGAATAGGTGCGAACTGGAAGAATCCCACCCCTGCTTATATCCCCAAAATCCTACCCTGGCTTTGAAGTATGAAGTTTAGGAAAGGTTAGTTTTACTCTAATCACAGAATAAGGATTCATGAAAGAAAATGTTTCTTGAAAAACAACAACAACAACAACAACAGCAATAGTAATAATAGTAATAATAAAATTCCCAAGGTAGAAAATATTCAATAGCAGCAGCTGTAGCAGTTGGAGTTTAGCCAAGAAGACACATAATTTCAACCCTGTTAAAGCCTATATACAAGATACAGAATTAAACTTTTAGTTAGCAGGAGACATATCTTAAATGAACGTTGGCCCTCTGCCATCATAATTATGTCAAAAGTTAAATTAGACATTAGAGTTACGAGAAATAATGATAAAGCAAATGAGGAGTTATGCCACAAGAACAATAATTAATTCAAGCATCAGAGAGCACAAGGTAATGCATTTTTCAACTTGGTGCAATATGCAAGTATTTAGAAACCCATGTCAGGTCCTGTATCTTGTTTTGTACGAAAGCTGTTTTTTAAGACTGGTTGTGCATATCATTCAGCCACCTTAGCCTGTGGCTCAGTTCAGCATGATTGGCAGATGTTACTCACTGTTGATCCAGGATTGAAATAACAGGGATGTTTAAGGTTAAGGCTTAAATGATTTGGAAGAATTTTTGAAGCCTGTCCTTAATTTCATATTTAAATGATTCAGCTTCACTCTTTTAAATCAAGTATAAATATGTTTGACTAGCTTGATTAGGAAAAATCCATGTCTTAGACTCAACCAAAGTAAAAGATTATTTATAAAACTTGATGGCTAAAAACTAAAAGAAGGAGAAAAAAGCCAAGTGAATAAGACTATACTCGTAAAATAATTAGTATCCCTTTTACTCTCATTCTGAAGAACCTCTTGGTTCTAGTTTTCTCCATTAATAGTAATAGTTTTCTTTCTCACAGACACTTTTTGAAGAGCTTCAAAATATGAGCTTCTTCTCATATGACAATAAATTAAAGACATAATTTGAAGAGCAATAGCAATAGCACTTAGATTTATATACTGCTTCACAGTGCTTTTACAATCCTCTCTAAGCGGTTTACAGAGTGAGCATATTGCCGCCTACAATCTGGGTCCTCATTCAATGGACAAATAGAAGTCTGAGTCAACCTTGAGCCTTCAAATTGTTAAATTGCAGGCAGACAGCAGAAGTAGCCTGCAGTACAGCATTCTAACCACTGTGCCACTGCAGCTCTGAATAATGTTATGCCATGACAAGAATTGTGCTTAGGTCCAACAGAAAGTCCTTTTTCTGTTATTCATTTGTGGGGCATTGTTTTATCCCCCTCTGATAAGGTTGTAGAGGGTCAAACTGACTCTCCAGTACTCCAAACCCTACTGACTATAAGGGAGCACTAAGGAATTGAATGAAAATTAAATATTTTTCTATGTGACTCTCTACCTAGCACCATGAATGCTCTTATCTAGAAGATTGCTATTTTGAAATCTCTTTCTTTTGCCTTTCTTCTCACATGCACAACCTTCTGAACTCTTCTATAATATTATCAGCTAGGCATAGATTTGGTTATACTTACAACGTATTACTTATATGTAGAATTCCTTTCTATTATAGCTATAAAATCTGCTTTCCTAATCTTTGCTTAGGTCAGTTTCTGGTCATGCTACGTGCACAAATTGAATGCTTAAACTCCAGCACACAATTGCCAGAACTTAATGTAACAAAAAATCAATTTTTGTAATGAAGGAACACGTCCATAGTCTAGGAATTCTCAGATGACCACTGGATTACTCAAACTCTAGGAGACATGACAATCTTTAGAGTGAACTAGGAAATGCTACTTTATTTCAGTGTAGAGTTTGTTTAAAATAATCATAATCTGTTGGTCACCAACATTCTTTCTCTCTTTGTACTAGAAATGGTATTTTGTTCTAGGAATGCAAAAGTATAAGAATATACCTGCATAAGAAGGGTCCATACATACAATGTCAGACTATAAACCCATTTTTTGACAAGAGGTTTTCTGACAATAGGCAACCAAATGCTTATAATAATTCCAGATATAGATCTTGAGTTTATAATTCATATAATCCTTTCAGGTAATATAAAATTATAGTAACCCTTTCACCACAAATGTGTCTGATATTTTTAAAATTGGCAATGATCTATCTATATGTGTCATAAGAATGACTTTCCTAGTTTCTGTGTGAAGATGTACTTTATTGTCTTTCAGTCACTTGTATTAGATCACATTATGTTCTGGTGTGAAAATAGAAAAAAAATATTTCCCAACCTATTACTATGGCTATAAACTACTTTGGACTTGAGTCATACCTTTATCTGTGTGTGTATTGTTCAGAAATGAACCCAAACATTACAATGTAACCTCGCAAACATATTGGTATTTGGTTCATTTTTTTGCTAGCTTTATAATCATGTATCAAAATAGACAGGCTAAAATGAATGCAGGATTATTCCAGCTTTTCTTGTTCACTGTCCCACCAACGATGGTTCAACATCACTGACCCAACTTATGAGCATTAAAGCAATTAGATTTGCTCATGCAAGTATATATTATATATTCATATCTCAACAGACATACCTCATCTCAGCAGTAAAGTTTGGGTTATATAAAAATGGCTTAATTATAATTAAGCCATTTGCAAATTACTGTATGCAGAGCTCATTAAAAGACTGCTATTCCAATGCCATCTTGCCCCTCCTCCCCAGCATGTACTTACAGTTTTTAAGAATAGTATCAACCCACAATGAGGCTTATTTCAAATGTTTTCAATTAACCCCACTTTGATATTGATAAATCATGAAAGAAATATATACTGGATTAGCTAGTTTACTAACCTGAATTTTACACTTCATTTGCCAGCAGAAGCCCAAGATTCTTCCAATTGGTTCAGCTATAATGAGCTCCCATCTATTCTATTTAACTGTCCCTCTTTGATGTACACATCCATTATAATTTGTAGTTGAGAGCTCCATCTACTGATTTCAAATAAAGATCAAATACACGATAAATATGTAACTTTCTTTAGTTTAATCATTATTACATAATTTCCATGTAATGAATTACAGGATATATAATAATATACTGGGATGTTCATTAAATACCAGCATTCTATATTTTAGTTGTTATAGACTTGATTTTTCTAAGAATGTATTTGGTAAAATAATGTTTCAATTTTGCCTATTCAAGTGGGATCATTTGTTTCATGCCAGCCTAAAACTCCAAATTATTCATCTAATATGCCCATCTGAAAGAACATCATATGCCAAATTAGACAGCCAGTATTCTCTCCATCATAAACTACTCAATTGTATGCCAGGAGAACGTTCCTCCCTCCCAAGAAATAGCATTTCGTTTCCAAAACTTTCTTTGCAATGTCCCACCTTCCTCTGACTCTGCTTTGTATTTCTATTGTTGTTGCTGTTTTCCAATGTATGGTTCAAAAAAACCCCAAAAGTTGAGAAAATGAATTCACTTAATGATCATGACATTTAGTTAATGTGTTTGATTAGCAATTATGAGGTTTGCTTAACTATCACTGCAAAAAAAAAAAAAAGTCAATCAGACCCAGGCACATATTGCTTCAACCTACAATCATAATGACTTACAACCATAATTCTGGACTCGGTGATAGTATAAGTCAAGGTCCACTTGTAGAGTTGCCACAACCGCTACCATTCTACTTTTGTTTTGTTTTTTAAATGCAACGTATGATCCAAACGATTTTTAGTTCAAATGGAAATAGCACTTTATCTATTCTGTAAACAGGACTTAGATATTGCTTGCAAATGTTATCAGAAAATACAATGGAAAAATAAAATGCTTTACTGGCCTTGAAAGTAGTTGCTTTTTTATATAATACAAATGAAAAATCTAAAAGCATTTTTTTTATTTATTTCTGTCCATTATACTTAGACATTTTAAAATAATGAGTGTAACTGTTAAAAGTCCAAGGGTTCATATCTAGCAGCTGAAAATAACAATTCTTTAAAGGTGAAACAAAGGCCTGAATGAGAAGGTCCCTGTGTCATTCAATCGACATTAACGTTGCCTTAGACAGCATTTATGTAGAAATAAATGCATCTCATATGAGTAGACACCCACTAGCATTACAAATAGCACAGTTTTATTTTCCCTTTTATTTATATACAATTGAACAAAATATTAAGAATCCCTTTAGTTCAGAGCTTGAATTATCACTGGTCAATAGCATTTTCATAACTGTATGATATTTGCATCTAATCATATTTATCTAAAGAAAAGATACAAAAAAAAAATGATGATGCTGTTCCTGATTCTTGAACCTTCAAATCAGCTAGGTAACTGCAGTGCTGAACCATACAGTATATTACATTTTGGATCAATTTTCACAATATCTGATCTTTAGGGTGTTTTTTTTTTTCAGACATGGGGTTTTTCTGGGAAACAGAAGTAACATCTGGATTTATCCAGGTAATGCTACATTTTGGATCAGAGGAAACTCGAGAATTACATCTAGTGGTGAGAAATGTCAGAAACTATACATCAGTATTGGCAGCAAATACTTCATTTTTCAACTCTTATCTAGGACATAGGTGGATACCTTTTGAAGATGAACACACACACACACACACACACACATATATACACACATACACACATACATATATACATACATACATATATATATGGATCTTTGGTTATTTGGGTTTTCTCCCGCATAAAATTGAAAGTATCTTGGCAATGTTTTGACAAAGTCCCATTTGTCATCTTCAGGCTTGTGTCTTCTGCTTTGTGCTTCTCGGAGTAATGTGAGCTTGCAGCTGCTTCTTCCTTTTAACTGCTAGTGGGGGTGTGCCTTGATTGGGTGGGGGCTTGGCTGTGTTCTGATTGGGTGGGGTATAACCAAAGATCCACATACAAATACCTGCAAAAACCTCAGAACACACACACACACACACACACACACACACACACACACACACACACACATATATATATATATATATATATATATATATATATATATATATATATATATATATATATATATATATATCACAAATGCCAAAGGAAATAGAAAATACTATAAAAAGCACCAGGATCTTCTTTTTGTTTCATTTGGTTTGGGAAGTGTTCAGGAATTTTTGCTAACCTTGAAGTATTATACAAGTTGGTTTCTAAGTGATACCAAGAGCATCCTAAGTAGAGTACATTATAGAAATCAATCTTGAAGGTTACAGTTAAATCTACCACTCCTGTTGAGGAATTATCATCTAGGAATAGAAGCAGCTGGCTTATCAGCCAAAGCCGGTAAAAAGGTGCTTCTTCTGAATAACACCAGAATAACAGAAAAAAATAGAATACATCTAGAATCATGTTTATGATGTTCTTCCTAAGAGAATGTGGCCTTATCTAGAATAGGCATCTTTACCTCAGATGAATGTTTCTTTGTCTCTTAATGAGACTTCCATCTTACTTGGATTCATTTTTTAATTTATTTTTTCTCATCTAGCCCATATCCCTTATAAGCAAACATTTTGGGAATCATGCCATTGGCTGATGATGCTGATACAAAGAAATGGGCTTGATTATCATGTATATCAAGTGATTATCAAGGTTCCATATTGTCTTTTCGGGGATTTCTTCCATTGTATTTTGTTTGTTTTTTAAGCCATCAGAGAAAATGGGTTCTTAAAGGGATTATACACCAGTATCACTTTGTTGATTAATAGAGGCAAAGAATACTATCAGGGAGATAGAATCAAAACTACTTCTATTCAATTTCCAAAAGTGTCAGTGCACTTTTGGTTAGTGCAACTGTTCATGGTAGGTGATTTCAAAATTCACTAAAAGGTCTAAGAAAAGCAAGAGTCCTACTCCAATTTCTCAGGGGAAGATAATCTATTAAGTTTACCAAGAGAGTTATAAATTAGTTCGTACTAAGTCTAGATAATCCATATTATCTAGGACTGTTTAAAGCTGAAAAACCACTTTCTTCTTAATTACATTCCCACCCATGTAAGTATATAAGCTGGACATTAATTGTCAACATTTAAAGGATCGAAGAATGGCTTCTAAAGAAATATACACATGTTGTTCAAACAGGTAGAAAACTTCTTTTCCCTGAATAATTAATAAAATTTACCAGATCAGATTCCAGAGCTTCACTGGAAGTGCTTATAAATCTTGTCAAGATCAAGAGATGATAAAGCAATCTATTTACATCTGCAGGAATTATTGACTAAAATGATTCAGTTTAACTACAGGGGAGGAATACTGGGGTATCTGTCTCATGATGTTGAACATGTGTATATGCATTCATTGTTGTTGATTAAGATCCATTTTTCTGGCATTGAAAATAGATATAATTTGTCCAAAAATAACTTTTCAGGCCAATTAGGACACATAATGTTCTTCCATATATTGGACATGTGTGCATAGGCACAGCTGATGTGCTAGTGGCTCTGATCTTACACAGCTCACACCTGTGTTGTGCTTCAGCAGTGTCTTTGCTTTAAAAGCTTGACAGACTTTGTCAATGAGGCCACACTAGGTTTTATGCCAGCAATTCTCAAGTGTTTGTGTCTATGTCAAGCAATTTCAGCGAAATCTTTAGTGTGTCTTTATAAAATTTCTTCTGCCTTTCATGCAAGCATCCTCCAGCAGAGAATGTGTCAAAGACATGCCCTTGGGTAAGCGCTTTTCCAGCATACAAATGATATGACTTCCAGGCTGGATCTGTGCTTTCATAAGCAGTCTGTGGACTGATGGTAGATATGCACTAGAATAAAGTTTCAATAACCAGTATTTGTCTTGCCATCAAATGCCCAATATCTTGCAAAGACAGGCCATGTGGAAATGAACTGTCCTGCATGCCTTTGATGAACAGCCCATGTTTCACAAGCATGCAGAAGGGCAGTAAGTACCAAGACTTACTTGGCATAAACCTTCACTTTTGTTTCTAAGCTGATTTTACCAAAAGCATACTTGTCTTTGCAATTCTTCACTTATCTCCTGCATTAAGATTCACTACTCAAGGTAATAACAATGGTCTACAGCCTGTAGTTTCTGCCCTTTGATTATAATTTTTTTGTTCTTTCTCCAGTGCATGAGTAGCAGACTGGTGGATGATCTCCATCTTTTGGATGTTAATGATAAATTACAGAGTTGTTGTAAATCATGGAAAATGTATCCATCCTGACTTGCATCTCTGGTTTTGAGTCAGTGTTCAAGATGCAGTCATCAGCAAAGAAGTCTTTCAGATCAGTTTCCCTCATTTTGGTCAGGAGTCCCCAAACTTGGAAACTTTAAGACTTGTGCATTTCAACTCCCAGAATTCAACTCATGAACTTCCACGAATCTTAAAGTTGCCAAGTTTTGAGACGTCTGGTTTTGGTGATGGCTCCTTAGGTTGAAAAGCTTTTCATCCACTCTGTACCTGATGTTGATTCCAGCCTCACTGTTTAGAAGGGTAATATTCAACATAGCATTAAACATTATGTTAAATAGAGTGGGTTCAAGCACACAACCATTTTTTTTAATTAGTGACTGAAAATGCCATAGATATTCCCTGCTGCCCTGGATCCTAGGCATCACAACGTCATGGAACTGAAGTATCATCTGAATGAATCTGATGTGGGAGGAGAACTTTGACATGATTATCCACAGTTTTGTTGGCCAACATTTCAAAGGCTTTTGTGAGAATAAAAAAGGTAGTGCAAAATTCACAATTCTGCTACTGATACTTCTTTTGGAGTTGGGACCAACAAAAAGTGTCATGTCAAATAGTTCCACAACTGTTACTTTCGTATTCTAGCAGTAAGCCAATTTCAGCAGATGAATCTAAAGTAATATTGGTGTCAGTGTAAAAGATTTTACTGACAAATGTCACAATAGGTTCTAGTTATTCTAATTCTGGATTCTGAAGAATAAATGTTGATTTTGCCCCATAACACTGAACAGACTCTGAATAAGTGTCTTCAAACGCAGAAAAATATTGTCTTTATCTGTCTGTACTGCCACAGCATAATATCTCAAATAAGCAATAAGTTGTACCTTTTCAGAAATTCTTCTGCATTCCAGCCATTTTTCTAGCCACTTTGGTTCATGGATTGTCTGTCTGATCCTCTTTAAAATCAAAGGATCAAGTTTTCTTTTCCAGTACATAAGAAGAAAATCATATTTCCTGGCACACTATCCACTCAATATATCATTGCACAATATGCAAGATATGAGATGGATGGATAGATAGAAGATAGATAGATAGATAGATAGATAGATAGATAGATATATTTAAGATGTGTGCTATATAAATATGCTAACTTTTCCTAATAAATTAGCACCAGTACTGTTTTTATTTATTTATTTTTATTTATTGATTTTGTCAAGTGATTATTAGATAACAGGTATAAGTATAAACATGGTTATGAATACATGAATGGATACCTATAAGAAAAAAAAAAACAATAGGACAGGGACAGTAGGCATGTTGGTGAACTTATGCATGTCCCCTACAGACCTCTTAGGAAAGGGGTAAGGTAAATAGTAGACAGTTTAAGGTTAAGTTTAAGGTTAAAGTTTTTGGGGTTTGGAGAAGAAAGTATTCAGGTGGAGTATTCCAGACATTAACCACTCTGTTGTTGTATTTCCTGCAATCAAGTTTGTGCGGTTTACCTTGAGTTTGTATCTATTGTGTGCTCTTGTATTGTTATGGTTGAAGCTGAAGTATTCATTGACAGGTAGGACATTGCAATATATAATTTTATGTACTATACTTAGATCAGACTGAAGGCGGTGTAGTTCTAGGTTGTCTAGGTCTAAAATTTCAAGTCTGGTGGCATAAGGTATTCTGCAACGAGTAGACGGGTGGAGAACTCTTCTTGTGAAATATTTCTGGACATTCTCAACTGTATTAATATCAGATATGTAATGTAGGTTCCAGATTGATGAGCTGTATTCAAGTATTGGTCTAGCAAATGTTTTGTATGCTCTTAGTTAGTAGTGTGATATTACCGGACAAAAAGCTATGCAGGATTAGATTAACACTCAATGCCTTTTTGGCTATATAGTTACAGTGGGTTCTAGCACTTACATCATTAATGATGAGTACTTCTTTAACTGTATATAAGATTTCCATATTTATGACATCTACAGACATTATTGTATTTAACACAAACAGGGAACTTGTTTTACAGAATGTTTTAGAAAGTTGTGTTCTGACACTCTGAACAAGCCACAAGAAGCTATTTTTGTTTGAAGTGCATTCTTATTTCCCACTTCATTATTTTGATTCTTCCCCTAAAGCTTAGGGGGGAAAATCAATATATTCAAATGAAGGCTGGCCCTGTAATTGAGGGCTACTGCAAGTGGAAAGTCCTTTGAGACAGCAGCCAGTAATAAGTATTTAAGGAATTGAGCCAAGAGCAATGCACAATATCAATGTCAATCAAAATAAAATGCCTTCTAATTAATTTTGTTTTTAGTTTTGTGGGACTTGTTGAGGATCACCTATTTCTCCTTGAATTCAGTTATATTACTTAGAATAAAGTTGAACTGTATAAAGTTGTAATATGCATACATACATACATTCATACACACACACACACACACACACACACACACATCTTTACTCCCACTCCTTACTATATTTTATTGACTATTTTTCTTTGTTGAATGGCTTCTTAAGTAAGACTTTTTATTACATAAATGCACACATATCATGCAATATTCTCACAGTGTTCATAAAGCAATATTTAGAAACAATTTATTTGCCTGATAATGAGATGTAACCAGGGCTCTGAAAATCTAAAATATGCTAATGAAAAATGGATAGGAAGAATACAGTCTGATTTGGGATAGCTTCATGAACATTTCTCTTTGGGGAAAAAGCAGAACACGATTTATTTTTCATTACATTAAATGAAACCAAAAAAAAAGGCAGCAGGAGAAGAAAATGTTGGCATAGTTCTAAAAAATTGCAATCCTACAGCCAATGAAGCATCTTGCTCTAACAGCAATTAATAGAAAACCTTCAGAATCTGCAACTGCTCCCTCTTGTCCAAATTAACACTGGTCTTCAAGTAGGACAAAAGGTTGAATTACTTAAATTAATATTTTCTAGGTTGAAATGTGCATTTTGAGAAATCAATATGAATGTTCAAAAATCTCAATTAGAAGGAAAGCATGAACATTATACTTAACAAAGAGTCCTTTCTGATTAATGATGACTTATTATCTCAGAAAGTCATGCTTATAGCGATGAGTGGATCTCAGAATAAATTACACATTTCAGATTGGAACTTTTTGCCCTGTGCATGTTCAACATCTTCTTGCTGCAAATAGCTAGGATATTGTCCGAAGATGGATGATTCAAGAAACTACATCTACGCCCAGGGTTCATGGACAACTGGGGACACTAATCTGTTCCAATATTTCATTTCTCAGATCAGATTAAGGAGAAGACTAAGTTACTTTGAGGGATTCTCTTCTTTTTTCTTTTTTATGCTTCCTTACAATTGTAGTTTCTTGTTTCTTTTGATATATAGAGAAATTCAGTTTTTGGTGTGGTGGTTAAAGCACCAAGCAATAAAGCAGGAAACTATGAGTTCAAATCCTGTGTTATCTATAAAACCCAGCAGGGCAACCTTGGGCCAGTCACACTGTGTGCATGTGCGTGTGCGTGTGCGTGTGCGTGTGTGAGTGTGTGTGTGTAAGACAGGGATAGCTAATACTTAAGGTATACAAAGTGATTTCAAATATATCAAAGTATCGTAATATTTTCATAGGTTATTAACATAACTACAGAGTCTGATTGCCCATATTTAACTCAACATGACATACATATTAAACTAAGGGTAAAAAAGCACCTATACTATTCAAAGTAGGGGGAAAAACACTGAATTATTCAGGCTAGTGTCGTTAAATGCTAAATAAGTGCACTTTCAGAACAAGCCACAAGATGTCGCAATTATAAGCATGTTTTCAGGAGACTGAGCTTTTTCCTCAGTGTCTAAGTGAATGTATCCTTACATTCACATTCACCATTAATGAAAAGTGGAAAGTTAAAAAAAAATACAGATCAAACATCCACTTACACATGACAATTAGTGTAATAAAAAACTGTTTTAAATTTCATGTGTGAAAGCATCATAATCTGCTATTTGTTCTAACCGATAAAGATATAAGAATTACCTTTCCTTTTACACAATGTATTTGCTCTTGCATGATTGAAACCAAAGCATCCAATGCTAGTTTCATTTATTATTGTTTATTCAGAAGTTCAAGTGAATTCTACAGGATGTATTTTAAATTGTAGTCAAAATCTGAAAAATAATTGCTTGCAATTAAAGTCCTAAAATAATTTTAAAAATTAGCTGATTGTAAAGGGGAAAAAAAGCATCAGATTCACTCCATATTCAGTGGGGATGACTAAGTTATGACATGTGTTCCAGTTTTAGAAACAAGCATAAAGGTTAGTTCTTACGTAGTGGTGGTAAATTGCATTATATACAAGATGTAAATAGACAATCAAATACAATCCTATAGATTACAAATATCTTCTTATAAAACATGAATTTAGTGAAATTCATGAAAAAATACTTTGAGGCAAAGGATCCTTTATCCTTATTTTAGTTAGGCAGAGCAAGCTAATAAAACTCTCAAAATTTTAATCTACCATGGGGCTAGTATTGGCTATACTATTTTGACTATGCTGTGAGGGTTCATCACTGTCTGTGGTACAGGTGGGGAGATTAAGTTAAGGATCCAATCTGAGTCAGTCAAGGTTTATTCTTCAAAGTTTTGGGGTTCATGCAGAAGCCTATCATCAGGGAACATTTTGTCTAGTTTGTGCTGGAGATGATCATCTGGAAAGGGAGAGAAAAGTCCCTTGATAATGTGCTCTAGCACAAGCCTGACAAACTTGGAAAAATAAACCTTTGGTAAAAAAAAAATCAGAACTCTGATGTTATATATATTGATAGCAGCAACACTCCTCTATGCACAGAGACAGAAGGTCACCTTGATCCCTACAATGGATGAATGGCTGCAAAAACTGATGGAGTTAGCAGATATGGCTAAATTGACTGTTCCAATTAAAGAAAAAAAAACACCTTTATTTCTTACTTGGAAACCAGTTCTGGACTTTGTGCTTGAGGTGGGGGAAGAATGAAATGTTGATTTGGGGTTTTACCAATTAGATAGATTTGTTGTTATAGAAATGGCTGGTTTCCATTATTATGAAAAAGTAAAAAGTTGAAGGTAGATGTTAATGCCTTATTTTTGTCGGATTTCTTGCTTTCTAGCTAATCTAAATCATGTGGCACAGCTTATCCCCTCCCCATCTCTGTTGTACTTACCTTCAAAATTTATTCATTTATTTTATTTATTTGTCAAGCAAGTATTAGATAACAGGTATAAGTATAAACATGATTATGAATACATGAAATGGATACAGATAAAAAAGAAACAAAGAACAGGAACAGTAGGCACGTTGGTGCACTTATGCAACCCCCTACAATGCTTCTTTTTTCAGCACCCAGGAGGTTTCTCCGAGGCCCAATAGGCCAAAAACAGGATGTGGGAAGGGTGCTGTGAAAGAAAAAAAGAAAGAGAAAGAAAGACAGAGGGAAGAAAGAAACGGAGGGAGGGGAGAAAGAAAGAGAAAGAGAAACAGAAACAGAAAGAAAGAAAGAGAGGGAAGGAGGGAGGGAATGAGGAAGAGAAAAAGGAGAGGAAGGAAGGACCACAAACCTTGGCACTAGATGCAGCTTCAGAGGATGTTTGAAATAGCACAGCAGTCCAGGGCTGGAAAGTATCTGGAGGTCATCTAGTCCAACCCCCTGCTCCAGAAAGTTTCTGTCTTTTGACCCCCCCACATCACATTTATTTTTTATTTATTTATTTTATTTGGTTTGTCAATTGCTTACAAGATAATAGGTATAAGTAAAAACATAGTTATGAATAGATGGATACATATAAGAAAAATAAATGAAACAATAGGACAGGGACAGCAGGCATGTTGGTGCACTTATGCATGCCCCCTACAGACCTCTTAGGAAAGGGGTGAGGTCAATAGTAGAAAGTCTAAGGTTAAAGTTTTGGGGGGTTGGGGAAGAAACCACAGAGTCAGGTAGAGTATTCCAGACACTGACCACTCTGCTGATGAAGTCGTATTTTCTGCAATCAAGTTTGGTGTGATTAACCTTGAGTTTGTATCTATTGTTTGCTCTTGTATTGTTATAGTTGAAGCTGAAGTATTCATTGACTGGTAGGACATTGCAATGTATGATTTTTATACTATGCTTAGATCGGACCAAAGGAGGTATAGTTCTAAGTTTTCTAGATCTAGAATTTCAAGTCTGGAGGCATAAGGTATTCTGCAATGAGTAGAGGAGTGGAGAACTCCTGTGTTAACTGTGTTAATATCAGATACATAATGTAGGTTCCAGACTGATGAGCTGTATTCAAGTATTGGCCTAGCAAATGTTTTGTATGCTCTAGTTAGTAGTGTAATATTACCAGAGAAAAAGCTATGTAAGATTAGGTTAACAACTCTTAATGTCTTTTTGGCTATGTAGTTACAGTGGGCTTAGCACTTAGATCATTAGAGATGAATACTCCAAGATCATTGACAGAGTTTGGATCATCAACAAGGTCTTGACTATTTATCCTGTATTTTATTTTCTGATTTTTTTTGCCAGTATGTAAGACAGAGCATTTATTTGTTGAGATTCGAAATTGCCATTTGTTTGACCATTCTGATACATAGTCGAGGTCTTTTTTAAGGGTAGCAGTATTGTCTGTGGTGTTGAATAGCTTTACATCGTCAGTGAAGAAAATGCAGTTGTTCTTAATATGATCACAGAGGTCATTTATGTAGAGTATGAAGAGAGTTGGTCCTAGAACACTGCCTTGGGGGACACCACTGTTGACAGGTAGAGAATTTGATAGGACACTCCCAATTTTGACCATTTGTTGTCTGTTTGGCAGGAATGCTTCTATCCAGTTATGCAGTTGTCCAGAGATACCATAAGATTTTAGTTTTAGGAGTAGTTTGTCGTGTACCACTAAATCAAAGGCTTTATTGCCTTGCCCTGATCAAGTTGTGTAGTCATAACCACATAGCCACTCCCACCCAGTCACATGACCACATAGCCACGCCCACCAAGCCATGCCCACAGAACCAGTAGTAACAAAAATTGAATCCCACTACCGATACACACACACACACGTTTCCAAGTGCCTCTGATGCTTCTGCATTGGAATAATAAAGGCAGTTTGAGACATGGGATATTTTTTCTTAATATGAAAAAGACATCTTCAGATATTCTACATTAAAAGTAAGGAAAGCTTTATTGATTATTGCTTGTAATTTGAAATTCATCTGATATTGTTTTAGGATTAGATCATCTGCTCCCTTACGGCTTAGTATTAATGCTCTTTTAGGAAACTTCAAATTGGACTCCTTTAGGGTCCTCTTGGGGATGTCTTGAAACCAAAGATATTTCCATTTTCTTTTTATAGGTACCAAGAGAGAACTGAGTGAAATCCAGATAGTTCATTGGATGTGATTTGATATTAAGAGGTGAATCGGAAAATTTATGAGGTGTGGGAGAAGAATAGACAATGTCCTTTGAGTTAATATTGAAATAATAACCTGTAGAGCTGAAACAGTAGGAAGCTAGAAGCTGGCAACTTTCCATTTCCCTTATTCTTAAGAGGTCCTTAAAGGGAGCATGCCTGTCTTACTGTCCCCATTTATCTATGTTTACTTCTTTTGTTTCTGTTTATGTTCATACTTATACTTGTTATCTTGTATGTTTGACAAAACAAATAAATAAATAAATAAACTTCTAGGAAAGGAGAGGGTTAGTGGGCTTGTTTGCTTGTCTTTTTTATATATCTGTCTACCTTATAACAAGCCTAGGCCGGTAACTCGCTTTCTTTCAACTTGTAGGCTATTTCAAACAAATGAAGTTTCCGGGCTATAAATCCTATTTTTTAATGTAAGGTCAATTACTGGTTAAACATATCTTACTTATAATTCAATCCTGATTACATATTTTTTAAATATTATAGTATTGTTGGTAGGAGTCAATACTGATCTGAAGACAAAGAATTGTATTTGACAGTATTTTCATCAAACTATATTTAAAAGGTTAGCATACCTATATTCTACAAGAGGGTAATTTAGAGGGGGGTTTTCCTTACATAATAGCTACTCAAGAAAATTATGTTCATTCATTTTTGAATGTACTATACAGCCTCTTTTTTTTTCAAAGCAACTTCTATAAGAGGTCACATCTTGTTTTATCCCTACAACAGCAATCTATAATGGGCTGAGATGAATAAATGTGTCCAAGGTCATGCTGCAATTTTGTTTTCATGGAAAACCAAGGTTTCTCCCATTAAAAACCAACATAAGATGCCTTGTTCAAGCACACAACAGTCAAATGTGTGCAGATATTTATACATTCAGATATTTATACTTACACATACAACAAAAAGCACTCCAACATATATATTGTATTCCCCACTATGCTCCTCCTCATGTTTGTTTGTTTGAAATCCCATTTTTATTATTTATGCAAATAAGGCAGCAAAAATATCAAGCATATTTTCTTGTTCCTATTTTGTACAAAGATTATGAACTTTGTGATATAGACTCTGTTTTAAATGATACACTTTGAGGGTTTCAGCTTCTCGGTGAAGATAATTGTAATATATATTTAGACAGTTTTAGCTGTCAAACACAAACAACCATGTTCACACATGAAGAATCAAAATTACTGATTTATTGCTGAAGCCTATGCGCAGGAATCTCAGATTTTCAACTGATTAAAACTATGTAGGCGTTGATAGCATTCAAGGGTGTGTGTTAGACTTCATCTCTTGTGACCATGTAGAAATTCTACACTGATGCCCTGCTTGATTCCTCCCCCTGGCTCTGCCAGTCCGTCTCCGATTTAGCTGATGATAATCTGGCAAAAGCCACGGTTTATTTTTTCTCACTGTCACTTTCATCCTTCTACTCAAGTTAGTAAGAGAAAGAACCATTTTATATATGTATATGTATATACACACACAGATACACAAACACACACACAGAGAGAGAAATACCCCCCCCCCCAGAGGAAAATTGCCTAGTTTCTTGCAATTTGATTGGTCAGCTCAGTGTACAGCACAGAATACACCATTTTGAGGGATATCCAAATATAAATTATAATAGAATTATGTTATAATGTAATCGAGTGGCTATCCAGAACTGGTATTCAGTAGGTTCTGACCAATTCTGGAGAACCGGTATTGGAAATTTTGAGTAGTTCAGAGAACTGGCAAATACCACTTCTGACTGGCCCCACCCCATCTATTCTCTGCCTCCCGAGTCCCAGATGATTGGCTAAGTCTTCTTTTATTTCCCTGCACAGGAGAACAGAGCTGGAAAGCAGGTTAGTTGGGTTGGGAGCAAATGGGGATTTCTTCCCCCAGGACTGGGGTGGGAATGGAGATTTTACAGCATCCTTCCCCTGCCATTCCTACCAAGCCATGCCCACCAAGCCACACTCACAGAACAAGTAGTAAAAAAATTTGAATCCCACCACTGTGGTTACCTTGCACAATTTGACTTAACAGAATTAATAGTTCTGCACCATGCATCAAAATATATTCCTTACACAACAAATTCTTAACAATTTTGATTACATAGAAACATAGCTAGTGTAAAAGAAAACTGAAATTGCTTGTTTAAAAGATTTGTCTGTTTGCCATTAAAATCCATTTTATGCTTTCTTGTTCTTCTTGCTTTAACAGTTTTAGACTAGTTTATATAAAATGAAGCATTATGTTTGATTAAAGAAAACCCTTGTCAATGAAGTTCATCTTAAAAAGAAAAGGAAAGCAGCCTTAGTTGTTATCCATGCATTATAACAGCAAGAATCACTAAGCAATCTCACCCTTAAATTTTAATCCTGGATCAAGAAATAACTGTAAGAGTATCAAGATGTATACAAGTAGCATAAATGATCTTATTTGGGATTAACTATAGAGATTATAAAGTATTTATAGAAGCACTAGGATTATTTGTTAGTTAAATGTGCTTCAAAAAAGCTGCCTACTCTGAAGTTATTCTCACAAGCTAAATCACTAACCATTTTGAAGAGGTGATACTATAGAATACTGCTGAGTGCCAGAACTTGGATTACAACCAGATAAGTTTTTTTCTGGAAGTTAACCTAGCTTTAATTTTATATCCTGCAATAAGTTGTTAAACTGTTTGGCAATAGAAATAGTATTTAGACTCATATACCACTTCATAGTGCTTTACTGCCCTCTCTAAGCAGTTTACAGAGTCAGCATATTGCCCCCAGCAATCTGGGTCCTTATTTTATCGCCCTGAGAAGGATGGAAGGCTGAGTCAACCTTGACTCTGGTGTGATTCGAACTGCCAAATTGCAAGTAACCAGCAGCCAGCAGAAGTAACCTGCAGTTCTGCATTCTAACCACTGTGCCACCATGGCTCAATAGTTGAGTACAGAGAAATCAGATCTTTCAACCAAAAACTATGCAGTTCATCTTGTTGTATTGACCAATTCTTTGATCTTTCTTGTCATTTTTTTTTCAAAATTTTTGCTGTATTAAAGGTTCTTTCATGAAAAATTTGACAACTTTAAAAGTAATATTGTTAAAATATATGAGAACGAGTGAAGTATAAAATGTATCAAATTTAGAGATATATAAAGAAAATGGATATCATTATAAAATTGATAATATAACAGCATAAGACTCAAAGTTTCAATTGGTTTTTCATGAGAGGTCAATCTTCAATACATTTATTTCAGTAAGGCTAAGAGAAGAGCATTAAAAAAGTTTTTAAAAAAGCCTACTGTGTTTTGTAATATCAATGTTATAAAGATATTTTATTGATTTTTTATTGATGTATTTTATTTTTATTCAATTTGATTTGTCAATCGCTTACAAGATAATAGAGATAAGGATAAACATAAGTATAAATACAGGAAATAGATATGAATAATTGGGGACAATAGAAAAGGGACCATAGGCACGATTGTGTACTTATGCACACCCCTTACAGATCTCTTAGGAATGGGGTGAAGTCAATAGTGGTTAGTTTGAGGGGAAAGGAGTGTGGGTTTGGGAATGTGACAACAGAGTCAGGTAGTGTGTTCAGGCATTGACCATTCTGTTGCTGAAGTTGTACTTTCTGCAATCAAGTTTGGAGTGGTTTACATTAAGTTTATATCTGTTGTGTGCTCTTGTATTGTTACAATTGAAGCTGAGGTAATCATTGACTGGTAGTACATTATAGCAGATAATTTTGTATACTATATAGGCAGCATAGTTCTAAGTTGTCCAAGTTCAAAATCTTAAGCCTGGTGGTGTAGGCAGTAGCCCCCAACCTTTTTTGTGCCGCAGCCAGGTACCGGCATCACAAAATCATCTGCGGCCCGGTACCGGCATCACAAAATCATCCACGGCCCGGTACTGGCATCAGCACGCCTGGCAAGGCGAGCCGAGCGACCGGCCAGCCAGCTGTCCCCTGCTTCTCCCAGCCACCTTCAACTCCTCCTTTGTACCTGTGTCAATGGGCTTTGGGACAGCTTCGGGACGGTTGCTCGGCTCGCCTTGCCATGCATGCTGAAAGAATCCTCACGCCTTAGTTTTGTTCGAAGCTGCCCCCCCCCTTGATGAAATTAAGGCGTGAGGATTCTTTCAGCACCCAAATGTCACTTTCTACCCGGAAAAGCTCACCGGAAGCACTTTTTCATCAAAACAAGATGGCAGCGCCCAGCAAACCGGCGGCCCAGTAGAAATTGTTCCACAGACCGGTACCGGTCTGGGGACCGGTGGTTGGGAACCCCTGGTGTAGGGTATTCTGTTGTAAACAGAGGAGTGTGATACTTTTCTATATTTAGCCAGGGGAACGATTTCTCCTCTCAAAACAAAGGAGATCTTATCTTATTTTAAGTTGATTTCCATTATTTACCAACTTCCAATATCTTTACCTTTGAGGAAAACCAAATATCACCAAGCTAGTTTTATTTCCAACATTTTGTCTTGAATTTAAAGTTCTTTAGTAGAACAGGAGCAGAATATCAGTTTGAGCCAATAAGTTGACTCTACTTACCCAAAAACTTATCTACTTACCTATTCATCAATTAGCCTATTTTAAACCTCATTTTTTTCCTGTACACCTGGGTTAGGCAATTCTTTATATCTCTTTCTTGTCAAGGAACAAACCAGTGTTAAAATATTTTCGGTGTCTAGGGTCCTATTTCAGACTTTATTCACTCTTACAGCCAAAACACAATTTTGCCTAACTCAGCAGAAGTGAGAGAAACATAATTTGTTGCTAAGCTATTGTCAGACATTCCCCCGCCCCCTGGAAGCTGGTTTGCATAGAAGGCTCTGGGAATCAGTATTGTAATTAATAATATGAGTTGCACAGCCAGTATTTCTGGCCAGGCATCTGGTTCAAATATTTCTTAAATGTAACAAGATTGTTAATGAACAAGAATTTAGAATGACAAGAACATAACTGCCAAACATGTCAAAAAATAACTAGGAATTTATTACACAAACAATTTAGAAACGTACCAGAATCCAAAGCTGAGGGGATGCCAGCAGTCTTTGGACAATCAGTTTCATTTCTCAAACTTTATTACTTTTATACCTTACAGCATGATGAATAATATAAAGCTATCATGTTCAGTTTTGACTTGAAAGTAGGATATCTTCAGCATTAAAAAAGGAACTAATTCCTGAGATACAGCTTTTGTAAGTCCCATAAGAGAACATGCCATCTCTTCACAAACAAACATGTATGAAAACTTCAGAGATCACTTTGTAAAATTTGACAAAATGTCAAATGTTCAAAAGCTGGGGAAAAAAGACTTAATTAAAAAAAAAGAAGCTTCACAAATGTGATTGACACACTGGAGACTTTAGCTACAAAGCCTTCACAATGCACTCAGTATCATTTTGAGACTCCTGACATTTTCATATGCTTCAGCTTTACCTTAGAGAGATCACAGTCAGAGACAGGAAGATAATTCACTCTCTGTTCACATTTGATAAATGATGTTGATCTCTAGAATACAAATGGTGTTGCTAATTTGTGTCAAACCTGACGAGTTTTTGCAGTGGTATCTTGGGGCAATTGTATGCAGCAATAAAGCTACCAATCTCTCTCTCAAATGATTATTGTAACTCATCAGCAATAGTTTAGTATGTAGCACTCCTTTCAATTTTAAGTATCCTTCTCACATCTTTTAAAAGATAAAAAAAAAGAAACAGAAAAAAACATAGAAGCATCATAAGAATAAAAGATTCAGGTATCTGAAGAGTATTTTTTTTTTTGTCTATGCCTGATATAAGCTGGGATAACTGTTAGGTCAAAAACTGAAGTTTTCCCTTTCTTTGACAAATGCAAACCTTTATTAATTTAAAGTCTTCTTTGAAATACATTTTTCCTGGCTAACTCTTCAGTAAATGTCTATTTTGTGACTCCATATGTCCTTCAAGACAACAATGTAGGATAATGCCAATATATTTCTCCAAACCCCAGATATCCAAAATATTGGTTATCCATGAAACACATCCTTTAAATAATAAACCTCAGATTTAATTTTTGTAGTAATATTTTCTACTGAGAGAAACAAAAGACTTTGGCTTAAATTCTTATCATCTTGTGTTATAACCAGAATATGAAATTTCTTCCTTTTCTATCACCCCTCCTATACTATCCTATAGTATAGGATATAGTGTGCTACACTTTATTTGTAACTCTTAAAATTGTACCTAACGAGAATGCTATTGCTACTTTGAAAATATTATGTGATAAATTGCAGTGACACCTTTAAGGACTCTAATTCTCTAACCTGTAGAGTGTATAGTACACAATTTAGCAGAAAATCTGGCAAAGGCTGTTTGATCAATAAAGCATTTGTCAGAGCAAATGGTAAAACTTTTAAGATTCAAATGGCAATGAGTGGTACCCCATTTAATGACAATACTGTTGGTAAAAGGAAGTTATATAGCAATAAAGAATGACAGAAAAAATTGGAGGACAATTGCAATAATGTCTGAAGTCTTTATTAGCAATACCTGTTCATAATCTAATGTTTTTATGCAAACATCTTTATTAATTCACTGACAAACACTTTATCTTAGATATGACAGGGACATTTATAAATAAAAAATTACCCATAATTATGACAAGTAAAGACTTCTTATAAATAAATGCTATGGTAGATCCAGATTTTAGAAATGGGTTAAATACATAGAATTATCTGATGAAGGCTGACAAATCAAGACAAATGGCAATGTTTGAAATATATATACAGAATCAAGAATGCGTATAAGCAGACTTCCGGTTTGTTCCTTGTCAGAGTCAGAGCGGAATCCATGATCATGCGTGGTTTCACCTGAGCTCACTTGCTGGAGGGTCCCAATTGGGACCAAAACCATCCTGGTGGGGTGATGAGGAAGGGGTAAATCACCTGGAGGGTTGAGGGGAGTCGCAACTGCCCTCCCTGACAGGAAAATCCCTCCCAAAGGGAAGCTGCAGTGGTGGTCCTAAAATGGCTACCAGGAAAACAAAGAACACTCTGGGAAACTAAGTTTTGTGCTGGAGCAGAGAAGTAGTGAGCAGAGTGTGAACCAGACAAAGGACATTGCTTTTGAGGTACCCTGGTATTAAAATAAAGGGCTATTTGGGAGGGAAGTGTGTGGAAGCAGCGACCAGAGAAAATGAGAAAGAAATTGGATCTTATAAAACTTGGCTTCTATTAATTTGGAAAAGAAAATTTGAAGGACAATAACACAACAAAGGTTTAGAAATTAAACTGGATAACTATTGAATTATGGGCACTTAAAGGGCATAATTAAATGCTGAAATTGAGTGTGTTGAAAAGAAAATAAATAATAGCTGATGATTGAAATTATCAAACTTAATAAAAATATTATATTCAATAAAGAAAGTTAAAGATAAAAAGACTCAAGAGTGCCACCTAATGGTACAGGAAAACTTCAGTACATTTGAAAAAGTGTCTGGTCTTCTTACGAGTTTGGATTTTGGAACTTAAAAGAAAATAAAAGAAACATCCAAACAAAGACTCAAGAGTATGGATTATTGAAAATAAATTTAAAAGGTATTGGTTGAAATAATATACTGGATTCTGAGATTGAATATATCTATTAAAGAAGAGGATTTTAACTATTAAGGAAGAAGAAAGAAAAGGGAAAAAAAGAGAAGATATAATGGAGAAACTATTTGTTGATATAAAATTGGACTTACAAGAGTCAAGACTGGATTTGCAAGATATAAGGGACATGATAAAAATTAAACTTGAAATGTGCAGTTTTGTACTACAGAAATTAGAAATAGTGACTTAGCATACACAATAACAAAATATACCAGAGGGCAAGGAGTTCTCTAAAGAAGAAGCCAACATTGAAGGACAAAATGAACAACAATTATTTAAGCAGGGGGAAAAGGGAATTAAAATTAAAAATTTGTGGTCTGATGGGATGATAAAAGGGAGAATGGTTCGGAAAATGGATAAAGGGAGAGGAAAAAAGCAGAAAAAGGAAAGGCAAAAGAAAAATCAAAAGAGGGAGAGAGAAAAGTTTAATAACTTGAATGAGAAATGGAGGGGAATAAGAATGGGGAAAATGGGAATTAAGAGAAAGGACCAGAAAATAAAGAGGAATAGGAAACAAACAAGGATGAAAAGAAAGAATATTGTCCAAAGAGTGAGAGATAATGGGTGAAAAAAAAGGATAAGGAAAGAGATTCCGCAAGGTAATATGTTGTGATGTATAAGAATATATTGAAAATAGTATTTTGTAATGTATAGATGATTCATAAGGTGTTTGAGAAAATATAATGTGGAATCTGAGAAATTTATGTATATTTATGTTATATACTAGACAGGGAGATTGACATTAAGGTAGAATGAAGGTGGCTAGCTCTAATTATTAACTAGAGGGAACAATTATATGTACAGATAAGGATTGATAAAATGACAAATTGACAGAAAAAAGTAATATGAGAAACGACAACAGAAATAAGATGAGAATTTTAGATATCATTGTAAAATAAGATATGAGAATGTATTAATATAACATGAATTGGAATAATTGGGCACTAATATTTTAATTATTTTTTCTTCCATTTCTTATTTTCCTATTTTTCCAAAACTATGCAGCATATTATTGCATGCATTTATTCTTAGATAATAATAATTGTGGTAGAATCTTGGTTTTTAAAGATTTCCAGTTATTTTCTAAATTATTTTCCAATTTACTTAATCAATTAATGGAATATTAAATTTAAAATTTCAATCACTTTATTTATTGATATTTTACTCTTTTATCCAATATTTATTTTGCAGCTATGTATTTTTAAAGGAAAAATATTTTAAAAATACTATGATGGTTATTTCACATATCAGATATATTATTATAGCTGATAATCTTTTTCAAATATAAAAGTCTGATTTCTTTCACATAACAATATAACAAATTGTTGTGCAATACTCTGTTGCTATTTAGCTTGTATTCTCTTATAGCAAATACAATTTTACTTTAAAAGTTCAGTAGAACTTATGCTTTATAGATAAGCTATGTTTATTTTTTCTCCTAGTCTATTAAACTACAAACTCCAAATTCTGCTAATTTTGAAATTATCTAAATTATAAATTTAACTTAAGCTTTTTTATCACACACTCAAACAGATCAAACAGATAATCAGAGTAGGAAGGGACCTTGTAGGTCATCTAGTCCAACCCCTTGCCCAAGCAGAAGAAATAAATAACTCAAAATAAACATGTGTATCAATTATTAGTCTCATTATGAGTGGTTTAATTTCCTGTTTCAGAAAAAATGAACTAATTCCACATATTTAATAAATAACTGAGAAATTACATAAGCCTGTTAGCACCTGAAGGCAAGACAAGAAGCAATGAATGGAAACTAATGAAGGAGACAACCAACCTAGGACTGAAATTTTCTGGCAGAACAATTAATCAGTGGAATGACTTGCCTACAGAAGATGCGGGTGCTCTAACATTGGACGTTTTAAAGAAGAGATTAGATAAACATTTCTCTGAAATTTTATAGGATTTCTTGCTTTCCTGGGCTTGGACTACAAGACATCCAAGATGCCTTCCAACTCTTTATTTTGTTATTCAAAGCATATAGTTTTAAGAATCAATATGAGGAGACAATTACAGAAACCAATTTTTATGGCTATAAATGAATCATCAGAAGCTAATACTGATCATGAAAGATGTTTTTGAGTTCTCCTTTCTGCTCTCTATATAACAAAATCTTATAAGAAAATGAACTGCTATTTTTATGTGACATAATAGCCATAAAATGCACAAAAGTATTTCAAGGATATTAGAGGGCTGCAAATGCTGGGTTTTATGAAGAATATTCCATTAACTATAAAGATAAAATGCTTTCTTTGGAGGGAAACGATAGGATTTAATATTGAAGATGTCAGTTATGAAGACCACATGGTTACTGTGAGGAATAACATTTAACCTTTCTCTTGAGGCTGATGGAGGCCAATGCCGTATTTTATTATCAACATTGGCCAGTGATTTATTACCACTGTTTCTATTCCAGTAAAACCACATTAGGCTGCTCTTGATGTATCATTTGTTATCTTCAGACTCTCAACACACATTCTGCATGCATAATATCCCTTCCTTACACCATTCTTACAAACAACAGCAAATATTTAAATAATGATTTTAGATTTATCAAAAAGTTGGAGAATATAAAATACAGTTGGTCAATAGATTATGTGAGACAATTCCTGATGCTAGCATAAAGTTTGGGGCTTGCACACAGTGATGTAATGTATCAAAAAAAACCATCAGCTAAATGCATAACAGTGCATTTAACATAGATTAAGAACTGGAGAAGAATAAATCACTAACCAGCTTCAGAGGTAAAGAGAACTTAATAAATCAGCTATTGGTTATCTATCTATACAGTTCTCCAATATTAATAGCTAATGATTTTAAGATAAGATAAATGACAAGAAGTAGCATTTCAGATAACACCAATAAAGTCAAAATATTAGAAAATATACAATGGCATTGTTCTTACATTGTACAATTGCTTTCATAAACAGCTTTCTTTAATTTAGAATTAGATTAACAATCCCATGATGTATGATTCTTATTTCAAAATATCATTTACTCCCCAGATTGTGTGTCATAATGAGATTTTCAAATGCTTTGTGCAATGATAGGATATTTCAGAATGATAAGAATATAGATAGATCAACAATGACATTTCTAAAAGAAGGGGAAAGCATGCATAATATTCACAGAATGGCTACTGCAGGTGTATGGGCCAAGTTAAAACCATCCTAATTGGTTTCCACAGCTAATTTTGTTGCTTTCTTTTGTGTGTCTTATAATGTTGCTTGTTTTTATTTTTTTGTAATAATTGTAAACATTACAGAGTCAGTAAGAGTTAGGCAGGTACATTAATAAATTATTATCTTTCATTGTATAAATAGCCAGATGTTTAGAATGAATTTGGCATTTTTTTTTGTCTTTTGACTCTTTCTTGTGGACTAGGAATAGTCAGCTGTTATTGTTTAATAAAATTAAATGTGTTAATGTATCATTGTAGGATGTAAGCTTTTACAAGTAAATTTGCTGTTTGCAATTGACTAATGATTTTATCTATTATTATCTACACTATATGAATTCACAGCTGCCAGTTCTCTAACTGGGTTGACCTTCATACATATCAAGTTATTTCTAACAACTTAGAATTGTCTATCAATTCATTATTTGTCAAAAGTGCAATGTTCCAATTGTCCTTTTGCAGGTTTTTAATCAGAATTTACTTAAGTTGCTGTTAGATTATTTTGGATGATTGGGAATACAACCATCTTACCTTCTTAAATCTCCTCATTCTCCTTTATCTTTTGAAAGAATCTACACTATTACTGCTGGTAATCATTACTGTTAGTCAACTGTTAATCATTAATGTCAATCAGACAAAACAGAATATAAGACCCTACATCAGTGTCAGGATGTGGCAAGACTGGACAACTAATGTGTACTAAAAAACAATAAAGGCCCATCTATCTCAGTCTCGTCAACACTCT
Organism: Pseudonaja textilis; assembly: GCF_049901715.1. Taxonomy (NCBI): domain Eukaryota; kingdom Metazoa; phylum Chordata; class Lepidosauria; order Squamata; family Elapidae; genus Pseudonaja; species Pseudonaja textilis. The sequence continues at coordinate 27,407,319 of NC_141995.1, read as the reverse complement.
GATATACAGAACAATAAAATGGTGGAAAGCAATTTTCTTTTTTAAATTTGGTCTACTGTACTTGAATACTGTCAAGCCCGAAATTGACATTTGAATAGCCATTTTAGTTAGGCTTAGTATATATTCTTTTTCTTACTTTCTCTTTCGTGGTTATGGGGGAAGGGTTTTGGGCTTGCCACATTCGTAAGGGTGGAGGAGGGGAGATAGGGAGAGTTGTTTAGGCTAAGTGATCTTCTTCCTGTGGGAAAATGAGTTGATGTGTTCATCTGTTCATCAATTTGTGTGCCAAGCCATCGAGGTACCCAACCCTCAACAATCAACAGGGGAGGGAACTCTGGCAGCAGGAATACCCATCGTGCAAGATGCAGACAGCAAAGAAGAAGACCTGATGATAAGTGGAGCCATTCTACCTTTTAAAATTGAAGGGACATTGACTCGCATAAGCATAGAAGGGCCCATAGACATTATCATTGACACTGGCAGTTCGTGATGCCTTATCAGTCCCGAGACTGTGCGTAGGTTAGGTATAGAAACTAAAATGTTAACTACCCTCATTCAATTTCAACAAGTGGGTGGATCCATGATAGGGGGAAGTTCAGCTACACAAGTCACCGAAAAAGTAAAATTAATTGTAGCGGAACCGGATTATTTCTCAGTGTTTCCCTGTGGTTTTATTAAAGCCAGTTGTTGATTCTTCATCAAGTCCAGCAGAATGTATAGCTCTGAAGCCTTTGTTCATTGCAGGGCGTGGACATTATGAGGTTAAGAAAATTTTGGATTCTAGGATTTTCAGGGGGAAGTTACAATATTTAATTTATTGGAAAGGTTATCCAATTTCACAAGCGACTTGGATTAATAGCTGGAAAGTTAATGCTGATAGTTTGGTGGGAAAATTCCATGAAAAATAGCCACATAAGCCTAAGGTGAATTTCAATGGGTGGCAGAGGAGGTTAAAATGTGCACTGTATGATTGTGTTTAACCTAATTTCAATCTTTGTGTATTTTATGTGGTTGCAGGAGTTTCTTTTCAAATGAGGGAAGGCAGCCTGTCAAGCCTGAAATTGAGATATGTGTAGCCATTTTAGTTAGGAATAGTATATATTCTTTTTCTTACTTTCTCTTTAGTGGTCATGAGGGAAGGGTTTCGGGCTTGCCAAATTCCTAAAAGGGGAAGAGTGGAGACAGGGAGAGTTGTTTAGGTGATTCTTCTGCCCGTGGGATAATGAGCTGACCAAGTTCAGGCCCTTTTAGGTGCAGATTTATGACATCAAGCAACATTGAATTACTTCTCTTGGAGAATGTGATATTTGGGGGTTGTTTCTAATTTCTGATATTGTGGGGTAATCCTGGGTTGTGTCAGATCTGGAATTACCATGGACTTTGCCAATTTGATGCTTTCCTAAATAAAAGAAATTGTTTTGAAAGATGGACTTTGCTCTTTTCTTTTTAAATGGATTTCATCACTTGGAAACCTGACATATACACTTCCTATTGGACAATTACTATTATCTGTCATATGTAATGAATGTGGTTTCTGATCTGATACAGAATGAATTGTTTTAAGTTCAAGAAAACCATGTTGTTATCCTTTAGAATGATAGAATTGACTAACTATGAGCCTCTTAAGTATAATATGTAAGCTAGACATTTATACAATATTTTTTAAAAAAAAAATAGCAGTTAGAAAGGACCTTGGAGTCTGCTAGTCCAACCCCTGTTTAGGCAGGAAACCCTACACCACTTCAGACAATCTCTTCTTAAAACTTCCAATGTTGGAACATTTACTCTCTCTTCTGGAGACAAGTTATTCTACTGATTAATTGAGCAGGCTGACACATATACTGTACCCGTGCATTTTGTTTTTCTTGCCTAAATGTAGATTTAAATTAATCTATTGAATTGACTTTGTTTTAGATAATGTACTGGCAGATAAGCAAGTGGGCTTCAATCTAGACATTCTATTTCTGACACGCCTTTATTCTTCAAAACTTGGCCAAGAAACACATGTACAAACCAGACTCATCATGATATACTGCATTTATTGATTTCAGGTCCGCATTTGATCTAGTTCCCAGACAAAGGCTCTTATCTAAGCTTCTGTATATAACTATTGACAGACTTCTATTATGCACAATCTTTATAAGAATCAAAGTTCAATGCAGCAGGCAAGGCCACTGCACTAATCTATAGAAGAATAAGGCAAGGATGCATTCTAGCCCCTCTGCTGTTTATTCTCTATATAAATTCACTTGTGGCCCAAACTAGAGCACTATCCTCTCAAATTAGTTGATAGACATATTGCATCCTTGTTGTATGCAGATGATATAATACTTCTATCACAAACACACATTAAACTTAGAAGAACCTTGAATGCTCTGGCTAATTATTGTTCTGAACAGCCCTTTCACATCAACTATAGCAGTAATAAGTAATAATCTTTGCAAAAAGTCCTAAATTGCATACCTGGAAGATAAATGGCCAGAACATCAAGCAAGTCAAATCCTTTAAATACCTGGGCAGGGTTTCCCATAGCTCTACTAAACTCAGTGCACATCAAAACTATATTATCTAAAACGTCCCCAAAACAGTGGTAACACTTCAATCTTTTTATTTTTCAAGAGGAGCATGGTATATTACAGCAGCACTGAAGTTATATTCAACTAAGGCTCATGCACAACTACTTTTTTGATGCTCAGCTCTTTTACTTCTCTGGAAAGAATACAATCTAAATTCCTAACAGCTATATTTCAGGGACAGCTTTTCCCAAATGTAGAATCAAGGTATTCGGGTATAGCTGCATCCCAAATGTAGTATTAAGGAGTGAGGCGAGATTAGACAAAATAAAAGATGTATGGATTTACATTTTTGTACATTGGTTAAAACTACTCTTTTTTTTACCTGTTTGACTTCTTTCGTTATTGAAGACAATTTTGAATTAGTATGCTTCAGGACCATCTCATAAAAATCCAATGTTTTTTCCGAGAATTGTTTTGTGTTTTTGTGTTTTGAGCAGTCAAACTTCCCCTTTTAAAGAAGCAAGACATTAATAGTGAATAATCATCCCCAAATTCAAAGGGTGAGTTACAATACACTTCCCACAGTAACTTTGGTGAGTTACAATACACTTCCCACAGCAGTTTTAGAAGACTGAGACAAACAAATTCCGTATGAACTGAGACTGGGTCCCTATGAACAAACAGCCATGGAAACTACAGTTTACAACCTACTAAACTGCATCTTCTATAAGGACTCATGAATTCAATTTATAACACCTTACCTAATAAAATATCTGGGAAATACTGATCTCTTTAACATGCAATTACTGATATCAGATCAGATAGAATTAATAGAAGTAATATCTCTGAATTGGCCAAATTTTGTTATGCAGCATGCAAAATTAGGCATTGTCTACCACTGATAATCCCCACCAATCGTAATATTGTTGGACTATTTTTATTTTTTACTATTATCATTTTAATGTTTTTATTTGTAATGTTAGTCTGTGACCATAATAAAAATAGATAGACAGACAGACAGATAGATATAGATAGATTAGAATGAATCTCACCTCAGGTCTCCATAATATTCCACAAAAAGATAGAATCACACAGCTATCATGATCACCAGCCATCTAGGAAAATGAAATCAGCTTAAACTTACTTAGTTGATGATAGTTATATAGAAGAAGAAATCAAATTCTTGATACAAGGAGGGATATTTTTTAATAGGATATAATACTTCAGAGTAGTCATCTGACTACCAAGATTTTATTGGCAGTATAATATCAAAGGCTAGCTGAAATATGTTTCTCACCATACTTATAGCAGGAGATTCTATGAGGAAAGCATGAGAACTCATTTCTTTACTGAAAATATCTAGCATCTTTTCCTTAAACAGTCACTGGTGCAGGCTGCCCTACCTTTATAAAAGAGACAAACTTAATAGGGGGAGGAGGAGCAGGAGGAGGAGCAGGAGGAGAAGGAGGCATCTTATACATGTCTTTTTAAAGGATGGCTTTTGATTTCTTTTCTTCTCCTTCCTTCCTTCCTTCCTTCCTTCCTTCCTTCCTTCCTTCCTTCCTTCCTTCGCTATTACTTGCACCTTAACATTTTAATGGCTAACTCACAGCTGATGGAAAACAATAAAAGTTGTTTTTTGCTGCCAGATATAACATTAACTGAACCTGATTTTTTATAACAGGATAAGGCATATTGGCTCAAATATATTCAATTAAATGTTAGTGAAATACTTCACTACTCGAGAAATTATTTCTGTGTCAATAATGTCAAGAGTTTTATTGTAGCCAGGGTCAGATGAGCTTAATAAAAACAAGACCATATAAATGTACTCTGCAGATTGTAAGTTCAAAACTAGAACATTATTGGCTAATATTGGCCTTTTTAATTTCAACAAGCAGAATAACTTTACAGTACATGAAAATAGTTAAAACAGAGTGCTATGTGCAGTAAATAGTGGTGAATGGCCATTTTTTAAATTATCCAATTAACACAGATGTTGAAAGAAAATAATCCACAGAAGTTGTATTACAGAGACTTGATTAAGGGATGCTAATGACTATAATGTCATCCAGTTATTCCGAAGGTCGTATAAAGCTTGACATCATTACAGCTATTCAGCACACGATGATTGAAAGACTTCTCAAGTCATTAGCAGGAACTTTGCCAAAGGTGATAAATAAATTTTATTTTCTGGCAAATACAAAAAATAGCTTCCACAAAAACATAGCATTTTTAAAATTTGAAAACTACACATAATAATTAAACTACATTATTTTTTAAAAATAATGTTAGATAATATGATACTAATTTTTATATAGTATTCACGTTTAAGAAAATGATTTGGTTCTGTATTACATAAAATATATTATTCCTTAATCATAATATGTTGTTTGAACTGAAATTATAATTGTTAGATTACAACTCTTTGTATGTTTACAAGACCTTGATTCCTATTATACACAATGAAGCTTACTTCTAAGTTTGCATGTACAAGGTTGCTTTGTGAAGAACACAGTAACACAATAATAATTTTAAAGAGTTATGAGTGTTAATGCAAAGAATTGTACAATTCTAAGAAAAGAAGATTTTATTGATTAATGTGTCATGCACATGACAAGTTCTATAAAATTCTGCTTGAAAATAGCACTATTTATATGATAACAATATGCTATCTAATCATATCCCAGCAGGTACTGAAGTGAGTACAATATTTATCAGCAGAAGTGATTGCCAACGAAGTGATTATCTGCTTTCCAAATTTTATACTGAGGACAGACTGCTGTGCATCACTGCAGCAGCTATCATTGCCAACATTTTGTGTAGACAGCAAACTTTGGATGCACTGGGAATATTTATGTCACTACACAAGACCATATCATAGGATAAACATAACATTTGTGTGATGTGTTACATAAAGAATTATTTCAGCCCTCAAATATTGGAAGATTGCTATCATGTCTCCCCTGGTCCTTCTCTTTACTAAACTAGCCAAGCCCAGTTCCTGCAACCATTCATTGTATGTTTTAGTTTCCAGTCCCTTAATCATCCTGGTTGCTCTTCTCTGTACTATTTCTAGAGTCTCAACATCTTTTTTATAATGTAGTGAACAAAACTGGATGCAGTACTCTAGGTGTGGTCTTACTAAGGATTTATAGAGTAGTATTAGTACTTCCTTTAATCTTGATTGTATCCCTCTGTTCATACAATTTAGGATTGCATTAGCTTTTTTGGCTGCTGCTGCACACTGGTGACTCATATTTAGCTGGTTGTCCACTAAGACTCCAAGATCCCTCTCACAGCTACTGCTATTGAGCTTGGTTTCACCCAATCTATATATGTACTTTTGGTTTTTGTTGCCTAAGTGTAGGACTTTACTTTTGTCTACATTGAATTTCATTTTGTTAGATACGGCTCAGTGTTCTAGTCTGTCAAGATCCATCTGGATCTTGAGACTATCTTCTTGGGTGTTAGCTATTCCTGCCAGCTTAGTATCATCTGCAAATTTGGTAAGTTCCCTTTCTATTCCCTCATCTAAGTCGTTAATGAAGATATTGAAGAGTACTGGGCCTAAGACGGAACCTTGTGGCACCCACTGCTTACTTCCCTCCATGTAGACTTAGACCCATTAAGGACTACTTGTTGAGTACGGTTTGTCAGGCAGTTGCAAATCCATCTAGTGGTGGTGCTATCTATTCCATTTTTTTCTAGCTTACTAAGAAGTAGGTTGTGGTCTACTTTGTCGAATGTTTTGCTGAAATCTAAATATTTTATGTCCACAGTATTTTGCTGGTCTACTAATTTAGTCACAGTGTTGAAGAATGAAATAAGATTGGTTTGGCATGATCTGTTCTTAAAAAACCCATGCTGACTGCTAGTTATTACTTTACTTGTTTCTAGATGTTGGCAGATTTGTTTTTTTATTATCTTTTCCAGTATCTTCCTGGGTATTGATGTTAGGTTGATTGGTCTATAGTTTCCTGGGGTTTTTTTTTTCCCTTTTTTGAAGATGGGAACCTCATCAGCTCTTTTCCAGTCCTCTGGTAGTTCCCCGGTGCTCCAGGATTTTTGAAAGATATGGTGCAGTGGTTCTGAGATGACCTCTGCCAGCTCCTTTAAAACTCTGGGATGTAATTCATTCGGCCCCGGTGATTTGTTTTCATCAAGATCAATACAATAAGATTATATGTTCAAAAATGGATAATAGAATCAAATAAACTTTCTTGTAATCATAGAGTAAGAGAGCTTTGCAATTACACTTATATTTGCTCAAATGACTAAAGCAATAGTTTGTATTTTCTTCTAATTTATATTTGCTGCAAAGGAAATTTGAAGTTTTTCTTATTTCTTTTAAAATTTTCTTTCTGTACTTTTGCTATTTTTTCTTTTTTTCTTTTATATTAGTTTGTGTATGTTGTTTTTTAAATTTTTAATTATGTGTGTTTTAATTAACAAACTTAACTAACTTAACCCTTTACTAACCACATTTAGAAAAAAAATCTTGTAAATATGTGACAGACAAAAATATTTTAATTTAAGAAGAAATTGAATGTTTCCTTTTCTGGATTGCTTGTTCCAAAAGCCCAAGTGTGATATTATTATTATGCTTAATTAATTTAGTCTGCATAATCTGCCTTGCAGTTTTCATTTTCAGTCCCTAGAGGTCTCTATATATCACATTTTGAATCTGACAGTTCAACACCAAACCAAATTTTGAAGCACTTTATTTTAAGCTTACAATAAATGAATGCAGAACTACCTATAATTTTCTTTAATTTTTAAAAATGATTATTATGACTAACTGCCACTATCGTATTATCATAGTATGTTTATGGTTATGATTGATAAGAGTAATGACCATGATAAATATTGTAAATCTCTTGGTCAAATGAAGATCTGGATTTCTTTCTCAAAATTTGGTATTATTAATATCACTATAGTCTACACTTTTATTTTCCATTTTCCATATCCAGTTGAAAACCCAAATTATCTGTTCAATTGACCATGCCAAACATATTTTTATTTGTAAAAGCAGGTAAAAGAATAGCTATATGTTATACAGCTATACAATTACCATTTTAATTAAGCAGTAGCTTAATATTGCTTTTGCTCCATTTAGTTAAGTTATTAAGTTAAGTTATTAATAGTAAGAAACTTAATAATGGCTAATTTATTCTGGACTCAACCTTTTTCCATCTAATTCTGAATTTCCCCCATTAAAGGAGGTAAGGGCAGAGCATATTGTAAATAGAGTCCTTAGTCTGGCAATATTTTATCTATAGGTGTGAAACAACAAAGAACTCATTGGAAAAACTGTCATATGTTCTTCCTGATTTGTGGTCTGATATGTGTAATTATATCATAATTAAAGCAGATATTAGACTTCTTTCATACTGTTTCACTGAGGTGCAAAAAACCAACATGTTAATTGGCCACAATCATATAAAAGTCCCCCTCTTTGATTAATTAGGGTTATTAAATTTAGATATTGAATATGCTTAAGAGTTAAGGCAACTATCTTAAACACTTGATTTAATATGTCATCATGAAATTATCAGAAGAATGAAAATAGTTAAATGCAGTGATAACTATCCAAAGCCAACTCTTGCTCATAAAGTGAAACCCTTTAGCAGAGAGGTCATTTAAGCTCTACAGGAAAAGCACACCCAGGAAAAGCAAACCTTAGATCCATTTGTACCACTTAAAAGTACCAGCTGATTTCACTCACCTCACAAGATATCCTAAGGAAATCATCCAGATTTAAGGAAAGGTCACATGCCCCCCAGAAAGACAGTAAAAAAATCAGTGCCAAGCTTGCATCCTGTCTCTTGAAAGTATGCCCCCAAAGGACAGTGCCATATACCACAAAAGCATTGAAGGAAGACCCCCACCCCCCAGATAGAAAAAGAAACTGTGAAGCAAGAAAAAATTCAAACACAATACAAATAATTAAATCACAACAGTAGCTGTTGCTTGTTGAAGCTGAATAGGGAAAATTATCCCATCAATAAACACAGGATTAAACTTCACCAACCACAGAATTAACCTTCACCAAAAACCATTTTTAGAACAAAACTCAGAAAGAATATATAAACTCAAATTTGAATGTCAATCTTTCTAGCTAGCCAAGAAGACTTGCTGAATGTCACTCATCTTGGTTCCCTGCCATTAAAAGCTTTGCTTCATTATTCCATTACTTCTTCAAAGTGCTGATTATCCAGGGAAGTATTTCCTTCCAACAGCAGTGTAAAAATCTTAAAACAACCCTTCCCCTTTAAGAAAGCCAAGCCCCCAAAGCTGCGGAGACAGTAAGTCTAGACTGTCTGACAAGAATGTAATAAGGGTGGGAAAAAAACAAAAGGAGATTGTGTCTTACTACCGGTTCCAAACTGCTTAGAAAGGGGTTCCATAGCATCTGATAAAACCGGTAGAATCCCACCTGGGCTACATCCTCAGACAGGTTACTTTAAGTGAGAATATGTTTTACTATGAAATAAAATATTTTCTCTACTGATAAAAAAAAGATTATAAATGATTGAATTATTAAATGTACTTGATATCCTAATTAACTGACATTTGTTGATGTTACTATCCTTCATCAATGTACAGTATTCAAGTTTCTTCCTGTAAATACAATTTCTACATTGGAAGTTAAATTTGTTCAGTTTACTTTTGTAGAAAGTTAGCACCCATCCCTCTCCTAGAAGAATGAAATATTCTGGGAAATATTAAAAAGGCAGAATATTATATTTCCCTGGATAAGAAAAGAAGAAACATGTTTTTAAAGACAAAGCAGCTTCCTGCAGCTCTCTGCCTCCCCTTCAGCTCCAGGGTGAAGGGATTAAGATATGGCCCTCAGGACATGATAGGATTAGCCATCTACCCATCTGACCACATGGCAACTGGGAAGATTACACCACCCAGCAAGATTCAACCAAGCTTGGGTCTCAAGACCACCTACAAAGTTACCCCTGCAAGGCCCCATGGGAGTCTGACAACCAATCAGGATACATTTCTTGCTGCAGGAATAGAAAGCATGTTCAAAGTCCAACAGAAGTTATAAATCTCTCTCCCTCTCAACTATGTACTTTTTTGCCCATAATTAAAACCATCCTGCCAAGCAGTCTCCATGTTTCCAGTGACTTTCTTCCCACTTGGAACTGAACCCAGATGGACATTTTTTCCAACACTTTGTTCTTGTTGAGAGTCATATTTGCCATATTTTAATCTTATACTTGTGCTTCAACTTGTGTTAAAATAACTATGAAATATGTATTTATGTTCCCACCTGAAAAGTTATATTTAGTTATCAGTGAATGTGTGAATGCCTAAACAATTAGGGATGCAGAAAATATTTTTGTACTTATTTTTATATTTTCTATAATATAGTATTTCAATTGCTGGCATGTCAATTTCTGAATTTTTGTCAACTGTTTGATTATTGCTTGATACTGTTATGGAAATGTTACACTATATCTAATTTCTTCTGTTTTATTACATTTTATTCTCCTTTTCTTCTCCTTTTCCCTTCTTTTCCTTATTATGTTACTTACAGCATTATATTTACTTGCGGCCATTGTGTTTTAGAAAAGGAAAGCCTTCTTCCATATTTTCTTTTTCTTGTTCTGCCTTTGAGTTTCTTTACTAGCTTTTCCACTACTTCAGTACATCCTCAACATTATTAGATTCTCCTGCTACTTAAGAGATTAAGTCTGTTAGATGAGTTCAACTAAAGCTGACCTTTACCTGACTACAAGCATTCATTGTTTGGATTTCTTCTTACTTACACTTCTCAAAATTTATTAAGTTCTAGTAACTCATTTAAGTACTGTAAATCATTGTGTCCAGCACTTTCCTTAATTGCTGCTAATAGCTCAGTGTCCTGACCATTAGCACTTCATCTAGATGCTCCCTCTGCCACTGTTTTATAATTGTCTCTTCTTTGCTTGCATTGTGCCATTGACTTTAAGACTTACTTTTGTACAAGAAATCTATTTTAGCTTGTATCAGAAGGCTGTAGGGAGCAAAAGGATGAAAACAAGGCAAGAGATTTGTGTTTATATTCTGCTGTTTTCAGTTCTGGAATTTAAAATAAAATACCCACCTCCATATGTTGCTAAATTTATTAACGGTTTCATTTAATATTGGTTGGGGCTTGGAAACTGTCAGTGAGAAGAGTCAGACATTCTTCACAATGTAGGGAGGTTTCCATCCCAAGTCCAACATTCATTGCCCTTCTATGAAGCAAATGGGTAGTTAAAAAGCATGAAAAAAATATTCAGAGACTGTACAGCAGCTACAAAGAGGGCAGGCAGGTGGGATTTGGTGAGTACCCAGGATTATATCAGTAAGATGGTAGCCAAAGATGAGCTGCTGAGAGAATATCTGAGGTAGCATCAGATATAGGAGGAAGATTAAGCGGAGGAAATGCCATAGTAAAACAAAACCCTGCATGGCATTTACAATTGTTGGAAGAAATATCCATCTGATTGAGTTCCAAGCTGGGAGAAAGACATTGGGAACATGGAGGCTGATTGGAAAGAAAGTTTAATGATGAACAGAACCAACAGCAGTCCAGAGTCAGCTGACCAATTGGTTTTATGAGTCCATGGATAGATAGGCTGGCCCAGTCTTTCTTAATGGGCACAAAATATCTGCTGGGGGGAATTAAGAAAGGCTGGGTCTGCTTTCTGTCTTTAATAAAGACATGTTTCTCCATTTTTCCTGTTGGAAGTTAAAACCCACCCCTCTCCTAGGAAAATGAAATATTTTAGGATATACTAAAAAGGCAGATTATTTCCCTTAAAAAGAAAAGTAGAAACTCAGAGAGGCAGAAACTCAACCCCCTCCCCACCTTTGCCTAGGCCAGTCTATTTTACAAAGATCTAATCCAGATAGAGCTATAATAGAAATTGTTCAAAGCCCTTTCATTACATCATCATCCAGCAAGCCTCAACCAAGCCTGGGACTCAGGACAGCCTACAAAGTTGCCCCTGCATGGCCCCATGGAAGTCTGACAACCAATCAGCTCAAATTCAAATCACAATAGAGAGTGTAAAACCAAGGGACTCTCAGCATCTCTGCCCTTCTTTCTTCACCCAAGGCATGTGATCCTGTCCTCCATTAAACCATCTTTCCAAGCAATCACCAAGTTTCCAGTGTCTTTCTTTCCCACTTGGAACTGAACCCAGAAGGATATTTCTTCCAACAATTGGAGATTCAGATGGGACTCTAAGCTAACCTAACCAATGGACCCGGACCAGGTAAGATTCCCTTGCTGGCAACAGACCCATTGAGTCTGTGGGTGAGTTTTCCTGGACCATGGCCATTTGGAAAAATGGTTTTAAAGGGGTTTGAGTGTTGACCTCAAAAGCTGCTGGAAAGAAGATGAATATCTCTAAATTTTAATTTTAAAGCATGGAAAAGCATGGAAAATATGTGTATGCCTACATGTGTGTGTGAGAGAGGGTCTTTCTCCCAAACACAACTGGATCTTGCTTCTTCTGTGCATTTCCTAACCGCAGAAAGACCAACAGTCTGGAGAGCATGGGTGGTTTGCCAGAGCATAGGACCTTTTCTTAGGGAAGGAAGAAGCATGTGTGTATGTGAGAAAGAGTGGCTTCACCCTTGGACAGCATCTGGATCTCATTTCTTTGTTTGGCTTCTAGCTGCCCTCTTGCCTGTTGCTAGCTCCACAGAGCCATGACCAACAGGACAGTAAAAGCAAGGGGGCATCCGAATGTGCAACCTTCTGTATACAAGAGGAAGAGCCTAGACAGCTGTGATTGAAGGGGGAAATGAAATTTTGTTGTTTTAATTTTGTCCTGTGCCCAAAAGCAAAGCTTGATCCTGGAAGTACAATAGGGGGGTAGAAGGATGTGCCAGTACTCAGAGAGGCAGCAACTCAACCCCCCCCCCCCACACCTCCCAACATTTGCTAATGGACCATTACTCTGGCCTAGGCCAGTCTATTTTACATAACAAAGATCTAGTCCAGATAGAGCTAGAAATTGCCCAAAGCCCTTTCATCATCATCCAGCAAGCCTCAACCAACCCTGGGACTCAGAACAACCTACAGAGTTGCCCCTGCATGGCCCCATGGTAGTCTGACAACCAATCAGGATACATGCTCAAATTCAAATCGCAACAGAGGGTATAAAACCATGGGATTCTCAGCATCTTTCTTCATCCAAGGCATGTGATACTGTCCACCATTAAACCATCTTTCCAAGCAGTCACCATGTTTCCAGCGTCTTTCTTCCCCACTTGGAACTGAACCCAGAAGGATATTTCTTCCAACACTCCCTTTGAGGAAATATAATATTCTGTCTTTTTAATATTCCCCAAAATATTTCTCACACCATAGATAGAGATGAGTTGGCAGACATTAGGAAATTATATCAGTGGCTGCAAAGGATGAATTACAAGACAGCACTGAGGCAATGATCAAGCAGCATAAGAACAGGCACAAAACATCAGATTTTCAGAAATGGAACTACCACACTAGATAGGATCCAAATTACAGACTTTGCACAGTACCCTCAGAAACAGTCTAACTCTGGTTTTGACAGGTTGGCATCACAGCTGGATGGTTATGGGATAGAAGAGCTCCATGAACACTGCAAAACCCAGCCAATACTTAGAAGGTACAAGCTGGAAAATTTTAAAGACTATAAATTTAGGGGATTTTTAAGAACAGTTCTGGGGCTTTGTAAATTTTATTAATACTGGTGTATGGGGTGTTTCTGGACAATTGGGATATTGAAATTTTGGTGGAATATTGAGCAGTGATTGGTGTATTATATGAGCACAAAATGTCTCAGCAGGGGAGAACAAATGTAGTCCATAAAGAAATATTATTGATGTTTCAATGTATTAAGGAAGATATAACAAGGAGTCATAGGGAGATGATGGAATTGATGCAAGATACTGTGAGAATAGGAAAACTCTAGCAAATGGCAATAAAAAAATGAACAAAAAACTCAGTAAATAGAGGAGAAATCAAAAAGAGCTGAGTAGAGAATGGAGGAGATAATTCCAAAAATGAAACTCTGTCCAATGCCAGAGTAAAAGATGCAGGCAGATACAGGCAATCCTTGACTTACAACAGTTCATTTAGTGACTGTTCGAAGTTACAATGACACTAAAAGTGTGACTTATGACTGTTTTTCAAAGTTATGACCTGCAGCATCCTCATGATCATGTGATCAAAATTCAGATGCTTGGCAACTGTTTCATATTATGCTGTGTCCAGGGTCATGTGATCACCTTTTGTGACCTTCTGATGAGAAAAGTCAACGAGGAAGCCAGATTCACTTTAACAACCAAGTCATTAACTTATCAACTGCAATTTTTCACTTAACAACTGTATGAAAAGTCGTAAAATGGGGCATTTAAACTGCAAGAAAAGTCATAAAATGGGGCATTTAACAAATGTCTCACTTAGCAATGGAAATTTTAGGCTCAATTGTAGTCTTAAGTTGAGGAAGCATAGACTGAGTGGCACAGTCAGGTGGCTAGCATTGTATATAGGAACATCTGCTGTATGGGACTAGATCCTCCCAAGTCCAGATGGAAGATTCTACAGAGGACTATGGAGAATAACAGTGCTAAAATCTTGTCAGATTTCCAGATCCAGACAGACAGATAGGTTCTAGCCAATCAACCAGGCATCATGGCAGTAGACAACAACCAGAAGACAGTGGTGGTGATAAATGTAACAAAGCCAAGTGACTGTGATCACAGGAAGAAGGACTATGAGGAACTAGAAACAGGCCAGAACCTTAAGGAAAATTTGAAAGGTAAAACAAAAGTCCCAGTTATGGTGGGAGAACATGGACTCTTCTCCTAAGCTGGAGAATGGCTCTAACAGATCCAGCAACGATGCCAGAGTGGAATGTTAGAAATAGTTAAATACTGCACAACTTGTCAAAACACCTCAAACTCCCAGTACTTTATCAGATGATTGAGATTGAGAAAACACATACCATCCATAGAGTTGAGAAGAGAATTCTGTGTGTTTTGGTTTGCAATTTCCCCTAGTTGCAGAACTCTCTAATGATGCCAATACAAGGCATTTAGATTGGAATGTGTACATAGAATTCAACTGGGAAACAGCTGAATTCCAGTTCAGCATTTTTTTCTGGGCAGAGATCATACTCCAAGATAATTAGAAACACCCTTGGAATTATTTAAAAAAGATCAATTAATCACACTCAGTAGACAGATTCTATAATATAATAGTTTCTGCATGTGAAAAAAATGGAATTTACTGACTGCATCTTATTATAAATCTGGTTCTAAAAAAGGAATGTATAGGACAACTATCCTGAAAAAAATGGCAACAAAAACACAGAAACTGAGCATTGACACCTTCTTAATGTTTTCTATATAACAGCAAACTGTGTGGTTGAAACCATTTCATAATTTTCTAATAAGATAAAATTCAACAAATGTCATGCAAATATTCTAATGAAATTTAAAATTTTAGCTTAAACTGGATAATAAAAAACAAAAGTTCTTATTACTTGATCCAATAAATAAAAATGAAGATTTTTACAACAGTTGAAGCAATAACTTAGATCCAGATGTAGTTCATACTTAGTGTGGATCTGTATAAGTTAATGGAATTTTACATTCATCAGTTTATTTGACTTCAGTGTTATTGCTAAATTATGTGTGACTTAATTTAACTTAGATCTTTCTATTCACAATAGGTTTATGGTTAGTAATATTAAGACTCTATTCAACCTCATGAGAATGTGATATTAATGAAACAACTAATCATATATGTAGCTAGGTATACCTTGGTAACACAGGATTTCCTGCACTAGCACCCATCCATCTCCTAGAAGAATAAAATATTTTAGGAAATATTAAAAAGGCAGATTATTATATTTCCCTGGATGAGAAAGTAAGAAACATGCTATTAAAAACAGAAACTCAGCCCCAGCTCCCTGCCCCCAGAAGATATTTTGGTGCCAGCAAAAGACTGGTACAAGACAAAAGACTGGGCCAGCCTATCTATAAAACAAAAGTCCTCAGCTCCAGGATGATGGGATTATCCTTCAGGGCAAAGCTATTCAGCCACAATAGGAAATTGCCTTCATTGCATCATCCAGCAAGATTCAACCAAGCCTGGGACACAGAGCTTGCAAAGTTAGCTAAGAACCCCGCCCTCTTGGAGTCTGGCAACCAACAAGATACATGCCCTTGCCACAGGAACAGGAAGCTCAAGTTCAAAGCACTCAGTCTCCATTCCATGTGTTCAGCTGCACCAGGACCATGTGCTTAATGGTTCTGTTCCATTAAACCATCTTTCCAATCAGCCTCCATGTTTTCAGTGTCTTTCTCCCCACTTGGAACTGAACCCAGATGGACATTTCTTAGAACACAGGGAAGGTAAATATGCGGCATAGAAAAATGCAAAAGCTGCCTCAACATTTCAACCTGACCATAGAATGGTGGTACTTGCATCATAATATCATAATCCATCTATCTTTTTGGCATTATTACTGTTAGAAATACAGCCTAACATTTATACTTGCAGATAACTGTAAAAAAGATTTCAGAATTATTCAGCCATTTGAACGCTAGTTTGTGCCCATACATTCATCCTTACACCAAGCTTATGTTGTCATTTATTTTTATCAATTATAATTTTAGTGATACAGTTAATGGACTATTTAATGATTTCTACTGGTTATACTGGATTATTTTAAATCAATAAATTTCTTAAACCACAGAAAAGAATCAAGAATGAATTTGTTTACAATATTATTTTACTGGATGAGCTCCTTTAAAAAGAAGCTCATCCAGTAAAATAGCTCATTATTTATTTATTTATTTTTTTTTTATTTATTTATTTATTTATTTATTTGTCAAGTGATTATAAGATAACAGGTATAAGTATAAATGTAGTTATGAATACATGAAATGGATACATTTAAGAAAAATAAAAAGAAACAATAGGACAGGGACAGTAGGCACATTGGTGCACTTATGCACACACCCCTCTTAGGAAAGGGGTGAGGTCAATAGTAGACAGTCTAAGGTTAAAGTTTTGAGGGTTTTGGGAAGAAACCACAGAGTCAGGTAGAGTATTCCAGACATTGACCACTCTGTTGCTGAAGTCGTATTTCCTGCAATCAAGTTTGGTGCAGTTTACCTTGAGTTTGTATCTATTGTGTGCTCTTGTATTGTTATGGTTGAAGCTGAAGTATTCATTGACAGGTAGGACATTGCAATGTATAATTTTATATATTATACTTAGATCGGACCAAAGGCAGCATAGTTCTAGGTTTTCGAGGTCTAGAATTTCAAGTCTGGTGGCATAAGGTATTCTGAATCCAATAAAAGCTCATCCAATAAAAAAGCTTACTACATTTTTTTTTCTCTAACTGGCTCTTCAGCAGTTTATATATATTTATATGTACAAAGGTTTAATGCCTTTTTAAAAAAATAATTATACACTCATAATTTATTTTATTTATTACTCTTATGTCTTCACTTCATAAAAAATAAACTTAAATTTTTGTTACAAGAATATATTCCATTTAAGTAGCTAATGCCAGTAGATCTAATGAATATAGTAATTCTTGTATATTTTTTATTACTTATAAAATTAATAAGATGCTAATTCAGCTGGAATTCAAAGAATTTGAATACTTCCTTGCCTTTCTCTGTCTAATATTTACATTTCTGGTTAAATCCTTGACAGGAGTATTTTGTAAGTTAGGAAATTCTGTTAGAGATCTAAATGCTTGATCATTTGTTTTTTTTAACAGCATCCATATACACAGTTTTTCATGCAAATAGCTCTTTTGCACAGAATCTAACAATGGCACAATTTTTTTTAGACAGCTTGGGCCACACATATAAAAATACTCTGTGCTCATTGCTATAAAGCTGAGACGTATGAAATAAAATATAGCATGTCATAAAGGATATACTGTGTATAATGTACCATGTACAATAAGACCATGCAATATAACTATAAGAAATATAGATGCATTAAGTGAGAAGTCTGTAGGACATATTCTTTATATGTCCTAAATTTGTATATTAAACAGTCCCATTCTAGTCAAAAATTATATCCCCACAACTGAAAAACCAGTAGGTCAGGGATGGGGAACTTTTTATGGCTCACTCAGGAATTCTGGGAGTTGAAGTCCATAAGTGATAAAAGAGTCAAGTTTCCCTACTCCTGGACTAGGAACAGCTATCCTGGAAGAGATATTTAAGGGGAAAGGACTTTACTTTTTTAAAGCTATGTCGTTGTGATGAAGAGGCAGTTTATATCACATTTTATAGATTAATCCACCAGTAGAAAATAGGTAACATCCCTCTGAGGTCAATCCATGAATTTAGTGAGGAGGAGGAGGGAGTGATATTAAATCAGAGCCTTGGTACAAGGGGCAATCCAGTGCCTTGATGGTTCTGTCCAAGCAGAGACATGAGCGTGGTAAATATAAACATAGAAAACTTCAGTCACAAGACTGTGTGGGATGTTGTGTCTGGTCATAAGTGTATGTATGTATGTGTGTGCATGGGTGCATGGCTATCAAAACACCAAAAACAGGTCAAGTAGCTCTGGGGAGGTCAGTCGTCAATTAAAACACTTGCTAAGCAACTGGCCAATAAGCAAGGACCACTTGTATTTGGTTTGCCAGTCACATAGCCACCTAGCCATACCATGTTTCCATGTTATGCTTGGAATCTGTTTTGATATATGTATAATTTTCTTTATTAAAAAAGCAGATTTGCTTGGCTCTGTAATTTTTATTAGGAATATACAATTAAAAAAGATGGAAAAATTTCTTGCTGTAAAAGTGCAACAATATTAATTCATAATCTATCAATTGAAAAATTCAATCAGTAAATGGTTTGTGTGGGAGACTAATGAATCATAACACTTTCAGAATACTCTACTATTGAAGGGTTGTTCTATATCGTAAATGTATATCTCAATTTTCAAATTATGTATATTGGCACCAGCTTAGCATAAAGTACCATCTACACAATCAGTTAATTACAGGATTTTATCAATGAATGACAGTACATCTGTCAGCTCCTATGGGAGGTCGCTGAAACTGGTTCAATAAAACACTTTACTCACAGTCTTGATGTAGCAATGTGTGTTTATTTTGGCTTCCTCCAACAGCAGCAACAAATGGAAAGTCCGAGTAAAGCCAGCGCTGAGTGCATCTGCTGTTTATAATCCCCATCTATCCCCAATAATTAGCTAACATCCATCCCAGCAAACACCCAACATCCATTTACAGCAATCTCACATGCCACCACCCAACTCTAATTCTAACCACGGTGTAAATCCCCAGATAATACCTCCCCCCAGGTGTCCTTCCACCCCAATCCACCCGATATCCCCCATGTGAAATGCTGACCAGCTGATACTATATCCCGAAATGTTTCCCACTGGTCGCGCTGAGAAGAGGGAGAGGCATTGTGTTTAGAGAGTCACAAAATGCCGAACAGCTGACAAGGCAGTTTCCCAGCCGGTCGCACTGAAGTGGGGAGAGGAGGTTGTGCCTGGCTTTATCAGCTGTCATCAACTCGGGACAATCAAGGTAGGCAACTCTCCCCCAACTATGATGATGTGTCAGGCTTCATTCCATCGGCAGCGTTGTTGAAGCCCGACAACATCACTTTGCCAGGAGCAAAAATCCACCTTGACTTATGGACAAGAATGTTGTATACTAAAACACACATCTTATTCTCAAAATATGTCATTGATCTAGTAAGGTCCCATTTATCATGAATTTATAAAGCAACATCAACACCATTATTAGAAAAGATCATAAATTCTTAAAAAAAATAAGGTAGAAATTATACTTTTATTTTTATGTAGATAAGAGGGGAGGAGGATGTACCATCTGATTCAGGTCAGAGTCAAAGATAGTGATTTCATTGATGTGGCCATTTTGTTTTCCTGGCAAAAATATGATTCTAGACTTTCCAGTATTCCTGATATTCCTAGGTTGTGCAATACTGATATTTTATATATTAAAACAATGTTAATTGAAAAAAGTTATAAATTCAACTTGGATGGATTGTGATGACCTGGAGTATAACACAAATGTAACAAAATCCAAAATGTAAATAAATGTCCTTTAATGCCTCCAACTTGGCCCCACTGTTCAATAATTCTCAGTTGGAGATAAAACTTACTCAAAAATACTCTTTAAAAGAAAGCAATACAGTCCAAACTTAATGAGCAGATAGAGGTGAAATAAAAAATCCAAAACAAACTACAATGAAGGAAATTCCACAATGGACCAGGATAAGTAATCGCCAACTTCAAGGAGATAACAAGGCACAGTCTGTTGGAAGGACTCCAACCAAGATAACTTCAGCCCCAAATAAAACACACTTTGCTTCTGGCAACACTGTGTTGTAACTGTCTTTCTTATATATTATTTTCCCCAGCTTGTTAGGAATGTAAGTTACCTAACAGCTATTTGGGTTGGACAATATATAAACCAGGATAGACATTTTCATACTGTCTCTTTAAGGGAATGCAAAAAGTGTAATTGGGTGTGGTTTCTAAAATGACCATAAGATGGAGCCAGAAACCTGGGTTGTCTTAGTCTTAGTCTCAGAAGAAGTCTCAGTGAGTCTCTTTTTCCTTTTGTTGGAGAGTATGTTGGAGACATCCTAATTGGAGTTCATCCTAATTGACTGATATTCATGGATTTGATGTAAGTCTGTTACTGAACTGTTTTTGACACTGGACTTTGTTATTGGATTATCCTGGTTGAAAACTGACTGACTTACCTGTGAATGACTTTGGACTGCTTATTTTGAACTTTGCTTAAACCTCTATTGAAAGTTTTAAAAAACAACAACCCACATTTACTGTACAGTGTATCTGTGTGCTGTGTGTGTATTATTCAAACACTACTCTCAAATATGTCTCCCTGTATGCGCTCATTCTCCTAATGGAGAATTACCTCTACACAGCTGAAACTAATGAGAGGGATCATGGCCACTTCCTCTCTGGTAAGCCAAGTTGTTTTCTTCTCCGTTCCTGCATGTCCTAGGATGAAGAGGGGATGGCCCTGACTCTTCCTCTCACTGCCCAGCCAGCCTCTGTCCTCCCCCAGTCGCCTCCATAACCTCTGGAGCCACACCTACACTCCCTATTGGCTGTTCCTCTTCTCCCTCAGAGTCCAACTTTACCAAGGGCATGACATGGATTTTGCTACTACAATATGCTAATAATTTGCCATTATAGCCCTCTGCAATCCGCCCCCACAACAGATATCTCCTAATTGTCTCCAAGTATAAATCAATCTGACCCTAACTGGCTGTCCTGCAGAAGGGGAGTTTCCTGCATGGTCATAGTTTTCAAGTAAAACTTTCAGCAAAAGTCTACTGGTTGCCTAGATCAAATAGTAACCATTTAGGAAATGGTTAGAAACAGGGGTGGGATTCAAATTTTTTAACAACTGGTTCTGTGGGCATGACTTAGTTGGTGGCCATGGCTTGGTGGTCATGTGACTTCATGGACATGGCTTGGTGATCATGTTATTGGCTGGGCGTGGCCAACTCAATATCACTCACATCGAGGCACGCATCTCGTCACCTGGCCTCTCATGACTGTGGGGATGCTGCAACAGTTGTAAGTGTGAAAAATGGTCATAAGTCACTTTTTTCAGTGCCATTGTAACTTTGAATGGTCACTCCACACAAGCAAAGTACCAGCAAAGGAGGGGAAAAAAACTCTAAAGACGTTCCTGAGACAGGAAGTCTAGTCCTGCCAAGAATGTAATAGGGGTTAACGGAGAGGCAGTTTTTGTAAGCAACACCAGAAGGTTTCCTTCCTGCCTTCCTTACAGGATTAGGCCAGTAATTTCTTCTAACAACCAGTTCTCCGAACTTCTGAGAATGTTAATAACCAGTTCTAGTGAATAGGTGAGAACTGGTAGAATCCCACCCCTGGTTAGAAAAGCTACCACTGTCGAGGGCCATATAGAATTTATATAGTACTTAGGTAATGTGATAAAGAGCCATGGTGGTACAGTGGTTAGAATGCAGTACTGTAGGCTACTGTCAGGTTTCCAAGTAATGAAATCCATGTTAATGGAAAAATAACAAAGTCCATCTTCAAAAAAGATTTCTTTTATTTAGGAAAGCATCAAATTGGCAAAGTCCATGGTAATTCCGGATCTGACCCAACTGGAATTACCCCCACAATATTAGAAGTTAGAAACAACCCCAAAAGTTACATTCTCCAATAAAAGTATTTCAGTGTTGCTTGTGTCATAAATCTCCACTCCAGGGGCTCAAGCACGGACAGCTCATTTCCCACGGGAAAGAAGATCACCTAGTCATAATACTCTCTTTATCTCCACTCCTCCCCTCTTAGGAATGTGTCAAGCCCATAACCCTTCCCCCACATTACTGTCACAGAAAAAATAAGAAAAAGAATATGTACTAAGACAAACTAAAATGGCTACACTTACGTCAATTTTGGGCTTCACAGTTACTTCTGCCAGCTGCTAGCTGCCTGCAATTTATGTTAGCTGGTCTTCTGGATGTTAGTAGACACAAGATACAAATCCACAAACCAACATACAGAGACGTATGTAGTCATTTATTTTGTACACATAAATCACGTCCTATCCAGCGGTAACAGTTTGAAATCCAAACTAGGTTAGTGCTGAAAGCATTTACCTTCCAGCACAATTATAACATTACCCCACCCTCCTAATCACAGCTACCTCCTGTGGACCGCCCTATCCTAAATTCCCACATAACAAACGTTCCCTAATATGGCTGATTAGGCTTATATTCCCATATCTCGCCTCGACAGCCTATGACGCTCTGCATCCTATCTACCACCACCCTGTGAAAACCCTGTCATAACTTTGAAAATGTCATCACTACAATTTACCACACTCAACAGGCAAACATTCTAATAAATGGGGAACAAACTGGCCCGATAAAAATAGAAAAAGGGGTAAGACAGGGTTGCCCTCTCTCCCCTCTGCTTTTCATATTCGCTCTAGAATCTCTTCTGACGTACATTAGGCAAAATTTGAGAATTAGAGGTTTGAGGATCAAATCAGAAGAATATAAAGTACAGGCTTTCGCAGATGATTTGGTTTTTTTTCTGGAGGAGCCCATAGAAAAAGGACACAACTTATTAGAAGAACTAGAACGATTTGGAGAAGTTGCGGGATTTAAAATAAACAGGGGAAAAACAAAATTAATGACTAAAAATTTAACAGGAGACCAGAATAAAGAGCTAGAGACAACAATGGGAATACAAGTGACAAAAAAAATTAAATACTTAGGAATTTGGCTAACTCCACAAAGCAAATCATTAAAAGAAAACAATTATGATAAACTTCTCCAACAAACTAAGAAAGACTTAGATTTTTGGAGCAATTTACAACTTTCCTTATTGGGCAGGATTGCTTTGATTAAGATGAATATTCTGCCAAAATTTCTATATTTATTCCAGACAATACCAATTAAACTAAATAAAAAATTTTTTACGGAACTAAACAAGATAACATTGAATTTCATTTGGCAGGGGAAAAAAGCTAGGATTAACGTAAAAGCCCTACAAGATTTGAAAAGCAGAGGAGGGTTAGCCTTGCCAAACTGGGAAATATATCATACGGCAGCCACCCTCCTATGGATAAAGGATTGGGTGAACCTAACCAACAAAAGAACACTAGTATTAGAAGGCCACGATATGCAGAAAGGATGGCATGCCTTTCTGTGGGAATCTGGGAAACCCAGGCAATCATATTTCCATAGGCATCTTATCAGGGACTCTTTATTAACTAATTGGAAAAAAGTACGTAAAAAGCTTTATTTAAAAATACCGATTTGGATATCCCCAATGGAAGCGATAGTACACCCTAATAATTTGGATATAACCAAAATGATTAAGTACGAAAATTTATTAGACCCACAAGGAAAATTGAAAACACGACAAGAACTGCAAGAGCGAGGATTTATAATTGATCAGTGGGTGTACCTACAAATTCATAGTAAATACAAACAAGACATTAAGGAATTCGGAATCTACAATAAATTACAGACCCTAGACAAAATTCTACTAGGACCAAGTAAAAAAATATATCTAAATTTTACAAATATTTATTAGAAACAGAACTAGAACAAGAAATTGTCAAGGGAAATATGATTGCGTGGAGCAGAAATGTGGGTCGGAGCATTACCCTAGCAGAATGGGAAAAGATCTGGAACAGGAACATTAAGATCACAAAATCAGCAGCTTATAAAGAAAACTTATATAAAATGTTTTATAGATGGCACCTGCCCCCTTCGAGATTGGTGAAGATGCACCCCAACACGAGCCCCAAGTGTTGGAAATGTCAACACATAGAAGGTACCTTCTTTCACATGTGGTGGTCATGCAAGGAAACCCAGAAGTATTGGCAAAAAATTAGGCACTGGCTAGAGGAAATAAACATGGAACAAATTGAGTACAAACCAGAGTCCTTCCTTCTAGGAATTTTTGATAAACAAATATCCAAAAAGTCAAAGTATATTACAATCCACATCTTAACCGCGGCCAGACTGGCATTTGCCCAGTGCTGGAAACTACTCTCTATCCCCACTGATCTTATGGTTATTCAGAAAATCTTACAATGCGCCGAAATGGACAAACTAACACAAGCATTAAAAAATAAAGAATCTTCAACCTATTATAGCAATTGGAATCCTTTGTACATTTGGCTTAATCAAAGATAGATCACCTCTAAGAAAATTAAGGCCGAGGCCTCCGAGGCAGAGATAAAGAAAAGCACTGCCGATGATAGTCTGGAAGAAGAAAAGACCTTACAGACAGTCACAAAAATATGGTTTTATTATAAATGTTTTCTCTACTTCTGTTATCCCCACTTTCCCCCCCCACCCACCCTTCCCTTCCCTTTCCCTCTTTCCTCTCTCAAGCTTTCCTCTCTTTCCCTCTTGGCCCATGCCAAGACTTGTTCGTCTTTTTGTTGTATATACTTTGTAGCTGTGTTGTAGTTGACTTTTTAAAAAGTAAAACTAATAAAGTTTATTAAAAAAGAAAAAAGAAAACCCTGTCATAACAAACATCTATCTCCCCACCCACCCACCAAGCCTCCAGTGATGTCCTTGGGGAATCCCTTGTGCAGGCTCCAAGTCCCAGGTATCAATGTGAGGCAGCAATGAGAGGCAGCATTTGGGAGCCCCCATTCAGCCATCAATTCCCACTGATCGGGTTTGATGTCGCATGTTGGAGGGATATGAGTGTAGAGCTCTACTGATGATGGGTGACTGCATTTGGAGCCCGATAATTTGGCAGTTTGAATCTCACCACGCTCAAGGTTGACTTAGCCTACCATCCTTCTGAGATCAGTAAAATGAGATCTCAGATTGTTCGGGGAAATATGCTAACTCTGTAAACCACTTAGAGAGGACTGTAAAGTACTGTGAAGTGTTATATAGGCTTCTAAGTGCTCTTGCTATTGGTAATGTGGTTTAATTTTTTATTTTATGATTTTAATAAAAATAGGATTATGTTGGGCAAATTGGAACATACAAGGAAATCATAATTGGAAACTTTTTAAACAGATGAAGGAGATCACTTTTAAGCAATGAGGAAAAGAAATGAATTTTAGAGTTGGAAAATAATATACGTGGAGATTGGTATAAAAAGAAAGATAATAATGTCGGGCCAAGAATAGGCATAAGAAATTTGCTTGAAGCATACAGATGTGATCCAGCAAGATTAACACTTGAGAAACAATTAGGAAAAAGAAATGGAAATGGTTAGTGTAGGATAACTACTCCAAAAGGACATAAAATGGGACATGGATATAATGTAAGGCAAAAGGTGTATTTCAAAGAAGCAAAACTAAAACAAATGAAAAATTACTCATGAGTTGTGGCTTAAAAAGAGAAACAGGAGAGAGGGGACAAAGAATTCTCTCTCTGCCTACATAGCTATACAACTGTGACATGTTTATCACACTCCAGTTAATACTATGAGACTTACAAATTAAAGAACAAAAAAAATAACAAAATACAACAAATAAGACCAAAGCAAATCCCAAAAATATCATATCCATGATTTTCATAAAAATGAAATAAGGGAGCTTCATGGTGAACTAGATATCCCTGAAAAAGCAGGAATGGCACTGAGATAGATATCAGTAGATCATGAATTATGGTTGGCACAATCGAGAGAGAGAGAGAGAGGAGGAGGAGAGGGAGGGAGGGAGGGAGGGAGAGAGAGAGAGAAAGAGAGAGAGAGAGAGAGAGGAGGGAGGAGAGAGAGAGAGAGAGAGAGAGAGAGAGAGAGAGAGAATTGCATTAGATATATATAATATCAGCAGACACATTCAAAGTTTTAAGAATGTTTTATGAGCCATCCTGGAAAAAGGCTGAATCAAGGCAATTTTTCTGCTTGCATATTGCAAGGATAGGAACGAAATAAATGTCGATCACAATTTGAAATATCTGCTAATATTAAAATAATTGTAGTGGGTTTTGTGGAATTTGACTTTATATTTACCTTATATAAAGCTGCAATTTTCTCATAACTCTCAACATTTCTAAACATTCCTATAGGTTTAAAAAATAAAACCAAATTTAATTAAGTTTAATTAAATTAAACTTAATTTAATTATGCGGGAAAGAAAATAAAAGGAGCTTTAGAATGCGTTTCTTAAAGCAAAATAAAAAAAGCAAAAATATTCACTGTAAGATAGATTTTGTGGATAAGATTATTTAAAAAAATGTTTTTTGTATTTTAAAGCAGTGAAAAATGTGAAAAATGTTTCATACTCTTCAACTAAAGATGACAATCGATGGCTCTGGTTTCTTTTCTCAAGTTATCTCTCAGGGAAGCCTGCAAATGTGTAAAGCTTATTTGTGTCCACTTAAAGTAACAACAAATTTGAGTCCGTGTAAGACAATTTATTCAGGAAGGGAAGCAATTCTTGGAGATTTTGTATTAAATAGCCAGGTAGAAACTGGCATTTTAATGCAAATGGCTATTTCCTATGTTATGGGTTGCAGATGTGTAAGCAAAGTTGTTTTTCAGATCCTCTAATGTTTTCCATATGTCATGCTTGGAATCATTTTTAATTCCGCACAGAACTTTATAGATTTAGAGCATATGTGAAGATGTGAAGCATCTGCTTCAAATGAGATAAGGGATGCTTGGGTTCTAATTTATACATAGTTTTTATTTTAATTTATGAAAAAGGGGATGCATTCCTCCTTTCAAAATAAAACTTTATGTCTCTTTCTCAGCAAGTATAACTTTTTTCCCATGTAATAAAACTGATCTAGAGGTTTCCGTCGACTTTAAGGCTCCGTTTGTAATATAATATTAGCATTTTTTTTCAATCATTTGTTTCTAGTCTAATTCATTTATAACTCATTTCTGCTAAAATTTATTTGAAATGTGGCTTAGATGGGAAGGAAGAGCAGATTTCTTATATCGCCAAGGTACATATTTCATAGATTTGCTATTTCTTAAAGATAAAATTAGATACAGTTCTCAGTATTGTTAACCCTTTGAGATAGACCAGGTTAGAAAACAGACTCCTTAGGTTTGACTGAAAATGTCAACATCTAGCTTGAGGATACAAATAAAAGTCCATCATCATTTCAGTTCTAAAAAGTTTATTGTTTATTGAATACATAGCATAGGAATGGCAAGGTAAAACTACCTCTGAATTTCTAAGGCACCAATTCACAATATTAAAAATTAATTTGCCAGCTCAACCCCAGGCCTCCATGTAGACCATGTAAACAAGTTCTCTTTGTTATGGGAACTATTTGCCTTCTTTTTCACACCTGTTGATATGATATTGAAAAGTTTCCAGAGTCATGGAACTGCAGAAGTTTCACTTCTTGAAATTAACCCATTCATAGTCAACATCATACTCTAATGACAAGTTGAAATGAAGAGGCACATAGCTGCCATTCTTCACTCTTGACAGAAACTCTACTTTAGTGGTAGAAGCTATAATAAAATAATCTTAAAAACTTGGCTGTAACATGGTCCAAGTTAAGCTGACTTTTGCTAATTTTGATAGTGATTTTGTCACTGTCAGTGGTGTTCAAGTGGTGCTCCGGATATTTTGGGGTTGCATTCAAGGCACATACCACTATTTTCACTTTCCATTACTATCAACCAGTTTAAAAAGATAGGTTTACTTGAAGAAATTGATATGCTATAATAATATATTTGATATTACTAAACAATAATATCTTCCCATCCATGGTCATTGTGAAATATTTGATAGGTGGATAAAAATGTCAAATGAGTCTAAACATTTGCTGATTCTGTGACAAACCAATAATAATAACAATTGGAGAAGATAATAATATAACATAAAGACTTGCAAATAAAATAGAATGACTGTAGCAAAAGAAAGCAAAGGTAGTACCAATAGTAAATAAGCACCTTAGATGTAATCCCAAAATAACCGGACCACCACATGAACACCGTCAATATTGATAAATTAAATATCAGTCAATTGCAAAAAGGAATTTTACTCAAAACATTTATTTCTTGTGACAATACTTGTAACACTATCAAACATCAACATTTGCCTATCCTAGTCCTTGAGAATGGCTCAATAGGTAGAAAAAATGCCAAATCCAGTCCAACATCTGGCTGACCGTGTGACAAACCACCATAATAATAACCAGTTAAACACCATAAAAATTGACAAATTCACCATCAGCTAGTTGGAAAACGCAGAATGACTCAAAAAAGTATATATTCTGTGTTGACATTCTAACAACATTGTTAGTGATTGGGGGAAAACCCCCAAACAGAATGTGCAGCAGCAGTCAAGCCAGGCAGCCAAATGAGAGAGGAAGGGCCCTAGAGTTTACACACACTGATGACAAACACTGTTTTTGTAGTTTAAATAGTTGTTTAATCCAATTAGAGTTTAAACATTGTCAATCAGTCCATATGTCATTCACAAATATATCCATTCAGTAACTTAGTGCATTCACTAGTCAGTTCTATATCCTTATCTGCTTGTAAAGATATCTTCTCCTCTGATACCTTTCCTTTTGAAGACAACGCTGAGTATTCACAGGATATCAGCACATCAATGAAATAGTCCTTTCGTTCAGGTATTCAAACAGTTGTAGCAAACAGTAGCAAACAAACAGTAGCAAGCAGACAAAACAAGCAGAGAGAGGTTACGTTTCTCTTACTGCCTTTTATTGTCGTTTGTAACCGCACCCTTAATTAGTTAATTACAAGCAGTTTGGTGCTTAAAGCTACAAGTTACAAACACCCAAACCTTGGTTTTATATATTTATTCACCCAAACTTAGTTGGTGTATCAATGTTATACCCAACAAACATCAAACTTCATACAACAGCTATCTATCCCAGGTCCTTGGAAGTATTCAATAGGCAGATAAAAGTACCAAACCCTGTCCAATTATCTGGCTGACTGTGCAACAAACCAAAATATTTTACTATGTAAAACCTATGTATAACCTTTAAAATTATTAAAATAATAATAATTGCAAATTAGAAAGTAATATTCTTGACACATTTTAAATAGAGCACCACTGTTTATCTAAAAGAATGAAAATGACCAGCTGTCTGCAAATAATATAAATTCTCCATTCCCCACCATCCAGTCAGTGCTGAAGAAGTTTCTTGGATGAGAAGTGAAACACCTTCAAAGAAAAACCAGAAGGTCCAGTTGCCTCTTGAAAAAGTACCTTGGGACAACCGTGACTTGGATGGCTGACAATCTACATAGACAAACTCTTTATTTTTAGTAATGCGACTAACATATTACTAATATATAACATTCCTACAGAAATTCAGATTGTAATTCCATCTCAAAGACAAATTTGTAAAGCTACAAGCTATCTTGTAATTCCATAAATACTTCTAACGGTGATCTCAAAGGTTTCATAAAATAATCTTTTATATCTACTTAGACCAGGGTGTCAAACTGATGGTCCATATGCTCGATGTGTCATGTGTAGGTCATGCCCCCCTAGTTCCACAAAGGGAAAAAACATCACTAAACATCACATGATGGCAATGTGATGCTGCAAATTTAACACCTGTACCTTAGACACTAAACCAGTGGTTCCCAAACTTTTTCAGTCCACTGCCCCCTTGGTGCTACAAACTCATCCTCAGTGCCCCCCACCCAGGGGTGGGATTCAAATTTCTTAACAACTGGTTCTGTGGGCGTGGCTTAATTTGTGGGCAGCTAGTGTGACTGCTAGGAGTGGCTTGCTGGCTGGGCATGGTTTGGTGGTCATGTGACTGGGTGGGCATGGCCAGGTGGCCATGTGACTGGCAAACCAAATATAAGTGGTCCTCGTTTAATGGCTGGTTGCTTAGTAAGTGTTCTAATTTATGACTGATCTCCCAAGAGCTACTTGACCTGTTTTTGGAGTTTTGACAGCCATGCACACACACATGCATGCACGCGTGCACACACACAAACACACACCCTTCTAACCCTGCTGGAGCAGTTGGTTGGATTAGATATCTCATTCACTTTCTCCTCCGTCCCTTTCTTTCTTTCTTCTTTTTTTCTTTCTCTCTTCTTTCTGTCCCTTTCTTCCATTCTCTCCTCTTTCTTTATCTTTCTTTGTCTTCCTTTCTCCCTTTTTCTTTCCCTTTTCTCTTTCTTTTCTCTTCCTTTTGTTTCTCTGTCTTTCCCTCTCTCTTTCTCTCTCTCTTTCCCTCCCTCCATATCCCATTCACTTTCTCCTCCCTCCCTCTTTCTTTCTCTCATTCCCTCTCTTTTTCTCTCTCTTTCCCTTTCTCTCTCTCTCCCTCCCTATCCCATTCACTTTCTCGTCCCTCCCTCCCTCTCTCTTTTTCTTTTTCTCTCTCATTCCCTCTCTTTCTCCCATTCCCTCTCTCTCTTTCCCTCTCTCTCTCTATCCTTTTCTTAGCCTATCTACCTATTTTCTGCCCAGGCGAGTGTGACCTAATCCAGGGGTCACCAAACTTTTGGACCTCAGGGACCACCAAACTCATAATTTTAAATCCTGTGGACCACTAATTTGAATTTTGACTGATGGTGGCACAGGAAACTTTGGCTGGGCTCTCAAGAGATGAGAGTGACTCCCTGCTTCTCTCCGCTAACAGGCAAAACTGTCTCTAAGTATCAACAGTGAGGTGTCACATAAAATGGTTCATTTTGTATTGTTGAATTTCTACAGCTTATTGTCTCAGGTATTAAATACTGTCACCTTGATTAGGAGGGGGAAACATTTACTGTTTTGCATTTCAGAAGCTACTCTCCAACCAGTATAATAAAATGGAACTATTTTGCCATTATATTACAATTTCTCTTTCTCCAAACAACCTCTCTGCAATGGGCCAGTAGCATAAAATACAAGAAGCCTTGCCAAAAGGCTCTGATTTTGTGATAGGGACTCACGCCACAAGTAAGTAAAACTCTTGATTTCTCCACCATCCATGGGAGAAAAAAAACATGGCAACACATGGAACCAGAAATCTCCGCTTCAAACAAAGGAGTGGCCGGCTGGATGCGGTTTTACATCTGGTGCCCCGAAGGGCTCTAGAAGCCAGGCTCGGGTGCTCCTACTAGGCACGTAACCGGGGGAAGCAGGGGGCACGTCCTCAGGTGGGACTGCAAACAGGACACCCAGGAGCTGGCAGGGTTTATGAGGGGGTGAAATCAGCAGCTGCAGCAGAGGGAGGGTTTTCTTCCCCCTTTGTGGAAGTCCCTTTGGTGCAGCCTCTTCCCTTCCAGCGCTGCCTCCAGTGCCAATTGTAAGTTCAGCATTTCTGAATGGAGGACTTCTCTGGCTGCCGCACTTTAGTGATGGGTGCAGGCAAAGGTAGCATCCTCGGGGCTGCATCGCTGGAGCAATGCTGGTGCTTCAGGAATGAGCAACTTTCCCCCACTCCCCATGTTACTGTGGTGCAACAACGTTGTGTTCCCCTTTGCACAGGAGTTCAGCCAGTTATCTGCAAAATCATCTCTCTTGAGCACTTGACAGTTTGCAGATATCTTGGCTGCCTGTTAGTGGAAAGAAGCGACCAGAGTCGCTCTCATCTTGAGATCCCAGCCAAAGTTTCCTGCACTGCTCATGCTTCAGTGCTTTGACTCCCAGGGCAGGAGTTCGGCCAAGCTACCTGCAAAATCCCACCGCTGAATTGCGCCCTGTGAGGGGGCCACCTCCAGCACCCCCCTGCCGCCTCTTAGTGCTCTCCTGCCAGCCCGCTTGCCTCTTAGCACCCCCCTAAGGCATTCCACCACCCCCAGTGGGCAGTACCACCCACTTTGGGAACCACTGCCCTAAACTGTGAATATATATCATATATATATCATTACATCTTTTCCTATATAATAGATTATTTCTAAGAAAAATCACATGGAAAAATAGTGGGGGAAATGTCAGATGGACAAATTGAAAATTATTTTTCAAGCATCCTCCAAATCCCAAATTAGACAGGATAATTACATACTGAAAATATTTATATATATGCTTATTTATAAGCAATAATAGTAGAATGGGAGGTCTTGAACTACATGTTCATGCTGGAAAGAAAATGTCACAGACTCTTTCTTTCAGCCATAAAAGGAAGCAGTGGCAAATCACTCCAGAAAACCTTGAAAAAAATAGATTGCAGAGACTTCTCCAGGCAATCCCTGAGATTTGGATACTATTGAATTTGGGGTGGGGTGGGATGAAATCAAACATAACGATTCTTTATAATAAAGCATTGACCTAAGCTTCTTTTTGTTTAATTCATATAGTGTAACAATAGTATTAAAATATTTGGATGAATAAATTGTGTTCTTGCATATCTTACCTGGATCACCCAAAATCAGTGAAGTATAATCCAAATGTCAACATTGTTGACTTATAGCACATAGTGTGTGTGTGTGTGTGCATGTGTGTGTTATACAGAGAGAGGGGGGGAGGGAGGGAGAGAGAGAGAGACCTTGCCAAATCATGCCGTGAGCCTTTTTGTCAAGTAAACCACTTGCTAATAAGCAGCTTAATTTATGGATTGCCAAGATACATCACTGCACTTGGAGTGATGCCTGACAGAAATAACTGTTTCTTAGATTTGGAGTGATGCCTGATAGAAATAACTGTTCCTTAGATTTTCTTAGATTTTGTTTTATAACTTTCCACAATTTAGCATTCAGTTTAACACTCATCAATAGCACTAGTTAAAATCCTGCTTGCCAACCTTACAAAGATTTTTTTTTCTGTTTGAGCTAAGACTTTGGAATGAGTCAATACTCTATTCTCTTTCACATTCTCTTTTAGTCAGAGTTCTGTGACATGGCGCCTGCCTCTGTCTCTTTTCTTTTGATGTTTGTTCTCTTTTCATGAGCATTTCTAACCTAGACAACTTTTCCAAAATGGCATTGGAACCAATAATGGATTCAACGTATCTAAACCAACACTAAATAATTTTTAAACTACTAGAGAGCTGAATTTATCTCACATGTTAGTATAATAACTTTCAATATTTTGTTTTTGGATCTCGACAATATATGAAATAAAAAATGCATATCTACAGAGAAGAGTCAAATGCAGCCTATTATACTTACTATCGCAATGGATATAAAAATAAAAGTATTCCCAAAACAAAGTCTTGTGAATTTTGCTTGAATTATTATATAAATATTGACTACATCAAATTGGAATGGTCTTAAACATGCACATAAAGCTACACCAACTACACATTGAAGAATTTTATGATTATCAAGAAGCAACATTTGTTTTAATGGTTCAAAATTGGTATAGAAACACATGTTTAACTTATATGCAGCATATAGATATCAGCAACAGAGTGATGCCTGGAACACACTACCCAACTCTGTTGTCACATCCCCAAACCCACACTCCTTTTCCCTCAAACTAACCACTATTGACCTCACCCCTTTCTAAGAAGTATGTAAGGGTTGTGCATAAACGCACAATTGGGCTTGCCATCCCTGTCCTATTGCCCCCAATTATTTGTACCCATTTCCTGTATTTATACTTATGCTTAATATTGTGTAAGCTATTGACAAATAAATAAAATAAATGAAAATAAATGTTAAAGCAATAGAAACAGAAACATCACAACCTGAGGTTTACTGATGATAGCGACTTTGATGAATAAAAATGAAGACTTTAAAAAATCTCTTACTGAAGATGAAAGAAGGGAAAGCAAAATCCTATGTGTTGCTCAATGTTAAAACAACCTTATGCCAGAAGGACATGCCAATCCAAAGTAAACACATAGTGAAAAAGTTGAAATAGGAGACTTTATTTTCCTAGATTCTCATGGATTGTGACTGTACCCATGAAAGAAAGAGAGGAGTGTTACTTGAGGGAAAGAATAGTGAAAACCTTGTCAAAACTATAGAGATCTTAAACTTACAATGAAGTGACCTAATATCAAGGTCAGGCTTTACCAATTGACTATGAAAACTGGATCACCAGAAAAAATGAACAAATAAAAATCACTCTTTTTGGCCTCCTGGGCCTTAGGGTAGCCTCCTGGGGGGAGGGGGGGCATTTTTGATCCCAGGAGCCTTTCCTAAGGCCCAGGAAGGCAAAAAAAAATGGAGCATGGGGAGGGATGCAGCACCCCAAAACCCATGCAGCCCCTTTTGCCTTCTGTGCCTCAGGGAAGCTTCCTGGGTGAAGCAGTAAGACAGCAAGAGGGATCCCAGCACAGCTGATTGTCGGGAGGAAAAAAAGAAAAACCTTAAGGAGTGACTGGGTGGGACAAAATGCAGTCAATGATGTCGGGCATGTGCACGATTCATGCATGCATTATAAGAACTTACTGGGAGGGAAGGGGAGGGCAGAGAGGGGCGGGGCAGCCAGGGGCACGATTTGCTGGTTCTTCGAAATGCGCAGAATCGTAACAACCAGTTCTATAGAACCAGTCTGAACCGGTAGAATCTGACCCCTGGGAGAAAGACATGAATATCCTTTGCTCAATATTTCTGTACTTTTCTAATGGAAATAGTTAAAACCCTGTATTGTGCTATTGCTTGTTTTGTAGAAATATGTATTCTCTTTCTATTACTCCTATTTTAATAAATTTTCTTGCATGTCAGATAGATTATGTTTCCTCCTCCTAATATTGATATTATATTTAGAGCTACCAAACATGGAGCCATAGCTTGTAAAATTAGAGGACATATGATCTATAAATAATTGGTTGTAAAGGAAATGGGTAAAGAGTTATTTGAATGCCAAAGCAATATTTCATAATTTTGCAATGCTTTGGCAGTCAAAACTGTTTTTTTGTTGACGTGGTTCTAAATTTTAATGTATGACTGACTGAGTGGCTTACATGTGACTTGCTTATCTTTAAATATCTTTGTAAGTAAGTAAATGTAATTATATTGATAAAAACAAATGTCCAGGGCAGCATTTAGTTTACGAATAAATGAGTATGAAAGCAAAAATCTCTCCCCATTTCTTAAACAGCCTAAGAACCTGGTGGACAGGAGTTTGTGTCTCTTTCTCTCTCCATTATGCCACTTCAGGCTATTATCTTTCTTACCTAACTGTCCCCTCAGCAGTATTTCTCCCAGCACTAATCCCTTCTCCAAAGGTCATTCATACATTTTGTTAGATATAGTGTTGGTTTTAGGTATTTGTAATGTCTAGACAAGATGATTTCAGCGGTCCTTTTTCTAAACAGGAATTCTTGCAGCTTGACATCTAGTTTCTTACCAGCCTGAAAAGTGAATGGTTGCTACTATTCAACCAACAGTTGCGAAGGCAGATGCTTCACTGCTGGGACAAGGTTTGGGAAAGTTTCCAATTAGGCTAACATCAGGCACCAGTCAAACCTAGAAGTTTTATCACATCCAATACCTTCACAAGTCAGGATGAATGCAGCAGAAGAATGATTATGGAAAGTAATACTTTTCTGTAGTAGATTTTCAAGAGCCTT
The DNA here is from genome assembly GCF_049901715.1 of Pseudonaja textilis. Taxonomy (NCBI): domain Eukaryota; kingdom Metazoa; phylum Chordata; class Lepidosauria; order Squamata; family Elapidae; genus Pseudonaja; species Pseudonaja textilis. Next base: position 27,371,860 of record NC_141995.1, on the reverse strand, counting down.
ATAATAAATGATTTTCCAAACCATACTTCACTGTGCAGCAATATGTCCATTATAGTAATTATTTTCCTCAATATCTGAATTTGAATGAAAAAAAAGAAACGAGGCAGGACAGCACAGATTCATAGCAAAGGGAGATGGTTTTGCACTAATTCTAAATTCTAATTAAATCTAAATTTGACCTGGATTCAGCCAGGACTTGGACAGCTACTTTTTAATCTTCAAATTCTGCTAGCCTCACTACTAAACTGAAAATAAGTTCTATTAAAATCAATATGACTTATTTCCAAGTCAGTTTATTTAGATTTATGTGCAATTCTTCCTGTCATTCCTTATCTTTTTTGCTATTTGGGGTTGGCCTTAATACTATGGGTTCTCCCAAGTGACATTTTGTTGCCTGGGGCATAGAAGTAGGAAGTGACACTCTTTCCAGACTTAATCTCAAATCACATAGTGCTCAAAATAATTAGCCACAGGGTCCAAAATCAGTGTTAATTCAGCAAATATAGAAGATCTTAATATTATTTCTATCAATTTCTGCCATAAAATGTAAAATAATATAAAAACAAATTAAGTAACAAAGAAATTGTTGTCTTTTCTTATAAACAGAATCTGTTACCTCATGAAATCACTGCATGAAAGGTATTTCTGGTTATCATTTGGGAAAAACATGCATATTTTTTAAAAATTTTCAAATATTCTAAGGCACATGATACAGCTGATATTCTTTCTCTGATGCCCATTTCATTCTTTCTCTTTTCCAAGGTATGCAGTGCAGTTCATATTTAACCTTGTCTCTCTTCTGCAATTGTTTCTTCTTTATCACATTCTCTATTCTAAATGGCCAATAAACAAGGAATGAAGGGAGAGCAGCGAGAAAACCATTCTGTAAATATATCTTGAAAATGGTACTATAGGTCAGTATTTCTGACTCCAAGTGTTCTTTGTGGGTTCAGATTGCTTGGATTAGCTATCCAATGTACACTTTCCCACAAATGAAAACAATTTGCAATGTAAAAGATTCACTGAGAACCTAACATGTATAATAAAAAAATGTTTTATTTCACCAAATTTCATGCAATTCCTACCTGCTTTCTATTATTCTTATTTGGTCACCAGTTAAGGTTAGCAGGTTAGCAAAGGCCTAAAGCATAAAATAACAGATTGTGTCAAAGAAAGATGAACTGTCACACAAGTTCTATAATATTACATTTTTTAGTTCAGCATGTCATTTTTAGCAATTCTATACAACGGTGATATTAAGAAGAAAGTATATTATAGTCAAAAGAAAGCATAATGTTTTCTTTGAATGCTCTTGTTTATGCTGTAGCGAAAGTGGGTCAAATGGAAATCCCTGTGATATTTCATCATTTTTCTTTTTATCTACAAGCAAGAAATAGTGTTTCAGAAAACGGTTGGCTCAGGTAATGGCATACTTTGTCCAGTAGATGGCTCTCTTGTACTCATCCAATGATTGCTTCATTTTCTCAAACATAAATATGAACTTCAGTCAAAATCCATCGTCCAATAAATGCTTTAGTGGTGAAGCACAAAACTTGGCCTTTGCTTTTCAAAAGAAAAAAAAAATATAGACAGTGATATGACTTAAACAGAGGCCCAAAGGCCCAAAGCTATTCCACTGTATAGAAAAACAAGTGAGATCTATAGCCTTTCCTTGCAGTGCTTCATTTCTTCCAAGTAGGCTTTCCAGTCGCATTCCTCAACCAATTTTATTTTCCAATACAAAATATTTCAGGGTGACTACTGTGCAGTTCAGTTCATGCTGAACTGAACTTTTAATTTGGACGGCTGCCCTATCTTCAATATATATTTTGAAAAATAAAACTCTTTTTATATTTCTGATTAATATGTTCCAAAAACAAAATTATATAATAATGTTGATATAGCCACTTGGAAATCTCTCCCTCTCCCTCTCCCTCCCCCCCCTCTCTCTCTCTCTCTCTGTGTCTGTAAAATTGTTTAAGTCTGAGAGTGGTTCTCTTGGCGTATTCCTGTAATTTTTTTTAAAAAAAAACACACATGCATTACTTTAACTGAACTATCTGGGCTGAACCCACATCTGGACTCGAGGAGTCACTTTCACAAAGATGAATACATTCCAATTTTTAACATTCATAGTAGGAATACAGAAATGCAGTTGCTCACATTCGGAGATACTTTAGATTTTAAAAACAAACACTGCATAGGGAAAAGCACATTGTTTCTTTGCACTGTGTATACTGGAACTGAGAGAACAAGTGCAAGTAAGAATTGCCACAAAGGGGCAAAAGTACAGTAAGTTAACCTTTTTCCAGGCTCAGATCTGCTCTGCAAGTTGACTTTTAATCCAACGCTAAAAGACAAAAGACTGTAATTGTTCAGTAAAGAATATGGAGAAAGAGGAGGAAATGGTGCTGCATATTACGTACAAAAAGTTAACCCATATTTTGACCCAGAAATTGAAGTTCAAAGGTTTAATACAAGTCTGTGCTACAACAGAAAACTCAGGAAAATGCAATGCTGAACTCAAACCCTTGCTGAGTCATAGAGTCACTGGGTGATATTGCGGAAGTCTCCACCTTCAACCCAACTTCCTATTCATATCTCACAGTAGAGTTTTTAAACTGAATGAAATAATAGTGGTAAATACAATAATGTTCCTGCCAGATGTTACAACCTGGGACAGAAAAACACTTGCTTGTTTTTCAAATGAATGGTGATTATTATGATCTTCTCAACTGTTTTGCCCTCTATCTGATTCAAACAGATGATAGAGTGGGGTGAGATGGTTAGATAAACATTTTTTTTTAAAAAAAATCCTAAAATATAGCACATGAATACTTACATGGTTTCTTAGTGGAAAACTGGAATAGATTGGTGGATCTGTCAAACATAAATGTTAGTGATTTCATACCCAAGTTTGCTGTTGTGTAATGTATGAATGTCCTTTATAAAACAACAATCCATTTTGTAGTATGGATTTTCATTGCCTGATTCTCAGAACAATAATAATTATATCCTTACATTTATTTTTACTCAGAAACTAAATAATTGTTCTTATTCTTCTGTGTTCTGTCCATCTGAAATCTTCTGTTACTATGGAACCTTACCATACAGCCAAAATCTGTAAATTAGAAAGAAGTTATAGCGCTGGTCTAGTGAACAGAATTCAGTGAAATCCAATTTCAAAATGGACAGTGTTCTACTTACTGCCATTATTTTGGAAGTTTTCCATATTAAAGGCGGGGATTTTGAGTTTTTAAGATTTTTCTTCTTCTGTGTTGTGCATGTAAGTCTCAGCCATTCTGTCAGTTCCTTTTCCTTCTTGACTGGGTTAAATATGTGAGCCAAACAACAGGTTATTTATCATGATGGTTGGTGATGGATGTTGTTGTGATTGCTTCCTTTTCTTTCCTGACTGTAAAACAGAATTAGAAGTTACACCGTGGAAATGGACACAATACACAATGAAGTGGCAGCTGGTGGACTGATGCTGGAGTCAGTGCTATGTCTTTTGCTATTCACAATTTGTATCTTTCTTGTCTCTTCATCCTCAGCACACAAGCCAAAGAAACCGTAAAAAAAGCCAAAAAAGACTAGGCTTTGACACCAGCTGGTCTTGTTTTCCTTTAAACAGATATTCATTCCCTCTGCCTCAAGTCTGGGTGGCTTAAATCTTCATTTACACAGAAAGCTTTCCATTTTTAGTTACATTAAAAATATTCAAACTGTTAAGAAAACTTCTATAATTTTAAAATTTTACATTCAAAATCAAAGTCTGTATTGAGCTACACACAAACAGAAACACACACTTTCTCTTTACCTTTCTCATTATAATATATATTTTTCTTCCTTGTTGCTCTTCAATGTGTGTAAGAAATGTAAGTAAGAATTGTGTGAGAGAGCAGGGGAGAGAAGGAGAGAGAGAGGGAGGGAGAGGGAAAGGAAGGGAGGGACGGAGAGAGGGAGAGAGAGAGAGAGAGAGACCCATACAGACACACACACATATTTTTCAACATAAAAATGAGCAACTGAAATTCAGCATCAAATTTCTATAAGAACTAGTCAGCTGTTGGGAAGGAATGAATCAATACTTGTTTAGAACTTCGAAAGGTTTAAAAATAAGAATTCCTTTTTCTATTATTTCTGTTTCCTGACATCGCAGATGCTCTTAATTGTTATGCACATTTGAGACAGAGAACGGAAATCACAAAGGGAGCAAGGCTGTGAAACATATATAAGAAACATTATGTGTGCACGTGCACACACACAAATAGACACACATAAAACAGCAGTAAAAATCTCCACCCCTTCTTTTTTTCCTTCTCTGTACAAATTTCTTTTGTTTGTCAAGAAGTTTTCAGTATCTCCGTAAGTATTTTATAGTGTTTGAATAGCTTCAAGTTAGAAAAAGTAACTATTTTTGAAGAAACAATTATATCAGTCTTCAATATACGCAATGAAGTTATAAATCTTTAGATTTTGAATACTGTGGTTTGCTTTATTTTCCTGTAAACAAAATACATAACCCAATCAATTTATCATACCACATGTGCCTCCTCATCAACAACTATCAAATCATAACTCTTTTCTATAGAATCAAACCTGCAGTTTGAAGCACAACGTACCTTAAGCACCATCTTTGTGCCCAGTTGGGAAAAGGTTCTGTCTAGACATAAGCCTTCTTTTATGACAGCAGGCTGATAAGCACATTGTATCATCTAGTACATGGGTGTCAAACTCACAGCATCACGTTTCCATCACATGATGTTTCGCAATGTTTTTTCTCTTTACGGAGCTGTGGTGGGTGTGGCCTGCATGTGACACATCCACCAGTTTGACACCCCTGATCTAGTACATGAGAATAGATCTGTCCAGTGAGTCCATCAGCTCTTTAGAAATATAGGATTAGGAAAAAGCTACCCTTAGTCTACATATTTCACTTTAATCTGGTATGGTGTGTTTAACAAATAATTTTCTAGATTCGATACATCATTGTACAAGTGAAGAGTACAATTCATTTTCCATTGGAGTTATGCATCCATATTTGGGACATAGACCCACTTTTATAATTGTCTTAAGAAGAACCACAATGAACTGGCAAAGAGGCTTATCATAATGGAATTTAGAACCAGATCAATATTAGTGTGATGCTTCTCTAGTTATGCCTCCAGATGTCAGCTTGGAGAAAGATGAACCAGTTCCAGGCACATCTGGAGGGGAGTTGATTAATGGCTCCAGGCAGCCATCTGAAAAGGATTTGGTTCAAACAAGCTGCAGTAGGATAGCTCTCAGGCTTCAGGTGAACAAAGCATTCAGTTGCAGCCAGCCAGTAATAAGGAAGAGGAACTGCCTTCTACACCTGATCCAAGAATATGTAGGGCAAAAAAGGGCAGCAGTAGAGAAGGTCAACCAGATTACTTGTGAGGAAAAAGCCTTGCTCTTCTTGGTGGGCTATGCCAGAAGCTGGCTATTTAGCACAGCAGACATATGGAAGTATATGAACATCATGTTCATATTTAGCTGTGTTCTCTGGTTGTTGTGATAGCAATAACACTTAGATTTATATACTGCTTCACAGAGCTTTACAACCCTCTCTAAGCAGTTTACAAAGTCAACATATTTCCCCCAACAATCTGGGTCCTCATTTTATTGGCCTTGGAAGAATGGAAGGCTAAGTCAAGCTGGTGACATTCGAACAGCCAAATTGCTGGCAGCCAGCACTCAGCAGAAGTAGCCTGCAGTACTGCATTTTAACCTACTGTGCCACGGCTCATAATTCTTGCCTTACTTTGGATTGACAACGTGCCTTGACTGAAATCATGCCTTGTGAACTCTGGAATTTTTTTGCCTTATGAACCCTCTTGTACTGTGGATTTAATTTTGCCTGCTGGGTTTATTTTGATTGGGAAACTTTCAAGTGCCTTGTGGACTCATTGTCCATTATTCTGTGGACTTGCATTGGTCTGCTTATAGCTGGACTTAATTGGGACACTTTGGGTTTTTGGTAAAGGTAGTTGTGGGGAATATTAATAAACCCACTAAACCACAGTTGTGTGTGTGTGTGAAAGAATAGGACAGCACAATTGCATTAAAATCATTTTTGAGCAGATAACTTTCTGAAACATGTTGCGATGTATCTTTGCATATGTAAAGTAGTGCTTTTCTCTCTCCTTTCTATGTGACAAAATGCCAATGTAGTACAATCATCCACATTTTCATATTGATCACTTTTGCTGTATATTTAAAAAAAAACACAGACTACTGAAAATTCCCAATCAATTTTTCTCACAGTGGACAATAAAAGAATTCAAAAAATTGTCAGATAATGATCCATTCCCAAGCTATTTGAGCTCTCGTCCTGGAGAGCTGGATAAATTTTTGCAACCAGGTACTTGTCACAATTCTCTAACAAAATTGTAGGTTTCAGTGAATTGCTGATATTTTGTTTGTTTTCTATGACTTTAAATCCATAACCAATGTATCAGAATGGGAGAGTATTTCCATGGCACTCAGAAATTGGGAGATCTGGTAAATAAACTATATGCTGCTTACCTATTATAGGCAGGAAAAATCAAGTGCTGCCATTTTTGTTTTGTTTTCTTCTTTTCTTTTATAAAAGAATGAAGTAGACTAATCATTGACTAGATGGATAAATCCTAGGTTTTTGATAAAATTGCTTCCTTTTGCTCTTGGCACATTTCAGATGAAGCAAGAAGGGATTGCTTAAATAAAGCCAGCAGAAAAACACATTTCCCATAATCTATTCATCTGTTGGTTTATTTCACAGCTTGAATATGTTGCTCAATTCCAGACTTGGAAGTTTATAAGCAATAAAATTAAACACAATCAAGTTTCCAAATAAGTAGATAGGATAAGTTTAAAAATTCCATTCAAAGGCTCTCCCTCTTCTACCATGTTTCTCATAAAACATGACCCACCCCAAAAAAAAGGCCAAGCACTGTTTTGGTAAAATTAAGGCCTGCCCCCCAAATTTGGCCCTATTTAAGCATATGCATGGACAGTTTCTCACGTTGCTTGCATTGGACAATACAAGGCAGTGAAGAGAGGGCGAAAGGACGGAGAGGGGGAATTTGCCCCATTCACTCCATGCACCTCACCTGGCCACTGGGCTGCTTCTTTCTGCTTCTTTCTTCTTCTGCTTTTGGTTGTATACAAGGAATGCAGCTGAAGTCTTTTTTTTTCTCCCCCAAACTCAGCCAGAAATGAGTCTTTGAGACCCTGCAAGAGTTCCTGCTCCAAGGCTGCAGTGGTGTGATGAGTCTCATGAAGACTCATTTCTGGCAGAGTTTGGGGGAGAGAAAGAAAGGCTTCTGTTGCTTTTGCTACTTTCCTTGCATTAAGCCAAAAGTCCCTTTCTCTCTCTCTCCTCCTGAGAATGGAGTTGGAGACGGTACCCTGCAATCCCAAATAAAGAATGATTGATCGGTAGGAAACTGGGGTAGGGAATTTTTCTGCAGACTTTTTGAAGATTTTCCCAGGGTCTCTGGTCCACAGGATTTAAAATTATGAGTTTGGTGGTCCCTGAGGTCCAAAAGGTTGGCGACCCCTGGTTTACAGAGCCAGCATATTTCCTCCAACAATCTGGGTCCTTATTTTACTGACCTCGGAAGGATGGAAGGCTGAGTCAACGTTGAGCCAATGAGACCAAACTCCCAAACTGCTGGCAGCCGGTGATCAGCAGAAGTAGCCTGCATTACTGCATTCTAACCACTGCATCACTTATGAATACTCTTGACTTGTCATCTTAAATTCATAGATACCATGTTGTGCCTTGAACCCATTGATGACAAGCTGACTTCATCATGCCTTGAACCTGCTGAAATCATTTTACTGTTATCATGCCTAGAAGTTGAACCCATCAAAGCCAAGTTGCCTTTGTTGTGCCTTGAACTCATTGAGAACATGTAATCCCTGGAAACTGTTGGAGTCGTGTTGCTTTGAACCCTTTGTGCCTTAAATCCTTTGAAATTGTGTTTGTCTCAACTGCATTGAACCCTGAGTACCATGGGACTATTATTCTGCTGACGCCATTCCCATGCCTAAGGCACAGAAGAAACTACACCTGACTTTCCCCCAATGCTTTTGTTATATCTAGGCTCTTTGAAATGGATTTTAAAAAGACTGCTCACATGGGGAAGACTAGTCACCTGGGGAATGACTACAAGCTTGATTCTGTGAAATAAAGTGTGTTTGTGTGTGTGTGTGTGTGTGTGTGTGTGTGTGTGTGTACTGGAACAGAACAATTAGTGAGTTACTGGCCTCCTACTCTTAAGGGAAAATTTTACTGGAAACTGGTCAACCAAGACTTTTATAGGCTTATAGAAATTATTGATTAGCATATGCATACAGTTTACCACTGGCAAGGAATGATTTACATTGATAAGGAATGTAGATATGGGTACATAGAACTTCCTATGTCTGGAAATAGAACACTTTGTAATGCGGGATACTTAGCTGTTGACAAGTGTGTGTGCCAATCAGGCTGATAATTACTCTAACAATTTGACCCTGCATCCTACTTTGGATGGGGAAACTTGTAAACACCCATTATCAGTGTCCTTGGCAATGCTGTAGTTTATGGAGACATTTAGTTTATGAATTACATGGCATCTATTAATATATTGAAGATTACAATTCTGGAAGAATATAAGTCATAAGTGAGTAATTGTGTCATACATACAAGAAAGATAGTTTAACAGTTAAGGCTATTGTGTCTAGATACATTAATTTTTATATTAAACAGGTAAGGGCAGAAGTGTTCAGGAGCCATCAATGATTTATGTGCATAAAGATAGAGTATATAAAAATAATAATTCCTCCATAGTAAATGTGGTATTAATTACAAATTTTCTTAAATTAAGCGATATAAAGCATATGTAATTGAGGAAAGCTCATATTCTATATGTCTTGTATTGTCTTTAATGGCCATGCATCACCAAGCATAAAAAGTACATATATGTTCCTATTCTGCTTTCTTTGTCCCATTTCAACTACTACCCTGCTCTTTCCATTAATCCTCACTTAGGAGTAAGTTTACCACATAGAAGCTTAATTCTCATAACACTATGAAATTTGCAAATAGCAATAGCAGTGCTGTCCCCAGGAATATGTGTAACTGAGACACCATTTCTCTCATTCTATGGTTATCCTTTGCATCAGGCATGGACAATCAATCAAAGGTTGCAGGATCCAGAGTTTCTATGTTAGACCAGCTCATTCATTTTCTTCATACTGGACAGTTTTTAATTTTGAACATTATTTTCTTTCAGTTATGTGTTGAGTTGACCAAATATATTTTCAAAAGGTGGGTAAAAAATATAATAATAATAAAGGGTGTCATGCAACTAAAAACTTGGTGCTGCTTAGAATATCTGTGGATTGACAGAATCTCCATCTGTCAATTATAAAAGGCCACATTGTTTGGATCGGTATATGTACAACTAGCCTAGGTTTCTGGGAAGGATTCAGTGCATGTGAAAGTCAATAGCAGCTAAAGAACTCACAGCTTTACTGCACATTATTGTGTACATAGTAATAATAATTACTTTTATATACAGCCAAGATATTGCAATTGAGTTTGGACTGGACAAATGTGCCATGCTTATTATCAATAATGAAAACTGAAGGAATCAAGATGCTTTATAAAAATAACATCAAGAGTCTGGGGGAAGACAACTATTACAAATACCTGGCATCCTTCAAGTTGACAACATCAACACACAAAAGTCAAGAAAAAGGTTAGACATAAATACATCAAGAGAGTTGAAAGTATCTTAAAGTAAAAATTCAGTGGAGAAAATACCATCAAAGCAATTGACATCTGGGAAATTCCTAGAAATACACAACTGGAATAGTGGACTGGACTCAAGCAGAACTAAAAGCCTTGGATTGGAAGTCAAGAAAAATAATAGCAATGAATTATGTTCTTCATCCTCATAGTGATGTTGACTGGCTCTATATACCAAGAAAAGTAGGTGGGAATGGAATGTTACAAATACACCAGACAGATGAAGAAGGAAAAAGAGCATTGGAAGAATATCTGAAGGACAGAATAGAAGAAGTTAGTATGTGAGTAAGGCTTACTGAATACTAGAGACAAAACTGGCCTACATGAAAGACCAAAGAAAGGATACAAAGTATTAATGACAAATACATTAAAAAAAATAGCAGATAAAGTAGACAATAACAAGATCTCGCAATGGCTAAGAGCCTAAAAGTTACAGAAAAAGATAATGGGCTAATTCTGGGTACACAAGACCAAGCTTAAGAACACAGCTATATTGAGATGAGAGCAACAAACAGAAAGTGCCACCTCTGTGAAGAAGCTGAAGAAGCAGTGGATCACCTGGTTAGCTAGTGCAAGAAGTACAAACAGACTGACAATAAAAAAATGCCATGACAAAGTAGCAACAATGGTACCTTGGAAGATCTGCTATAAAAACCATTTGCCTGCAACTGATGGGACCACAAAATATAGAAAATAATCAAGAAACTAAAGTGCTCTAGGAGATTAGAATTCAAACTGACAGGTTCCTGCCACATAACACCCCAGACTGAACAATTGTTGATAAGTAGATAATAAAAGTTTGGAGAGTGGACAAAGCAGTAGAGACAGCAGAATAGAAGATAAAGAACTGGAGAATATGTCAAAATATAAAGACTTAAAAATAGAAATAGAGTGACTGTGACAAAATAAAGCAAAAATAATATCAATAGCCATAGGCACATTGAATGCAATCCCAAAATAACTGGAGCAGTACTTAAACACCATCGGCATTGACAAATTCACAATCAGTTGTTGCAAACAGCAGCTTTACTTGGAACAGCTTACATACTTTGATGATACCTGTAATACCATCAAACATCAACATCCATCTATCCTTGGGAAAAAGTTGATGACTGAACAAAATGCAAATTTCAGTCTGAGCATCTGGCCAACTGTGCAATGAGCAATAATTACTGGACTCAAGCAGAACTAAAAGCCTGGATAGAAATACTAGAAAAATAATGACAATGAATCATGCCCTTCATGACAGACTCTAATTAGTAAGGAGCATAATTGGGTGTGGAATGTTATAGTTTGTTTTAGTTTAGTTTACTTTATTGTCATTGCACCTTGTACAATGAAATCAAACACCATCTTCAGTGCACAACATGACCATGAAAATAAACACAAGCACACATCCTTCACACTCCACACATTGAACCAAAACCCCAGACACCACACCAACACTGCACTATACAGCAGAATTCAAAAGAGCTACTGCCCTGGGATAGAAGCTGTTTTTCAGCCTATTTGTCCTTGTTTTTATTATTCTATACCATCTGCCAGATGGTAATAGTTCAAAAAGAAGGGTTCCCAGGATGAGATGGATCTTTGAGAATGTTTTGAACTTTCTTAAGGCAGCAGGAGCTATAAAGCTCTTCCAAAGAGGGGAGAGGGCAACCAATGATCTTTTGGCCAATAACATTAACCCTTTGGAGTGCTTTCCTATCTGCCACTCTGCAATTGGCAAACCATACAGAGGTGCAATAGTTAAAATGCTCTCTATGGTGCAGTGGTAGAAGGTCACCAGCAGTTTTTCATTCAGTTGTTATTTTCTGAGCAATCTCAGGTAATATAATCTCTGCTGGGTCCCTTTGACCAGTGCTGCAATGTGAGCACCCCAGGTCAGGTCCTCTTTTATGGTAATACCCAGAAACTTAAAACTGGCCACCTGCTCCACTCGGTCTCCATTGATAAGCAAGGGCTGGATGTCTGATCTGTTCCTTCTATAATCCACTATAAGCTCCTTGGTCTTATTGGTGTTGAAGACCAAGTTATTGTCTCCACACCACGAAGCAACAGATCCACCTCATCTTGGTAGGCTGATTCATCCTCCCCTGGAGTTAAGAACAGCAGATAGCTAAAGAAGGAAAAAAAAGGTATAAATATGTCTAATAAGTCATGCAGCTGGATTTGGATGTGCTCCTAGAAATCTAAAGTATTTTAATTTCTTTATGTCATTGGGTCACTTGCTCAATTCTTCACATTTTACCTTCTAGTCCTATAACACTTAAATTAAATAAAATTCAATAATTTCACTTTCCAAGAATCCCATAAAAATTCTTACAATGACTTATCAACAATATAAATGTTGGTAAATATAAAAACCAATGGAAAACCTGTAGTTTCCTCAGCAATAGCTGATGTGATAGCAGGCACGCATCAGGAACTCAGTATACTTTATAGTGTTAGTTTTGACAGGTAATAACTTAGTTTTAGCACCTAACTTGAGAAAGTTAAGTCAATGTGATCATCTACTGCAGAGATGTGAAACTCAATTTTATTGAGGGCCATATCAGGATTGTGTTTGACCTTGGAGGGCCGGGGGCAGGTCATGGTGGTCATGGCTGGGGTGGGTGTGGTCATGGTAAGCATAACATGGGACTTATGTCAAGGGGAAGTATTTGTGGTGGCCAAGTGCTAAGGAAGGACTTCCCTGAAACCCTCCCATACTCTCATTATACACGTAATCCTTGAGTTATGAATGTAATAGAGCCTGCAAATTACATTCATAACCCAAAGATTCATTTGATTGAATCACATTTTTTTTAATTTTAAAAAATTCTTTATTGAAATTCAAAATATTAAAAAGTTTACAAAAATTTCTATAATAGAAGATGTGTCAATACCTTTCAACATTGTTTTCTTGACAGTACAATAAATACAATACATACAATTAATACTTGACAGTTATTCATAGTATTAGTAATACTAATTCACTGTCCCTTGATAATATTAATAAAAAGTGATTCATGTATTTAGGTCGATGATTCAAAAAAAAAGAAAAAGAATATCACTTTAGCACTAAGTACATATATATATATATATATATATATATATATATATATATATGTTTTCTTTTAACATCAAGCGTTTTGTGCTCGGGGAAGAAAACACTTGATGCCGCGGTCAGAAAAACACAACATTAAAACAGACGAACAGACAAGTACCTAACATGAAAAATGACATCAGACCCACACCCACGAGGGCCACACAAGATGCTACCACAACAGTTCCACGTAGAAAGCAGATTCACACCCACACAGCAGATGAGACATGACCACGGACCAGAAACTGCACCGCAGCTGCATCACTACCTGCTTCAAACCCCTCCGACTCATACATGAAGTGAACTGATGCCCACCATGAAGATGCAGCACAACCACGAACATGAAGCCAAACATCAGGATCACAGCTCACCAGCTCAAATTCCCCACCAACTAAGACTAGCCTGAGCACAACCAAGCCTCCACATGAACAGAACACACCCCCAGCCAATCAGAACACAGCCAACCCCCTAACCAATCAGAACACAGCCAAACCCCCAACCAATGAGAACACACCCCCAGCCAATCAGAACACAGCCAAGCCCCCACCCAATCAAGTCACACCCCCACTAGCAGTTAAAAGGAAGAAGCAGCTGCAAGCTAATATTATTCTGAGAAGCACAAAGCCAAAGACACAAGCCTGAAGATGATGAATGAGACTTCATCGAAATGTCGCCTAGATACTTCCAATTTTACGTGGGAGAAAACCCGAATAACCAAAGATATATATATATCAAATAAATAAATAAATATGTGTATATATATATATATATATATATATATATATATGATAAATATATATAATTATTGAATCACATTAAATGAATGTGATTACTCCCTGCTTTCCCCAACACATTGATTAATTGAATGTCCGGGTCATTAAATGCACATGAGGTATCTCCGAATGGGGAAGAGCATGTTTCGCAATGACAAGTAATTTTTCAGACTTTATTTTAAAGCCCTATTTGTATGTAAACAGTCCAATGGTTATGTTTTTTAAGTCCTATCATATAACCGTTATTAAACTATATACTAAAATCTAGTATATTATTGAACTCAATGTATACAAAATAGTAATTTATTAGAATTATGTGAATTTTTAAAAGAATACAAAAGTTCATATAATTCTTATTTTGTATGCACAGAGTTCAATTATATATTAGATTTTTCCATTATTAACTTCTGGACTAGATATCCTCTGAAAACATTTTGAGTCCACAGCAAGCCAGCTACAGATCTGAACATTCTGGACATTCAGCCAACTTAACTGAGAAATATTACACTGAACCTCCAGGTAGCCTTCATTGATCAAGGCTAGCATTTGATTTGAGTCTATGAGAACAATTCTGAAGGAAATTAGATGTTAGAATGATAGACAACCATTTTCTTAGGCATTAATGGTATTATAGCAAAGCACAATTATTGAAATAAATGTTGTCATTTTTGGATATTTAATTGAATCATTTTTACTACCAAAGACATAAAACTAGACTGTATTCTTGACTCACTTTAGGTTAATAATATTCTTTACCCTTTAGGTTAATAATATTGTTAAGAACTTCACTAACACAGAATTCTATCCTTCCTTATTTGTCCAGCACCCATGTTCTTAACACTGATAATGCAGCCATAGTGCAGGCCTCCAAAGATGCCTTAAATCTCTGTTACTTGATTGCTGTACAGAATACCTTCAAATAAATTATTCAAAAACAAAAGTACTAGTAATTTCTAAGAAATGGTTTAAGATTTAGTTTAAAAAAATCAGTGGTAAACTGAACACTGAACAGTTTTTTTAAATATATAGATATTTGTTTCAATCTTCTACTTAAGTAACAGAACATCTAGTAAAAATCCAAAAGCATTCTTTGAAGTTGCTAAATTTGCATTTAGTTTATAACAATTATATCCCAGCAGCTATTAAACTATTTAAAACCAAAGTTCAGTTTTCATGGTCAGCTGGGTATTTATAAGGAATCTCCTAATTTAGAAGCAATACAATCAAAGCCTTGAAAATCTTACCACAAGTTCCTTGTTCACCTTCCAATGCTTTAAGCTAACTTGAATTCCTTTGGGGCCCAATTAAGGTTATTATCTTAGATTCTGGGTGAAGCAAGTATATTAGGGAACTTTGTTAGCTCCTTTCACGTTGCTAGGTAGTTTCTCTTCCAACCTAAGAAAATAAATTAATGATGATTTGGCATATTATGATTTTATCTTATCCACACTATCTGCCTTGATAGAAATCATAGCTGAATAAAAGCATAGGATTTAGAATCTGGACATTTAAATAAGATTTCCATCCAGATCTCCATAGGAAGACCAGGTTATATGAGGGACCGTCTTTCTCTCATTTCAACCATTAGTCTATGAAGATCTCACAGAATGGATATGATTCTATCATCTAAACAGTTAAATTCAGTGGGCCCTTGCAGATGACCTTTAGTGGTTATCATATTGTAGAATCTTCTCTGGAATCCCACAGATAAGGTTGGCTTCATTATTCCTGAGATGCCAAAGATCCCTCAATAACTTTTTATGCCCGCAGATCTGGAGACTCCAAGGGACTGGTGAAGTCAGGTGGCTCCCTTATTATTAACTTCCCTCTATTTTTCTTTTTTCTGATTTAACTCTACTGTTATTATTTTTAATTAGTTTTTATAATTATTATATAATAATTTTAACTAAGGACTGTCTTATTTATTTATTGTTTTGCTGGGTTGTGGTACTCTTCCCTGACTCACTGAGATGGACAGCCAAAATTTTTTGATTAATAAATAGAAATTAATAATACTTCATACCCAGATGTTTCTAACAGTTTGTTCACATCACATCTATCTAAATTTTAATATAGATTTCCTCATAGTCAAAGCTGTCTTAGGTGTCTTATATTCTTAAACTACAACCCATATTAAATCATGAGTTATGTATGCATTTCTCCTGAACACTTCTATTTTCTTCCCTTCGTAGCTTCTGCCATTGTGTTTGCTTTTCTAAATGTTTCCAGAGCAAAGCTGATGGTTTTAATTTGGGGCCCAAATCTTTCTTCTCTTTCCAGTTGACCTCTGGAATCTGATTTATCACTTAACTTGGGAAGATCACATGGGTTTGCATTATTAATTCAACATTGGTTTGGCATTTTTAAAAGCCAAGGCAATGCCTAACAGGCAACAAAGTCTTTTCTCACTCTTGTATGTAAATTATTTAATGCCTAAAAATTGAAAGAATTACATACCATCAAAAAGAGCAACAAATTAATTGTCTTTTGTAGTGGAAAGCATTATACAGTGATCTCTTTGAAGATCTGAATTCATTAAAATAAAAGATGAAGCATAAGATCAGATGGAACACTAAAAAAAACATTAAGAAAACAAAGAATGTAATCTTGCAACTTCATGCTGTAAGATATCTGTACATGCTTAAAATTTAAAGCAAGAGAACAAAACATCCTGAACACAGAATTAATCAAGGTAAGTTGTAAGGACAAAACAGTTGAGAACTGTTCTAAAACTCTACCTTTCCTAAGTATATATAAATTGGTGGTCTTATTTTGGCTCCTTAGTGTTAACAAAGAGTAGCAGTGATTCACTAAAGAATTATGACTCCTTTCAAATGTTATCCAACTTACTTTTATTTTCAATGAAAGTAAAGCAATGTAAATGAATGCAAGTAAATAAGTGACTTGTGGTCCACATTCTTTTAAAATAAAATACAAATGTATAAAAGTTCCTGGTTATATATATGTATGTTATGCAACCATAAGCAAGTCACTTTATAGTTTATTGGGGAATTCCTGATCATAGACCTAACAGTATGAGGTTCCTTTCAGAGTGTCAAGAATTATTAGTGTCTGCTGCTCTGCTCATATTTTATGAAAAGAAAATTGATCATTATCTATCATGTGTTTCCTTATGCTGTTGGAAGATGCTTATCCATACATGGGTAAGAGAAATGTCCGTTGATTATTTTTCCTAAGAAATCATGCACAAAAAATGTTAATTCAGCCCATTTGAACTTGAGATGGGGAAGGGACTTCTCAATTTCAAAGGAAAAAAAATGCTAATACTTGTAAACCTTGTACACTCTTACTCTAAATGTCTAGAACTGATCTTTGTGCCCTCATGAATACTCACTGTAACAATTACAGCACCGTGTCATTTAACTATAAACTGTGAATTGTCTGGCACAATCATATCAGAGGTTTGATATTCATATCATTTAATTTAATTGCATTCCATTATCCTCAAGGAAATTTCCAGACTGCAAAGAAGGTGCAGACAAGCTTATTCTTAGAATGGGCTGACATCAATGATGTGAACAGCATCTTCCTCACAATATTGATATCTCTGCTACATTCCATGTGAAATACTAGAGCTAGTATAACAATGTATAACAATGACTATTATTAATTGACCATGAAAATTGCCAAAGTACAATCTCCTAAGCTTTCTATACTCAACAATCAAATCACTATGCCATTCCATAAAAGGTCTACTACTCATTGAATGGGTTATGTGTCTGTTATATGTGCCAGAGGTACTGTTTTGTTAATTAAAAATCCATTTCATGTCATCTAACTTTAAGAGATGCTGGGCAGGATTCCTGCAGTTCCTGTTTTGTAACAATGAAGTTAAGCCTCAGTGTATTTCCTCTGATTTTCTTCCTACAAACTATCAGAAGAGTATAAACTGCTCTTATTCAGTTATGGAACCGGTTTCCTTTCTGTATCTGAAGATCTATAAAAATTAACAAAATTTGGTTTTCCAGATTCATATGAGTAATGTTCAATATGCAGCCAATCAAAATATTAAGTCCTTATCTTAAATCTATTCATTTGCTAGATGTATATCTCATTGTTCATTTAGGACCTCAAGTAATGATACATTTTTCATTCATTTTCATGCTGTTATTGGATTCTGCTTATTTATAACAGGACATATTAACCAAAATTTCTGTTTTAGGTCCATATAGTTTTATAGATATGTATGGTGTAAAGCAGTGGTCCCCAACCACCGGGCCCTGGACTGGCACCGGTCTGTGGATCATTTTGTACCGGGCTGCCTACTTTGCTTGGGCGCCACCATCTTGTTTCGACGGCGCTTGAGAAAGTGCTTCCAGGTGAGCTTGTCGGTCGTCGGTTGAATGGAAAGCGGTGTTTGGGTGCTGAAGGAATCCTCGCTCCTTAGTTTTGTTGAAGGAGGGGCAGCTTTGAATGAAGAGCCATCCCGATGGTGGTGGAGTCTCACGTTACTCAGGAGGAGATAAGAAAGAGACCAAAAAGTCCATCGACCATGAGAAGGTACAAAGGAGGAGTTGAAGGTGGCAGGGAGAAGCAGGGGACGGCTGGCTGGCCGGTCGCTCGGCTCACCTTGCCTTGGTCGTGCTTGCTGATGCCGGTACCAGTCCATGGATCACTTTGTGGTGCCGGTACCGGGCCATGGTACTGTTATGTCTTGGGAACCGGTTGGGGCTCCAACCGGGTCCACTCGTGCAGCAAGTTCAACAGCCGTTCCTATTGGCTGGCATCGTTTGACAGCCGACTATAAAAAGCCGGCTGTCAAGCCAAGCCAGCCATTGCTCGCAAGCTAGTCTGCCCGTTTGGCTGGCAGACGCGACAACCACTGTTCCTCAAATAAACGTGTTAATTGCATGCCCTGGTCTAAGCCTCTCTTTCCCTTGAAATACAACACTGGCGACGAAGGTGGGATTTGAAGGTTAGCCAGGAGCATTTTCTAAAGGAACAGGAGCCTGTCAGTGGAAGCCGCAGCCGCTTGCCGTTTTGCTGCCGAGCCTCGGACTCAGAAGCCTGTCAAAGGAAGCCGCAGCCGCTTGCCGTTTGCTTACCGAGCCATCGGACTCAGCAGCCTGTCAGCGCAAAAGTGAAAGCTCAGGTTAGATCAACCGGGTTAGAGCACCACAGATAGGGAAAGTCGGGCGCTGAAGCCGCAGCCGCCCGCGCGCGCGAAAAAAAAAAAGGGCGCGAAAATCCTAACGGCTGTCACTGAGCTGCAGCCCCGAGCAAGCTACGGCGCTGAGAGCCTCAGCCACCTCGATCACAATTGGGCACTAATTACAGAAGCCGTCTCTAAGTGAAGACTCCCCAGTGAAATTGCGAGCGCCTCAGCCGCCTTGCCAAATAATAATAATAATAATAATAATAAGAAAAAAGGCTCGAATTTTAAAGCGCTGTCAGTACAGCACCATAGCCACAGCCGCCTAACGCTCGCAAAAGAGCACTAAAATCCAAACACCTCAGAAAAGCCGAAGTCCTTGAGTGAGAATAGGGCACTGTAGCCACAGCCGCCCACGCCCCCGAGCAGCATCAATCCAAGACAACGAGCTCCCTGTGAGGCAGACCAGTCTACCAAGAGACTGAGGGACACAAAATGAATGTCAATTCAGTATTTCCCCCTTTTAAACCCGATGAGGAAAAGTGGGACTCATATAAAAATCGCTTCAACCACTTTATCGATGCCATTGGACTGGCTGAAGCTTCGGAGCAGAGGAAGAAATCCTACTTCCTCAGCTACTGTGGGGCTGTAGTATATGACACTGCCACAGCACTCCTGGCCCCACGAGAAATAGGGAATGTCCCATGGGCAGAGCTGGTGGAAACACTATCCAACCACTACTCCCCAAAACCGTCTCAGATTGCTAGGGCGCCGCTTTTAGGATGAGGAAGCAAGCTGAGGGGGAATCCATAAACCAATATATGGCAGCCCTGAGGACAGCAGCTCTACAATGTGAGTTCAAAAACTATTTGGACGACATGCTACTAGACCAACTCGTCTGTGGGGTGAGGGATCTAAAACTCCAGAGGCGTTTGCTGGCTAGAAGAGACCTAAACCTCCCCCAGGCAGTTGAGGAAGCCTTAGCTGCAGAACTTGCAGCACAGTCCGCAGCTGAGATCCAGGGCACCACTCCCAGACCTAGCACTTCCTCCGTACACTCTGAAGAAGCGGTAAGTGAGGATGACCCGGCAGAATACTCCGATGTGCATCGCCTCAAACCAACGAGACAGCCGCAGGTAGGAGCGAGGCCAAGAAACAACAGTGGTCCAAAACAAACTCTTTATGCCTGACCTGTGGAGGTTCCCATTCCCGGACATCTTGCAGGTTCCGAAACGCCACCTGCCACAACTGCCACAAGAAAGGTCACCTCGCAAGAGTCTGCCAGGCAGCGCGCACATCTCCACAAAGATATCCTTCCTCTCCTGTTCCCCGAAGGCAAGTAGAAAAATGCCATACTTGCTACCAAGCCAACCACACACTCTATACCCCAATAAAATTACACTTTCTGTTTTACTAGAAGGTAATCCCTGCCGCATGGAAGTAGACACGGGTCAGCGCTCTCAATCATATCTTGGGACACGCTTAAGAAGATCCAGCCCAGACTGACAAAGAAACAGCTTCAAAAGTGCCATCTCACCTTGAGAGACTACCAAGGAAAGAACATCCCCGTCCTCGGGAAAGGCAAGTTTCTCGTGAAATTCCAAACCTTTAAAGGCCATTTGCCTTTAGTGGTTGTTAATGGTGCCCTCCCTAGTCTTTTGGGGTTGGATTGGTTCCCCTCTCTCGGCCTTAGTATAAAAGGAGTCCATGCTGTCTCAACTTCTGATGTTGACTCCTTATTTACAGACTACTCTGACGTTTTCAGTAGTGAGTTAGGCTGCTATAAGGGCACTCCCATCTCCTTCTCAGTAGACCCACAGGCAGTCCCCGTTCGTTTAAAACCACGTAGAGTACCCTTCGCCATCTGCCCCAAATTGGATGCGGAGCTAGACAAACTACTAAAACAAGGGGTGATAGAACCCACAGATTTCGCTAAGTGGGAGACCCCCATAGTCACCCCGCTAAAAAAAGACGGTAATCTAAGAATTTGTGCTGACTACAAGACGTCAATCAACCGTTATCTACAGGTTAGCGCATATCCAGTCCCAGTCATCCAGCACCTGTTACACACATTCGAACCTGGCACCATTTTCGCCAAACTGGACATGTCACAGGCATACCAACAGTTCCCCGTGGATAACCAAACAGCTGACTTACAGACCATAGTTACACACAGAGGGGCATTCAGATGTAAGCGCCTCCAGTTTGGCGTAAGTGTAGCCCCAGGTATTTTCCAATCACTGATGGAGCGAATCCTCCAAGGTCTCCCGGCGTAGTGCCTTATTTCGATGACATCTTAGTCACAGCCAGGGACAGACCCCAACTCATCCAGAGAGTCAGGGCAGTATTAGAGAAGTTCAGGCAGCATGGCCTCAAACTAAAACGGGAGAAGTGCACCATCGCCACTAGACAGGTGGACTTTCTAGGCTACAGGCTGGACACCTCAGGCATCCACCCGGTGGAATCGAAAGTCAAGGCCATCCACGAGGCGCCCACGCCTACCAACAAAACCGAGTTACAAGCCTTCCTGGGGTTATTGAACTTCTACGCTTCATTTCTCCCACACAAGGCGTCAGTTGCGGAACCATTGCACAGACTCTTAGACAGAAACACACCATGGCACTGGGGACCCAAAGAAAACCAAGCATTTGTGGCAGTCAAATCTCTACTCACCTCTGAGGCTGTCTTAATACAATTTGACCAACGCCTTCCTTTGGTCCTAGCCGCAGATGCATCCCCTTTTGGGATAGGAGCTGTCTTAAGTCACAGGCTTCCCAATGGCTCCGAGGCACCAATTGCCTTCTTTTCAAGAACCCTTTCAACGACTGAGCGTAATTACAGCCAGGTTGATAAGGAGGCCTTGGCTGCAGTAGCAGCAGTAAAAAAATTCCACGAATTTCTATTCGGACACCAATTCGAACTTATTACTGATCACAAGCCGCTTTTAGGATTATTATCAGGGGGAAAAGCAAACCCCACAGATATTGTCACCTAGAATGACCAGATGGACCTTATTCCTGGCGGCGTACTCATACAAACTGGTCTATCGTCCCGGAAAAAATCTAAACAACGCTGATGCCCTCAGCCGCTGCCCCTTGCCAGCCCCAGTCGAGGACCCAGCTCCTGTGCATACTATTTTTGATGTAAACGAACTAAACCTACCGGTGACTGCAGACGACATAGCATCACATTCCAAGAAGGACAGAACAATCGCCCAGGTTCTGGACTGGGTAGGGAGGGGGTGGCCGGAAACTAACTATTCAGTTGATTTCGCCCATTTAAAACTCGCCAGCTAGAGCTCTCCAAGTTGCAGGGATGCCTATTGTGGGGTACCAGAGTGGTCATACCAACCACCCATCGCATACCCGTCCTGAAGATGCTGCACGAGGGCCATCCAGGAATCGTGCGGATGAAGGCGTTAGCTCGAAGCTACGTCTGGTGGCCCGGGATGGACGATCAGATCGCCAAGTGGGTAAGCTCGTGTCGACCCTGTCAAGAATCTAGGGCAGCCCCGCCAACCGCCACGCCCACAAAGTGGGAAAGTGCCAATGCCCCGTGGTCACGGCTTCACATCGACCTGGCCGGGCCAATGCACGGCAAGACCTTCTTGGTGGTCGTGGACGCCTATTCAAAATGGATAGATGTGGCCTTACTTCACACGACCACCACACAGGCAGTTGTTAAAGCCTTGACTCACCTTTTTGTAACTCACGGACTCCCTGACACACTGGTATCCGATAATGGCCCCCAGTTCACCTCGAATGAATTTAGTAGGTATGTCACAAATCTAGGCATCAGACATGTCCTCACGGCCCCCTTCCACCCCGCCAGCAACGGGTTGGCTGAACGGGCAGTCAGATCAGCCAAGGAGGCGTTAGCCAGATTCGGCCCAGTGGGTTGGCATTCTAAACTGTCTCAATTCCTCCTAAGCCAGCATACCACACCATGCACGGTTACGAACAAATCCCCGGCTGAGCTGCTGATGGGGAGACGCCTGAGGACTGCCTTAGACAGGCTGCACCCCCACTACTGCCCAGACACCCCTTTGGGGTCTGACAGTCTGGCCAGGAATTTCGCAGTTCAGGACCTAGTGTTTGCTAGGAACTACGCGGGGGACCCACTGTGGGTGGCCGGAAAAGTCGTAGCTGTCACGGGTCCGAGATCTTATTGGGTCCAACTTGAAGACGGTCGTATGTGGCGAAGACACCTGGACCAGCTGCGGAGACGACGGAGCAGCCTGACCGGCCCAGACCCGTCTCCACCAGAAGAGCCGCGGGCGCCACTCCAAGGTCCAGCTAGGGGTTCCCAGAGTGACCAACCTTCACCAACGGAGCAGAGAGAGCAGACAGTAGACTGGGACTGCCAGCCGGGAGCACCACCATTTAACCCCAGTGAAGGCAGAGACTTTTCACTGACTCCAGTTCCTGCACCGAGCCCTGGTCGCCACACTACGTACCCTGACCTGGAGTCCGCGAACTCGTCTTCGCCAAATGAATCTCCTGAGTTACGTCGCTCAGGTCGCCAACACAGACCACCGGCGTATCTCAAAGATTATGTGTGTTCTCATCTGGGGGGAAGGGGTGTTATGTCTTGGGAACCGGTTGGGGCTCCAACCGGGTCCACTCGTGCAGCAAGTTCAACAGCCGTTCCTATTGGCTGGCATCGTTTGACAGCCGACTATAAAAAGCCGGCTGTCAAGCCAAGCCAGCCGTTGCTCGCAAGCTAGTCTGCCCGTTTGGCTGGCAGACGCGACAACCACTGTTCCTCAAATAAACGTGTTAATTGCATGCCCTGGTCTAAGCCTCTCTTTCCCTTGAAATACAACAGGTACAAAAAAGGTTGGGGGCCACTGATGTAAAGCATATAGAGTATCTGTGTTTTCATCTTATCCACACATGGAAAAGGGGCTTCTAAAACTTTTAATATTATTCTTCTGCTTAACTTTCTTCTTTGCAGACATGTGCATTCCAAATTTATTAATGATTTTCTTTTTCATTTCCTTCTGCTTCCTGTTTAGAACTGCAAATATAATTAAATGATTTTGAAGTATTGCTGTTGTAAGTTATTTTTAGCATAATTAAAACAAGGATATGTCACATTGGACTGTTTTGATAAAAGCACTCATAATCTGATACTTTTATGAGGTTTTTGTAGAATAAGAAAATGGGCTAAGGAATTGCTGATCCAAACAATTTCATTCCATTCTATAACTGTGTTCCTTTCAAAATAAGAAAGTTAAAGTTGGAGTCAGGATTACTAATCCTAGAGTAGCCTTTCCAATATACCAGGAAGGGAACCAGCTTGGGAAAAACTGCCTTGTTTCCAGACTGACCATAATGAAGCTAACTATCATCATATGAAATCTGATCATCAGTTCATTGCAGTACCTAGTGGTATATGTTACTAAGATAATGAATGGAATTTTAAACTTAACTAAACATGTTTATAATTGATACAGAAAAGTAAAAATGGCTAAGTTGTATTTGAAACTTTGTGAGATTGATGTCCTGAAGAAATTATAGAAGAAAGTGTTCCAACAATAATATTTTACTTATAAAGCAATTTTAATTAGTTTTTTAGTTTAAAAATATTGAAATATTTTCAAACTATATTGTGTGGCTTTGAGGAATTTTCAATTTAATTCCCAAACATTCACTGACAGACTGCTTCTCTCATGGCTCTAAATTTGTTCTTGCACACAAAAGCCAAGGCAGATATGTGAATGTTCTTCCATTCATTATATAGTCATATTTTCCAATGGACTACTGTCTCCTTGGCTTGCAGCTTTCAGTTTAACTAGGAGAAAATATCAAAAGGGATCTTTTTTCATTGGTCTGTTTCTGCAGTGCTGTTTCTGTCACAGATAATGGGGATTCCCAGCCCTGTGAAGCTGTTGAAAAAGTCCTTTCCCTTGGATAAATTAAAAGAATCATCAACTCTCAAATTATTTTGAAAGTTTTAAAAGGCCATTTGTGCCAGCTGCAGTTTTAAATACTACATGCAACATTATTTTTGCTATTTACAGTATTTACTCAGTTGCTCCTGAAACTTTGCCAGCAGTGCTAGAACACTATTGGCAGATGCTATGAATAGGAAAATATAACTATTTTGGTGAGCAGAAAAATCAGAAATAGTATGACATTCCATTTTCAAATGAACTGCATTGGAATGAATTCCAGGCTGTTAATGCTATTGTTAAGCATCATTAAAAAAAAGTCATGCCTCTGTGAAAAGGCGGCGGCAACAGTGGGAGTGAATGTAGCTGAATCCCCAGCAACAGATTCCATTCCATAGATATGGAAATAAAAAGAATACATGGGCCTGGCTGCTTCTGGCTGTTCAAATGATTGAGGGCTATTCAGCTTGCAGAACCATGAGCCTGTCTTTTAATAAGATGCAACTTAAGAAAACCTTTATATCAGGAAATTCATTTTGCCCAAAGCATTAAGTGCTACACTTCAGCTCATCACATAAGAATGTAAATACCATTTGCAATAAAGCATGTAGAATACAAAATTCAGTTTATGGTTTTTAGGGAACAAGAAAAATGCTATTTTTGATTATTCTGCACACCTTTTAAAATTCAGTTATTTTTGAGGTATAAGAAAAATGCTATTTTTGGATTATTGTTAGACAGAAAAAAAAACTCATTTCTGCTGAAATTTTGTAAAATCTTAATAAGTCTTATACAACATGATATCTTCTGTCTGAAAAGTTGACAGACATACATCTGCATAAATTGTATAGTCAGAATATAGCTTAAAATGTAAAGTTCATTTGTTTTAACTGATCTATACAATATGCCTTTCATAGGGACTATCACAGGGGTCACCAATCTCCAGGCTGTGTCCCAGTACTGCATTGCAGCCCATTGAGAACTAAGCTGGGCAGGCAGCAGGTGAGTGCAGGAGTGCCCAGAGCTCCATTTGGGCAAACAACAGATGCATGGGTGAAACCATCCTTTTTCCCTACCACCACCATCACCACCTCTAGTCCACAGAGCTGGAAAACTTGGGGACTACATACTGATGTATCACCTCCTTAATATACCCTGTCACCCTTTAAGCTCAATTAAAAGTGTGGTGCAGACAACATCTTCAAGGAAACAGTCATTCTTAAGTAATTATTGCCATCACTTGAGAGAAGAAAATGAAATCTACTATCAAATGGATTTTTTTACTGTTTTATTGTCTTGTGACTCACTCAGGTTCATGATTACAATATGGGCATCTGAATAAGCCTTTATAGTAAATAACTGGTTTTGACAAAAGAATAGTAAGTGATAAAATAAAAGGAAAAGGATCTCCTCATAGAGATAATAGCTGAAATACAGACACATATCACCATTATATTTTAAGAACTTATGCCTTTAGAGATAATTTTATTTACTGACATGGTCACATATTAGAACAAAATAAAATAGATTTTGTCAGACAAATTTCATTCATATTTCAATTAGTGTCATATACATAATGTGTGATAACCCCGGGTGGGATACAAAACAAACATAGTCACAGAAAACAGGTGAAGCCCCTTTTATTCCTTCAGGTTGCTTCCAAGTTCCAAATATCTTTGACGGAAGACAAAAAAACTCCCACACAGTTACACAAAGAAGGAAAAAAGCAACCCAAACCAGGCAAGATAAGGGCTGGGGGATGTCCACAGATAACACACACTGGGAAGGACACCAAACTCAGAGAGGAACTATAAACTAGAGATATTTACATGATTTGTTTCCAGTGTTTGTCAGTATGCAGGTCCAAACTCTTATTCAGTTGTGACACCTGTAGCCCATGAAGAGATCAAGTCCTTCTCTTCCCAAGGAGACCATATCTCTCCCTTATCCTCTCCTCCCTGCATGCCCTAGGATGGATAGGGGATGGGCCTGGGTCCTGACTGCTCAGTGGGCCTCTGCCCTTCCCCAGCATCCTCCACAATCTCTGGAGACACACTTCCACTCCCTGTCAGCTGTTCCTCCTCTCCCTCAGAGTCAGTCTCCACCAGGAGCATGACATAATGGCACTTTATGTACCCTGTAAAGCAGAGGTCCCCAATGGCTTACTATCAGTTGTGGCCTATTCAGAATTGGGCCATGCAAGTGGCTGGCCTGAGTGCCTGCAGGCATGTGCAGCTCAACTTGCACAAGTGTCAGACCAGCAAGCACTTGCACATGTGCACAGAAGCCCACCACTCAGACAAGTTGAGCTGTGCACATGCGGTCCAGCCCACCACTCATCAAAGGCTGTGTGTGCACGCTCGGTGCCAGCCTGCTGTTTGTGTGGCCCAGTTCTCTTACCCCTCCCAGCTGGGCCGCCAAGTTGCAGAGGCTGGGGACCACTGCTTTAAAGACATTGCAAAATTGTTACTGTTCTCTGATCTGCTTGTTTTACAATCCACCTTACTCCAAAGAAAAGCCAGATTACATTTAGATCTCTAAAAGATAATTTGGACTGAAAAAGACTAAAGTCATGTTGAGATTCCATGGCCAATGGGGCCCTAAATCTGGATCATCTCAGTCCTAATGTGAATCTATTAACCTTGACTACTACACCATACTGACTTTCAGTAAATATTTGCCAATGAATGTAATAAGCACCAATGCTCATTTTGGCAAATGAAGAGAGCAAAATAAAGAATTCTAGAATAAAATAAAATAAAGAATTTATGAAAAAAAACTGAAAGGCTATTTGAAGTATTTTTTTGAATTCGGTGTCCCTGTGCAGATATGGAGGTAGCACAATCAAACCCAGCTCTTCAGGTTGAGATGAACTACCATGCTGCTTCAGTTTGACAGAAAACAGCACTTTCTCTATTTTTAGTAGAAGTGCCTTTAAATGAATCATTAACATTGGGAACCTGATGAGAACTGAGCTGAAAAGAATATGAAAGTATGCCTAAGGCATGTTTTAAAATTAAACAGATTATTTTCTTTCCTCATTTATTTAGTGTCTGGCAGATATGGGTGAAGTGATAAAGGAATAGACACTACACCCTGAAAGGGGGAAGGGGGAAGCAGTCATATAAAACTTTACTTCATAGCTGAATCTTGCAATTTTGTTTGTTTTTGGTTCCATGCTGTGCTCTTTCATAGCAAAGGTTCAAGATGAAAAGATAATAGGTCTTGTGAAGAATGCGGCATCTTTAGAACACCTTCTCTGCATCACTAGTTCTTTTTTAATGTCATGGCTATTATATTAATGCATATAACTTTTAAGCAGCCACTGTGTTAGACTCACAGGACTCCTGCCATCGAAATGAATAATTATAACTTATTGCAATGGTGCAAAGATTTTATAGATCATGAAATCATTGTGATACGACACATTTATTTTTAACTAATTTGAGTCTGGATCTTGTTACAGGTAATGTATCAGCCTCAGATCAATGAGAAGGAAAATAGAGCCCTGGGACACCAGAAATTTCTAGGATAATATTGAACATTTATGTGAATGTTTAAATGTAGCATCATTCTTAATGAATAAATATAAAGTAATTCTACTTAGCCATTCTCTCTCTCTCTACTGGAGAAGCAGTTCATGTTCATGTGTAATAATAATATAGTCACATCAGGATTGCTTCACAAAGATCAAATATTTTGTACAAGCATGGATGAATGGATGGATGGATGGATGGATGGATGGATAAAAAAAGGAGAGGAGAGAAGGAGGGAGGGAGGGAGGAAAGGAAGGAAGGAAAGAAGGAAGGAAGGAAGGAAGGAAGGAAGGAAGGAAGGAAGGAAGGAAGGAAGGAAGAAAGAAAGAAAGAAAGAAAGAAAGAAAGAAAGAAAGAAAGAAAGAAAGAAAGAAAGAAAGAAAGAAAGAAAGAAAGAAAGAAAGAAAGAAAAAGAAAGAAGATAAGACATTGGTATGTTTTTATATATCTTAGAAAAGTTTAATGCAGCATATACCCAATACTGGACCAGTTAAATGGACCAGTTAAATTTGGACATGTTTGTATTTCTGTTAAATTAAACAGGGGGTTTAATGCTTTTCTTCCACATGATCAAATCTTAATGAAAATTGTCCCCCATGGCATTTATTCATTCTGGAAGGCGAGCCACCATATGTTCTTAAGGAATTTGCTTTTGAGGCTTAATAACTGTGCAAAGTAAAGCACCCCTTTGAGATTTTGTATAAACCTGCTAACAAAGCTCCTTTGTAGAGGTTTAAGTCAAGGTCATGATAGAAAATATAAATCTTAACCATTACCTGTTATATGTCAATATTCTGACACCTGGATTCTTTCTAGCTATTAAAAATTAAAATAGTAAATTTCATATGATGACTTTAATTAAATCATAATTACATAATTATGCAATCTAATAACTTAAGTTACATGTTTTGATTTGTCAGTAAGTTTTGCTGAGTTCAATTAAGATTCTATTCATGCAAATTCAGTAAGCATAGTATTATCTTAGTCTTTAAACATCTTTCATATAACTAGAAAAGACAATGTTCCTGAATATCATCCATTGTAGTTCTTTACTAAATCAAAACTCATTGAAACACATATTTCTGTAATTCAGTTAATATTTTTGGTTAAAAAAAATAAACACATGCAACTAGACATTTAGTAGGTGACCATCATGTATAATGGAACTCATTATCCAGCTTTGGTATGCTGTATTCCTTTTTATTTTGCTTGAATGTATCCTAAGATTTAATGTCATCCAATGAAGAAATCACTTGCAAATTTTGCTGCTGAGAACTCTGTGATCCATCATATTTTAGAGCCATTAACTAATGGCATATTATTTATAATATCACATAAAATGTTAGTATTGGGATGTTTAAGTATGATATGTATTTATTGTTTATGTTCTGCCTTCATTACTTTTACAAATGATTCAAGGTGCAATGCAGGTTTCTCCCCCTTTTGTCAACAAACCCTTTGTTATGAATTGGACAAAGAGTGACTGGTCCAAGGATATCCATCTGCCTTTCATGGCTAACACAGGACTAGAACTCACAATCTCTGATTTTAACTTGGTGTCTTAAACACTAATTTAAACTGACTCTAAATAAGTAATGTCTTATTTAATCAGTGGATAAGATAATAAAATATTAATCATCTTTTTCTTTATAAAGGAAGGAAGGAAGGAAGGAAGGAAGGAAGGAAGGAAGGAAGGAAGGAAGGAAGGAAGGAAGGAAGGAAGGAAGGAAGGAAGACCAACAAAATTAGGATAGTTACTCTATAGACATGCTAAATGTAGTACATTTCAAACTGTCATTGTTCTTTCATTTCAGTTAATTTTAATATGAATAGTATCCCTGTATTTAATAGGTGACTATATAGCCACATTAAAAATTAATTACTTTAAATTAAATTAAATTCATTACTTAGGACCAGGATGTTCAGAGACAGCATGCTGTTATGGAAAGGTGTATTTGAAATCATATGCATATTATTTTTATATGATTTCTATTAAAACATTTAAACAAGAAGATAAAAATTAATACAAATTAATATAAAAAAAGAAAAAAGAGAAATCAAATCAAAAACAATCATTTCAAGAAAAGAAAAACATTGAAGAAAAGTAAATAAGAAAAAAATATCAGAAGTGACTTCTGGTATTCTTCACAACAGTTAACAGTACAAATATATTTTAATTTCTCTCAAACTTATATTTTTTTTTTATAACATACCTTTTCTAGTCATAAAAACTATAAATCACAAGTTCCTTTTTTTTCATTTTTATGCAAAAAAATCCATAAGTGACTCTAGTCACTAAAAATGTAGATATTGCTATAGCCAAATAAGTCAATTTACTAATTTCCAGATATATAATCATATTTTATTTGGAAGTAAATCCTGAGCAAGCATGTTTGCATTCTAATAGCAGTTTTCAAAATTTTCCTGACTTTTTCCTCTTCTTAAAAGCTTAAACCTGAAAGTAAAAGACCAGAAAAGTTATGGCAGACATATTAAAGAACTTGCAAATATTTTTCAGGAGTTTTGCTTCTGGGTCTACTTTTCTTTTGTCAAATGTACTATATGTATGCAGTGTATTAAAAATTCTAGAGTTTCAAAAGATTAAAAGTAAGGTGTCAATATAATTTCAACCGGTAATGCACAGGCAATCTGAAGAAAAAGTAGGTTGATGGTTTCATGGTCAAAGTTTCTAAATACAATAAAATGTATTTATTTGTAAAAAAAAATTATTTGCTGCCCATTTCATATCCAATGACTCTGGGCAGAATATCAGAAATTACTGTGCCATTTAAAGATGTTAAAGTTTGCATTTTACTTTACTTTTTACATTTTATTTTACTTTTATATTAGACAGGAAAAATGAATCATAGTTTTCCCCTTCATTCACATGGATATTCAGCTGTCTAACTGACTGGGCTGTGCTTCCTGTTCACAAACGGAAATGGATAAATGTTTCCTTTCTTCCCTAATTTTTTATTAGTGTGAACCTTGGCCAAATACATAATTCACAAATCTATTAAACTCCATGTCAAATTTCAAGCTCAAATAGAAATGTGCCATTCCATTTGGTTCCGCTAATTCTGAAAACTGAAATGGAGGAACCCATGGCTATTATTTTACATATTTCTAAAAATTAGAATTAACCATTAGAATTAAATATATATAGTCTCTGTCTTTCATTTGGCATTCCTTTATCTGAAGTCCCTTGCATGATCCCAAAGGATTTGTTTATTTTGCTCTTGAATAATAATATCAGGAGGGGGAAAAAATGAAAGCGAAGGACAGAAGGAAAGAGAGAAGAAGGAAAGAAAGGCAGGAAGGAAAAGAGATAAAATAATTGAATATAAATAAATCATAAAAAGGAACATAAGAATAATCATGTAGTTTAACCAATTAAAAAGGTTATGTTTCTATAAAAGTGTTAAAAATAAACAGGATAATAAGGTACAATTCTCTAGTTAGGCCATTCTACAATAGGATACTATTACTAATACTATCACATTTCATCACACCATTTCATATTAATCATGCTCCTAAGTCCTAGCTATTTAAACTCACATAGATATGGCTGATATATTTTTTAAACGTTTGCTTCGGGTTTCTTTAAATATGTTTCATTACCCATATTAGAAGTCAAGAATAATAATTGTTGTTACATTGCTCAATTTTCAGATAGTCCTTCTTACAACCTTAATTGAGCCAAAAAATTCTGTTACAAAGCAAGACATTTGTTAAGTGACTTTTGTGTCATTTTGCAACCTTTCTTGTTACATTTGTAGTTATTAAATTAGCAACATAGGTGTTAAATGAATCCAGCTTCCCTGTTTATTGCTTGTCAGAATGTCACAAAAGGTGATCACATGACCGCAGGACACTGCAACCATCATAAATATGAGTCAATTGCCAAATGTCTAAATTTTGATCAGGTGACCATGGGGATGCCGCAAGAGCTGTAAGCAGTGGTGGAATTCAAATTTTTAACAACCGGTTCTGTGGGCGTGGCTTAGGTAGTTGGCATGGCTTGGTAGTCATGTGACTGGGTGGACATGGCTTGGTGGTCATGTTATTGGCTGGGTGTGACCAATTCAATATCACTCACATCGAGGCACGCATCTCCTCACCTGGCCTCTCATGACTGTGGGGATGCTGCAACAGTCATTAGTGTGAAAAATGGTCATAAGTCACTTTTTTCAGTGCCATTGTAACTTTGAATGGTCACTCCACACAAGCAAAGTACCAGCAAAGGAGGGGAAAAAAACTCCAGAGAC
Source organism: Pseudonaja textilis (assembly GCF_049901715.1). Lineage (NCBI taxonomy): Eukaryota > Metazoa > Chordata > Lepidosauria > Squamata > Elapidae > Pseudonaja > Pseudonaja textilis. The sequence goes on along the minus strand of NC_141995.1, from coordinate 27,339,378 downwards.
ATTCCTGAGACAGGAAGTCTAGTCCTGCCAAGAATGTAATAAGGGTTAATGGAGAGGCAGTTTCTGTAAGCAACACCAGAATGTTTCCTTCCTGCTTTCCTTACAGGATTAGGCCAGTAATTTCTTCTAACAACCAGTTCTCCAAACTGCTTAGAATGTTAATAACTGGTTCTAGCAAATAGGGGTGAACTGGTAGAATCCCAGCCCTGGCTGTAAGTGTAAAAATAGTCATAAATCACTTTTTATTATTTATGATTTTTATGATTGAATTGAATTGGCATCCTTCAGTTTCAAGAGGCTATGGTTATCATGCTATGAAACCAGTAACTGCCACTTCCCGTGTTGTTTCAATGCTGTATGCAAAGCTGGAGTGTCCTCTCCAGAGCACGAAGCCTGGGTAATGTAATATGGAGGATAAACTGTTACCCAAGCAACAGATCTCCCCTCTCCACATCACTGAAGTAGTCTAATGGAACGGCAGAGCCAATACAATTAGTTCCAGCTGCATCGCAGGAATTACCAGAAGATGATTGTACACAGTTACAAACTGCTTCTGTGACTCTGGCTCTGGATTTTGCCTCGAGGTTGACTCCTGAAGCCTTTTCAAATAATAGATATAGCCACAAGGCAGTGAAGGTTTGAAATCAGAGTTTTCCTTCTCCTAGAAGATGGTACTACTGTTTTATCTGCCATTGGGGCATAAAGCCCTCTTTTGCCTTCAAAACTGTTGACCATCTTCTCCTATAATCCTGGAAAGGGGCCCTTACAAGGTGCTGACAGCTGGGCCAGGTGGACCAAGGTTTTTTTAAGCAGGTATTACTTTATTACTATATTTTTATGATTAAATTTTATGATTTAGTGGTCATAAATCACTATTTTTAAAAATAGTCATAAATCACTTTTTTTTCCAGTGCCACTGTAACTTTGACCACTTTGAGTTCACTAAATGAACTGTTGAAAGGCAAGGACTACCTGTAATGCTTTTTTTCCTACACAATTCTTTCTACTAGCTACATATATCACTTTTTCACCAGTTATGACATTCTTATGGTTTCATCAAATAATTAGGAAGCTATCCACGTTTAAAACATGTTCCTCATGCAGGCCTAATTGTGGCAGTATAAAGTTCATATATATCTATATATCTATATATCTATATCTATGTGTGTGTGTGTGTGTGTGTGTGTGTGTGTTGTACGTAGGATGACATTGCAAATCACTAGTGTGAATGATCTTTATGTATTATGAGTGAGCAGTGACCAAATATACTTTACTTAGTGTTTTAATGTGTTGCAGGTTTGTTTTCAACTGAAAATCGTCAGCAAAAAAATTTCTCTACTTAATTAAAGGCCATATAGTTCAGCCTTCTGTATACTCTAATATACTCCTTCTTAAAAAGCAGGAACTAAAGCAAAATAAACTATTGAAAGAAATGTAGCCCAAACTTAGCAGGATTTTAGAATATATTACAAGTGATCCCAATGTCAAAAAAGATATTGCATTTGGAATTCCATTTTGAAAATTGTGTATTATTAAACATACTAAATGTTTTTGACAATAGGGATATGATGCAGAATGAATATTGCCATTCTAGGAATAAAACTGAAGGTATAATTCCATATGACATTGTAGTCATTTTGTTATTAAAAATAGTGACTCAGACTGAGAGGGAGGGAGGGAAATATACTGTAAATATTTGAGCATGAGAATGTTATAATGCTGATGTTAATGGTAAGAAAATAATAACTTCAGAAAGGCTGATTATTTATCTTGAGTTTATATATAAAGCTTAAAATCTTTCAGAAACATTGCTTGTCATAAGCCCTGATCAACCAACTTCCCCTCCCTCCCATTTTTCTGTTTCTATATTCTTAACTAGGGAATTCCCAGTAGCCAAAAGAGACAGCAGAAGGAAGGAAAGAGAATCCAGTGTCAAAGTTCTCCTCACAGCTTAGATCCCTTCCTCTAACTAAGAGTGGATATGTAACTAACCTCATGGCGCTGGGAATAGCATTCCTAATTTCATTAAAATTTTAGAAATATGAATATGAAATAATGGATGAATTAATATATAATACTTCTTTTGTACATGATTAACAAGTGTGAAATATTGTTGAAGTTGCAAAATGCCATTGAAATTTTGAACAAGGGGTATCAAGGTGACATTAGTATATTTGTTTTTTCATTTCATTGACTCATTTCTAATAAGCAAACAGAACTTAATTGGATAAGTTCACTTTTCCTAAACCTTTATGCATGTGTTTTTTAAATTATTTCCATAGAAATAGAACTGATTTCCAATAGGCTAAAACTATCCAACACACTCATTTAGAGACTGGATTCCAAAGTTGCCTATTTCATCTCAGTTTTGTCTGGAAGTAGTATATCCTAACTTGCATGATTTGGCAGGGAGGGGGGAGAAGCAGGCCCAGTTTTATTGGATGATGTACACTCCAGTATTTTTTTTAAATAAACCCATTGTGAGCTAAGATGCTGGAATGGGAGTGGAGAGACTGAATTCTAACCCTTTCTTAAGCACAGATTCCAGCTGAGTGACTTTGAGCTAGTTACTTTTTCAAACCCCTGGACAGGAATGATGAAAATCATCTATCCAGAAATTGCAATGTACCTCTGTGATAGATTATGGTTCACAACCTGCAATGAAAAGCTCATCTTGCATTGCATTGCCTTAGGATGTTTGTAATAAATACACCTGCACAGATACCTTAAGAATGGATGATCCTCCTCCTCCTCCTCCTCCTCTCACTGCTTTTAAGAGTTCCTTACAGATTGATCTTTTTATTAATAATCAGTGTCTCCAAACAAATTACATTATTTTGATTCTAAAATTATTATTGCTTTGCCACCATTTTGCCTTCTGTCACTGAAAAATAAAACAAAATTATTGGCCATTCATTCAGATGCATTTCTTTGTTGTTTTAAGGCATTGAATTGATTGACCTGTTGCCTAACTTGTCTAATATTCATATAAAGTGTAGAAAAGAAAAGAAAGCCAGTGTTTGAATTTAGGAAAATACAGAAGATCACAAAATGGATAGCATCAAATGTTTGAGGCTTCTTTTAAAGCCTTTACCTTTGGAAATCTCCCTCAACCTCTTCCTGCTTTTCAAAAACCACAGCAGTTGGTTCATGTATGAAGCATTTTGTTTCATGTGCATTTGCCTCAGATGTGAGATGAAACAATGGCACTTCTATTTTCTGCCATGTTATTTTGTTTAATGTCTGCCAGAGCTGTCATCTGAGCAGCCTCTTGGCTTGCACTGGAACAGGTTTATATTCCAAAAACACTCCCATTCCTCCCCTCTTCTCTTTCCCAATTGTGAATATAAATCAGTTTCATCTGCTAATAGTTTGGTTTCTGGACTTTTTTTTTCTTCCCCTCCATTCCTTCCTCCCTCCCTCTTTCCTTCCTTCCTTTGTGGGCCTCTTTCCACAATGCCATATGGCAGCTGAGAGAAAGCCAGGGCTATGGCCTGCATTTTCATCTTTTAACAAAGGAAGCCCCAGTGTCAAAGAACCTCATGAATGTATGAGACACAGTCATGTATATAGAAGTGCCTGCAGTCCCATCAAATAGAGAAAGGCAGCCGTTCTTTCATTCAGCATTTCTCCCTCCCATCCTTCTAACCTTCTCCTCTTTGGTTCCACGCCAAAATCCCATTAGCTCTATTAATGACATGTGGTTGAAAGTAAAAGCGTGTGGCAGAACAAGAAAGGCACAAGATCAACCATTTAATCTATTCACTGAGAATGTATGCATCACAAGATAGAACTAGCCTGAGAGAATCTATGTCACAGCCCAGTGCTGCTGGCTAAACTTCCCAAAAGTTCAGAGGTAGCAAAATGCAGCAAAGAATTTATGTTTTTTCCCATGAAATACTGTAATAATAAGAACTTAGGTTTGAATTTTAGCTTGAAAGTTTCCCTCCTCTATTCTTGACAAGTTAGAGATATATTAAATACTAATATGAAACCATATTTTGGTGAAGATTCAGGCAGTTTTGAATGTATATCAAATAAAAGTCCAAACTCCACATTTTTATACAGTTTCAGTAAAGTATTTGGTGCTATTAATTTTCTAATATTAAGGTAGCCACTACATCCAACAAAAGTGATTTTGATCTTCAAGCAGGAAGATATTGTGGTTTTCAGTTACTTTCTGAGAAGGAGGGGGGCAAGAGAGAGAGAAGAATTCTTGTTGTTTTTTGGTATGTAAAACGATTCTTTCTGCTAGGAAATTGAAGTAAAATTCTTGCTTACTAGGTCCACTATTACTTCAAACATGGTTGGATTTCAGAAATATAGTTTAACTAGAATATAAATTAGGATTTGCTATTTTAAAAGGTATGTTACCTTTAGCTACATGGTTATATAATGGATAGATAGATGGATGGATGGATGGTTGGATGGATGGATAGATAGATAGATAGATAGATAGATAGATAGATAGATAGATAGATAGATAGATAGATAGATAGATAGATAGCAGGGAGGGAAGGAGGGATACATGGATAGATGGATAATCATAAACTGGAAAATCATAAGAAAACAATAGCTTATATTTGGTTATGATTTATTGCATGGAATGAAGCATTCTTCAACATCTGGACATGCATTTATGTCAAACTAAGTAATTCTTGAATTCAAATGCCGAATCATTTTGTTGGAGCCTGTCAAAAGACTGGCTGTGTTGTTAGTCATGGTACTCGCTTGTAAACTCTGAACTGTCATTCTAAGCTCAGCATCAACCGAACAATTCAGCTATTCAGTGGAACACTTTCTCTTAGTGAACATCTGTTTACATGGCCTATGTCCACCCTACAGGGTGTGGACATTTTATGAGAGAAACAGCAATGGAAGATTACTTTAGGGCCTAAGCATCTTTTGTCCTCTGCAATCTTTAGTATTCATGTGACATACAAGCCTGAGGATTATTTAAGTATGGCAGTCTGCTTTTTGAACTGTGTTTGAAGGTCAAACTATCGTTAGAAGAAGTGTGAACTGTCAAGGGAGTCAATATCAAAACAAGATATGCTACAGCAACTTTTATTTTATTATATATATTTCTGTTAGATCATGCTAATACTTTCTGCATTTCTGACATTTCTAACTGAAGATAAATTTTGAAGATCTTAGTAATTTTGCAGATCAGATGCAAATTTGATGAGACAGAATTCTTTTTTAAAGAATTGTTTCCTTCCTTCCTTCCTTTCTTCTTTTGTTCATGATTATATATCCTTCCAGAAAATTATCTTGGTTGAGGCCTTTGGAAGCAACAGTTTATAGTTTTCACTGATTAAATATTAATTTATGATCCACATAAATTATTTTAAGATTAGACAAATAACTTTACTAATCCTTGGTTTTGCTGGCAGACTGGGATATCCTCTAAAACCTCTCAAATGTATATATTTTTCACATCTTTATTCTGAGATTATGGTAAATTTAGCTGTGTGATGCAAATAATTTAGAAAAGAGGGAGAAGTTACGCAATGAACACTTTTGTTGTTGTCTTACTCAAAAAGAATCTAAAACATTATTTAGAGGAGACAACACCAATGAAATAAATAGCTAGTTATTGGCATAGCACTACCTTTGATTATCAAATCTTCTGCTATATGCACTTAATTGAAAATAATTTCACTAATTATATGGACACACTACTTTGTAAATTTATATTAAAATTCTGCAGTCAGTCCAATTCAGATAGCTTATACAAAGGGAATATGGTTTGTTGCAAGTTTGTAAGGTACACATCTAATCCAGTAAATCAAGCTGTTTCTTTCAAGGTTTAATCTGAAAGAAAACATGACAAAAGGATAAGATGGGAAAATTTAAAAGCAGTGAAATTTAACAGATTAACAGAGTTGGAAGGGACCTTGTAGATCATCTACTCCAACCCATACACCCAAGCAGGAGACTTTTCACCATTTCGGACAGATAACAGACAAGTCTGTTCTTGAAAGCTTCCAGGGATGAAGCTCTCACAACCTCAGAAGGCAAGCTGTTCCATTGGTTGATTGCTCTCACTGTCAGAAAATTCATCCTTATTTCCAAGTTGAATCTGTCCTTGTTCAATGTTCATCCATGTCTGACCTCCAGGTGCTTTCGAAAATAGCTTGACCCCGCCCTCTCTGTGGCAGCCCCTCAAATATTGGAATACTTCTATCATGTCTCCCCTGGTCCTTCTCTTCACTAGACTAGCCATGCCCAATTCCTGCAATTGGACTTTATATGTTTTAGCCTCCAGTCCCCTAATCATCTTGGTTGCTCTTCTCTACACTCTAGAAAGAGTTTTTATAGCATGGTGACAAAAACTGTATGCAGTATTCTAGGTGTGATCTTACTAAGGCTTTATAGAGTGGTATAGTACATCACTTGAACTTGATTGTTTGGGGTAGCTCCTTTAAATATTAGTCTTCCTATTTGTTATTGTCATGAGACTTAAATTTTCTGAATCATGCTGAATTGAAAAGTAAACAGTAAACATTAATCTATATTCAAGGTGCAGAGCTGATCTCACAGTTTGTGTTATAATGTATTACCACGAGGTAGAGCAAAGTTACAAGTTGTGACCACATTGTAAAATGAGGAAAAATCAGGTAGCATGTTTTCTTGTTCACACATCTTATTAAATGGCTCATCAGATTCATAGAATGGTGAGACTGATCAGACTGTTAGTCAGAAAAGGATTATCAGACTTCTGATTCTTTGTTACCATGGAATAACATGGCTGTTCTTCTATAATGATCACATTAAGGAAACTGAGACTTTTAAAAAGTGAATAAATCCAAAGCAGTGTTAGCTTTGACATCCCCAGAGTTCTGATAAGCAGAGATTAATGAGGCATTAAACTGATTGGCTGGTTACTCACGTCAATGTCAGAGAGCCCTTCACACCTGTCAGCCCCTCCACACACATTATCCATATATGGAATTTAAGTTGCAACATTGAATATTGTCTGTGACAACTTCAGAAGCAGTAGAAAAGCAATCAAATCTGCAAAGCACTTCAAAAGGTTGCTTTGAAGCCATTAGATTTGATTCACTGCTTCAAAGCAGATCCCTACTTTGATTCATTCTTCAGGGATAATTCAGTCAAAGCTTCATTGAATTGAAGCCTCAAACAGCAGCAAACCTTCTTTTATCCTTGAAGTTAGTATTGAGCTAAATTCACATTCATGCCCACATTAATTGGTTTCTGCAGTCTTGTGCGTGCTGTGGTATCCTTTCTTAAGGAGTCCTCCTTAAATTCAGCAACTTTTAAAATCCCCTGTGGAGTTCACTGAGACTATGGTCATAGGGCAACTACAAAATGCCCTTAAAAAAACAAGATAATTTGGACCCATATCAGCCTGCATCCCAGTGGAGGTATGGAATGAAGATGACAATAATTATTCTTTTAGGTGTCCTTTGGAGCAAAGCTGGCTGAGGAATTCTGGGAGTTAAAGTCCACAAGTCTTTAAGTGGCCAAGGTTGGAGACCCCTGCTTTGTCTGTTGTTTTTTATGTGTATTTAATTAAATCATATCATTGTTTGCAAGCCAATCTGCAGTTCTCTTTTCTAGTTCTTAATTTTATTTTTTATTTTAGGATCATTCCAATCTTATTTTCCAACGTTATCTTCATTATGAAATGTGCGTAGAGAAGAGCATGCATTTCAAGTATGCATATGTTATTTGATTGTTGTTGTGTTCAATTGCTAACTCTGACTCTTCAAAAACCCCTGGACTATAGCACATCAGACCCACCAGAGTCCATCCAAGCTAGGAAGCCCTCAAAACAGAGTTTGGAGGGTGCTGCGTGCCCCTCCCATGCTCTGTTCCTTTTCTTCCTGAGCCCCAGAGGAGGCTTAGGGGAGCAAAAACGCCCCCCCCCCCCGAGGCTTCTCTGAGGCTAGGAAGCTCCCAAAACAGAGCTTGGAGGGGTGCTGAGTGCCCCTCCCATGCTCTGTTCCTTTTCTTCCAGAGCCCCAGAAGAGCCTTAGGGGAGGAAAAATGCTTCCACCCAAGGCTCTTCTGTGGCCAAGAAGCTCTCAAAAATGGGTGGGGGCTGCAAAAAAAGCCACGCCCACTCAGTCACATGGCCACGCCCACCAAGCCACGCCCACAGAACTGGTAGTAAAAGTTTTGGAATCCCACCACTGCCTTCTCCCAAGTAGCCTTGCAGCTCTCCTCTGGGTTTGCCTATATATACCCCACTTTCCTTGTCCTTGGATCAAGTGGAAGAGGCATCTGTTTCTCATCAGAGGAAATCTGCTGCACTATTGCCTGTCAGCAGCCAATCCTCCCCTGTGTCTGTGCAGGCAGGCACCTCCTCCAATGCCTGAGAGGCCTGGGACAGGCCCCACCCTCAACCCCTGACCTCTCCAAACATGCCAAGGGAAATGTGCCATCCTTTTGGATGGTCCCATTTCCAACTCTTCCTCCTCCTCCAACAAACTGGGCTCCAAAGCAGCCATGACAGGATCAAGCACGTTTTAATTTCATAGCAACAGTCACCATCTACAGTGATTTTGGAACCCAAGAAAATAAAATCTGTCACTGCTTCCATTTCTTCCCCTTCTAATTGCCAAGAAATGATGAGACCCAATGCTATGATCTTAGTTTTTTAAAAAATGTTGAGTTTCAAGTCAACTTTTCCATTGTCCTCTTTCACCATTATCAAGAGGGTCTTTAGTTCCTCTTCACTTTCTGCCATTAGAGTTGATGCATCTTTTATAGTATCTCACATCTCATATTCATCTTTGACCTTTTTAAGATTATGAAGATTATGAACGATTATGAATGATAAACACTTTCATTCATTCATTTCACAGTAAACATAGGAAAAGAGACTCTCAGGATGGTTCAATAAATCCTTAGATGTCAGGAAGAATTGTATAATGTATTTACATATGATAAATATCTGAGCATATATTTCAAAGAGGAATGTAAGCAATTCATCTTTAACTTTCATCTTTTGGCATGATCAGGAACCAGCCTTTATCAGCATTCCCTATCCTTCGGAGAAATGTAAAAGCATTGTGACAGATTAAATGTATTAAACACTTTACAAATGACTTATGTATACAGAAGTGGAGATGGAAGTTATCAGAATTCAATCATATATCTGTGGACAGAGCTTTAGATCAAATTTGATTGTATCCAGAATGCACAAAATAACAATGCAGTAACATTACAATCTGTTAGCACATATGTTTTATCTTATTCACCACCTTCTAATTCTTTTTGACCATCCAGCTGAAATGACTCAACAAGCACTTTATTTGTTCTCACCACACTGCATAATTACTACTGCAAACCCAGTAATAGTTGGAATTGTGACTGTGGCCTTGATTCTTCTTCCTCTCATTTTTGTCTATTTTGGTACAACTGATGAGTAACCTTGCTGCTTTTTTAAATGTGTCCTTATGTTTTTCTTGCTTTCTTTAATCAATTTAATCTGGCTTGAGAATGTTGCAGTTCTACAATTATTTATATTATAGAGCTTTCCAAAATATTCCATAATAGTTTTATTATGATTGAATATTGTATTTTGTTGTGATTATTAATAACCACGAAAGGGTTTGAGTCACCTACTTTACAAGATAATCTTCCAAAGACAGATACTATTATGTATTTGTTCAGAAATTCAACTCCAATAATAAGGATACAATAAGAAAGGAAGAAAATCTGTAAAGTATATGTTGCAGTACCTGGACATAGCAGAATAGAAGTGAAAGAAATGGAGAAAAATCACAAAATAAAAAGACCTGCAAACAGAAGTAGAATGACTCTGATAGAAGAAAGCAAAGTTAATACCAATAGTAATAGGCATTTTATATGCAATCCCAAAATATCTGGAGCACCACTTGAATGTCATGAACTTTGGCAAAATCACCATTAATAAATTGCAAAAGGCAGCATTATTTGGAACAGCTTATATCCTGTGACAATATCTTTAATATTACTAAACAACAACATTTGCCATGGGAAGGACTTGGTAAGTGGACAAAAATCCTAATTTAAACAAATCCAATCTAGCTGACTAGAAATAACCAAAATGGCTCCAAAATAAACTCCTTAAATAATGTCAAAGCCCAACTTCATTGACTCACATCTTTAATTACCAGTTTTTTATATATCACATCTTGTATTGTTCACATTAGGTGGTCAGCACAAAAGAAATAAAGTTTACTGAAGATGCAGAACAAAGCTTGTTTGACTTCTTATTGCATATATCTTAAATTACAAGGTATTTAATCTGATGCTTTTAGTGAAGAATGGATACATACCAATATAGTCTCCAAATGTCTAAGCTCAAAACTATTTATGAAAGGATGAGGACTTAATGAAAATGTTCCAGTTCCAGAAAATGTTCCATGATATTATTTATGAAGAAAAAGAAAGGTCATATCAATATGTAAAGTCATATTTGTATTTAGTATCCTTCTCATTGGTCCTCATTGTTCACACAATTAACTAGAGCATACAAAACATTTGCTAGACCAATACTTGAATACAGCTCATCAGTATGGAACCCGCATTACGTATCTGATATTAATACAGTTGAGGAAGTCCAGAAATATTTCACAAGAAGAGTTCTCTACTCCTCTAATCATTGCAGAATACCTTATGCCACCAGACTTGAAACTCTAGACCTAGAAAACCTAGAATTATGCCGCCTTCAGTCCAATCTAAGTATAGTATATAAAATTATATATTGCAATGTTCTACCTGTCAATGAATACTTCAGTTTCAACCATGACAACACAAGAACACACAATAGATACAAACTCAAGGTGAACCGCATGAAACTTGATTTCAGGAAATACGACTTCAGCAACAGAGTGGTCAATGTCTGGAATACTCTACCTGACTCTATGGTTTCTTTCCCAAACCCCAAAAACTTTAACTTTAGACTGTCTACTATTGATTTCACCCCTTTCCTAAGAGGTCTGTAGGGGGCGTGCATAAGTGCACCAATGTGCCTACCATCCCTGTCCTATTGTTTCTTTTTATTTTTCTTATATGTATCCTTTCATGTATTCGTAACTATGTTTATACTTATACCTGTTATCTTATAATCGCTTGACATAATAAATAAAATAAAAATAAATAAAACAATTAGAAGTAGAGGGACCTCTTACTCCATTTTTGTCACTGATTCACATCAACCTTAGTCCCATTGCCATCTATAAGTAAACTTCCAGCATGCAAATAGATCCTCCATCTGATTTTTCAGGAATCCTGAATTATTTGAGTTACTCTGTATGCATAGCAAGTTCCTTGCTTTTATCTATCTCTGCAGTGAATGGATAATGGCAGAAGGAGTAAATTAGGAAGATATCATTAGTTAATGTCAGAAGATGAATATTTGCTTTCTCCTCCTGTGAACTTGAAAAGAGCTTTTGTTTCTATGTTTTCTAATAATATTCTTTTCTTATGTATCTTCCTTGTGAATAAGTAAAAAAAATTATCCACCATTCTTTGTGCTGAGAGAAAACTCTACAGCCATAAAATTTACTGTTCCCATGACAATAATAGCAGCCATGCAGGGCTGCTAGCATTATTTGCAATGTGCTGGGCATGTCAACGATAGAGGCTGGTAGATTTCTGGGGTTCTTTCTTTCTTTCTTTCTTTCTTTCTTTCTTTCTTTCTTTCTTTCTTTCTTTCTTTCTTTCTCTCTCTCTCTCTCTCTCTCTCTCTCTCTCTCTCTCTCTCTCTTTCTTTCTTTCTTTCTTTCTTTCTTTCTTTCTTCTTCCAACAACTTTTATCAGAAAAACACCCATCACTCTTTTTTCTTTACATTGAAAACTGGGGGAGGAAATGGGTTTTTACAGTTTAGCTGTCTGTCAAAATTCATGTTTGGCACAAGTGGGTTTTTTTTTAATCTATTCAAGCTATTAGCTGACAGACATGTTCCTTTGATTCTTAGTGCTATTTACCAAAGATTACTGGACTTGTTTTCAAAAGGAGCCTAAATGACATCTCACATATATGGAGAGAAATGTACAATTAAGCAGTAAAGAGAAAGCCATATATTTTTTTCTGCTGATTCATACAGCCTGGTGCCACTGCCTAGTTTGGACTGGAGACCTGGTGGGTGTAAGAGGAAAACCATGCTACACAGAAATTGTGTTTATTTCTCTCTAAAGCAGAATCTGGACCTTGTAAACAATGAATATTCTTCAGTGGCCAATAGGTACTGGGATTCTTGGGGTTACCTAATTGCATGGACAGATTGATTACTGAACGAGAACATAATTTATCTGTAGCCCAAATCTATAATAAACCAAAGGAGAAAACATTATTTTAATGCCCATATAGCCAAGGAGTCTTAAAATGTCGAAGTTATGGGCTGGGGATAAACGACACAACAGAAAAACAGATTGTTGGGATATGTTTCCTTTGCAATTAGATGCAAGCCAGGAAAGATACAATTTAACAGTGGGAAAATATCTCCAGAACACTAACATCTCTCTACCCATCCATTGAGACATATTCACGCCAGGAATGGGATTCAACCGGTGTTCCTACCAGTTTGGTGATTATGTTTTGCACATGTACTACACCTAAAGTTGTGCCACCTGGACAACTGATAAGTGCTGCACATGGGTGCGCAGCGTTTAAAAAAGCACATTTTTATTGCTTTTTCAACCTCAGCTGTGCTGCGCAAAGCAGCTGAGGTTGAAAAAGCAGGAAATAAAGGTCATGTAAGAGGCCAGGCGGGCGGGTGGGCCAAACAGCAGCAGACACAGAACTGATTCTGTGCCTGCTACTCTTCAGAGCTACTGATTCCATAGAGCCGGGCAGAACCGGTAGCATCCCTGATTCACGCATGCACATACATACACCATTATATAAAGTAACTAAATTGTGAATCTAAGTGTGGAATCTTTTAACTATTTCCTTTTTTTAGACAGCATAATATATTAAACCAAGCACCTGACTATGGATGCAAGAAGGGAGTAAAATGTGATGTCAAAGGACATATTTTAAAGGATTTATTTTTCCTTTTTGTGCTTAATATTTGTCTTAGAGAAATCAGAATGATTTAAAAAAAAAGAAGTTGAATAATATAAAATAGCAAGCTCCTTCCTTTTTTTGGTTAGCAGTATACAAGAGGAGCACAGTGTGAAGTGACATGAAAGAGGCACATTGGATGCTCACTTTAATAATTGCTAGAAAGGAACAATCTAAAAGGAACCAGACTGGAATACATCATGAAGGATTAAATTATAGATTATAAAAACCTCTTTCCATCGCATCCACTGTCCTCTTCATTTTTAGCTTTAATTTTATTCCTTATGTCCAAATCTGTTTAACTCATGTATTTCCCCCCACTTGCTGCTAAACATATTCATTTCTGTTAAAATTCTTTTACTTGGAAAACCTTATCTCAAGGTTTGCATAGTTCTTCTGAAATCAGATCAGTAGCTTGGAGTATAATATTAGTCTGTGAGGTCCACTTCAAGTAAATCTTGCAAGTATGTGACAAGAATAGAGAAACTGATTCCATTTCATCCATGCCACCCAGTCAGGTTATAATTAAAGACATTTGAAAGTTTCCTAACTCCAGGCTTCATGTTAATCACCAGTTCTCAGTGAAAGAATGTAGTTAAAGTTAGAAACATTTTTTCCCTTTTTTGGCATGTCAACATGATGTTAAGCAGAAACAGCAGAGAAAAGCTGTATGTCTTAGACTGTTACTTAAAAAAAAAAAGAGCATTTGATCACCATAAATATTTTAATAGTTAATTTCATTTTTAAAAAATCCATAAGGTTTTTTTGAAGGAAGAAATAAACAGCTACAGACCTTGTGGCAACTCATAATATGCCAGTTAACTGCAGTTCACAATCTTTTTCTATATCTTCCGGAACTATAAAGATGTGCAATTGAAATTTGGTACTAAACCACTCAAGCTCAGTGTATCTATATCCAGCTTCAGGACCTCACAGACCCATCAGCAGCAGCATTAATTCAACAACATGTAATATTGTTAACCACATTGTCACATTCTAGCACTCTGGTTGGACACACTGACCACCACATTCAGAACTCTGAAGAGCTTGCTTCAAGAATCAGGGTCCTGAAACTGGATATAGATGAAACTATATTATTGTTTGATGTCTCTGCATTCTTCACTAGCATTTCTACTACTGATGCCCTAACAATTGTTAGGAAAAGATTAGAAGATGACAATACTTGACACCCTTTACCATAGAACAACCACAAGCCAGACCAGATCTGCTCTTTTCTGGACTTGTATCTGAACAACACTTACTTTACCTATAGAGGTGACTGATACAGACTGAAACATAGTTGTGTCATGGGTTTTCCTTTACCACCCATTGTTGCCAGCCTATATATGGAAGAAGTGGAGAAGAAAGCACTCAGCTCCTTTCAGTAGATAGCACCAACCCACTGGTGGATGAAACTGGGTTAAAATCAAGATTTAGGAAGTAATTGTCCTCACAGACCATATAAACACAGTGGATTCAGATATCAAGTTCATCAGAGAAGACACTAAGAACAAAGGGCTAGGGTTTTGTGATGTTCTAATTGGATCCTATGCAACCTAGAAATAGAGATCCATAGGAAACCCCCACACAGAAATAAATACCTGCTCTTTGAGTCCCACCATCCACTTCAACACAAACTAGTAGTCATCAGGACACTACATCACAGGGCAGAAAACATCCCCATTTCCACGGATGTCCAAAAGAAGGAAAGCAAGTAATAGAAGACAGCTGTTAGGCCTTGGGCATCCAATTTGGGCCTTTATTAAATCAATGTCTGAATGAAAAAAAAGGAATGGCAGACAGAGCTGAGACTCAGTCAATGGAAGAACCTTGTCATTCCTTATATGACTGGTGTATTGGACAAAATGGGTATTTGGAAACCTTTACATACCTCTGTTCTTTAAACCTACCAATACTCTGAGACAAAAGCTTGCCTACTGTAAAGATTATACATCAAAACATGTGAAGAGTAATATAGTATATACAGTGAGAAGTGTTTGGAACTCTACCAGGTTCTAGAAACCAAGAAGCCTATAGGAGGTGACCAAGCTGAATCTAAGTGTGGAGTCAAATGCATCACCAGTTTAGAGTGACTGCACCCTGTAAGAGCCATAAATCCAATCCCCCCTTGAAAACTATTGATTCTTATCAGACCATTAGTAGATCAAATTATTGTGCATAGGCAGCATGAAATAAAGTGCTTTTGAAATCTATCCTGGTTCCTGATTTCTTGTCCTGACAGGCTTTATGCAAGAGGATGGCCCAGTACAGAACAACCAACCCCACAAGACCAGAATCATCAGTAAGCTTTCATTTAAAAACAAACAAACACTCTTTTGTGGATAGGAAAGATAGATGGTTTGAGAGAGTAATGAAGGAGTCCATTTACATGAAAATGGAAAATCCTTCCCTCAATAGAAGTGGAAGCCTCTGGACACAATCTGTCCTCCATTTTTTTATACTGCTCTTGTACCAGTCACCTGGAAATTCCCTTCACAATGCTGATACATTGTGACCAGTGATGGGATTCACATTTTTTTTACTACTGGTTCTGTGGGCATGGCTTGGTGGGCGTGGCAGGGAAAGGATACTGTAAAATCTCCAGTCAGAGGTGGTATTTGCTGGTTCTCCGAACTACTCAAAATTTCCACCACCAGAAATTCTCCAGAACTGGTCAAAACCTGCTGAATATCACCTCTGATTGTGACAGTCTAGATTCTTGGGAAGAACTCAGGGTTTATGTAGGCCAAAACTGGCTATAGAAATAGCAGCTTGACTGCATATTTTTGTGTATATAATAATACTTTTAACACCATCAAATTACAGCATATACCTACCATATTTTTCAGAGTATAAGATGCACTTTTTCCATCCCCAAAAGTGGATGCAAATGTCTGTGCATCTTATACAGTGAATTTTGCTGAAGCCCTGCCCACCTGTCAGCCCCCACCCTTTGAGCTCTGCCTCCCAGCAATTTGCCTCCTTGCAGCAAACAGCCTGTTTCAGTTTCCACTTTAGTTTCAGCACAGCCTGACTAGCACAAACAGCTGATTGTCAGCTGGATCAGCTTCCCAACAATCAGGCTGCATGGATTGCCATTGCTTATTGCCGACTCTGCATGCTCCATTTTTGGCCTCTATATGCCCTGTTTTCAGCCTCCGCACAGCCAGTTTTCTTCCCATTTTGATCCCCATCACCCATAATGGGGTAGAAAATGGGGTGCACAGGGGCTGAAAATGGGGCGTTTGGTGGTTGAAAACAGGATGAGGAGGCCGAAAATAGACATGCAGAGGCAACAATAGGTTACGGCAATCTCTGCAGCCTGAAACAGCTGATCATTGGGAGGCCAATCCAAACAACAGTCAGCTGCTTATGCTAATCAGGCTGTGCTGAAACTGAAACAGAAACTGAAACAGGCTGTTTGCTGTTTGCTGCAAGGAGGCAAATTGCTGGGAGGCAGAGGCAGAGGCAGATTTTTTTCTTGTTTTCCTCCCCAAAATCCAGGTGCTTCTTATACTTCAGAGTGTCTTATACTCCAAAAAATATAGCATATAGACTTGCAAATAGAAAACAAAATGATTATGGCAAAAGAAAGCAAAGATTATGTTAATAGTATTACGTGACTGATACAATTCCAAAACATCTGAAGACCATTTGAAATAATTGTCATTGAGAAAATCATGGGATTGGAAAGAATCTTGTAGTCTAACCCCCTGCTTAAACAGGAGTCCTTACACTTTCCCAGACAAATGGTTGACTAATCTTTCATTGAAAATTTCCCACAACTCACAGTGCCAGGAGGCAAGCTATTCCATTGTTTAATTGTTCTCCCTGTCAGGAAATTCCTCCTTAGTTATAGATTGAATCTTACTTAGATGAACTAATCATACTCATTAGTTCTTGTCCTGCTCTCAGATACTATGGAGAATAAATTGACCCTATTTTCTCTGGGAGAGTCCTTCAAGTATTTCAAGTCACCCCAAGCTTTTTCTTCATTAGGCTAAACATACCTATTTTCTGTAGCCGTTTATCATGTGATTTAGCCTCCAGACCCCTTATCATCTTTGTTCTCCTTCTTTGCACTCTTTCTAGGGCCTCAGCATTTTTTATACCACAGTGAACTGAACTGGATGCAGTATGTAGTGTCAATAGTGCACTATAGAATGGTACTATCACTTTCCATGATCTTGATGCCATCGCTCTGTTGATGCAAGCCTAGGACTTGCATTAGGCTTTTTGGCAGCTGCTGGCTCATACTTAGGTGCCATTCAACAGAACATCTAGATCACAGGTGTCAAATTTGCAATGTCGTCATGTGATGTACCATGACTTTTTCCCCTTCATTGAACTGGAGGTGGGCATGGCCAGTGTGTGATGCACCCAGCCCATGGGCTACAAGTTTGACATCCCTGATCCTATCACAGCCAGTATTGTTGAGCCAGGTACTGCCTATTCTCTACCTGCGTGTTTTGCTTTTTTCTGCCTAAGTATAGGACTTTCTTTTCTCACCACTAAACTACATCTTGTTGGATGGGACTTAATGCTGTAGTCTGCCAATGTCCTTCAGAATCTTGAGTATATTGTACAAGAGGTTAAGCAATTGTCCACAGCTTGATGTCATCTACAAATTTGGTGAGCGCCCCTTCAATCCCCCATCTAGATCATTTATCCCCACTGCATGTTTCTCTCCATGTGGATGTAGTTCCCTGTAAGACCACATTCAATATCTTTGGTCAGCCAATTACAAATCCATCTGGTGATCCAGTCCATCCCACGTTGTTCTATCTTATCAAGAAGAAAGCCTTATCATATCCCTTATTGAGGTCTAAGTATACTAAGTATTTCATAGATCCACTAAATTAGTCACTTTGTCAAAAAAGACCACAAGGTTTGATTGGTATGAACTGCTTTTAACAAACCTATGCTGGCCTCTAGTAATCACCTTGTTCATTTCTAGCTACTCAGAAATGCACTGATTGATTATCTTTTCCAGTATTTTTATAGTTGTTGATGTCAAGCTGATTGGTCTATTGTTTCTTGGATTTACTTTTTCCCTTTTTGAAGTTTCAAACTATACCAGCTTGTTTCCATTGCTCATGGTGCCCCAGGAGCTCTGAAAAATTTCATTCAGTATTTCTAAGATCACATCACCAACTGGGATGTAAACCATCTCATCCTGGAGATTTGAACTTGTCCAACATCACCATCATCAGTTGCAAAAACTTTACGTGGAACTGCTTACATCCTGCAAAAATACTTTTAATGTTATTAAAGATTAACATCTGTCTCTCCCTGGTCCTTGGGAAGAACTTGTTAAGTAAACAAAAATGCCAAATTCAGTTTAAACATCTGACTGACTATGTGACTAAACAGAATAATTTATTAAATGTATAATCCATCTGACTCTCGGTAACTCTACACGGTCTCCTGATCATAGTCTTCATCTGCTATCCTGTTAGGAGCTGAAATTATAAACAAGCTTATCATAGGGTAAAATATGTTAAGCTGGACTGTCTACTCTTCACATGACCCTAGCTGAAACTGGGTATTAAAGAACTGAAAATAATTTTAAAATCCATCTTTCTCCAAGTTTTATCCAGTTTATAGATTTTTTTGAATCCATAAATATAGCATATACAGTATGTGCATATATGTAATGCATAAATTCACTTATGGGACTTGTGTACATAAGTGTACATAATTATATTACATAAATTCACTTATGTGCTGTAATATTTCATAATTTATATGAATTTTCCTATGAAACACAGTTAATTGGAACTTCAAACATTAATTTGAAGAACCATACTACATCTTACATTCTATCTAATATTTGTTGCAAATCATTAGATTTTCAGGCAACAAATAGCATTGGCCTTGTTTACACATAAATTATGTGTACAATAAATGTATACCATGCACAAATGTATATAGAGATATGTCCCACTCAACACACCTATAATATAATCAAAAACATTCATTATACATTTTCCATAAATGTATTAAGGAATCTGGAGATATCATTTACCCTTATTTGTTTTCTTGCTCAATGTGAAACATTTATGAAACATTCTATGTGTTTTCACATATGTTTTCTGGTAATCATGTACCCCTCTATAACCATCAATAAATGGGTACATAGATATTAATTTGTGCTATCCATAAAAACTTTGATCAAAGTTTTCATGTTTTTTTTCCAGTATAGGCTATTATCCATAGTTATACATAGGAACTTAGAATGTAAGCAGTGCTAGAAAATTTGAACCCCTGGCCTATCTAGACTGCGTCTATACTCATTGTAGCTAACCAGTTGTAGAACTAGCTAATTAGGTCTAAAAGTGTGGTTTATATATGGTAACCTTAGAATAACGAATAGCTGGATCAATTGTTGCACAGTGGCATAAAGAAAAATATATGGCATTATAACAGACAGGAAGCAGCAGGTGAAGCTAGGCAGAATCACATCTGTTACCTGTACAATTAGCACAGGGCTCCCCCAAGATGTGTGTTTTCTCCACTTCTCTTCTCCCACTATACCAATGACTGCATTTCAAACAATCTATCTGTTAAAATCATGAAGTTTGCAGATGACACAACAGTGTTTTGTCTCATTTGAGACAATGATGAATGCACATACAGACAGGAGGTTGTACAACTTGCCTCATGGTTTAACCGGAACAATCTGAAACTGAACACACTCAAACCACAGAAATGGTGGCAGACTTTAGAAGAAACCCTCCCATACTACCACCTCTTACAATACTAAACAACACAGAATCAACAGTAGAGACCTTCAAATTTCTAGGTTCTATTATATCACGTGACCTAAAATGGACACTTAACATCAAAAACATCATCAGAAAAGCACAACAAAGAATGTTCTTTCTGCGCCAACTCAGAAAACTCAATCTGCCCAAGGAGCTGCTGATTCTACAGAGGAATTATTGAGTCTATCATCTGCATCTCTATAACTGTCTGGTTTGATTCTGCAACCCAACAGGACAGGCACAGACTTCAAAGGATAATTAGAATTGCAGAAAAAAACAATTACTACCAACCAGCCTTCAATCGAGGACCTGTATACTGCACAAGTCAAAAAGAGGGCTGTGAAAATATTTACAGACCCTTCACATCCCGGACATAAACTGTTTCAACTCCTTCCCTCAAAACAACACTATAGAGCACTGCACACAAGAACAGTTTTTTCCCGAACTCCATCACTCTGCTAAACAAATAATTCCCTCAACACTGTCCAACTATTTACAAAGTTTGCACTACTATTACTGTTAATCTTCTCATCATTCCGTCCAACTTGTGACTGTATGACTGTAACTTTGTCGCTTGTATCCTTACTATTTATATGGACTGTTTCCTAGTATGTTTTGATTGCTTATTGTACCCTATGACTATTATTAAGTGCTGTACCTTATGATTCTTGACTCTTGACAAATGTATCTTTTCTTTTATGTACACTGAGAGCATTTGCACAAGACAAATTCCTTGTGTGTCCAATCACACTGGCCAATAAAAGAATTCTAATTCTAATAATGTTTGTAGATTTCTAACAAATACAATAATAATATGCATTAATAAATAATGCATTTCAGGATTTCGGTCCTGACCCACTCAAGTTTGATTTAGTCTTGTATCCCTTTGAGGTCAGTAAAATGAGGATTGTTGTGGGCAATTTGCTGATGTTTTAAATCGCTTTGAGAATGCTCTAAAGCATAATGGAGTGGTATATACATCTAAGTGCTATTTCTATTACTACACACACACTCACACAATTATATACATTCAACAGGCAGTAATTAGAAACATTTTCTATGAAAAATGGAAGTAAGAAAATATGTATTTATTAAATTTACTGCTTTGTTATCTGCTACTGTACACCTTCTGTGTCTATACAGACACCCAATTGATTTAAAACTTGCAGTTATCTAGAACTTTATCCAATAATGCTATCACAGCAAAAAAAAACCTTCTTCATAGAATGACCCAGGTCAATTCAATTAGTCTGCAGCCCTGACAATGGATTCATGCTGCAGTAACTGTAATACTGGCAGAAAAGCAAACATATCACCATAAATAAGAAATTATATCCCAAGTAAGCTCTCTGAGTGTGTATAAAATCTAAATGAACTTTTATATCTGCAGTACTTCTGTTTACCTTAAGAAAATAATAAATTCAGCATTTTGGAAACCAATAAAAACCATGTGGAGAAGCTGCAGAGCTTTGTTGAAAAAAATAAAAGCTAAATATGAATTGTGAATTGAAAAATTAAGTCATAGAAGTATTAAAAAAATCTTCTGCTTTGGAACATTTCATACTGTATGACTAGATTGCAATTCCCGGAATTCTTAGCAATGGCCTTACTTGTGGGAACATTCTGAAAGTACAAGATGATAACTTTACAAGCAGTAATAGTTCATTGAATACGTTGTGGAATGCACACAATGATCTCTAATCATTGTGCTTGAAATAGATGTGTAGGAAAAAGTATTCAGATTGGATCCACATGATGAAAGCAGGGCTCTGCCACTTCTGACTTTGTATTTTCATAGGAATTAAATTTTTAGATGCTTATATTTGCATCAGTGCACCAGAATAGTGTTCTAGAAATTTTAAAATCTGTTGAAATCAGAGTGATATGTACATTTTCAAAAACTAATTGATAAGTGTTTTAAGGAGAATGGCAAAGTCACGCATGACATTGGACAAATGTGGCCTTTTTTCACAGTGTAAAATGTAAAATACAAGAAAAACCCTTATTTCTTTTTATGTCTATGACACTTTACCATCATCAGTGGCAGATTTACAGTATATTAGCCAATTGTGTTTCCACTAATATTAGCCTTCTATAGATAGGAAAGTGATACAGAAGAATGTATCAAAGATGTTTACTACAAGGACAAGAACAGTTGAAGGTAATCGTATGAAGTTTCCATTCAGTTTTCTTCTTTCTGGCCATGTTAAAAATATATAGGCTTATACAGGTTATGCGACTGGCAACAGTCAAAGCAGTGATGAATGAAAAATAGCCTTGAATGAGAAATTTCTCCAAAATGCTGAAACCAGTATAGATAGCTGACCACCATTACAAAGCAGTTAGGGATTTAGAACCATATTCATTTGAAGTTTAGAATTTTTTTTTAATCTCATGCTACATATATTCCCTGCATACTATTTCATTTATTTCTTTATCAGATAGTCTTGCTCATTTTGTTGTTGGGGCCTTTGGGGAGGGCAAGTTATCTCCCCACCCCCTTCCCTTCTCTTGTGTTCCAGTCTTGCACAGAGTTTCCTCACTGGTTTTAGTGAGTATTTTATGCTTGCCTATTTACATCTCTTAATTTTGATTGCTGACTCTGAAATTCACAAAGGTCTGTTCCAACATCTGTTCAGTATAAATCACAACAATATATTCAACCACCAGCACGAATATTATAAAAGGCAAAAAAGGCAGTAAAGCATGTAAACTACAAATAACTAAAAATCTGTCAATAATTTCAGTGACATGAATCTAGCAAAGTGTGTGTGTATGTGTGCGTGTGTGTGTGTGTGTATTCAGTGGCTTTGCCAATATATTTTTGTGTGCACATATACTACGTAGACATAGTCACACACATATTTACAAAGCCACTAAAATTATTGCCAGATTTTTACATATACCTCTATCCTCTCTCATCTCTATTTTATCTCTATGATCTGTTCAACACAAAATTTGAAAAATAATATCTCTTTTTTTGTGGGTGGTAATTGATTTTCTTCTTTTTAATGCCACATTCTGGAATGTCACCTTATGATGAAATAGATGATAAATAACATAGCCTGGAAAATTTTGTTTGTTTCAAGAAAAGTCTTGGCACAAATGACAGTGATGGCCTTTTAGCTTTATTCTTAACTGATTGGGCTTTTTATTATAGCATACTGTACATTGTGAAATTGGTTGAGTACATTTATTTCATTAAATTAGTAGAAATAACACTGAAAATGTTTCTTGAGACCAATGTAAGATGCCATTTTTCTATACATTTGGGTTAAACTACTGTAGATCATACTGTAGGCATTACTGTCAATGAGAATTGCAGAGGTTCAGTGCTTTCAGAGATAAAATGAAATTTAATGTTCCTATTTTTGATGCTTTGCTGGTTTTCCCTGTCATGCAAAATTTAAAAATATAGAAGAAGCTTTCCTTTACTCTCTCTCAGCATAAACTAAATACATAAAATGGAAAAACACTAGGCCTGCTGACTCACTATCTGATGATAGTTCATCTCACTAGACTTTTCCCTTTATATTCCCCTGTGAGTATACATCAGAAAGCATATGCCTAGATGGTCTACACAGTTGGGAATATGTGATAATTTTGTGAAGATTGCTTATTCATGCACAGCTACTCTATCTTCTTACTGAATGAGTAGATTTTGATTAAAGGGCTAGATCTTTTCCCACACGTGGAGGAACTGATTGAAAACCACTGAGTTTTATTAAAAGTCTGTGTTTAATTTTCTTGAATACATGAATACATGAAAAGCTACAAAATTAGGTCTCATGAGAACTTCAGAGTTCTAATTCACACGAAACATTCCATATACATGCTAGCATATACATAAAATTATGCTATTATTACCTATCAGGATAATGCTATGACAAGTTATAAGTCAAAGGAATTCATTCCTGAAATACATTAGGAGGATATATAACTAAACATCATCTATACAAAACATTCACTATGCCTCTATATACCCTTAAATCTGAGCAAATCATTCTTGCTATCTTATATTATATCAAATATTTCATTCTGTTATTCAGACCTCTCACCTTTTGTTTATTAATTCTATTGAATCATGATGTTACCCATCTTTCTATTCCATTCAATCTGTTAACCCACTGGTTTCATAATTATGTCATCATTCATTTTCTCTATGTGACCAATATTTAACAGTAATATTAAAAATTAAATATGTAAATTTTCACTAAACCTTTTATTTCAGCTTTTTTTTTCACCTTCAGTAATCAGTTCAACTATATGTCCATGCAAATCTTTTCATAGTTCAGGCCCAATCACTATCATACGTTTTCTCTCAGTGATTCCTAGCACTGCACTCTTCTGAAGAAAGAACTGTAATATTGTTCCTGTGATCTGTTGGGGCAGTTCTGTCAGCTTAGGAATTATAGCCCTGGGTGTTCCTATGACTATCAGGACCACACCGCTCTTTACTTCCCATGTCCTCTTTTTTTCCTTCTTCAGGCCCTGATATTTCCCCAGTTGTGGAAGGCCCACAGAATCTTAGCACTTCTCAATATTCTGTGGAATCTCCCATCTGGACTTGGGAGAGTCTAGCCTATTTTCTGTGTAGATGTTCCTATGTACACAATGCCACTTTGTTGTGTCATTCAGTGTATGCTGTTCCTTCCTATATCTTATACCATGTCCTTATGTGTTGGACTGTCTCTGAGGCCTCTCTGCACAGTCTTAAACCCTGTAATCCCTTCCTTTGGGGTATGGTCAGGGTGACTATATGGAACTGAGTATTTACTGGCCGGATGCCTTTCCTGCTGTCTGTGTGGAGTTCAGAGAAGATTTTTTCTCTTTGTGCCCTGTTAGAGAAATATCTGTCGCCTGCCTAGGATTGAACTCTCAACCTTCTGAGATGGAGGTGGATGTCTTTACCCCTAGGCCACACTACTCAAAAAAAGTAAATCTTAGTGATGCTATGAAATTGCTACCATATTTCTAGCCAGCCTTTTGTGGGTTGCACATTGCAGGACTATGGAATTTATGGCTCTTAATAATGCTGGATTCTATCTGTCATCAGTCCATTAAAAATAAAAGTCAGGAATTGCATTTCAACACCATTTATTTATTAATTTTCTGTTATTTTCTATGATTAGAGAAAAAATAGCAAGAAAAAAAAAGGAACCAGTCCTCATAAACATTAAGAAGACCCATGCTTGATCAGAGCAAAAGCCTGTCTATTCAGGGTTTTTTAAAAAGTATCTATGGAAAGTTCACAAGCAGAAGATGAGTAAAAGTTAATCATCTTTTTCACATAATGCTTCCAGGCATGCTATTTATATGGAAATCAGCACATTAATAGAATTATCTCCACGAATTTGCCCCATGGACTTTTAAAGTCACTCAAGCTACAGGCCAGCATTCCATATCATTTCACTAAGGTGATTTGTGTTGTGTTTTTTGTATTACCTGAAGGAGGGGTTCCTTCTATACTTTTCAATATGATGCAGAATTTTATATCTTTATTTTGTGTCTTCTTTTCTGAGTGTTTTTTCCTAAGTTATAAATTCAACTTTTTTACATTTTTCCCTTGTGTTTTCTATCATTTCTCCTTCTGCAATATTTCTCTTCAGTTACAGTTATTAGAAGCATGTACTGATTTTTAAATTTAGGAACATATTTCTCTGAGCAGAATTATTTGTAGTATTAACAGTTTGACTTCGGATTGTTTTTTTTTTTTAACTGGTTTCCAAAATAGAATATGATTTTTTTTCTTGCTCTCAAACATTTGGACAATCAGCAGAGTTGGCCATCTTTCTGATCACTTTTTACTCCAGACATTTATAAAGAAATTATAACCCATTGTTCAAGTTTCTTCATTGTGAAAACTATCTCTGAGTCCCTACTTAGGGTTTTTCTATTCTTTAATCAGTTACTAACCCTAAAGAAAACCTTTAAAATTTCTATAGCTTCCACCAAATCATATTTCTATGATTACAAACATGAAATGGAAAAATCAGTGCTATGGAATTTTCTATGAGATTTGAAAGAATATGTGTCAAACAATCCAGGAAAACAAAACATGAAAGATATATTTTTGCTAAGTCAAACCACTTACTTATCTATTTAAGTATTTATACATTGTCTGTCAATGTCTTATTCCCAGTCCTTAAAAAATGTAAAAGAACTAAATATTTGTCTTTTTGAATGCAAAATAAATTGAGTAATATGAAATATTTGATTTTAAATATTAAGACATTGAAATTAATTTTAAAGAATAAATGCATTTTCATTGGAAATAAAAATTATTTTTAATACTGGATACATAACAAGAAACTTATAATGGCATTCAGAGATATTGTTGAGGAATGGCAATGAGACTTTGAATTGATTATGTCACTTATATCTTCTTTTATGAAAAGAAGAAGCTCTTACATCAGAAGATGCTATCACAGAAAAAGATTTAGAAAAAAATTATTTGACATGATTGTGGAGAACAATATGAACAAAATTTATCACATATACAAAAAATGGATAAGTCTCTAAAAATTAAGAAGGAAAAAAAAATGCCAGTTCAGGTAAGCAATTGTATTTTTTTTTCTTGCTAGTCTTACAAAACAGGCTTGTTAAAGTTTTTGAAAATGTCTTAGTAAAGGACAAATATAATTTCAATGGATTAAAAACAAGTTTGATTACATAAAAACATTTATAAAGTTGGCTTACTTAATCAGGGTTAAAATTGGATGTGTTGTTATTTGAAGAGGGGCTTTTTTCTGGACTTGCTGATATCTGGACTGGAAAAGACATTGTGTACAGAACTTGCCTGCAACTTAACAGTTGAGTTATTGGTGAAGAATTTTATATCTGTTCACTACCGGAAAGCGAAGAGCTAGTTTTTTAAGTATAAATTAAGCTTCAATTTCTTACTCCTTGAAGAGATAATAAAACTGTTTATGTTTATTGTAATAAGGGTGGGAAGTTACTTTCTTAGGTGTTTTCCCCTTTCTTTTCTCTTTACAGTTTTTCGTTCTTTTTAGATTCCTCTTTTTCTTTTTAATTTATATTATCTTTTATTGTAATTAATTTTTTTAAATAAAATATTATTAAAAATCCTTTCTATTTTATTTGACCTTCTGTGAGAAAACAATATATATTCCACTGGGTGGTTGTGAAAAGTTTGCTAACTTTTGAGCTTAATAATCAAACCCTACATCAGGGGTGTCAAACTGGCAGCCCAGATGCATCATGCACAGGCCATTCCCACTCCATCTCCACAAAGGGAAAAACATCATGATATGCCATGTGACAACAATGTGACATTGCAAGTTTGACCTGACCCCCCATGGCTTACATGAACTGAAATCCTGAGAAACAGATGATTGAAAATCTAGAATACTAGAGTAACTTTACTCCTGATCTTCTATATCTTTGAAACAGTTTGGAGAATACATGAAGTAGTAAACAACTGGAGGAGACCAAAGATTTTCAATATCTTTGAAAAGCTGGAAAGATGACACTAGAATCTGATCTCAACACCTAGGAAAGTTGTATGACAGTTCCCAAAGCAATTAATTTTAAGCATTTGAAAAAATGCAATGATTACCAGAGATCAGCAGGGATTTGCCATATTAATTCTATTTCATTTTGATTGCATAACTTCCTTAACAGATTATGGGAAAGCTGTGGTATAATATACTTTGACTTCATTAAAGCATTTGATCAAGTACCCATTGTTGTAATTTAACTTCTTAATAATAGCCACTGGATCACTGTTGGAGGACCAGATGCTCACATTTTCAGAATCTGACCTTAATTAACATTTATATATTCATAAAGCAAGTAAACTCATGACTGGATAAAGTATTCACATAATGACTGGCTGATGTATTGTATACATTACAATACATGAAATGAAGGCATATATATAAAAAAACTACAAATGAAAATTTATTAACACACTTGTTTACCTGCAGATACATTATTTTTCTTTATCTCTCCTTGGTTTTTTCTTTTCATTTTTTGATCCTTCACTGTCTACATGCTGGTTTAGTTAGCAGTAAGGCTGCTATCTACAACAAAATCAGACAAGGAAACTAATTAACTATGGATAATCTAGATTGCTAGATGTCAACTAAATTGAGGGTACCAATAGTTCTTCAATTAACTTGGGTCAAATTTAAGTGGCTATGATTTTAATATTTTCATTTTCATCAATGATAATGATGTTGAATAGTTGAATGGTTTAAACTAGAACTACTTTTGCAGAATTATAAGATATCCTGAATCTATAAAATGGGATAACACATACATTTTCATAAATCAATTAATTTATTTGGTAGGTTCCTCAAGTTTATAGTGAATGCCTTCCCAGGACTGTGGCATTCATTTCTATACTTCATTTTCATATGGTCATCTAGAATTCACAGTTTTGCACTGTGTGTGCCTTGGTTGCCTGGTAACAAAGTCTTTTCAGTGATTTGTTACAGACAAAGCTCTGATAGAGAAGCAGGGATTATTCTAAGATCATCCTTGCATAGCAGTTTAATAACCAAATTTTCTTGAATATATTCAGAGTTTGCTAGTTTAAAATTGATATATGTAAATGTGAACACTGTTATTCAAATTGCTTTAGTACCAGGTACAAATTTATTGGAAATGTGTAATTTTTGCAAGCTCTGGTCTATGAACAATGAATTAATGACTCTAAAAATGTCTTTTTCACAGAGAAAAGCATTACCTTTTGAATCTAGCACCTGAAAAACATTGTATATCTTACATGCTGGGCTGTGAATGTTAGGTTGTTAGCAAAATAGAGTCATCCATCCAAGATTAAGTTTGCAGACATAAGAACTTCTGAACAATCAAGATAGTCCTTTATATCCTGCCAATACCTGCTAGCACATGTAAATAAACCATAGTGGTAGTCAATGAGCATCACAGGAGTGAATGAACACAGTCCTAAAGATAAGATTAAACAGACACACATGGCCAAACACAACACAAGCACTTCTGTCAAATTATTAAATAACTAATTCATTAAGCCATAGCATTAAGCCAAGAAGCTGGCTATTTTTTGTGTAGTCAGTATAGTTAGAATAATTGGGACCAGCTGTAATACTGTTTGGATTCTGGAAGGAATCCAACATTACTTAAAGGCAACATAACTATGCAGATGTCGACTGCAAAGAGAAACACTATATTGTAGAGTTGAGTTCAAGCTGTCCTGCTACACATGGTTTATTAGAGATGGATCAAGTTCTGTCCAGCTTGTCTAATAATTATAAGCCAGCTGCAGCAAGCTAGATTTAGAACTGAGTGATGTAAACAAATCTTTTTGACTTTTTAAATACATATTCTTTTGTGAATAGGCCTTACCCAACTATATGCTCTTTACTTATTTTTTTAAATGATCCTTTCAAATTTAAAATGGATGCATTATATTTAAAAGAAAGTAGAAAAATGCTGAACATTTCCAATTTTTTTTTACTTTTGTTCAATATTTTTAGATGTTTCATAGTTTAAACATTTCTTGTAAGTAAAAATGTTGTACACAGATATTCATAAACATGTATACCTTACTATATAATATTGCAAACTTTACAGGAGAACGCAATGTATATTTTATGAATGCATAGAATGCAATTAGTCTATGCATCCAAATATTGAAATAACATATTGGACAATGGATGGATTATCCATAACTGAACTGCAATTGTCATTTTTGTATATTTTGGAATTACAGTCCTATTAAGTGATTTATTGTATCAAAATTGAGAACCAGAACAAGGTTGTGTTTAATAAAAGACTGAAAATTAATTGATTTGTTTTTAAGATTGTGAAATATTTTTATATGATTCATTGTAATAATGAATTACTAATAACCAAAACAATATTTGTATAAAATAATTAAAATAATAAACTATTCTAAAAATATGAGTTTCAGGTATACTTGTAAAAGAAGAAACAGACATACTGTGATCTCCAGAACTTAAAATTACATTTAATGTACTTACTAAGCTTTCGTCAGCCTCTGCTGACATGTCAAAGTATTAAACTACCATTACAGAGATCTCTGCCTTTATATATCATTAATCAATTTAACACTTGCATGCATGATAGTCCCTTTCAACTGCCTCCCATCAGTAATTAGCTCTGCTTTTTTTGCTTCCATCATGTTGGTCAAAGGAGGCTTATCTCGTGTTTTTACTTCCTCCTGTGTCCAACCCAGCCTGGAATGCTTATCTCTAGGAGGTGATGTTAGCCTGCCAACTATTGCAATTTGTTGCTTTGCTTATGGCTTTGTGGTTGGCCAGCTCGTTCTTCATTATGCCTGTCTGCTATAACTTGAGGCAACTCTGCCAAGGTCCTCTGTATTTGGATAGGCCTGTCCTAAGTGTTTCTGAACAATTTTTCAAGTGCATTTCATCCCAGTCTATTGACATTCTCAATTCCAATTGACTACATGTCTCCTCTGGTGTTTGATCATTTCTTCTTACATTGATTGGCTATTAGGTTCTGACAGCTTCCTTCGTTCCTCCTCCTCCTCCTCCTCCTGTTTGATTCAACAATGCCAAATAAAGACCATGAAGTCCATTAAAGTCTTCTGGTCATGATCTTTTCCTCCTTTTCCACCTGAACATCTCTGTTCCATTCTTATTTCCTTCTAGTGGGTGATATTTTCTCTTTCTGCTCATGCTATGTGAAGCATATTCATTTTTCCTTCTCAGCATTCATAGTCATAAATATGAGTGGTGTGGTAGCCTAGAGCTGGAGCTCTCACATCACAATCAAGAGGCTGTGAGTTCGATCCTAGGTAGAGGCAGATATTTCTTTCTTTGGGCACAATGAGAATATATCTACTGAACAAAACTTCACATTGGTGACAGGAAGGTCATCTGGCCAGTAAACATTCCACTCCATTCAGTTGCCTAGACTCTGTCCCACAAAGGATTATAGGGTCATTAAAAGAAGATGATGATTCATAGTCATAAACATATGGGAATTCTACTTCCTTGCTTCTATGAACCTGCAGGTTTGTTCATCAAAGTGTTCAGTGTTCAAAGTATTTCTTTGTTTAATAATTATAAAAATGGTACAATAAAAGAGAATGGCAATCTGTATTAATATCAATCCATAAAAAAATGGGATAGAGGTTTGAAGGTGTGCAAATACAAAATCTACTGATGTAAGTACCAGCCTTTTATACTATTCTGTTTAGCCTAGCCATAATGCTTACATCTTCATCTGAGCAGCTTATCAAAGTAACATAATTAATCTTCTGAATTTAATATGTTTTACTAGTTGGCTTCTGACCTATAATATATTTTATGTTTGCAAAACATTCAGATTTGTCAAGTAGAAAGGCCAAATATTAACAAATAGCATCCCAGTCATACGTATGTTTGAAAAGTCTTCATCCAGACACTTGATGTTACTTTGCATGATTTTTCCTATTGAAAATAGGACTTTTATATAGGTTAACATAGAAAGATAAACTAAGGAAGGAACTAAAGGCCCTTTATACTATTCCTAAACACATAAGCTTTCAATTGTTACAACAGCATGTGATCATGAGGACCATTATGCATTTTACTTTGAACTGTAGCAATTATCCAGAGACAAACATGCTAAATGTTGAAATAAGAAATCTGCATGATTAATGCACAAAATAAATATGTAGCCGTACAACAGTATGAATTCATGAAATCATGTTGTCGTTACCTAGATACAGTGTTTTCATATAAGTGTATGATCTTATGAGGTCATTATAAATACATCTAATTTTGGTGCCAACCCAATTTTATGAATGGTGGTATTGGTGTCTATAATACGACTCAAGATATCATGGCAATGTTAATAGTTGAATAATTATTAATAGTTTCATAAAAATCCAATATGCAAAATAAGCATGTTGCATAGAATGGGAGGGAGAGAAGAAGGAAAATTCATAAATCAGGACAAAATGGGAAGGGTGGTTTTGAAGTTGCTCGTCATCAGTTACAAGTGGTTAGTTGAAGATGAAATCAGTCAATCAGAAAGCAACATGAATGAAATGTTATTGAAAATTGATAAAGTTGTACCAATAGACAACTATTGTTTTTAAAGTAAATTAAGAATCCCAAAGCATAAATGCATAAATTTTAATTGCCTAGCATTTCACATGTCCTCCTTTGGATATGCAGTTAAGAAATTAGTCTAAACTGTCTTCTGTGTACTGCTTGTCTCATTAGGATCAAGGCCAAGATCCTAAACTCCTTGAATATCTGAAGATTTGAAAAGTGATAAGCAAATAACTCTTTCCCGTGACAGGTTCATAGAAAAGCATCACATAGAGAAAATAAATTGTTCACAAGCCTGTCATTGCTGGCTTTGTACCCTTGAAGCTGTAGATTCAAAAGTGTTTTACTTTAAAAAGCTTCTTCAAATTACTTTAAGAACTAAATATTCTAATTATTTATTATTGCCATCATCTCAGCTGTATATTTCCAGGGCTTCATTACCCAAATTACTGGGGAGAAAGATATCATTGATTGATCAATGAATTGATTAATTTGATTTATATGGCCACTTCAGATCTGGGACTCAAATCTGGGATTCTGGACAGCTCATATAATTAAAACAAACACACGTAAAGATACAAAAATATAGATATCAATAAAAACAACCCCATTAAAACAAAATCAAAGCAGGTTAAAACTATAATAAATCATAAGCAGGGAAGTGCAAGTCATATACCATTCTCACAGGCTCTGAACCAAAGAACTGTGAAATAATATTATTTCCTTGGTCCTGGGCAATGCTTATAGTGAATAGATTTTGCAGTTCCTTATTCCCTGGCTCCCTTATTCCCTATTAGCTCCATGTAGAAGATCCTGGTCTTAAATTCTGTGTGCATCTTTTCACAAGCCTATCCTTTTTTTGTTTCTCATTCTTCTACTCTACTTCTGTGATAGCTTCTTGGGATATTTTTTTTAATTCTGCTTCCGTCCTTCCTTCAGCCTCAAGAGTCCTTGCTTCGTTCCACTCAATTCTATAACTTGCTCACCGTATACTTTGGTAATCCTGGCATTTTAGGTAAAATAGAAACACAGCATTGTTTTATGTTGGCCTTACTTATGTCTCAAATCCAGTAGAATGGATACCCCTTTTCCATCCTGAGATTCCATATTACTACACATTCATATTCTGCATATCTGTTTTGAATGAGTTTTGTACCCCAATCTAATTTCAAGAATTCAACATACCATCATGACATTTCTTTCTTTGAATTTTATTCAAAGCAGACCGTATATTAATAAGTTCCCTGGCAATTTTTGTTGCTGTCATTGTTCCTTTTTGGTAGCAAGGGCTATATGCAATTAAAATTTGAGTGGGAAGGTGAATAAAATATTCATTATGAAAGTATATTTACAACTTGTTCCTGAGCATGAACAGATAAAAAAAAAGGAAAGTATTGTATTGTTGCTAGAGGATAAATATATTGGTCACGATCAATGACTAAAATATGCATATGGGTTCATTATTGTCAGCAGATTATAGGGGTCACTTCATTATTTAAATATCAACAAAGCCTCAAAACCCCTTTCAACAAAGTATTTGTTAAGCATTCTAGTTTAATTTTGAGCTAAGCTTTCAATTCTGTTAACATGTGCAAGTAAATTCTGTATATCATTTTAACCTCTTTCACATGCACACATACAGGAAGAGAGAGGGGGGAAAGAGGGAGGGAAGGAGGGGGAGAGAGAGAGAGAGATGCAATATTTGTACACAAGCAGCTTAATTCGCCCAAATTTTTATTTAACAAATTAAAATCCATTCATGAAGAACCCTTGATCTTATGTCCTGTGTTGTTAGGTTAAACACTCTTCTTTTACCCTCTAACTTTGGTGCAAAGTTTTCCTTTCAAGATTCAGCAAAAGGAGTTTTACAATTGCCCTCTGGTGCATTGTTCTTCTCTTTTATGGCACAAGTGGTTCATTAAAGATTTAAATAAAGTAGTCTCACGGCTGTCTGTACAAAGAAAGTGCCAGCTGTGCAACTTTTAAAATATATTTTAATTAAATAAAAAAGGGACGAAATCCAATCAATTTCTTAATACAGTTGAAGGAGATTATCATTGGTGAATAGAGTTTTTGGACCAAATTCACCTATTCCTGAAAATATACTATTTGCAAACTGAAATAAATCGTTTGAAAAGGGTTTCTTGCTAAATGATTTGTAAATGATAAGTAAAATTTACTAGTACTGTCTGGCCATTCTTTATGGACCAATGTCCAGGGTACTTTTTGTCAAGCAGCATTAACATAACACTCATCAATCACACTGAAATTTTGTGTATTCCAATATGAACTATAATTTGGGTACTAAACAGTCAGTAACCCCTAAGAAATTATGTTTATATAGCATATGATTGGTGTAATTTATTAGAGGAATGCTTGAACATCGCCACTGTAAAGCATTAGAAGTCTGCACTCCGCCCCACCAGCGGTGGCAACCTCTCCCCCTTCTCCTCTTTTATTCTGATGCTTCTCTACTCCTCCAAACCTGGAAAATTTACACTGACACATTTTTATGTTGTATTTGTTGCTGCTGCAGTTGAGTAATGAAAACCAAAGGGAAAGAAGTTATCCTGAAATGGGATTGTAGATAGTGTGTTCAATGTCCTTTAAACCCTTTAAAACCGAATCCTTTTGTCAAATCATGTGAGCAATGGCTCTTACATTCTAAACCTGCTATGGCTGCTGGAGCAGTTTATCATGAAAGAATAGAAAAGAGCCTCCGACATATCAAGAAAGAAAGGGATAAAAATGAAAGAAAAATCCTAGACTCACTGACAGCACATTGTGTAACTGGGACTTAAAGAGGCTGCCGTTAAATATATTTCATAATATGAAAAGACAGCCTCATTTTGGCCCCCTCGTCTAGTGGGATCAACCCTGTCAGTGCCATTTATTTGCAATCCCTCATGATTTCTGCACCTCACAATTATTTTGCATAAAAATGAAGCATAAAGGCATCAAAAC
The DNA here is from genome assembly GCF_049901715.1 of Pseudonaja textilis. Taxonomy (NCBI): domain Eukaryota; kingdom Metazoa; phylum Chordata; class Lepidosauria; order Squamata; family Elapidae; genus Pseudonaja; species Pseudonaja textilis. Next base: position 27,304,585 of record NC_141995.1, on the reverse strand, counting down.
ACCTGCTTTACTGACAGCCTGATTAATGCTTTGATTTATTTCTCAAAGAGAGACTGAATCTGCTGTTTCTGGGTCCTTGAGCTGGTATATCATTCATCAAAGTTTGAAGGTCTCCTTTTCCCTGTCCCTGTTCTGCAGCTCTGTTCTGCCTCTAAGTTTTGTTAAATTCAACTTATCTGGAAATTAAGAGTTCAGTTATATTGGCCAAAGTATCACCATTAAATTATGAAGTTATACCAAATTGCTTGAGTGAGAGTTTCATGTTTTCCCAGGGTTGAATTTCTCAGTGTACAATCTACAGCTCAAATTCTTTAGGAAAAACTGGGCAGGATGGAAAGTACAATGTACTCTTTTCCATATCTGAAAACATTGACATTTGACATCTATTTTTTAGTTGACTAAAAATTCTCCATCTGTCTGACTGTATGTATGCCTGCCTGCCTGCCTGCCTGTCTATCTATCTATCATCTATCAATCTATCATCTATTTTTTCCCTCCCTTCTTTCCTTTGTTGGAAGTTAAAACCCACCTCTGTCCTAGAAAAATGAAATATTTTAGGATATACTGAAAAGGCAGAATATTTCCGCTAAAAGAGAAGTAGAAACTCAGAGAGACAGAAACTCACCCCCCCACACACTTTTGTTAATGGGCCGTTAAGGCCTGGGCCAGTCTATTCTACATAACAAAGATCTACCTCCTTCAGGCAGAGAGTCATTTCATTGCCCTTAATTGCATCACTCACCAAGTTTCAACCAAACTTAGCACACAGATAACCTACAAAGCTAGCTATGATCTCTGACCATCAATCAAACATCAACCAACCAGGATACTCTTCCTGTTCCCTGGGAAGTTCAAAGCCAGAGAAAGTATAAGACTCTCAGCATCTCTTTCCTTTTTTCTTTGCCCAAGCGCTCCAAGGCATGTGATCCTGTCTTTCATTAAACCATCTTTCCAAACAGCCTCCATGTTTCCATTGTCTTTTTCCCCACTTTGAACTCAACCCAGATAGACATTTCTTCCAACACGTTTTCTGCCTCTCTCTGTATGTCTCTGTCTCTTAAATAAGAATGCTTTCAAGGAATTACACAGAAAACCACATTCATGTCAAGCTCAAAATTAGCACACAATATGTAAGATAATAATAGCACTACTATAAAGTGTACCAAAAATAAAATAGTAATTAACTTGGCCGATAAGCTTTTTTTTATTTTTTAGAAAAAGTAGGGTTTCTAATCATGTCTTTTGAAATCAATGGTACAAACGAACAGCTCAAACTGTGCAGAGAAGGTGTTTATGCAATATGGGTTCTAGCATACATGAGAAAGTGTGAAAGGACACATAGGTGTTGAGGTGTATATTTAATAGATTTTATTTTTTTAAATAAACTGACCATTTTAAAAATAAAGCATCACTGCTAATATTATTTTTCTAATATTCATTCCATTACTATCATTACTATAACAAACATTTTTAAACTATTCCATAAAGATTCACTATTTTCTGCACAAGACAAGAACAAAGAACAGCTTAAGAATATGATAGAAGAACAAAGGAGCAAAACATTACTAACAGAATGACAAATATTAAAACAGTGCTAATGAATGTGTTAGTTCCTTGAGAAACAAGAAGAGTTATTGTATGTATTGGCCTGACAATTGATTAACTGAACTTATATGCCATTCCATTTCCAAAGGCTTTGAGTAGTTGTGAATATTAAGGCAATACTGCAATAGCACTGATACTGAAATTCAAATTACATAGCAATCTTTACTGTGATGACCTGTACTATAAAGATACTGAGAGGCATGTTATGGTATGAAATATACACTGCTCAAAAAATAATATGTGTGGCCTCCACGTGCCTGTATGACCTCCCTACAATGCCTGGAAATGCTCCTGATGAGGTGGCGGATGGTCTCCTGAGAGATCTCCGCCCACACCTGGACTAAAGCATCCCCCAACTTCTGGACAGTCTGTGGTGAAACATGGTGTTGGTGGATGGAGTGAGACATGATGTTCCAGATGTGTTCAATTGGATTCAGGTCTGGAGAATGGGCAGGCCAGTCCATAGCATCAATGCCTTTGTCTTGCAGGAACTGCTGACACATTCCAGCCACATGAGGTCTATCATTGTCTTGCATTAGGAGGAACCCAGGGCCAACCGCACCAGCATATGGTCTCACAAGGGGACTGAGGGTCTCATTTCATTACCTAATGGCAGTCAGGCTACCTTGGTGAGCACATGGAGGGCTATATGGCCCCCTAAAGAAATACCACCACCCCTTCGAACTGGAAGCACAAAACAATTTGTAAACCAACCGGCACACTGGATGTATATTTTTGGAAGATGGCCTGATGTTTTTATGTTTTGTTTGTTTATGTTTGTTTTAAAAACCAATAAAAATTTAATTAAAAAAAAAGAAATGCCACCCCACACCATTACTGACCCACTGCCAAACTGGTCATGCTGGAGGATGTTGCAGGCAGCAGAACGTTCTCCATGGTGTTAGGTCTGGGAGGATGAGTCCAAGAACGGAGACAAGACTCAGATAGCAACAACAGCTCTTTATTAGTGACTTCAGATCTGAGCGAAATATCCCAGCCGCAGCTGGCTGCGGCTAGGCAGCCAATGATGGCGATTTGAGCTTGCCGCGCTTGGCTGGGCCAATCGCGGCAGCCCATTTACTAGCCAATCAGATTAGCCTATGGTGGCCAATCACGATCCGCTATTCGCGGGCCAATCAGAGTTGCAGGCTTTCGAGCCTGCTAGTCTGGAACACATGGCATCTCCAGACCTTGTCACATCTGTCATATGTGCTCAATGTGAACCTGCTTTCATCTGTGAAGAGCACAGGGTGTCAGGCAAATGCCATTCTCTGGCAAATGCCAAACATCCTGCACGGTGTTGGGCTGTAAGCACAACCCCCACCTGTGGATGTTGGGTCTTCATACCACCCTCATGGAGTCTGTTTCTGACCATTTCAGCAGCCACATGCACATTTGTGGCCTGCTGGAGGTCATTTTGCAATGGCAGTGCTTCTCCTTGCACAAAGGCAGAAGTAGCGGTCCTGATGCTGGGTTGTTGCCCTCCTATGGCCTCCTCCACGTCTCCTGATGTACTGGCTTGTCTCCTGCTAGTGCCTCCATGCTCTGGACACTACGCTGACAAACACAGCAAACCTTCTTGCCACAGGTCTCATTGATGTGCCATCCTGGATGAGCTGCACTACCTGAGCCACTTGTGTGGGTTGTAGACTCCGTCTCATGCTACCACTAGAGTGAAAGCACTGCCAGCATTCAAAAGTGACCAAACCATCAGCCAGAAAGCATAGGAACTGAGAAGTGGTCTGTGGTCACCACCTGCAGAACCACTCCTTTATTGGGGATGTCTTGCTAACTGCCTATGCTTTCCACCTGTTGTCTATTCCATTTGCCCAACAGCATGTGAAATTGATTGTCAATCAGTGTTGCTACCTAAGTGGACAGTTTGATTTCACAGAAGTGTGATTGACTTGGAGTTACATTGTGTTGTTTAAGTGTTCCCTTTATTTTTTTGAGCAGTGTATAATGAAAAGGTATGAAAATTTTTGTTTAGAAATGTATGTTTAGCACTTCTTAAGACCAGTGATATGAAACACAAAGATCAGAAAACAAACTGTTGATGGTTAAGCTCCAAAAGTGTTTCAGCAGCATCTGTTGGAAATAGAAACAGGGATAAGGTGGAATCTTGTTTTGATTCATAGAATTTATTTTGATTCAATAGTGAAAGTTGTAGGAACTTTGAGAGAGGCGGGTGATGGTAGTAGGATTCATTATAATGAGGATGGCAACAGTGGCCTCGTGTATTTGTAGATGGTGCTCTGAAGTGTTGCGCATAGAGGGTTTTGGAATGTAGAGATTGGTATGTGGAAGTGGAGGAGTGTGTAGACAGAAATGCAACAGGGAGACAAGCTTGATAAGCTAATTGAGAGGCTGGAATTTGTTGAAGAAATAGAGAAGTGAACAAAAAGAAAGGCTGAAAGCAGGAAGAGTTGGAAGGTGAGACGGAAAGAGCAGAGGAGATGGATGATTTATGATTGTGTGGCTTCCCTGATCTTCCCCTGGACTCCCCCTGGATTCTGGCTGAAACTAAACCCTGGTCAGAGAATCCAAGAGTCAGCAGCTGCAGCTCTGTATGATGGCATGGGTCATCTGATGGAGGCAGAGCAGACAGAAGAGACAAGCTTCACTGGTCTTTGTTGGCAGCTGGGCCTACTCATGTGGTTAATAACACTGTGGAGAGTGGCAGGCTGCTGTTGCAATTTCCTGAGGTTAACTGGTGAGTGGGAGCTTGGAACTATGAACTTCATGACACATTGTTGGACTATACAGCTGCTAAATTTCCAGTGCAGAATAGCAGGCCTTCTGGCTACTTTTCTGGCTACTTTCTGCAATCTTGCTTCTGCAATCCTCTGAATGTTCTGGAATTGGGCCTGGGAAGGATGTTTTGGGAATCCTGGGCCCGGAAGGGATAGTTGAGTGAGAGGCGAGTGTGTTGGCCCCTTTGCCCTGGTGAGAGCTGGAGGGGGAGAAGAGTGGCTCCCTGCTTGGTGGTGAGAGCGATTGGGCAGGATGCTCTTTGTGCATTGAGTGGATATATTCTGAGGTGTTGGAGATAAAGGGGCGCCGGATGTGAACCCTTTGAGGCAATAAGGAAAGGGTAATGTGAGTTGAGCGTGCTGAGAGCAAGTGCTATAGTGCCTGTAAGGTTCACCTTGCCCCCTACAGTTTGTCAGTGGGAGGAGGTTTTCCCCTTTTTAAGGAAGAGTGTTAGGGATGGGGGATGGAATGGTTCTCAGGGAAGACAGAGAGGGCAACCTATTTGTTATGCTTCTGTTGGAATCTGATTCTGAGGGAGAGGTCAAGCAGCTGACAGAGAGTGGGAGTGTGGCTCCAGTGGCTGGGCAAGAAACTGGGGAAGGGCATAGTCCAGGGGGGCATTCAGAGGAAGACCCAGGGCCACCCACTCTTCATCCTATGGCACGCAGGGAGAAATGGAGAAAGGAACAACATGAGTTATGTGTTTTACAGGGGAGGAAAGGGTCCTGATCCCCTTCATTAGCTGCAGCTGGGAAAACTGCTTAAAAAGGCAAACTATGCACAGCAAAGTTGCTAGAAGCAAAGCATGCATTCTCTTTGTTTGTTGAGGCATATCTGGGTTCTGGCATCATCCCAACTGTATGTGTTTCATTATCTTTTGGAAGTCTGCAATTCTTTATCCTGCCCTGTCTTGTTAATTGCAGCAGCGTGGTTTGTGTTGGTTTTTATTTATAGTTTATATGTACTTTGGGTTTGGACTGAGTTTCTTTCCTTTAAAGATTGTTCTTGGGAAAGCTTTTTTTCCAGCCGAAGATAGCTGGACATTGAAGGTCAAGTTGGAGGTATTAAAGGACTTTACCTACTTTTGTGACTTTGTTGCTTTTGTGCCATACCCCTTTGGGTCATCACACTATTTCAGTGGTGTCAGGTAATGAAAGATACAGGAAGCAAGGGAGGGCCTGGCAGGGGGAATATGACCTCAGTGTTTAGTACCAAACTCATATTCTATCCCATTGCACTCATTTCGTTTACCTGGTCAGAAGAAGCCCTGGTCTTAGGGTGCTGCTTTTAAATGTCATATCAGACTGCAATAAGGCTAGTCTTATAGCTGATTTGATCCTCAAAGAGAAGGCTGATCTGGCTTGTAAAACCAAGACCTGGCTGGCCCGAGAGGGACGCATTCCCCTCATAGACATGTGCCCAGTGGGTTATTGAGCATGACACCAGTCTAGATGTAGGACCAGGGAAGGGGTGTTGCTGTTATTATCAGAGAATATCTAGTAGCCTCCAGTGGCACTGCTCCACACGTGCCTGGCTGTAAGGTCCTGTTTCTTATATTGGACTCAAGGGATCAGGTGGGATTGCTGCTGCTGTATCAGCCTCCCTGCTACATGACATGTTCCCTACCTGGGCTCCTAGACCTCACCGCAGGGTGGCAGTGGAGTTCCCCAGGCTTATAGTTCTGGGGGATTTCATCCTGCCATCACTGGGGGTGGGGCTGGAGGTATTCTGAGATTTCATGGAAACCATAACTTCCATGGGCCTGTCCCAGGTCATCCAGGGCCTGACTTGGAATAGTGGTCACCCACCCAATTTGGTGTTTTTGTTAGAGCAGTGCCTATGTGACCTGGAATTGGTCCCATTGTTATGGTTGGATCATAGCCTGGTGGCAATGAGATTCTCTAGAGCTGTACACACATCCCCATACACACACACAGGGTGGCAGGACCTATTAGATTGATCTACCCCCATCAACTAATGGACCTAGCTGGGTTCCAGAAGGAGCTGGGCATTATAACTGCAGATCTACTGTGCAGTCCAGCTGAGCTCTTAGTCACTGTTTGGAATAGGAAAGTGAATGAGGCTCTGGATAGGATTGCACCCATGTGAATTCTCATCACCTGTAAACCTCTCTGTGCCCTAATGTATATAGAGGAACTGAAAGGGATGAAATGAATGAGGAGACATCTAGAGTACTGCTTGCAGAAGATAAGGGATGAACCTGATTGAACATGGGTAAGAGCTGTTATTAAGGTCTACCTCATAGCAATTCATGCAGTGAAGTGTAAATACTTCTTCACACTAATCACATCAGCAGATAATTGCCCAGAGACCATCTTTAAGAGGAGCCACCTCCTTCTGGGGAAGGAGGCATTTGAGGTCCACCTGAAGGGACGCGCTGAAGAATTTGCTCAACTTGGTTCCCAGTTAGATGCCGGTGTGGTTGCGGGTCCGGTGGAAGCCCCTGACGCAGGTTCTTGCCCTGTTATTTGGGAACAGTTTGACCCTGTTGCTCCTAAAGAAGTGGACAAGATCCTAGAGAATATGCGTACAAGCATTTGTGTTTTAGGCCCATGTCCCTCCTGGCTTGTGAAAGCTTCCTAGGCAGGTGGACTCTGGTGGTGATTAATGCTTCCTTATGGGAGGGCGCACTTTAAGGAGGCTGTTGTCTACCCTCTTCTTAAGAAACCATTGCTGAATTCTACCCGGCTGAGTAATTTCAGACCTGTCTCCAATCTTCCCTTTTAGGGAAAGGTTGGTGAGAAGGTGGTTGAACGGCAGCTCCAGAGGCTTATGGATGAAACGGATTATCTCGAACCCTATCAGTTAGAATTCAGGCCTGTATTTGGGACAGAAATGGCATTGCTCACACTTTTGGATGATCTCTGGTGGGACTGGGATTGGGGTAGTGCATCTATCCTTGCTTTATTTGAGTAAGGATCTATTGGACCACTACTTATAAGTCAACTATTTGTTGCACCTCCAAAAAAAGTCAACACAGTCCTGTGCTGAGGAATAGCATCAAAATCAAGGGAAGTAACAGTACATGCGTATACACACACACACAGACACATACACACGAGATACTAAGGCCCCAGAAAAAAATGCAAAGAAGAGCAATAAAGATGAGAGGAAGTATGGGGGCCAAAACCAGTAAAGGGCCATTAAAGGAACCAGGTATATTTAGCTTGATGAAGATGAAATGAAGAGAAGACTAAGAGGTACATGAGAACAGCCTTCCAATATTTGAAGCCCTGCTATGGGAAGATGGTGTTGATTTATTTTCCATAGCATCTGAGGGCAGAACAAATAAATGGAAGCTTGTCAGGAGGAGATCCAACCTGGAAATAAGGAGAAATTTTAATTATTAAGCAGTAGAACAGATTATCTCCCAAGATTGCAGTAACTCCATCACTGTGTATTTTCAATAAAAGATTGTACAACCATTTGTCTGAGGTGAAAAGAAATCTTGCATGGAATTGAACTATAAGATCTCCAAAGTCTGTCTCAACTCTATGATTCTATGATTTTTTTAGCATTTTTCTATTAAGGGGGGGTGGGAAATCTAAAGTTGAGCTTGACTCCTGCATGTAGCAAACTGGTAACAATTCAAAAGTTGTTTGCAACTGATTTCTTTCAGATTATTTCTTTAAATTGAATTCTGGATATCCTGCTGGTCTTTCCTTCAAGCATTAAGATCCAATCAAAGAAACCAAGAACATGCCAAGCCTGCCAGTTTGGATCAGCCAGGCAGATACAATAGGAAACTGGCAATCCCTAAACTAACCTGATTCAATGCTATACCAGGCTTTGTAAATAGCAACTATCATATTGAATTGCAGACACACAAACTGATAACCCATGCAGCTCACCAAACAGAAATGTTACATGGACATACCAAGGAATGCCCATCCCTACCTAAACCACAGTAATCTGTGCCAAAGTAGAGCTATATTCACCTATTTAATTCGGACTGCAGCCTATTTTTTCTGCTTTGTAGAATTATTTTCAAGCAGCTCTATTCTATAATGCATTATTAAGAGAACATTATTAGAGTTTGAATAACAATTGTCTTGCAGGTAGTACATACAGAACATTGAACTAAACAAGTAAAATGTGCTAACTTTTTGATCCCAAATAGTTTCTATGTGAACTTGTTTAAGGAACATATGCTTATCTGTATATTCAAACTTCTTCAGATGGTTTCTTTAACAAAAAATGAAACAAGGGATGGGAAAATGTTTTTATCTTTCAGGAGTTTAAAACAGAGATAATGATATCATGCCAATATAAGCCCTATTTATAAATATAGATTCTGAAGGATATGAATATAAAACATTCATCAACAAAAAGGCCAGATTTACTTTTAATATCTCCATAGGCACTGACCCAGTACAAAACTTCTGAATGTCTTTTTCTGAATGAGATTAGGAGCACTCTTACAGTTGAAAATCCTGTTGCATATAATATTTTAAGAACATTTATCCAAATAAATGAAAAATATTATCTTTAAACATGGTATAATTTGTATGTGAGTATATTCAATTGCAATGGAGATGGAAATAAATAGCTGTAAAGAGTAACAGAATAAGTTCTGGATCCATTGTGTTGATATTCTGCCCAGTGCAATGATAGCACAAATAGTTAATATTTTAATTCGTGGTGGCTCATGATGTTTTTGTTGTTATCACTGTCTATTCTTGTGCTATAGTTGTAACTTTGTGTCAGACAATAGCAACAATTGGAAGAAGAGATAATAGCATGAAGATTTTGAAATAGGGCTTTTAAGGCTATCAAACACGCCTTTATTTTGTTATCATACATTTAATGAAAGTTGTAGCGGTACTATTTTGGCCCTATCTTAGGTTTGCTGCTAAAATAGTCATTGCATAATGTGCATCTATCTTCTACTATCCAGCTATTAGCCTTGATGCTCCTCAAGGCTATTATAACTTACCAAAATGAATGGACTGTTTTGTAGCTTTATTATTATTATTGTCTTGTGGGTTCCTGATTCTCAATAACATCAAGAAAAACTTCCTTTCCAGAATTTAGAATGGGAGAAGCATCACTAAGCAGCTACAATGCTTTTGTTGTTTTAGAACAGGATTATATTTAAGGGGGAAAATAGTATAGTTTACATGAAATAAGCATGCTAAGGTGGTAAAGAATTTTAAGCAGGCACATTTTCATCTTCAAGCCTTGTCATTTCTTATGCCTATAATATGTATATATGTGCATATGTGGTTTTTTTTTCAGCAAAATAACATTCAGGAAGAAAATATTTACAGAAAGTTAGATGGCTTGAGGGAAAAAAGCATACCATGAAAAACATAAAAATATTTCCAAGTTGATGCATTAAGTTCTTATTTTATATCAATCCATAATATTTTTAGTTAAGAGAGAATCAAGGGAAAATTACTGCTAAATTGGTAAAGTGAAGAAGGAAGCATGGACGCAAAGAATAATGCTACCTTCTTCTTTTGGCGGTATTATTCTTTCGCAATTCTTCTTTGCAATGTTCCTTTATTAATGGATCAGAGAAGTCTATTAAGAATAGGGAAGCATGAGACACTAATACACTCCATCTTTTTTCCATTGAAGAAAATAAATTAAAGCAGGCATTTTGATAATACAGCCATAAACTTTACATAACATCTATAATCAACAACTGTATCAAATAGGTAAGCAAAATATAAAGGTAAGAATTCTTTAAAGTTCTCATCTTTATCATTCCTAAGATGCTATGATTAGAACATCTAATATTAGTTTGAATGCAAGGGTTACTTTATTTGAGGGTAGACCTGTCAGTAACTAAATGAAATACTCTCATTCCCACTTTTTCCCACCAAGGTTTTTAAATATGCTACCAAGTGTCAGAAAGTGATATTTAAAGAAACAATAATATTTTTACCTTTTTGATCCTTCGCACTTACATGCCAAAATCCCAGACATAATCCCATACATAATAAGGATGATTATGAAGGATATTAAGGATATGCTTAGAAATTAGTGCTAAAAAGATGTAGTTGAAAGAAGTAAAAGAATTGTAGAGAAAAATTATACTTTATATGTCATTTTCCCTTAGTGAAGGCTAAGGAAAACAACAGTACATATTCAATAATTCATGTTCCTTAATTAAACCCCACTGAATTTAGTTAAATGCAGTTACTAAGGTTGTCTAAGTCAACATTTTTTGTTAGAATCCATGGTCCTGTGTGCAAATTTATATGTGATGTTTACCAAAATGTTATAACAATCCAAAGATATACCTTTAGATTGGATTTTCTGTCTGAGAACTTCTAAATAAATTCATACAATATCTAATGAATAACTACATATTTAGACAAATTGAAAAGTGGCACTGGTGATTGAATCTGGAATTTAAAAAAATAAACACAAAGCGTAAGCATATCTTACGTGTATAAGTTGGTTCATAATTATTCTGTAAGTGCAGCTTTATATTTAGATCACTGTAAAGTGCATGGATTCCTATTATTATTTTTGTAAACATTACAAGTACTATTACTAGGCTTTGTGGCAGTAAGATTCATATTATTGCATGCCAAAGTTTGTTTACATATAATAATAACTTTTATGAGTTATACAAGAGAGGCAGAATTACATTATATCATATCCAATTCTCGAAACACTATTTCAACAAATTTCTTTCATCTCACATTCCTTAGTCCAGAACTTGTGATTCAAAACTAAACAAAAAACCCTGAAACACTGGTTAATGTGATCAATATGAATCTAATTTAAATGTAGGTTAGTTAATTCATTATATCAATTGCCACTTTCCTATCATCTCCTTGTTCAATTTTTTTAGTTTAAACTTCTCTTCTTTTTCAATCTTGTCTGCTACTTAAAAGTTATTTTCCTCTTTGTTCCCAAATTCTTCTATCCTGTCTTTTTCCTCCATTTTTTTTCTGATTTAATATGTAAATATTAGCACATAATATTTTTAGTCCTAAAACTATTGCTTCACTTCTATTTTTTAAACTTTATCAATGGTATGGTGATTTTAACTATTGGGAAGTTCACAGAAAGAAAGACTAATCACTTTTCTTTCCCTTCCTCTTTTTTTGGTTTCCCCCTCTGGGGAAAGAACCAAACTTTCTGTTGAACACTTCCCACTTGGACTTAATTTGACAGTACCAAACAGGACTGTTGTCCATCTGTCTCCTACTTCCCTATTCCCCAGACTTCTACAACTAAATTCACTTGGATTTTTTTTCTGCAGCTGCCAAAGCTTTTTTTCTCCCTCTTCTCTGCTACAGAAGACTTCTTTAGTAGCCCTGAGCAGCACACATGTACATACACACTGCCAGCTGCAATTCCCCATTCTTCTCTTCTTTCTCCTTCTACCTTTTGTCCTTCTATCTTCTGGCACTTTGAAATCAAACTCCTTCCAATATGTTAAGTCTCATAATCCCCATCAGCATGATCAATATTAGTTGGGGGGAACAATATAAAATAATTATAGATTCCCTATAGTACGTCTGTAGCTTTATTGGCATTAGGAATCAATATTCTGAAAATACCAGCATTTTTATAGCAGCATTCCTTTCCCTTATAAAGATATTTCTGTTATTTTATAAGTTTCTTTTTCCCAGCTTTCCCTGCAATGATATAAAATGCATTGGCAAGAATTTCCCACTTAACATCAAGATGTTGGCCTCTATCTGTTCCCAGAACTAAAACAGCAACTCATTATTTAATAATGGCATATTTTAAACTGTCTTTCTCAAAACCTTGCATAGATTTTAGTTGGAGAAGGAACTTGCCTTTAATAGACCTATAAAGGAATTCTTAAAAGAAAATCCCCCTTTTGTTTGATCTGCATGAGAAAAATGTTATTAGAAAGCTTAATTAGAAACATACTTTTGGAATAAAAAGCTGCAAAATGTAATGCTAGCCAGCTGAGGAACAGCGACAAGATTCTTTGCTCAATCTACAATCTGATGAAACTTCAAACCTCTGTGAATGAATTATTCAAGACTGTGCTCAAACTGTTCAATCGTACTGATGTCAGCCTTATAAAATCTGGAATCCATTTTATCAATCTGGATTTTTAAATGAATGTGTTGCAATAAAGAAAGAAAAAGAAGCGACTAATGTGGCAATTTATTTATAGTAACTAGGCTATTATTACTTATAATCATATGTACTTGCTGAAGGTGATATGACAATAATCTTGAGTTAATTCAGTGGGGCTTGCTTTGGAGTGATATAGTGGCATTATTAATTCTATATAGTGAAGACTTAACTATCCAATCAAGCAGAAAACAATGAGTTCTTCTGCCTAGGACTATTAGGAGTACTAGTTCATCAGTATGATGGAACCTATATATTGTTCCAACTCTGCTTTAAAGTGTATTTTCTTTAAGAGGCAAAGTAAAAGATACCATAGTTTTATAAGCAAATAGAAGTTGTTTTTGAAGCTGCGTGTCCTCAAAGATTGCAATTGAAGTACTACTCCTGAAAGAGATTCTGGAGTTCCCCTGGCCCTCTTTTCCAACCATTCAGGTGCCTTTTCCTGCCACAGTCCATTGTTATAGGTGTCAGTCCACTCTGGTCTCTTGCTCAGGTACCTGCACTTGCCTGGGTTAACTGGACTCTGCTGTTTTGTCATTCCAGCTGATCCTTGTACAGCCTCCTCCCAGCAGGCAGGTCATGCAGTGGTGGTCGTCAGTCTGTTCTCAGGAGGTAGGTCCCATAGTGGGGGAGGGGGGTGTCATATGGCTGGTTGGCCCTTCTTCCTCTCTCTCCATCTTCTCCTGCTTCTTGCTGGTCTCTCCTTCTGCTGTCTCTGATCCTTCCACCACCTTTCTCTTGATCTTTCTCTTCCCCCTTCCTAGAGAAAGGAGGCTTCTTTCTCTATCCTTCCTCACAGTTCCTCTATTTTTTTCCCCTCAGGCTTCCTCTCTACCTTCTTCTCAACTTATCCTCAAGTAATGCTTCTCCTCTCCTTCACTCAGTGGGGTGGAGGCCAAGTTAGCTGGTAGGTCATGCTTCCTTTCTGTCCCTTTTCCCTCAGGCCTGTCTCACAAAGAGACTTGCCTCTCCCTCTTGCCTTCTAACTCTAACTCTTGCTCTCCTCCCCTTTCTGCCCAAACCCCCTCCATTTCATTCCCCCTTCATTTGCTGGGGTTGGCCCTCCTTCCCTTCTCTCTCTTTTCCGTCAGATCTGTCCCCCTAAAGAGACTCCTAACCCTATTGCCTCTCTTTCCCTTGCTCTTTCTCATTTCTTGTAAAAACCTCCTCTTTTCATTCCCCTTTCCCTCTACAGCACGGGTGTCAAATTCACCATGTCACATTGCCGTCAAGGGACTTTTTGTGATGTTTTTCCCATTTGCAGAGCTGGGATAGGTGTGACCTATGTGTGACACATCTGGCCTGTGGGCCGCCAGTTTGGCACCCCTGCTCTATAGTATATTACACATAATTATTTGATAAATTATTTCAATATTAATATTAAATATTAAACCACTAAATATAATTGATTATAGCAGTAATAAATCATTTTTCATTTATATTTGCTTTCCAAGTTAAATTAAGAAAATCTTCCTTCAATGATATCTTAAAATATGAAGTTTCCTAATGCTGTTATTTTGATATTAAAATATACTGTTTAAGTAATTGAAGCCAAAATGTATGCAATGTCATAATAAACCAATTACAGTTCTGGAATGGTGTATTTTAACAAGAATTTCAGATCTTGCTGCCAAATTGTAGTTAAAACCAAATATACAGTTTTACCTTGTAAATAGAGTCATAATTAAATAAATAAATAAATAAACAAATAAACAAATAAATAAATAAATAAATCTATTCAGACATTCACTTACCAATATTTGATGGGAAGCAGAAATCTATTATTCTAAGTTATGTATAGCAGTGCGTCTATTAGCATGAACAGAACTATAATTTGATTAATTTCAAATATGCATTTTAACCATGCATTAGATTTTAATAATGGAGTCAAAAGCTTGGCCAGTCAAGTTTCTGTCTTCATTCTTTTAAGACTAATTTATATTGATATTTTCCCTTCAAACTAGAGTGTGTTTTGAAGGATTATTTTGCCATCACACTTTACAAAGTTGAGATACATCATAAGCTTTCAGATATTGGAGCATGTCAAATATACATTATGATGAGAAAGAAGTTTCCTGAGGATGGCTCCAGCAGAAATTCAAAAGCTCAGAAAATTAAACCTTTGGTCCCAGTGACTGATCCAGATTGGATCCTGCCACATTATCCTAGAATGCATATATTTTCATTCATTCAAATTACAGATCCTGCCTCAAGATTATGTGTGCAGGCAATGTAGGGAACTGTAGTCTGCATTAGATAGATGATCCTAAAATTATGTGCTCCATGCTGGCAATCTTATAGCTCCAATTAGTTTTGCCCGTTTCATGTGGAATCATCACTTTTAATGTGATCTCTATTATTTTTTTGTCCAGTCCCAATTCTTTTTGGGCTGCAATTTTACTGCAAAGTTTTTAATTGGTTGTTCAACTGATCAAGGTAGAAAGCTCTGCTAAATTCAAATAATTGAAACTGTATGATTTTGTTAAGGATTTGTGATTCACCTGCATTACTTACATTGGTAATTATTTTTTTCAGATGCATTTCTGCATCAAAAGTTTGCCTTAAAAATATGTATTCATTTTCTGAAACTTTATCTAAATATACACATTTTAACAAAAAGAAATCCTAGTATAATACTCTAGTATGCATTATTTACACTTGAATATATATTTTACATGTACATGGTCCCAAGCTATATACATTTTAATTTATTATTTGTTAAACCTAATGATATTGGGGAGAATGGCTCTGCAGAGCACAAGAAAACTCATTTGGCTAGCAAATGCATTATGATTCACCTCTTTTTTGAGAGATGTGTTTTTCTTTCCAAATGCAAAGAAAACATTTTTTTTCACTCATCTCCCCAGCAATCAGTAAGTATTTGGAACAAATGAGAAATGTTAATGTGAGTAGTAAAAGTTTGGTAAGAAGAAAAATATGCCTGCCAGACTGTTTCATATTAAAGAGCTCAGCTGTGTTCTATAGAGTTTGGCAAGTCAAATAAAAATTCCACAGTGTAATAATAATTCAACACTGCTGCATACTCCTGAGCCTTCATAGCAATCAGTGTTAAATTGTGCTCTATTTGTAGATGTGTATTCATGAAAGCTTGTTCCCTAAATTTACAATGATTTCCTTGTTTCTAGTACTGCTTACTCTGCATCACTATAATGTTTCAAGCATGCTTTAATTTCTTTTTGAATTTATGTAGATAATAAGAAAACTTATTTTTTAAGAAAACATACACTCACACCCAACCCCTCTCCCCCCACATACAACCAAATAATTAGCATTGGAGAAATGAGGTAACATCAAAAATAAATTGTGCTGACTTGATATGAAATCATGCTCAGGTACACTTTTCGAGTCCTTGGTCTTACTAGGATACTACTACAGGAAGTGCAGTGTCAAGGATTTCTTTCTATCTCTCTTTTTTAAATCTATTAGCAGAGTTAGCACTTCACTATTAAAACAAGACAGCTGGACTTGTTAGGGTGGGTTGCAATAATAAAGATGAATGTCTTACCAAAGTTGCTATTCCTGTTCCAGACAGTGCCAGTCCAGTTGGGGGGGAAATTCTTTGAAGATTTAAACAAACAAATTTCAAAATTTATTTGGCAGAAGAAAAAAGCCAGGATAAAATACAAATTATTACAAGATACTAGAAAGAAAGGAGGTTTTGGTCTTCCAGAGTTTGAATTGTATTATCAGGCAGCAATAGCCACATGGATTAAAGATTGGATCAATTTGACAAATGGAAGGATACTAACTTTAGAGGGTTTTGACCTACAACTTGGCTGGCATGCATTTATCTGGGATGGGAACAGTAAATACCACTCATAGTTTCAAAGACATTGGGTGAGAGATGCCTTGCTAAACACATGCGGAAAAATAAAAAGGAATCATTATGTAAGGGTGCCATTATGTTTATCAACAATAGAAGCATCCCAATGTTCTGGATTGTACCAAAATGATAAATTATAGAGATTTTCTAAAAGAAAAAGGAAAATTAAAAACTAGGAACCAGTTACAACTTCAAGGAATTGAGATAGGATGGTGGCCCTATCTGCAAGTGCAAGCACATTATAATAAGGATAAAGAACAATTTGGCTTTTACACAACCCAGCAAGACTTAGATAAAATATTGCAAGGAGAAGAAAAAAAATGATCAGTAAAATTTACAAGTATCTATTAGATTATAAAATGAAGGAGGAAACCATCAAAGAATGCATGATAATTTGGGCTAAAAATGTGGGCCAGACTATCAACTTAGACCAGCAGGAACATATTTGGCAGATAAATTATAGATTAATAATTTCGGTCTCTTACAAAGAGAATTTATATAAAATGTTTCATCGCTGGCACTTACCACCAGTGAGATTAGCCAAAATGTTCCCTAACGTGACACTCAAGTATTGGAAATGTAATTATAATCAGGGAACATATTTCCACATGTGGTGGAGATACCCCCCCCCCCATGAAAATATTGGCAAAAAAATAGAGGAAATAATAATAATAGAGGAAATAACAAAATAGAGAGTAAAATTCAAACCGGAAATTTTCTTATTAGACATGTTAGAACCAAATATGATCAGGAAGCACCAATACTTGATTCTGCATATTATAACGGCAGCTACTATAAGTTTTGCTTAAAATTGGAAATTGGCTATCACCCTTTCAGAAAATATGATAATCAATAAGGTACATGAATGTGCCGAGATGGATAGACTAACTAAGTTGTTAAAAGATAACCAAGACAAGGAATATTACAAAACATGGGATATCTGGTATGACTGGATAAAGAAAAGATGATATCTGATGATCTGGTAACATTTTGGAAAAATAAGGGTGACATGTAAATGAATGTAAATAAACTATATGTAAGCATATATAGAGTTTAAAATGACAAAGGAGTTATTATGACAATGTATAACACGCTATCAGAAGAAAAGTACAAGTGTATTTACTGCTTAAACAATGCTGTAAAATGTAAATATGTGTTTTTAATTTCATAAATGTTGAATAAATAAATTATTTAAAATAAATAAAAATAAAAATAAAACAGGACAGCATAATAGGGATTTTTTAACTCCACGAAACACAACCAAAATTGAATTGAAAATGATAATCCAATAAAGATGTCAATTTTCCCTTCTGCTATAACTTTATTAGAAATAAGAAAGGTGGAAAGGTAGTACTTGATTTGTGGCCATTCACTTAGCAACTGTTTGATTTTACAATGGACCTACCCTGGGGTTACTTACAACCTGGATTTTAAATTCTCTCCTGCTTTCAGTCATGAAACCAGACTTTGATCATTTATCAGCATAACTGCATTAATGGCCCATAGTCAAGTGACCACACTTTACAACAGTTTTGCTGAAAACCAACATTTACTTCTGTTTTGGCAAAACTGCTCCATCATGAAACATTAGTTTATTTTATGACCTACCATTTGCTTAATGGTCACTGAAAAAAGGGTTATGAAATCAAATCAGTCACATGACTGACTCATTTTATAACTGTCATGACTTATAACTATAAGGGGCAGACACTATTATGGTCATAAGTTATGGATTGCTTGTAGTTAAAAGAGATTGGTTTGATGAACCAATACAGTGACAGCTGTGCAGTCAGTGTATACAACTTACATCTCTTCACTACCCATTTTAGTTCATTTAGCACACTGCAATCAATTTTCTGAACATTAAACATTCAATGCAAGTTTTTTTTTCCATTTTCATGAAGAGTTCTTCTAACTTTCAGCTAACCAAGTGGTATTGTATGCATAATCTCAATTTGTAAAATGTCTGATTTATCATCTCTTCCAGTCTTGCCATTATTGTAAATGTTTGAAACAGGCATGGCTGCTAATCCTTCCCTCACTTATATTAATTTCTTATTCATTGCTCTTCTACGGAATATTTATAGCCAGATATTCTGACATACTCATCAGCTTTAATATATTCCACATTCCAACCCGATATAGTAAATATATAGCTAAAAGTAAATATCCTTCTGGTATTTTTCTATTTTCTCCATTATCCAGCTTTAATAAAAGGTGGGATTACATGTTCATCAGCCTTATTTAGAGTCGTGCTTATTTATTTGTCTTTTCTTTTTCACTTATGGCCACATACTCATTTGTAAGATCTTAACCAAAACCTTGTCTGAATATTGAATATTGAGTTGTTTATTTCAACAATAATAATTGAAAATTTACTTGCTTCTTCCTTCTTCACTTATAGGTGATATTTTCGACTACCCGGACTACTGTCTTCTTCCATTTTGTTGTATAAAGCTGTTCATGGCTTAACTGTTTCTTCTTTTTTTTATTTTAAACAAGTCAATGGGTATTTCAAATATTTTTGTGTTTTCCTGTTTGATAGCTAGTCCATTACCTATCATATTTCTAATTTTTATTTTTGTGAATATATCCTCCCTGAAAATTTGTCTATCACTGTATAATCATATTTAAAATCAATGTACAAATGTGTTGAGTATTCCTACCTTAATTATATATCCCCCTTTGCCAAATACTTTAGTTCTCCTTTTGGGGGGGTAGCTTCTTTTTAAAATAACTGATATGTGTGTGTTTGTGAGTGTGTACATGCACAATTTGATTTTACCTCTTACAATTGCTCTTCAGGTGGTCTTTCACCCAAATTAAATTTAATTTAGTTTTCTAAATGTGATGTGTATATTTGACATAAATAACTTTTATTCTATTTAACAATCTGGATTTCTACTGTCTCACTGGATTATACTTTTCTATCTTTTGCTATGTAGACAATTTGACTGACATGGAACATCTGCTAATATCCAGGTGTATAGATTATATTCATCTTGCTTGAAGCAGGTAGTAGCAATGCCAAATTATTCTCTCTGCAAAACTATATTATTTCCTGTAAGTCAAACCTTCTGTAAATTCCATCTTCTCTCTTCCTCCAATATATGCATTCCATTTATCCTATTGTCAGTCTTCTTTGAACAGGATTCTGTAGAAAATTACAGATCTCCTGATTTAACTCATTTCCTAGTGCAAGATTTCTCAGAAACTTACAGACATGACTCACTTACATAAGAATCTTTATGACAGATAAAAATGGGACCATGCAAAATGATGCTTACCGTTGATGTAAGGATGCAGTCCTCCAGTTAGCACCACAGTTTGTTAATTCATTTGCTTTACATTTATTATTCCTAATATTTACTGTTTAGTAAATTTCATTTCCATTTCCACAATTCCAAGCTTTTATATCTTACTTACAACCCTAGACCAGCATAAGGCACAGGGAAGGAATGCAGCCAAGCATGGAAAGCATTGAGACATAAAAGATATAAAAAAGCTTTAGAAACATTAAAAGCTATATAAAATATATGAAGGTAAGTGTAATAAGATAAGAAAGTATAAAGTGCTAGGCACTTTATAGTGTCAGGCGAGGACCAATCTGAGACCAAACTATAAGACTGGGCACTACACATATGCTATAAGTCTTCTTCCAGAAAGCTTTGAGAGCACAGAGCTTGATAATGCTGTATGTTGTGGCCAAGTAAAATTTGTCTTGTGCGCTCTGGACAATTGTGTAGTGATGGTAGGATTAGGAGGGTGTGATATCTCTATAATACAAAAATTAAAGGAAGACAATTTCTATGGTTTCTAACTTGAGCTTTGCCATCTACCAAGGACGTGTTCCTGTTTTGTCGCTCAAGTACGGCTAATGAGAAAGCATAATTTCACACTAAACTAAAGTATTTTTCTTCATTAATGCTACACATTTCCTGTGTTTTAAATCAGACTACCTTGCAGTTTTATTGCAGCTTTTTTTGAAGAGGACAAATCATCACTTTGAGTAAAATAATAAAGGATTGACTTCTGATTCAGTGGAAAAAATCATTTTTGTATCAATACAGAAATAATTTACTGTCATCTTTGATCCCATACAGGATGGGTATGTTATGCTTCCTTCATGCTGGCAGAGCTACAATTACTCTAATATCAGTTTACAATTATCCTCCCT
The DNA here is from genome assembly GCF_049901715.1 of Pseudonaja textilis. Lineage (NCBI taxonomy): Eukaryota > Metazoa > Chordata > Lepidosauria > Squamata > Elapidae > Pseudonaja > Pseudonaja textilis. Next base: position 27,284,105 of record NC_141995.1, on the reverse strand, counting down.
TTAAAAAAAAAACTTCCTGGAAGGGTAATTGTAGCAAAATGTCTAACTGGCATAGATTTCAGAAAGAAATCTTCATTCAGTGACAATGTGATAATTCTCTAGCAGGAGAGAGTCATTTAAAATGTTTTATTCCCTCATGGGAATGCCATATTAGCAACTATAATAGCTAGAAATGTTTCTCTTGCTTTTTTAATTTATTAGTCCCAGGTATTTATGCTTTATTAAATACTTTATTTTTAGCTCTGATGCTAAATATATAATGATGCTGTTTTTCATTTCTTTAGTTACTCCTGTTTATAAGTATTTATTTCACTACCTTTTTCATATCAGTTGTGTATTCCATTGCACTGGAAAATGCATTGATTTTTGCAAGGATTTAATTTGAGCAATTCTATCTTTTTTTCATTGGAAAACAAATTATAATGGACAAGAATTGCAATAATGGTCCCATTTGCTCTGGGTATTTTTATAGGAATATTGTGTCAGACATAAGTATGGTTAGTGATTGGAGATACTATTCCATCTTTATATGGATTTTTCCTTTGAATTAATCCGAGAGTGAATGGGTTTCTATTACCCTGTAGCAATGCTGCATTATCATTTAGTCAAGTAAAGCTTCACATATGCAGGTTACTTCAGCATGGTTTTATGCCTGAAATCAGACGTAAAATATCTTTTCAGAATCAACAGAAAGCTTACATTCTTGACATTTTCAAATACTTCTGAATAACTGTAATTAATAGACTTTTGACAAACTTTAATATTTCTTCCCTTTCAGGGGTTACCAACAGTTTGCAATATGATGACTTTCATGGTTGACTAAATCTGCTTATTCTAAAAAAAAATCTACTCTTTATATGCTTCAAATTAAGCTTGAATTACATCCAGAAATTGAGGTTAGGTCAGCACAAGAGCATGTAATTTACATGGAGGAGATTTCAGGTTCAGTTCATGTCATTCCAAGCAATCGTTGGGGTTAAAAGGTCTAGGAAGTCACATTAGCTGTCAGTAATCTGAGTGCATTTCTGTATAAGACATATCAAATGTACCAAAGATTTATCTCCTGTTCCAGAAGGTTACTCATGAAACATTTTTTAACAAAAAATATTCCTATTCAATAGGATTTAATCCAAGAAACAAAATTTGAGCAGAATAAGAGCAGCAGGCATCTGGTTATTTCTAAGGGAAAACTTGGAAAACAAATCATATTTTGGGGAGAGGAGTGGAGAATGGTAGATTTTAAGGTAATTTTTTTTTTCTTACAAAAAGTGAATATATTTATTTTCATCTGTATTTTTGATAAAAAAAGTCACAAATTTTGACATAAAATTAACTACTTTGAAGCTGCATTTGAATAGTGTAATCTGGGGAAATTCTGGGATCTACAAAATGGTGTTATGTGAGGGACATGATTCCCGAAGACTTAAGTTTCAGACTGCCCAAATTGCATTAGTCGTCATCATCATCATCACCATCACCATCATCATCATCATTCTAGCCATTGTCTATCCACTGCAGGATAAAGGCCTTTTCTGCATTTTTCCAATCCATATGGTCTTAAACGTTCCTTTGCCAATCGGGCCCATAATACTTGCTAATGTCATTGATACATCTTGTTTTAGGTCTCTTTTGCAGAATCCATTCCATAACTGTTTTTGTTCACCTGCCATCAGTTCTCCTTCCTATATGATCAGCCCATTTTCAATTCTTCTACTCTCTTGATGATATCGTATATTTTGTTTGTTCTCTAATTCATGTGCAGGTTTTTCTAGTTTGTCTTGTGGTGCTGAGCATGCATCTTTCCATGGCTCTTTGCACCACTCACAACTTTTGTATGAATTGTGAGATTATTGTCTATTTTTCACTAGTATATGTTAAAACAGGCAACACACACTGATTGAAAGAGATTGTTCTTGAAAATTACACTTAGCTTGCCAAACGCATGCCAACCACATTTAACACATCATTCAATTTCCTTTATTGTATTATCTTCCCTTGGGATCCATTGGCCAATACAGTGATCCACTCCATCTAATTCTTCTCCATAAACATAAAAAAAATCTTTTGGGGGTGAATTTATTAAATATAATGTGGCTTTTTTCAGGTTTATTTTAAGCCAAGTGGTTCTCCAACTTTGTGCAGATGTTGTGTGTGTCTTTGTAACTCTTCTGAGTAAGAAGAGAACCACTTCATCTGCAAATATTAAGTAATTTAAATAGGTGTCATAGATTTTTATTCCATCTTTTGCCCAGTGTATTTGTGAAATATTTCTTCAAGACAGGCTGTAAAAGGATAGGTGACGTTTTATCGTCTAGTCATACAACTTGCTCTAGGTGACACCTACCCCTTGTATTAGTATGGTATGAAATTTCTTTATAGTTATTTCTGCAATGGATAGTGCCACCTTTTTCTGTTTTGACAATTCTAATATTCTTATAAGTTTTTTTACTATTTTTTATTTGTAATCATGTGGGAAAGTGTAGGGATCAATTTCAACAAATGGCTTCGCATATTTGTTGTTTCAAGAAAATATCATGCCTCTCATCTTGAATATTTTCATGCTTCATTATGTTAGTAAGATTCATTATGGTACCGATTATGACAACAAAAAATAAGCTGAGATTGTCTTCAATTTTTCAATTGAGTAGGAAAGAATATCAAAGAATATTGTGAGCTAGTTTAATTTCCTTGCATAATAATAAAGGCACAAATAAATGAACTGTTAAGAGGAGCTGTATATACGTGTCAAGTTACAATGTTTGATGAAAAAAATCTCACGCATTATTGAATTAACTGTTCATGATAAGAAGTCAAACTTTTCCTTCCCTTTGAAGGGCAAGAGTGTTCAGCCACTTTTATTAATTTTCATCTTTGAAACTAGTTTGAATGATTCAGTTGAATTTCCTCAACACATTGATAAAGATTATTTTTTATACACTCTCCTGTTACAAAATAAAGCTTTACGTGTAATATTTTCTATAGTATTATAAACAGGAACCTGTTCTGGTCCTGTTCCCAGTTTGAGATATACTGTGTGTGTGTGTGTGTGTGTGTGTGTGTGTGTGTGTGTGTGTGTGCTTGCACGTGTGTGTGTGTGTGTGTGTGTGTGTGTGTGTGTGTGTGTGTTTTTCTTAAGTTTTCGCGGGTACTTACATGTATGGCATTCAGCTTTGTTCGGGTATTTTCCCACATCATTATAGTTGTGCTTTTAAACTTGTAGCAACATTTCGGCAGAATCTCATCTGCCATCATCAGGCTTCTGTATTGTGTTCATCTGTGAGTCAGACTTTCACAGCCATTTCTGTTTTAAATTTGGTGCTAGCCTACTGCTGTGTTAGAATGGTTTTTAGAAAGGTGTCATACTCCAATTAGTAACTACAGGGGAAAATTTGTTTAATGAGAAAAGATAATATGAAATTGAAACAAGACAGACAAAAGTATAAATATAATGATTGGAAAGACATTGAAACTTAGAAAAAGATATATAATTGAATGTAGATATGAGATAATTAAAAATAAAGTTGAGAAAACCAAGGGTAATAAGATATGGAATAGAACACAAAGATGAATATGAAATTGAGTTTGTGTCTGTATGAAGAAGTGATAACCCGGGATCATGCTTTTCTCAAAAAAGATGTTTTATTTGTATTATGTTTTTGTGAAAACCCCCAAAAAAATTATATTAGAAAAAAAAGAATTCTTTTGTAACAAAAATGTTTGGTTCTATCTTGTTTCACTTAATGCTGTCAGTTTGGAGAGTGTACTTCAGACCCAGGCTTGAAAATATAGATGGTTTATTTTAGACAAAAAAAGGTTTTTTTCTTCAGAACAGTTCAGTCTTTCTTAATGTTATTGGAATTGCTTCTTTATTCCAAGGTTGCAAGTGAGACCATAAATGTACAGCTCCAGATGCTTTAAACTACAGTATGCTGGGGTTTTTTAAATACAGTGGAACTTTGGCAAAGCCTTATAACAAAGAATGAAGGAAGGGAAAGAAAGATTTTATGGAACAAAGTTTTTGCTTTTAAAAAACTGATGGCTTCTGAAACACTTTGCCAACCCACAGAATTCATTCCAAGTGTGCTCTGTGGAGCCTTCTCTTCCAGTTCTATTTCTACATTTAAAGTTTTAAGGCCTTAAAAAAACACTCAGCTTTTATTTTATTCTCCATGTGACCTGTTCTGGGTCTAGTGGCTAAAAAGAATGTGGTTTAAAAAAAATAAAAACAAATTACACAGAAGAAAAATATGTTTTCCTTTTTCTTTTAAAAAGAGATATTTTTAACCTGAAAAGAAGGCCTTTAGATACTTTTTCCCTTTTCCTTTTTTTCCTCTTTTTGCACATTCAGACTATTTTTCTATATATCAAATATTTAGATTATATTAATTATTTTAGTATATATCCAAATTGCTAAAGCAACTTAACCTTGGAAAAATTTTCTTATGTACAAGTCACATGTTAATGAAGTCTGGTTTTCTTTCTAAGTCCTCCACTCAGTGATACATTCCCTCTTCCAAATACAGTTTTTCAGGCCAAAAATAAAATAAAATAAAATAAAATAAATAAACTATCTAATAACTTAGATATTTGAGAGGCACAGTGGCTCAGTGAATTAATGATACTGGATATGGTCTCTGCTTCAGTGGTTCAAGTCCTATATGTTTCTTTTAGATCAGAAGTCCTGTTCATAGTTACTTTGCATGGAGCTGTCTTTAAAGAACATTTGGGGGGTTTGGTGGTACAGTGTGCAGTGGCTCAGGAAATTAATGAAGTTGGTTATTTGGTGCATATATGACACCACTAATGCAAGATGCATTAGCTACAGGATTTCATCCTGGTATGATTCAAGGTTCGGGAAATCACTTTTAAAGCCCCACATCAATTGGAGCAGGTTACTTATAGGATTATCTCTTCCCTGTTATTTCTATCCATCTTCTCTGATCTGGTAGTGGAAGATACTGCAGATAACATCAGCCAACAAAAATGTTAATTGTCAAGGCTCAAAGAAAGAGCCCTTTCTACTCTGGCATCTACCCTCTGAAACATCAGCTCTCCTGAGATTAGATTGGCCTCTATCTTGATGACCTTCCATGAGGCTTTGAAAACTTGATTTTGTGCCAGGCATATGGAATGTGACCCATTTCTTCGCTATGTTGTGGACTTTTCACCAGCTGTGGCATACTTGTGGAGGTGTGTGAGTGTGTGTGTGTGTGTGTTCTCTTAAGTTTTTGTGGGTACTTACATATATGGTATTCAGCTCTGTTCGGGTATTTTCCCACGTCATTATAATTGTGCTTTTAAAGTTGTAGAGACATTTCGACAGAATCTCATCTGCCATCATCAGGCTTGTGTATTGTGTTCATCTGTGAGTCAGAATATCACAGCCATTTCTGTTTTAAATTTGGTGCTAGCCTACTGCTGTGTTAGAATGGTTTTTTCTTCATCTGATTGGTTTGGAGTCTTGGTCTGGGTTTATTGGTCTTGGTCTTCTATTCATGCTTTCAGGTCTTTTTTCAATCTCTATGGCTTCTCTGATAATTCTGTAGCTGGGGTTTTCTATAGTGGCTAGGGTTTGGGTGCCATTGAAGTCGATGCTATTGGAGTTTGCTGTGTTCTGCTTGATTGGTGTTTCTAATATCTTCTCTCTGTTTTGTAGCCTATTTTTGTCTCAATTGGCTGGCAACATTGTGTTTCCTGTATTGGAGGCTTTTAGTGCGGCTTGGCTTTGAGTAAATGGATGGCTATCATTTATTAGGAAGCTAGGTTTCATCTGGGTGCCTGGTTAGGGTGTGTTTGAGCTGGAGGTATCAGGAGGAGTCTGTTTGTGCCCAGATGTTTGCCAGGTTTGTGTTGTGGATATTTTTTTGTTTGTGAGTGCAGGCTTCCAGAAAACTGACGGTCAAGTGGAGTCATCTCTTCTATTCATGCTTTCAGGTCTTTTTTCAATCTCTATGGCTTCTCTGATAATTCTGTAGATGGGGTTTTCTATAGTGGCTAGGGTTTTGGTGCCATTGAAGTCAATGCTATGACCTGTGGCTTTCATGTGTTGGACTAGTGAGGTAGTGTGTTCCAGCTTTTTTACTGTGTTTTTGTGTTCATCCAGGTGAGTACTTATTCTTCTATTGGTCTATCCAATGTATGTGGCAGGGCAATGTTGTGCAGGGGACTTCATATATGCCTTGGTTTTCCAGGTCAATTTTATCTTTGGGGTTTCTAAGGATGGCTGCTATTTTTCTGTCTGTTTTGAAGTCGGTCTTGATGTGATGCCTGTGTAGTATCTTACTGATTTTGTCTATAGCACCTCTTATGTAGGACAGGACAGCTGTTCCATAGGTCTCTTCATCTTTTATGCCTCCATTATGTCTCAGTGTGTTTTTGTGGATCAGGCCTGTGATTTTGCTTTTGTGGAAGCCATTGGCTGTCAGTACTTTAGTCAAGGTGCATAATTCAGTCTTTACGTGTGTCTTATCTGCCAGGCATTTGGTTCTGGCAATTAGTGTTTTGGCCATGGAGTTTATCTGTGCTGGGTGGTGGTGGGATTGGGCATTGAGGTAGCGGTTGGTGTGTGTTTTATTCTGTATATGGTGTGTCCTAGTGTGCCATCTGTTTTTTTTGTAGATTAGTACATCTAGGAATGGTAGTTGTTTGCTTGTTTCCTTTTCCATGGTGAATTTGATTTTAGGATGTGTGCTGTTTAGGTGTGTTAGGAAATTGTTTAGGTTTTCTTTTCCATGGGGCCAAATAACAAATGTGTCATTGATGTATCTTAACCATAGTTTGGGTTTGTGGGTGGCATTGGCTAGGGCTCTGGATTCGAATTCTTCCATGAACAGGTTTGCAATGACGAGTGACAGTGGTGATCCCACAGGGTCTCCTTCAATTTGCTTGTATCTTTGTCCTTTGTATATGAAATATATGTTGGTTAAGCAGTGTTCTGTTAGTTCCATGAGGTGCTTGGGTGGTTAGGGTCAAAAATTACAAGCAGATCTTTTTGTTCCATGTGTAGATCTTTGATCATTTCCAAGAGGTGGTATGAGTATTGTAGATGTGAAGCTGCTGCTTGTAAGTTTCGATGTGGTTTTACTATTCACTCAAGTCCCAATAAAAGAAACCCTAGAAATCATCAAAAATAAATACCAACCACCCAAACACCTCACGGAACTAGCAGAACACTCCAAGACCAATAAACACAGACCAAGACTCCCAACCAATCAGGGTGAAGAAAAAACCATTCTAACACAGCAGTAGGCTAGCACCAAATTTAAAACAGAAATGGCTGTGAAAGCCTGACTCACAGACAAACACAATAGACATGATGGCAGATGAGATTCTGCTGAAACGTCTCTACAACTTTAAAAGCACAACTATAATGACGTGGGAAAATACCTGAACAGAGCTGAATGCCATACATACATATACATACATACATACATACATACATACATTCTTTGTTTGTGAGCTGCTCGGACATGTAAATTGAATAAATAAATAAAGTGGGATGTGGAGTCATTCATGTGTTGACTTTAATTTTTTATTTTCATCCCATAATGTATGTGTAAAGCAAATACACATGAAAATCTTTTTATCATGAAAATCTTTTTTATTCTATAACATGTCATATATTTTTTTAGAAAAGTCAAGAATAAAAAACTTATTAACATGGATCCCTATTTTCTCTACTATCTGCACAATTGGAGCAAATTTCCATCGATTCCTTCTATTTTCTCTTTATTCCTCTCCCTGTGGACTATATCCAATACCATTCCTGTTCAATTTTCAAATCTCACATGCACAGCTTTGAGAATTGTAAGAGAAGCAGTGAAATGTTTGGGAAGGGTTATTCTATGAATTCTATGAATCTTCACAAAAAATTCCATTCCATTGCATTCACATTCCATTCATATCTTAAACTTAATTTTGTTACAGCTACACAACTATATTGCAAATGTAAAGTTCTAAGAAATGGATGAGTAATATTTTTAGAGTACTTCCCATCAATATTCAAAAGCACACAGTATCAATCCTAAGTAATATTTTTTTGATTGTATAATGCAAACTTGTATAATGCAATCCCCTTTATTCATTCATAGGAAATTCTGGGTAATATCATTTTTCTACTTATGATCCACCTACGTTTTTATCATTTCTTCTTTGCCTTCTTTTTTCTTTTTCCACATACACAAAATGTTTTTTAATGTGAAATCTATGCAGTACAATTTCACTAACAGCTGTAGCAGCCAGGCACCCACCTAATTGCAAATGCCTCTTTAAGAAAACACCTAAAATTCTCTATTAATATATTCCTTTGAGAAAATAGGAGTGAGCAAGAGAAGAATAAAAAATAGTATAAAATAAGTAAAATGGGATCATAAAGTTTCTGATTGCATCTCAGATCATTTCTGCCCATCTATCTATTGGCATTTACATCCCCCCAACTTATATTGAGCAATGCATGTATTGAGAGTAAAAATTATGCCCATACATGATTTATAAAGCCACTGATTTGAATTCTACTGAAACAAGTTTTCCAAGTAATTTCCAAGTAAATGTCTTAAGCATTCTATGCAAAACACTTAAGAAGTAAAAGGAATTCAGTGCCATTATTTTCAATCTGTTGGATCATGATCTGAAGTTGGTGTTTTCAAAGGCAAACCCATTAAATACAAAAACTTTGATTCAGTCAAGAAAATAGCAGCAACTACATTTCTCTCTTCTTTTCTATTCCTTTGTGCCTTTTTATGTATAACAATCACAGGCTTTCTGTTGTCACCATCTGCTTGCTCAGGTCTTGAGAACATTCTGTGTCCTACCATTAAACTTTGGCAATCTGTGTGCTACTTTCTCCAATTAATTGTAGCAATCTATGTGTTACTGTCAGCAGTTGCCAGCAACTTATCGGAAACGATGAAAATGACTACGATAAGTTTGTCTAGCTTTTCTTTATTTCTTCAGAACATAGAGGAAGCTAAATCATTCTGGTTGGTAAAAAATATTCTTGTGTTGTCTACTTTGGGGGCATTCATACATATTAGCTATGCAGCACAACAGATGTACAGATGGGATTTAAAATGAGGAATATGAGGTAATAAATTTCCTGAAGCTAGTAAAGACTAAAATTTCACCACTCTTGAATGGAGACTACAAACTACCATGTAAGGTGTTCTGAACTCTAAATCAGAAGAAAAATTGGCTATAAATACATGAAATAAATAATTATCATGAATATTGATATCATGAATATCATGAATATTGATATCATGAATATCATGAATATCATGAATACCATATTAATTTGTGTCTGTGCCTTTGAGTTGGTGTTGAATGTTGACAATTGTCTGGACTAGTCCCTGCATTTTTCTTGACAAATTTCAGGAGACATTTGCTATTACCTCTTTCCTAGAGCTGAAAATGACTGGTCAAAGATCACCCAGCTGGTTTTATACCTAAGGTGGGTCTAGAATTGGCCAGTTTATAACTTGACACCTTAACCATTATATTAAACTGTCTCATGTTTGTTATACCATGCTATAAATCAGGGGTGTCAAACTGAGGGGACCATGGGCTGGATGCATCACATTCAGGCCACATCCAGCCCGGCTCTGCAAAGGCAAAAAAAAAAAAATCACAAAACATCACATGACATCACATGACATGATTGAGTTTGACACCCGTGCTCTAAATAGAAGCATAAAGAAACATTTACCTTTTTCACCTGTACCAATTAAATTATTGACTCTTGAATAAAATGATTTGTTTTCTATCATACTTTATTATAAGTTTCATTATAAAATAAAAAATACAGAAAATAGTTAGAGAACTAAGAGAGAAAAAAGAAAATAAATGCAGAGAAAGAAAATAAGTGGTAAATTCACTTTCTTCAGTGCAATAAACCTCCCCAACCTTTTCAGCTTTGCGGCCTAGTGGGGAAGGAAAAAAGGGATGGTTTTATACATGAATAAGGGCACATGTGCATTCCCACAGCCCAGTTCTGAAATGCTCAAGGCCTGCTAGTTGGTGGCAGCTCAGGGGTTGGGAACCCTGCAGTAAAATACAAAAGTACAATCTCAAACTTTTCCTTTACATTTCACAACATTTCAAACTATTTCTATTAGAATAATAAAACTATTCTAAACAACAAAACCTACAATCCATGTAGGTTTTGACAAAAAATTTTGACAAAATTTTCAAAAGTAATTTTCAAGTAGAAACAAAACTATATAAATTATTTTCTTTGATTAAAACAGTCAGTTTCACCATCTTTGCTAACTCCATCACTTTTATCATTCATTCTTTGTGGGAATTACTGTGTTTTTTCCATTGTTATACACATAATAATCTTGTCACTGTCAACATATATAATAACATTCCAAATTTTCTTTCACATTTTTGGTCCAGGAAACCTAACAGTTAAAGTTCTGTTTAAAGTTATATTTATTTCAATCTTTTGAGTTAAAGGGAAAAAAAAAAATCTGCTTCCAGTATTTCTTTGATTTGTCACAAGTCCACCAAAGGTGATAAAAAGTAACCTCTTGGCAGTTGCAGTTGCCACATACATTTGCATCTCCTTTATATATTTTTGATGATTTCTCAGATGGTTAAAAACCAATGATACATCATTTATTTTTTTCTTTCACATTAGAATTTGATGTAAAACGATCATTGTTTTTATAACCAAAATTATTTGTCATTGGATCATGCAATTGTAGCATATTCATTTTCCAAATTCATTCGTTTTCCAAATTTCAATTAAATTTCAACAACAGTTAATATAATTATCAATAACATGTTCATCATTGACCCACAATTTAGTTTCAAATTTAGGTTTTGTATATTCAAAATCATGGCTTTTCTTATCTTTTAAATCTTTCTGTTCATTAGAAATAAGTGAAACAATGACAAATTTGCCTTCTAAATCTAATTCTTCTTTCAATTTCAAATTGGATTCATCTTAAGTAAAGCCTAGTAGCTCACCATAGGTCCACCATATTCGCCCTACTACTTTTGCTTTTCTTTTAAAAAGCTTTTTGGGAGTGACAATTAAAAAAGAATCTTAAGATGAAGCCTTGTTTTATATTTAATCCGAATTCAGGATGGCACATACAACAAAATTATTCTTAAAATCTGCATTCACCTAGACTTTATCTGCCACAAGTAGGCATGCCATCCAAATTTCAAATTATGGCCCTTCAAACCTAATAGCCTCTTATTCTTCAAGGTCACTTTATTCTTCATCCACATGAAACACAAGCATCAAAATATAATTTTAAATCTGGTAGCTCCAACTGGAATGAGGTAATTTCAAGAAGGTTTTCTAATTGGTTTACATGTAATTTTCAAAAGTTTTTTGCATCATTATGCTTCTTTATATACATGTGCCCTCCCCTTCCAGAAGTTTTGTCAAATGAATAAAAATATATGATTTCCTGTGATCGGAGTGCACATATAAGGAGGATAAAGAAAATAATATTTTTTTAATTAAATATATTGTACTATTCTTTATCAGAGACACAATAAGGTCATATAATCTTGATAGTGAGGACATATTGTCAGGTTGCCCCAACGTATGATGGTGGAAGTGGAAGAGGAGAAGTAAAAAGAATATAAGCTTTGTATTAATAATCATAATAAATATAAATAGTGTAAATATATGCTATAACAGTGTTTCTCCTACCTGGCAACTTTAAGGTGCATGGACTTCAGTTCCCAGAATTTCCTGCCTGCATGGGAAAATCTGGGAATTAAATCCACATATTTAAACTCAACAGGTTTGAGCAACACAATGCTACCACCCTGTTTTATATAATTAAATAATTGGGCTTCTTTACTCTTTCTCTCTTTTTTCTTGTTCATTCATGAATACTCTGAAAAACTTCAGATTGGCACTTGGTGCAAAAATTGTAAAACATATCAATTTATCCTGCATCGACATTCATTGATTTAATTCAATATGCTGTATATAAAAAGCCCAATTTTGGGTTGTGTGCAAATATTTTAAGGTAATCCGTATTTTGATAGCTAACCAAGCTTTTAGATGTTATTAAAATATTTGCCAGTGCAAATGTATAAAAATATTATTTCACATCTCAGGTCAACTGATAACTTTGGAGTGTTCAATCTCATTGTTTTAATGAATGTTCAATATATGAAAAACAGCTTGATATTTAGAAATATCACCAAAGAAATGCTGCTGAATTATGCAAAATTAAATCTGATAACAAATCTCTTATTGTAACTGTACCTGGAAACCACTCAAGTGATAATACCCAATATAAGAACTGTTTCTTCAAAGAATTACAGCATGAAATAAGAGTTAAATCTTTGTTTATGAAAAGCTTGTCTTAAGGTTCACTAAACAATACAAATAATACACATTTTGTTCTTGATAACTGGTGGACCTACATTAGTTATTTACAAGTTTAGAAAGACTAGCTTATTTTTAAAATATATGTCTCCACAACTGACAAATTTGATAGTCATACCAGAATATCTGTATTCAAAATCTCATTCCTAAAATATTAAAATATTTCAAAATTCATTAGATACTAGCTATGTATTAAAACCTTGATGCTAACAGGATAGAAGACTCTAATTTACTTTAAATAATAGTGAATAAGATAGATGTATTCTGCGGCATTGGATTACATGAATAAATGCATTTCCTAACTCTGCGATTCCAATTAATCATACTAAGTACATATTAGCAAATGGTTCCAAATATGCAATAGTATTAGGCAATAATTTATTCAAGAAATTTTAAACTATAATACTGATACTTTTGCCACATGCTCATCCTTCTTCCACTTCTGGTTAAGCAGTTGTTGAAGTGCTTCAAAATGCGGAAAAGCCAGTTTCATTTGAATATGAGAAGAGAAAGCAAACAAACAAACATTGATTTCACCCAAAAGTGGCTGTCAGGGACAAAGTGGTTATTTTTCAATCATTTTATGCAATTTTCTCCTACAATGGTTTTTCCTGATAATTCCCTGAGCATCTTTCTGGCAGCAGTACAGTTACAGTACTTAGTTGCCAGTGGTTATAGAAGCTTTTATTTGGGCACACTGATTTTCAACCTTGGCAACTTTAAGTTGAATGGACTGTAATTCCTGGAATTGGCTGGCTGAGGATTCTAGGAGTTTAAATACATACATTTTAAAGCTACTGAAGTTGAAAAATACTTACATAGAGGGTTTGGGGACTTCTGGGGAAGTAATGTGTTGTAGAGTGATGGTAAGGAAGAGGCATGAGACCAGAGCGTACAACTAACAAGGCTTTATTGCGGGGAATAAAGGGTTGCCGCGTCTGCTTGCTAACTTGCAGACTAGCGGGCGACAACGGGCTGGCTCTGCCCGACAGCCGGCTTATATAGCTGACTGTCAAACGGAGCCAACCAATGGGAGCGGCTGGTGCTCCCGCTCAAACAGCGGACTTGGTTGGGAACCCCCACCAGTTCCACGGACATAACATAATGGTAGACTGAAGATGTGTCTGAAGAGACTGAAATCAAAGGCTAAGGCAGAAACAGGAGTGCATGAATGGATTGGCTCTGGAGCAAGTGTGGAGGCAGGATTGCCCACAAATGCTCCACATAAAGGTTCCATATGAGGAGAACGTAAGATAGAGGTCTCATCTAGAGGGAAAGCCATCTTGAAATAAACCATGATCAGCACTTTCAAAAAGACACTGGATTCACATATGTCTTATATTAATCAACTTAGGAAATTGTTTGTGAATGGCTTTTTGGATGCAAAGAAACTTCAGAAGGACAATTTTCAGTATACTGGATGAGTTTCCTTCTATTCTGGATGAAAGAAGTTTCATGCAAGTTGAGGGACTTTTAGTTAATTGAGCACAAATAACTAAAGGGTGACCAGAAGATTTTAGAAAGTTATAAACAGATTAAAGGCCCAGATAACATTTCCTGTGAGTTGTTTAAAATTTTATATGTGTGTGTGTGTGTGTGTGTGTGTGTGTGTGTGTGTGCGTGTATGTGTCTGAATATACACAGAGAAAGAATTGGGGGCGGGGAGAGTATTTAAAACAAACTATAAGAAATTGTCTTGTGGGATAGTGTTATTGATTAGTTTTAAAAAGGCACATGATAAGAGGGGCTTTGAAGTTTGATTAAAGGGAACCAGAAAGAACTAAAAATTGCATTTAAAGGAGATGTAACCTATTAATACAAAGGAACAATGTTTTTAAACTGTGGAAAAAATCAGGCATATTTGGGAACAAATTTTACTAAAAATAATGTGGATGTAATTCATAATGTAAATTCATATTCTTGAATATGGATCTGAAAGTGGATTTAAAAATGCTAGACTACAAAAATGACACAAACATCCTCTTCTATCATTAGATAATAAATGTGTTTTCTTTGTAAACTCTTCTTGGAAATCTGAACTAAGTAATTTCTCTCCTAGTAAAAACAGTTTTTATCTTACATTTTACAAGTTTTAATTTTATTTATTTTTTGTTTGTATTTTTAGCACTGGACTTTAAGTTCAAACAGCTGGTGTCCAAATTTCACTTTGTAGTCATTTTATTATCCCTCATATGCATTCTACTATTATTTTTAGTATTTCACCTTCTTGGGACTAGTTGCTTTAAATATAAAAAAAGCAAACAAGACCGTTTTGCTTCCAGGTTTGCTGAAAACAGCAGTACTACTCCCTTTAGAAACAATTTGTATCAGTCCTTTCTTAAAAGCATATTTATTTGTTTTTATCTGAAGAATTTTCAATGTGATAAATATTCTAGGAAGGAGAGTTGTTAGAAAGGTCTTTGTTGCAGGGTTTCAAAGAATTATAAACTTCTGAAACCATTCTAGCAAAATTACAGCTTATCATATAAAAGATTGGAACTCCATCAGCTGTTTAATATGCCCCCCCACCCCCCCACCCCCAAGATCTATTAACAATATATTACCTTCTTACTATCGAATGGCAAAAAACTCTGGTGGGCTACAAAACAAGCATATTAAATGCCTGTACACTATTTAATTTGTCCTTTGGGCTTCACAAACTTGCCAATCAAAGAAGGCAGAATCCTTTGTCTAATGGTGGTAATATTATGGTTGGTTATGGAGGTCCCATATTACAGCAGTCTCCTATCATTGCCTTTAAAGACTAAATTCTGGATACTTCTGAAAAGTCTCACACCTAATAATATAATCCTTTGTTATATTCAGAAGTGGTGTTATACAGCAAGAACTCCATTTCGTAGTTTATAGTAGCCTGCATTTTAGATAGTGCATGAATGCACTTACCCTTTGATTTAAACTATGTATGTTTTTTAAAAAAATAAGACCATGACGATAGGGAAAGAATCTACAGTTATGGGGGGAAAGTTTGGAAAGGACACCAAAACAAATGTGAGCAAAGAAATATAAAGTCGTGATAAATAGGATAAATTTTTGAACAACAAAATAATGAGACAACTGGTAAGGAGTAAATTAAAAAAAGAAACATATCTAATCATGGCTCTTGCTTGCTTTACTTGTTAGCGAATCCTCTTTAGAATTCAAATATATGTTGTATTATAAATATTTCCCTTAATGAAAGGATATGCATATTTCTGTGTAAGTATATATGTGTGTGCACGTTGGTCTGTGTGTTTATACCACTTCCATCAGTCCCATTTTTCTTCTACAAATAGGAGGCAAAACAATCCATTTTGATAAAAGCAAAAGACTTTTTGAAGCAAGGTTGAAGAACATATGAAAGTATGCTTTAAGACACATGTGACTTTGTAGTTTGTCCACTTTTGCCTGAGGAAATTTATCATAGTTTTGAAAATTTCCTCCTCTAGCTTTCTCAAGAGAGTACTGTACAACATGGTTTGTACTGAAGAAATGACATGTATACATGAGTATAGGTGTTCACAAATTGGTTTGTGCACAATCCAAAATCTCCATTTGCCATTTTACTGGGGTCATAAGACTGTGCATTCTTATTATACTGTAACAATGTGGACAATGTTCTTTATTGCCCATCAATAATTCCAAAATACAGAAGTTTATCTCAAATTATGAACATTACCATATTTTCAGAAAAGGTACTGAGTTCTCTACTCTGTTTTACATCTATTTCTTAAAATAGAAATCTCTTTAATCCCAAGTAGCTTGAACACTGACAATCATTTATTATTTACTGTAGCTTATGCACCACAAGTAAACCTTTGATGGAGAAAAAAATCACATTGAAACATATTGTGACAGATTCTCTAAAGAGGAATGTTTCCATATGTAATTTATCAGAGGGATATTCCTCTGATAAGGTTATTACAGATTTAAATCTGACAAAACCTATCAGACAAATTGCATTGATACTTGTTTCTACTGCTTTTAAAAGCCAGATTGGGCCACATTTTGTGTTTGCACAGATGTTTCATTGGATCAGGTTTCAACACTGAAATACAGTGATACAAAGTGCAGTTGAGCATTCCAAATTCAAAAGCAACAGAAATTGTTTCTAAAATCCATCAGGCTTGCATTGCCAATGTATGAATAACTGATAATATACTGTATTTCTTTCACTTGAAAAAAAAATTAATTGGAAGAAAATTGTACACCATAGAGCCCTTCGACTATGTTCAAATCATGTGTCTTCTTTTCACCTAATTGCAAGCAGTCAAAAATTAGAATTGAAGAAAAGATTTTCATCTAGTAGGTATTAACTAAGAAATGGAAAGGGAGAATGTTCAGAACAGAAGGAGTCTGAACAAAAATTCAGTCCCTGAAATTTAACACAGAAATGGCAGAGGAGCTAGCAGAGTGAGCAATGTTTGTGCATGCCAGTTTGAGAATTTCTGCCCACAAAGCAGGCACCATATGTTTGGCTTTCAACCAGACAGCAGTCCTAGGGATAAGACATAGAATTCAAAGAGATTCCTCTCAGAAGAGATTACAGAGCATGAACACTTCAAATAGTTTGCCAAGCTTCTTCGAGAAACAATGCTGGTAATGTCTGATACAGCACTTAGCGTAGTATCTTACAGAACTAATATGTCCCAGCAGTATCTATCAGGATGACACTTGTTCAATAAGAAACAACAAGAAAAATAGATGAAACATATCAGTGAACATATTTATTTTATTTTATTTATTTATTTATTTGTCAAAAGCTTAAAATATAACAGAAACAAGAGTAAACATAAGTTTAAATACAAGAAATAGGAACTAATAATTGGGGGCAATTGGACAGGGACAGTAGGCACAATTGTGCGCTTATACACATCCCTTACAGACCTCTTAGGAATGGGGTGAGGCCAATAGAGGTTAGTTTGAGGCTAATGGAATGGGAGTTTGAGCAGGTGACAACAGAATCAGGTAGTGAGTTCCAGACATTGACCACTCAATATTCAATATTCAGATGATGACTCTGTTTATCTTCAGTTTATTATAAAAATCCCACAGGAATTGTATATGAACTTAATGTTTGCAGGTTGTTTGGCCATATATTTTTAGACCCAGTTCCTTGATAGTGTTTTATGCAAAATGTACTAAAAACTATGTTCTGTCAGGCATGGATGAGGTTTGGTTCATGTTGCACAGCATGGCATAGTACCGTATGCCAAAATGGAGTTTGGATAATTTGTAATTCAGTATAGTACATATACTTAGCGATCATCCTAACATTTAGAATGCAGCTATAATAAAAATGTATTTGCTTTAGAACAGCACATTATGTGAACCAAACAAAAGCTATATAGAGTTTAGCATATTGTGTGAACTAAGCCAAGATAAACACAGTCTCAAAAGGTCATAGAGGGACTAGATTTGCTTTTAATTAGTATTATGATGCTTATTAATGAATCTCATTTTGCCTCCTGCATCTCTTATATTGTTTTTGCATGTTTAATATTAGATATGAAAAAATTATCATATTCATAATGAAATTAATTTTTTCTCACAAAATGTTCTTTTTTAGTTTCCTTTAAAAGGTACTAGGAAATAATAACTGTGCCTGTAGGGACTTTTCATTTTTATATTTCAAAAAGAGCACAACATTTTAAATCAAAGAGCATTAGTTAGAAATTATTTATTTTTTGATATCTACCCTCCTCCACCCATTTGCATGTATTTAAAACTCAGTATTCAGTACTTTGAAAAGATCAGGAAAGAAATGTTCTCGACTAAATTACCTAAAGACTTTATGCTCACAAAATTATAAAAACTGCCTGATTATCTCTGATATTAGGATTACTCTTTTATATAATCCTTCAAGAAATCCTTTGTTAGATTTGCATGAATTTCTTCCCCATCAATGTATTTGTCACTGTTTATTCATAACAGACTAAGATTGGTCTAAATGAGTGTGATCCATTGGTTATGGCAAAATTGACCAGCTGACATGTCCTCTGTGCCTTGGTCATGGGCTGAGAGAAGGTGACTGGTTCCAAATCATCCAGTTGACTTGCATGTCTTAGATGGGACTAGATCTGTCAATCTCCTGATTTCAAGCCTGGACCCTTAAACACTAGATCAAATTGTTCATCAAACATAAATAAAGATTTCCTTTATATTATTCTGTGTATGAATATAAAAATGAAAATGTCTACATATGTTACATAGATAGTCAAAACATACATTCTCAGAAGAAAAGTATATGGTATATCTCACATCCCAAAGCTTTATTTACAAATTTAAACTTCATCTATTGTAGGGCTTTCAAAAAACTTTCAAAAAATGATGTGGCAGAAGTGCTTTGGACTTCATCCAGTCACACCCCTCATTTTTTTAGTTCATATTATTTATTCTTTAATGAATAAGAGAAATTCTGAAGAGGATATAAGAGGATATAATCTGTATTCAGAACTATGTATGTGTAACTAACATGTAACAAAAATCAATTGTAATACTAGATCTAACATTCAAGCATATCTTCAGGGTTGCTACTATATAGAAATAATCTATAGGAAAATAGAACTAGAATTGATTCTACATCTTAGCTACTTAAAATAGCAAAATTGCATCTCTTTTCATATGACTTAATGTGTGTCCACCTATGGAAGGATAGAGGGTACAATGTATATGTGTAACCCAGAGTAGTATGATAGCATCACATATCACTCTATATAGGATTATCTCAAAACTCTGCAGTGTTCCTAAGAACTAATTTCAGGATATCTAAATGTGTTCAGTATCAAAATGTAGGATCCCTGCATCAAAACATTTAGGTATCAAATGAGCAAACACATGGATGGGAAAGGAAGGGAAGGATAGAATGGATAATCTGAAATGTCAATGAGGCATTTAAAGGATCTTTTCAGTCACTTCTAAGCTATTTTAGTACATTTTTATCATTACCTGGCAATAATTGTTCACATTCTAGGCACAGAAGCCCATTGTAGCTACATTAGCACAAACTATACATTTTCATAACTGTCCATAACTAGGAGAGGACGGCTGCAAAAAAAAACCCGTACAAATCAAATCAGTATTCATGAGAAAATGTCTTGCTTAGTCTTGGATTTAGCTGTTGAAATGTAAATCTTCAAAATTTCTATTATGCTTTCAGAGATTTTAAACTCATCTTTGACAATATGCCTATTACAGTTAAGGTACATGAAGCATGAGCCATATCAGAAAGGAGGGAAATTTTAAACTTTTAAGCTACTGATTAAATATGGACAGAAAATGGGATTTTCTATTTTCTATTTATTCCATGAGACAATCATCTTCATTGTGCACATCATAATTATCATCATCATCATCAAATTTCCATGTAGCTTATTTGAACTATATTTTTATTTTTAACTGAAAGAATAAGTAGATAAAAACATCTAACCAAAATAATCTCACATTTGTTTTAATACAGGTTTTATTGTTTAAAATAAAATTAGGTAAAGGAGAAGGATTGGTGAATTCACAATACTTAGAGTACATAATTTAAAAAAAAAAATTAAAAAAAAAAGAAATTCTAAAATATTATTTATATGTGTGCCCAAGTAACATCAAAACTTATTGATATTTTATATCAGAAATTTTTGGCGTGGAAATTCTCAGTTTAAGCAACACTTGGAATAAAGACACCTCCTATGTATGCACCAATTGAAGAAGCATTTTCACCTATATTTCACCTATATTCAGACCTATATTAGTAAGAAGAATTGTGTGACAGAAATAATTCTTGCTTAGATTGAGCTCAGTGGATTTTGGACAGAAATTGTTGAGAAGGGCACTGTCACAGGTACATGTGAGAATTCAAAAACGATGCTTGAAAGACAGAAGAAAACAACATTCCAGTCTCCCCTCCCCATCTTTTTAAATTCAAATTTATAATATCATTATAATCTCAGAAAAAGTGTCTTCTGACAACTTTAACTCCACTGATCAATCTTTCTGATTATTATATCAGGCCCCACATCTCCTCTGCTTTTGTCCCTTTTGTCCCAGATCATGTCCTCAACTGCTTCACTTTGTAGACTTCAAATGTTTCATGAATGAATGAGCTTTAGTAAAGTAAACATTGCCTAATCTGTTTAAAGATCATTAGTTGTTCTTTCTTGGCCTGAAATCAACAATCCATGTTCAATGGCCAGTAGAATTGTTTTTGTTAGCCATTTTAGCTATCAGTCATTATTTCCAAGCATCTTTTTCCCATGGCCTTCTTAAATATTTCAATGCTTACATCTTTACCACTTCATATCTGCCATCCATTTTTTTTCTATGAGCTACTTATGAAAATCATGTCTTTTGAAAATCTAAATGACCCTCAGCTGTAAAAATTGTTTTCTTGGGTGTCTGCATGATGGATTGCTATGTCCTAGTCCAGCCGGATTGGATCATCTTTTGGATGTTGTAGATTCTTTTGGATCTAGAAGCAATGTTTACATAGTATGAATATTTAAGGCTTTATTCCAAGACAGATAAGAAAATAACATAATAACATAAGCCAAGATGGTAATCAAAGAATGTTAATCAAAGACAGCAATTTAAAAAATATTCCAGAATACAAAATATAAAAAGAAGGGAAGATCAGTTCACTCTTTCTGCCAGTTAAATAACCCCAAAATGTATTGGTGAGTGAAACCCTTCAAAGACAGAAAATATGCAGCATCTTCCCACTTAGACTTCATCAAAGTTTCATCTTATGAAGGTTTATGACTAGCTTATATAGACTTTGAAATACATTTAAGCACATCTACTTTTCAATGGTCTTGTCTGACTAGATTGACTCACCACAGATTTTTTGCTTAACTGTAAGATATAAGACTATATGAACTGGACAATCAAGCATGCTGTTATAGGACACTTCCGGTGATGACGTTTTTTCCGAATGATGTGGATCCACAGAAAGTTGTTGAAAAAATCTGATCGGATCCCTAAAAGGAAGTGGCTAAGGAACGTAGGTGAGGTGGGTGAAAGTGAAAGGGCTGGACAGATAGAAAATAAGGACAATAACAAATGAAGCAAAGAAGACTGGGAGGTTGGTGAGGCTTGCTACATTGTTGTTAATGGAAGGAAATCTAGCTGCTGGAAGGTCTGGGGGACTTGGATCACTTTCTTTTTGAAAGACTGCATTAGATTTGAGACAAGAAGAAGATCGGAGTAAGTGAAATAAACAGAGATAACATGGTACAAAAGGAGATACTTAGAAACTTTTTAGAAGCTCTGAAAAAGCCTTTGACTGCTAATCCAAGGGTGTATCGGTCCAATTGAATAGTCTGCCTTAACTGAAGAAATAAAGAATTATAGGAAAACTGAACTTAAGATCCCCAAGAAAAGATGAAAAGAGAACTGGATATAACTGAGTGAGCTGAGATTTTGAGAGGACGTTGTTATTATTCAGCAACTTTCTATTTCTGGGTATTCAGATTGCAAGCGTGTAACTCCAGTGACTGAAAGTGAAATAGCTACTTTAAGATTTAAGATTCTTTTTCTTTTCTCTCTCTTTCTACTTTTTCTATCTCTCTTTGGTGTTCTGATTAGTTAATGCTCTTCTCTCATTTTTTTTGGGTTTCCACATAGTATTACTCAAGTGTGTGTGTGTGTGTGTGTGTGTGTGTGTGTGTGAGGGAAATTGGCAGAGGGAAATTGTTTACTGCAATTATGATGCAATCTTTTTAATTTAATTGATTTATTAGTAATATTGATAGTTATATACTTACCAGTTACATACATAGAAAAGATAAAGGATATGATAATAACTTTAAGTATCATTTAATCACTTATTACAATTAATGTTTATATATTAATAGTTGTATTTACTGGGTGGATTACCTTGAACATTTAATTGATTCACTTTTTTGCTACTATAAGGTTATGATCAACAATGTTGAAAAAAAAGGTTTGATAAGATAGCTACTTAGAGGAAACATTTTACAGAGATAGTACCTCAGAGCATTTATATATATTTGGATTTAGGCAATAACACTTAGATTAGAGTGATAGGATTAAATACTGTTTATTAGGAGTACTTTGAACCTACCTATAGAGAATTAGTAATAATTAGTAACAAAGGTTAGGCTATACATAAATTATATCTGTAATATAGAATTCAGATTTGAAATTATATTAGGTTAATATTCTTGCTTATAAGACACATCACCCTACTAAATATATAGAGAGTTTAGATACCAAAGAGAAGGATAGATTAATTAATTGAATTATTGATCAATTTTAATATATATTATTGACTGTTACCATTGAATGTTAATTTGAGACAATATAACCAACATATTACAACAATAAAAACAAATTTTAAAAGAAATGACATCTACAACAACTCCAACTCTGAAAACTGGAAGAAAGGCCACCTCAACACTAACAACTATGTCGGCAACATCTTCGCCCATGGCACAAAAGACAGTTGAAGAAACAATACCGTTGGAGAAACAAACCACCACCTCAAATGTTAATATCCAATCAATCCTGCTTACTCTACAAGAATCGATGCTGAAGTTGCAAGAAACAATTATGAAAAATCATAATGAGACTAGAGCAGATATAAATGGATTAAAAGAAGAAGATGGGGAAACTAAAAGCAGAAATGAAAGCAGATATTTCCAAAGTAGAGGAGAAAGTTGGAATAATACAGAAGGCCTTGGAGAAAAATGAAGCAACAATAAAAGAGGTAGAGAAAAGAACAGAACGAACTGAAAGGAAATTGGAAAGGGTAGATGAACAACTAAAGAATGTGAGCAAGGAAATTGAGGATTCCTTGATCTACCTAGAGATGGACAAGGCTGCCACATACTTGAGATTCCAGAATATAGCAGAATCAAGAGAAGAAGATTTGGAACAGGTAATGGCAGAAATATTGGTGGAACTATTGGAAAAGGACAAAGATGACATTTTGAGAAAGTTTGATGGAGTCTACAGAGTCAGTACAAATTATGCGAGATGGCACAAATCCTCAAGAGAATTCCATATATGATTTGTGAGAAGGAATGTCCGGGACATTATAAACAAGATATCAAGAGAAGAATCAATTATGTATAAAGAAGTTTTGGTTCTCAAACAAATACCAAGAAGAGTAAGAGATCAAAGACAAGTCTATAAATTTTTAGCGGCCCACTTAAATCAAAAAGGAATTGTATTTAAATAGTTAATCCCAGAGGGGATGTTAGTTTCGTGAGAGGAAAGGAAAATTAAAATAAATTCTATAGAAAAGGTCCAGGAATTTTATGAATGGTTGGTAGGCCTGGAAGAACAGAGCAGTAAGGATGAAGTGGAAACAAACTCCCAAGAAGACCAAGACCAACATAAGAACAGATACGGAGCTTTAGGAAACCAAGGAAATAGTAACCACGTAAGGAGAGAGAAGAAGATAGGATACATTTTCAGGTACAAAGAGAAACCAGAGCAGTCACAAGACAAAACTAAAAAATGGGAAAAGCAAAGGAAAATATTTTCAATTAACATAAATGGTTTAAACTCTACGACAAAAAGGAAAAAGACAATAGCCAAATTAATCAAGCAAAACGCTGACATAGTATGCTTATAAGAAACCCATATAAAGAAATCAGATGAAAAATATTTAGAATGCTCGAAATTAGGGAAGCTATTTACTGCACCGGCAGATGCTGGGAAAAAGAAACAGATTGCAGTGTATGTGAAAGGACATAAAAGCAGAATTAATATGGTCGGACCCTGATGGAAGAACTCTGGTTTTGCAGATCTGGATCAATGCTATTCCCATCCTTCTAGTGGTAATCTATGCACCAAATGGAGAGCAAAAATAATTGTTTAAGTATTTATATGAAAAAATAGTAGGATTGGAAAAAAGAAATATTTGTATCATAGGGGACTTTAATGCTATTGCTGATTACCAAAAAGACCACAGTATTGTGGGGAGGAACAGGAAAAAAAAGAGCTTCCAAAAATATGTATGGAAATGATGAGGGAGTTAAACTTGATTGATATATGGAAAAGGTTAAATCCTGAGAAAAAACAATTTACATTCTATTCAAAACCCCACCAAATTTGGACACGAATTGGCATGCCATGGATGCCTGGGGAAATAGCAAATGAAATAAAAGGGATTGAAATCTTACCCAATGAATGGGAAGACCACAATCCAATTCAGGTGATCTGGAAAGGTAGAAAAAAAAAACAGGAAAAGGTGGACATTAAATACGCAGTTAATTAGAGAAAAAGAATATACGAACAAACTTAAGGAGGAATTAAATTACTTCTTAACAGAAAATAATAATGGAGCAACTACAAAACAAAACATTTGGAACACAATGAAGGCAGTAATAAGAGGTATAACAATCTCTTATAATGCCAAGAGGAATAAAGAAAAATATGCCCAGCAAAATAAATTAAAACAAAAAAATTAAAGAATTAGAAATTCAGTTACAAAGTACTTGAAAGGATTCAAGATTGCAAAACCAGATGACAATGATTAAACACAAATTGAATTGAATTGAACAAGAGAGAATGATTATAAATTTGAATACAACTAGACAAACTTATTTTGAGCACTCTAATAAGCCAGGGAGATGGTTGTCCTATAGACTTAAAAAAGGGAAAGAAAAAAGATTGATTTACCAATTAATAGATGGAAATGGAGATACACAATAGGAGATAGAACAGAAAAAAGAAATTGCCCATAAGTATTTTGAAGACTTATATAAAAAGGAGAAGGTCAATGAGGATAGGATAAGAAACTATTTAGATAAAATGAAGGATAAAGTAACTGGGGAAGAGATGAAAGAATTATTAAACAAAGATATTACTTGGTCTTGAAAACAGCAATAAAGAACCAGAAAAGTAGTAAATCTCTGGGACCAGATGGGATCCCAGGGGAACCATGCAAGGCAATAGGTGAACTAATAGGACCCCTTATTGTGGAAGTTTTTAATGATCTCTTATTGGCAGCCAGAATGCCGGACTCATGTAGGGGGCATTGATTTCACTGATCCCGAAGGAAGATTTGGACTCCCGATATATACAAAACTACAGGCCAATTTCCTTGTTAAATATAGATGATAAAATATTTGCTTTTATTGTTGCAAACAGATTAAAAAGAATGTTGAATGACCTAATACATTAAGAACAAAATGGATTTCTCCCGAACAGACAAATCAGGAATAATTTAAGAATAGTACTAGATGTTCTTGAATTTTATGAAGCCCACCCTGAAAAACAAATAGCCCTTATGTTTTTAGATACACAGAAGGCCTTCAATAACTTGAATTGGCAATTTTTAATCCAAAGAATTTATAATATGAATTTAGGACCAAATTCGAAAATATTATAACTACGATCTATGATACACAACAGGCGAACATTATGATAAAGGGGGAATATACTAGTCCAATAAAAATAGAGAAAGGAGTCAGACAAGTTTGCCAACTCTCACCCCTCCTCTTCATATTATCATTGGAAAGATTACTAACATATTAGACAGAATCCAGACATAAAAGGATTAAAGGTTAAGAAAGAAGAATATAAGCTGCAAGCATTTGCAGATGACAAGATTTTTTTTATTGAAGAGCCAATTGAAAGATGACAAAAACTGATGAATGAGTTAGAACAATTTGGAGTAGTTGCAGGATTAAAAATTAATAGAAAAAAAATGAAATTAATAACTAAAAATCTAACAGGAAAACAGAAGTTAGAATTAGAAAAGATCATGGAATTTCAAGTGATAAAGAAAGTTAAATACTTAGGAATATGGCTGACAGCACATTGCAAAACACTAAAGGAAAATAATTATGACAAACTATTGCAACAGGTAAAGAAGGACTTAGAAACATGGGGTAAGCTGCAACTTCTCATTATTAGGTAGGATTGCTATGATTAAAATGTCTATTCCTTTATATATTTCAGATGATACCAATTAAAGTACACAAAAAGTATTTTGAAGAACTTAACAAAATAATCACAAAATTCATTTGGCAAAGGAAAAAAATGAATAAATCTAAAGGCACTGCAACATATGAAGAGCAGGGGAGGGATGGCTCTTCCAAACTGGGAGTTGTACTATAGTGCGACCTCCTTAGTATGGTTGAAGGAATGGGTGAATTTAACAAACAAGAGAATATTAATTTTAGAAGGCCACAACTTACAGAGGGGGTGGCATGCTTTTTTATGGGATATTGGGAAAACCACACAGAAATACTTTCACAGACACTTAAATTAGAGATGCATTATTGACCAACTAGAAGAAAATAAGGAAAAAAACATTATTTAAAGATACCAATCTGGTTTTCAACAATGGCAGCAATGATATACCCGAATAATTTGGATATTACCAAGATGATTAAATGCAAGGACTTATTGGATGAGCAAGGAAATTTGAAATTGTGGCAAGATCTTCAAGACCAGAGAGTACAAATTGATAGATAGACATACCTTCAAGTTCAGAGTAGATACAAACAGGATATGAAAGAATTTGGAATCAATAATAAACTTCAGCAACTAGACAAAATTCTACTAAGCCCAGATTAAAAAAAAATAACAAAATTTTATAATTACTTACTAGAGGCAGAATTAGAGGAAGAAATTGTCAAAGGGAATATGATAGCCTGGAGTAGGAATATAGGACATAGTATCACCTTAGGAGAATGGGAGAAGGTTTGGAGTGGAAATAATAAAATCACAAAATCAGCAGCATACAAGGAAAATGCCTATAAGATGGCACCTTCCCCCCTTGAGATTAGCAAAAATGCACTCCAACATGAGTCCAAATTGCTGGAAATGTAAAAAAAAAAAGGAGGGAACTTTCTTCCATTGTATAGAGGCTCAAAAATATTGGCAGAAAATTAGAAAATGGATGGAGGAAATGACAAGAGAACAGATTGAATTTAAACCAGAACTCTTTCTATTAGGGATCTTTAATAAACAACTCTCAAAAAAGTATACAACAGTACATATTTTGACAGCGACCAGACTGGCCTTTGCACAATGTTGGAAGCAACCTCATATTCCATCAGAGGAAATGATTATTCAAAAAATAGCAAAGTGTGCAGAGATGGACAGATTAACTCTGGCATTAAAAGGAAAAGACACATCAATGTATTACGACAGCTGGAACTGCTGGTACGAATGGATAGAACGAAGATCGATTGAACAATAAAGGGCAAAAGAAAATATGTTATAATTGTAGTAGTGACTATATATTTGCACAAGGATTAATTGTATACAGGGTATAAAATAAGGTTGTTTTTAACTGTTTTCTGATCTCTATTTCTACTTTTCTTTCTTTGTTTCTTTTTTCTCTTTCACATATATGTACGTATTGTTTGTCTGTTTTAATTATAAAATTAATAAAGTTTATTTTTAAAAAAGATATAAGACTATATTAGTAATCTTCCAGCCTGAGAAAATAGTCACAGTATTGATAATACATTGGAAATGGTCAGATATCGCCATTATTAAATTAGTGCCATCTGAGTGAGACAACATTAGTTTAAAACAAGGGTTGCATTTTTTTTCTGTTTGTCTTCTAAGCACAAACTGATTTAAAGATTTTGCATCTCCAGCTGTTAATCCCCAGTAGATTGTGAAACTGAATGTAAATCAATATACTGTCTTATATCTGAAGGCATTTTTGGCATTTATCCTTCTTGGAAAAGCTAAATATACATGGGAAGAGAAAACATATATCCTAGACTTTGGAAATTGAGTGTCATAACTTCAGGGGGTTATGGTCAGAATTTTAACAATTCACTTTGTACACAATATTCAAGATGATACATAAACTGTCATTTTCATATGCTCATCTTCAGGATCATATATTCAATGACCTGTCCTTAATGTCTTTTGTTTCCTACAATATCTTTAAGTCCTTATAACTTCCATGCAGGAAGATCAAAAGAAACACCAAGCTATGGATAATGATTCTGTTAGTATACAGTGCCCATATTTCTTCCCCTTCACTGTGAACTATTCATTTGTCAGCTTAGCAGGAAGATAAGAAAATCTGTGATTTCTACTTGGTTTCTCTTTCCTGAAAAGGGTGGGGTGGCATGGGAAATACATTGCATAGAATGTGTTTCCCACCCAACTTTCTCTAACTCCATTAAGTTGCTTTGCTTCTCATTCCTGGTCACTTACGGGGTTACTAGAAAATATACTGTATATATTTCTGTTTATTTGTTCCTAAAATATCATCTCACAATGACCTCACCTCATACAATGAGCTATATTTATTAGAGTGTAAAGCACCTAGACCACTTGCATTTAACCAGGTATAAGCATAAACTTGGCAACATATATTTTCTGCCATGTTCCCATGACATTGCCTTCATAATATTCCCAGGCCATGAGTGAGTTAGCCTTAATTCATTTTTGGTGAATTGGTACTGATACTAAAGTAATGTTTCCCCCTTATTTTGACATATTCACAAGGTCAAGTTCACAGTGCATAAATCTATTAGATTTCAGCATGTGTTACCTTGCAGACAATTCAGAGACATTAGTGACAGAATAGGGAATATCAATGAAGCAGTATAAATGCCAGTATAGCTTCACTGAGCCAGTTTTTGCTCTAGTATCTGCACTATAGTTACGGGCAAAATGATGGCTTGTATCAATTCTTCTTTGTTTTTTGAGGTTGATGGGTAACTGCACATACCTACATTTTACTGTTGGCATCTTTCCTCCTTGGTATTTTCTATCTTTACATAGTTAGAAATTGCCACTGAATCCCTGCTGTGTTTATTTCATTCTCCAATATGCTGCAAAGCTGGATGCTTATGAAAAATGCAGCCATTTCCTTCTTTGCTTAGTGATTCCTTGCCTAGTTCCCACATGCTATTTAAAAGCTTAATATATTTATTGAAATTCATTCAAATGTAATTTTCTCAGTCACATCTCAACTGTAACTCCTGAATCTTATTTTCAACTTATTACTGCAGATATTTTTCAGAGGAGGTGGAGGAAAAGGTAGAAGTTTCTCTCCCCTTGGTAGATAAATAACTCTTCCAATACCATTTAATTCCCTAGAAGGTTTTGGCTATCCTGCCTTTCCAACAATTCATATGCTTATCTCTACAATGATATGAGTGTGGAAAATTGCTTTGAAGCTCAAAATGAAAAAAAAAAAAAGGCTTTTAGTCTTGATACTTTTCCTCTATCATCTTTTTGCAGGGGGATAAATTCTTACATACTTGGCTCTGCTGAAAAGCATTGGTTTTACTGGTTCTAGAAATAAAGTTGAGCAAAATTATGCATAAGGATAAAAATATCATTGTCTGACACCCTGAATTTCTCTTCATAACACCACAGAAGAAGCTGCAAGCTGAAGACAGATTCTGGAAAGGTATGGAGTTTAACGCATTTGTAGAATTAATACGTATGCATTATAGTTTCCAGTTTCAAATTCAAAGCTTAGAGATATTTATATTAAACAGTGTAGCCAAATAATACACAAGAGAAACAAGGAGGCCAATTATTCTTATCAACCCTAATATTTACAACAACAAACCAGAAAATCCTTAAGGATACAATACCAAGTTATCTATATCTGTTGCAGTTTTTTTCTAGAAAAAAGCTAGAAATTGGCTGAGACAGATCACATAAGATGTGGTCACAACAGTAATGTCATGTTGTAAGTAAAATTAATTAAAACCAAATCAATAAATGGAACATATTTAATATGGGAATGTTTATGAATTTAATAATTTGACCACAACTCTAGCTTTTTGATCTACGTTTTACATGTAGCCAGAAAACTTTGCTATGTATCTCTGGATTATATTAACTACATGGCACAGATTGACATCCATGTTCTCATGTTACACTAAATACACATGAGAACATACACATGCCTCTTTCAAAACAGAACTATGTGAAGCAAATTAGCAAACAAAAGAAATAGTCGAAGGAAAAGATTTAACTCTTTTGTATTCATATCTACAGATGGCTTTGAGCTAGACTCTTCATTTCATATGTGTATATATAAATAGATTAAAAATAAAAGTAAGATGAATTATGCAAAATTTCAAGGCTGATCCAAGACCTGTCTCTGTCTGAAGTAGAGCAGAAAATGCCACTATACACGAATCCTCTTCATCAGTAATATTATTTTAACTCTTGAAGCAGAACACTGAAGTCCAATCATTTTTAAACTGTTGACCCACTTACCCCTTTCATGATGTTGCATAATGTCATTATACTCTTCTCCATCACCCCCTCCCCCCCAAAAACCCTACGGAAGTTTTCCCAGGTTCCAGTCCCAAATTGATCCTTGACACAAACAAACAAAAATAACAAATTGCACCATTAGCCCCAGGATAATCCCAGATTACCTTCCTTGGAGTAATCAACCTGAGTTTAACAACTAGTGATCTAGAAGGATCTTCACCATTGTGAAAAATATAATAATAAAAGTAAATCAACTGCTGATAATATTCTACCTTCTAACAACACCAAAAGCAGTTATCTGATTCTCTTTCTTCCTGCACAAGAAAGAAAAATATCCCACATTGAAAGAAAAATAATCTACCTCGAAAACCCATGCTTGCCTACAATTATTTGGACATATAGTTTTTCTAGCCAGTTGTCAATACTAGCTTTAGATTTTGGTTGAACCAATAAGTGATATTTATTTATTTAGAAGGAGCCTATTAACTTGAAACATATGTGTGGGATAATTGTTAGTTTTAAACTTTGCTTTTTCTGGCAGACAACTTTGTCAGATTCAATGCTAGTTGTCAGATTCAATGCTAGTTAAAAATGTATATTAGCATCATTTATACCTCATACTTCAATAATGGAACAGATGCAAACATTAAACAAAGCAAAGAAAAAAAAACAGACCACACAGCATGGCTAGAGTGGAAGGAAAATTAGACCCAATACATAAAAGGAAACTTAACCAAAACAGAGCTGTATAATTAATTTAAGTGGACCAGTTAAAACTATATGCAAAATTAAATTAAATTAAATACAACACAGATGTAAAATATACACAATTTCATTGTTGAAATTATTTGACCATTTGGAATTAGGTTGTGATTTACAATCAAAATAATGCACTTCTTTCCTTTTTAATTATACAGGAGAATGAATTATCCAAGTTTGAAAATTAAAAAAAAATCTAGGCTTCCAGAAAGTTGACAACTCTTTATTATAAGAATTGAAACATTGCAACAAGATTTTAGATCATTAATTATTAAAATTTCCCTTTGGATAAAGTTTCAATTGATTCAATTTTGTATCATAACATTAAACGCTTGTGGAGAAACCCATGGAAATGGCATCCTTAGCTTTTGAGTATTTATACACTTGTGATAGAAATACTGTACGTTGACACAAATGGTGTCAGCTGCTTATATGTAGGAAAACATGCTTGCCATGGGAGTACAAAAATAAAATTTATTTGTTAAATTATGCATAAATATAAGATACAAATGTATTTTTAAAATACAGTTAAAGATAATCACACTTGCATTGTGTACATATGAAAATACAGTATTTTAGGATTCAACATACACAGACACATTTATGATAAATGTAACTAATTGGCAATGCCAGTTCTTTTCATTATGGATTCTCATCTCTTCATTTTCCAAAAATATGGAAAATTAAGATGCTATGAAATAAGACACTCTAGTTCTGCCGGACATCATGTAGCAGCTTGTTAATTTCTGCCACCAGTTCACTAGCATCCATGAGTTCATGTTTACCATCACTGAGGTGGTTAAGCACATTGTCAAACTCATCTTCTTCATAGTTCTCTGGAATTTCCTCCATGGCAGGTAGCCATTTTGAAGAGGGCTGGGCACCTGAATGAGTTCCCAAAGTAAGCCCAGTGCTGTTTGCAGGGTTTTGAAAATGAGTACTGGCTGCCCAGGCTGCCACCCCTTGTGGATAGCTTACAGTCTTGGCTGGCAAATGTCCTTTCCTGCGTTCTAGTGAGCTGGGAGGCTCTATTTCATTACACTCTGTGTAAGCATCCAATGAAGGAGGCAAGAGACGTTGAAAGACGCTGTTCATTTCAGAGAGTAGAGATGAGGTACATATGTCAGCTGCTTCTTCCATATTCTGATTGTCTTTGCCAAAAGTTGAAAAGCTCTTCTTCTTTTCAGATGATTCAACCTCCTGATGATCCTCCTCCTCTTGTGGTGGCTGGTTTTGCTGAGGCTGAAATTCTTCTCCTGGTATAAACATATTGCTTCTATAATCAGAAGATGGGGAAGGCAGGGGTGGCATCCAGCACTGGTCAGAATGCCCTAGGACTCTGCATTCCTCTGTGCATAATCTCATTGCTGAAAGCAAAGTGAAACCAGATGTTAAAAATCTGAAAGATTTCGGGCCCAGTTCAAGATGTTACTCTTGACTGTTTAAAACTTTAGTTTTAAAAATAGTTTGAACAAACATACATATATTTTCTGCTCAAAAAACACATTTAATAAATCAGCGCTTTGGTCTCTTTCACTGAATCTTAGAATAGTAATGCTTAATTTTGTCAAGTTTGGCCTTTTAATGACATTCTGAATGGCATTATACTCCAAAGAACTATATGAAGGTAAGAACAAAAGCTAAAGTTCATTTAATTTCCCTTTAAAATGAAATAAAGTATACATCCAGTCTAATCATGGTTTAATTATTTATTTGATTATATTTAGAATTTTAAAGTAGTAAAATATTGGTTCATGTTTGTGTTACTTTGATACTATAGTTATATGAAATGTCATTAACTGGCCTGTTTATATCTTATTTCAAATATTTTTCTCATAACTTTTGCTGAAACTATCTTTTTGCTAGTCAGAAAAGAATAGAACAGCCAAATTATAAAGACTGTCCTAATTTTGAACATACTTAAAACTAGAGTTCTTGATTAACTTCAAACTCTAAGTTGTCCATTTTTTTTCTTAAATAATGGCAATAAGAGAGCAATGTGATATCAATTCCTGTCATTAATTTTCATAAATCATTTTGTTGCATTCCATTTTGCTCTATATATTTTAATATAGACAAATAGTTGCTATTTAGATTCTAGATCTACAGAATCTAGAACTCCATATATCAGATATTACTCATTTAATTTCA
The DNA here is from genome assembly GCF_049901715.1 of Pseudonaja textilis. Classification (NCBI taxonomy): domain Eukaryota; kingdom Metazoa; phylum Chordata; class Lepidosauria; order Squamata; family Elapidae; genus Pseudonaja; species Pseudonaja textilis. The sequence continues at coordinate 27,250,654 of NC_141995.1, read as the reverse complement.
GAATATATATTTGAATTTCTTATAATTGCTATATTTTAAACCATGGTGGCGCAGTGGTTAGAATGCAGTATTACAGGCTTATTCAGCCAACTGTGATTGGTTTGGTCCGACCACCTCAAGACTGACTCAGCCTTCTATCCTTCTGAGGTATGTAAAATGAAGGCCCAAATATTTGGATGCAATATGCTGACTCTGTAACTATGAAATGGTATATACTGCAAGTGCTTTTGTTATTGCTATTATTCTTGTTATAGACTTTTATAGAAAAAATTTAAATGGATGTGTTTTAGAATTTATTGATAAACTTCAAAGCATCTTTGTTTGGTAAATATATATTGTACTCTGCAAGGTAGAAGTCCCTTCTCCATTTCTTCCTGTGAGAACAAACCTGCAATGGAAATTTAGTTGAAAGAAGCTTAGCCCAAAGTCATGGCTAAGAATGTATTTGACAGTGCATTTACCCATCATAATTCAAGATGTTGACTATTATTCTGCACCACACTTGCTCTTATATATATAAATAATTTGGGATTATAACCAAATATTTGCATTTGACAACTATGCAAAACACCAGCAGCCTGAAAGGATAAAAGTAGATAGCCTTTGGACAAATTATATTAATAATATAATGTGATATTAATATATTAATTTAGTTAAGCGCTCAAATCTTTGCATTTTTTCTACTGTAATTAAACAGAGATTTGCTTTATGAACTCCAATGCATGATTCTGGTTATACCTATCATGATGCACAGTGAGGGCCAGTGATTTGAATGATTTGAAAAGGGGTTGGGTAGATGTATGGAAGATAGGTCCATCATGTGTATCAGTGTTTAAGATTTATCATTATCTCTGGAATGGAAGCAGTATTCCCCATGCAGTTGCAGGGGAACAATAGTAGAAAAGCTGCATGTATCTATCTCCTGCTTATGAGCACCTGGCTTGTGAATCAGATGCTGTACTAAGGTAGACCTTGGTATGAACCAGCAAGCCTATAATGATGACCTTATGCCCTCACATTTGGAAAACTAACATTTGGAGAAGAATATGATTTTAGTAAGAATATAAATAGCTACACTAACTAATAGGCTTTATCACTAGATTTAAATATCTGCAAGATGAAACAAAAATACAGCAATCAGACACGGTTCCCTTATAAGTATCAAGATCTTAGTTGGATGTTATATTTTACACCTGAGAGTCTACCAAAATATTTAGTGTTCTTAAAATATACATAGCTACACTATAAATACACAAGAATATAAATAGCTACACTAACTAATAGGCTTTATCACTAGATTTAAATATCTGCAAGATGAAACAAAAATACAGCAATCAGACACGGTTCCCTTATAAGTATCAAGATCTTAGTTGGATGTTATATTTTACACCTGAGAGTCTACCAAAATATTTAGTGTTCTTAAAATATACAGAAAAAATTATCATGCTATAACCCTGTATACATCTGTAATCTTTAACATGGAGTTCATGGACCAATACACTCATAAGCAATCCACTTGTTATCCATCCAACTTAGTAACAATAACTAATTAACCAATCCATGTCTAACTTAAAGCAGGATCTTTAATCTATAAAAACTGGTTTAGACTTACTATGAGAACAAAGTAAGATTTCCATTGTAAGGTTTACAGCTCTAATGGTGGTTTCTTTTACAACTGAGATATTATTTTGAAACCCATTGTTTTTTATTTGGTCTCAAATCGTCATGGTATGTTTGATTTGTCATGGTATCATCAAAGTGATAAGGATGTTCAGGCCATGGGGCAAGGCATTTGAGAAGTACTTAACTCTCCAAAACTCTAACTTCCCCTCAAAAGCCAATTATTTTGGCCACATCCAATAAACAAACGTCATAAAATGGGCCAAGATCAGAGAAGGATGCCAGAAAGTCAAGCACAGACATAGACTTGTGATTTAACAGTAGTGTGATTAACAGTGTTGTAGTCCAAGCATTATAGTAAACTACTTTCCATTAACATTAACATCAAACAATATCTATTTGCCATTAACATTTGATGTCTTCTTACAATTTGGGGGATTCAATTCACTTTAGCGAAAATTTAGAGACCATTTATAGGATAGAACTGTATTCCAGAGAGTTGTGAGTATGATGGTTTAGACAAACTTTTAAGGCTTTATATCGCAAATATGTATTGCTTTTAAAACTTTGAGCAAGTTCTAGGTGTTGTCCAGTATAGGAGTAAAAAGAAGATAAAAGAGTTTATTTTTCACCAGTACAAATTTGTCTTTGTATCATTGTCTGAGAATGCTGAAAATAGGCTGTTTAATTTTCACTGAATCTTTACCTGCAGGAATTCTCCCATCTGTAAGGAAAAGGTCACTGAATCCTTCTCCAAGAAGTCTGTCAATAGGAGAATCTCTCCCTAAATCATAATCACTGTCTCCTGCTTCACTGTCACCACGACCACTATCTTTCAGGCTGAACTTATCCATATCTTGAAGGGCATATCTGTGATAAAACAAAAGAGACATGTGGGTTGAACTGGGCTTCCTTAGCTCATGAGCTAAGCCTATATACCCTCTGATAATGCTACTCTGAACTTTGACCAAAGAAAATCTTTACCTGTAACTTCTGGAATACTTGTTGCCTCGAAAACTTGGCCTTGGTTGATATTGGCCTTGATGAAGCATGGAGAGCAGCTGAGACACCTATTATGAAACACACAACAGCAGGAAAAAATTAATCCTTACAACTGCCCAAAAAAATCTATCCATATAACTGCCCAAGAAAATCTATGTATATTTATGTCCTTCTTTTTTTAAACCATAAACCAGGACTGTCAAACTCAGTTTCATTGATGACCACATCAGGGTTGTGTTTGACCTCGGGCAGGGTGGGATGTGGGCCAGGGTGGGCATGGCCAGCTTGACAACACTCATATCGGGGGGGCTGTGGTGGCCTCAGTGTTCTGCCAGAGAAAACAGGCTCCCAAGCTCCGTTTTTGGCTGCAACAGCCTCCTGCAACCCTCTGCCAGGAAAAACAGAGCTCAGGAGCTCATTTTCTCTGGCAGAGCACTCAGGACACTACAGGCATCCCATACATGAGTGACATCGAGCTGGCCATACTCACCCTCCCGAGCTCCGTTTTCACTGACGGAGGGTTGCAGGAGGTTGTTGGACCCGAAAATGTAGCTCATTTTCACTGGCAAAGGCACCGCAGGCCAGTCCATCACTGTTTCCAGGACAGCCTCGCGGGCTAGATCTAAGCACCCTGTGGTCACCCAGATCTGACCCCTGGTCTTGAGTTTGATACCCCTGCCATAAAGTGTCTGTTAAAATAATCTGTCAGAAGAAAGAAACAGAATTTAGTCCAATATAAAAGACAGTTACAAACATCTTAGTGTATTAGATATACTTTAGCCTTGTAACTTAGCCTCATGATCCAAAGCATATAAAAAGCTTAACTCTGAACCTTAAGTTAGTTAAATTCAAGTGTTTGGCTCTAAATAGTTTTAATTCTACTGAAGTCAGTAAAAAATTTGCTATTTAACTGCTCTTGAGCTCAAAGGCCTTAAACACATTCATTAAAAATTTGCATGTACAGTTGACACAAGCTGTTAGAACAGATGTAATTAAAACTTCATTAGTGTTAGTAATATATTTCTTCATTCTTTTGTCCCCTTTAAATATGCAAATACATTATAAGTATATTGAAATACTGAAGCATAGAACAACATGTGATTTTTACATCCTGGAAGGATTTCTAAGGACTAATGCACCAATTACTACAATTTAGGAGAATAGATATAGATTGCAAAACTCTGGGTCACCAGTAGGTACAATGAAATGATATACTTTGTTCCCATCAAGTGATCATCTGGAATTTGGAAAGCAAGAGTACCAAAATCTAGCCAGCCAATTCATGGTTTTGTGATTTGTACAGAAACTAAAACCACATTCAGAGCTGGAATTCCATAATTTGGTTATATTTTGTTACCCAAGTGGTATAAGAAATGAAAATATCATCCAATACATACTGTGTACATATAGAGAGGGGGAGGTACTTGGGAAACTGCAACATATTTTCCTAGTGAATTTCTGGATATGTATAAACATATCATAAATATAGGTGTGTACAGTCATCATATATAATAACTGAAATGAAACACTGAAAACTATTGTACTAAATAGACATAGGATTTACTTATTTAGGTGAATTACTTTCATTTAATGCAATGTATGATCTTACCTCAACAGCAGGAGTAGCATGAGTGAGCTCAAGAGAGAAATTCTCTGGCACATGATTTGATGAGATGGTCACCAGACTATTTAAAGACTGGTGACTGTGATGGCTTTGTCGACTGCTCATTTGCCCTCTTTCTAGTGTCGGAGATGATGAAGGTGAAGCTTTGTGGTGGGATCTGATTGGTAAAGTACCATTAATGGTAGGCACTAATGTAATATCCCCTTTGTGAATCTGTCTTGATGGCCTTTTGGGATGATGCTGGTATGTGGATTCTGCAACACGACAATTATAAGACCGGGTGTCTTTCTTCTCACGATTACACATTGTAGCAAAGACTACCATGACCACCAACAAAACTGCACATATTGCTCCTAAGGATATTATTGTGATCATGGAAATATCTAGAGGAGGTTGGCTTGGGTATGTGGCTTCTGTAGATGAAAGTTGATAGATATTTTTAACAACACTGCATTTCAGAAGTGCTTTGGTACTCAGTTGAGGACTTCCTTTGTCCCTAACAACCACAGTAAGTTCCCATTCTGTTGATGTAACAGATTCAATACTAGCATTAAGATAAATGTCACATGTCTGTGGATCCATCACAAAGAGGCCTTCTTCACTACTAGCTGCTAATGCGCAGCTTAGCTCTGCATTAACCCCTGAGTCTCTATCTGTGGCTCTTATCCTAGTGATGCAATGGTTACTGTCAGCTTCTTTAGGGATTGAAATCTCCGCTGTATTGTTGTGCAGTGCAGGCCCCACAATCAAAGGAGCATTATCATTTTCATCAATAATAGTTAGTACCACTGTTGTATTGCTAGCTAACTGTTGACTTCCTCCATCTCTAGCTTGAACCATGAAGATGATCAGGCTTACTTCCTCATGATCAAAAGTCCTAAGTGCATAGATGGCTCCATTAGAGGGATCAATGGTCACATACGTAGTTATGGAACTTCCCAAAATGAAACTTTCCAAGATAGTGTAAGTCACCTGCCCATTATCTCCCAGATCTGGATCAGTTGCTGTAACAGAGGTGATATATGCACCTGGAGAATTATTTTCCAAAATTACAATTTCATATCTATTTGTCTGAAATTGGGGTGGGTTGTCATTTTCATCCATGATCTGGACAGTAAAATGTTTCACTGTAGAAAGACTTGGAGTTCCTTTGTCTTCTGCTATGACTGTCAGGCTATATTCAGATCGCTTTTCCCGATCCAAAGTAGTATTTGTTAGGATGAAATAGTTATTCTCATACGTCTTCTGAAGTTTGAAATGCCCATGTCCATGAAGCTTGCAAACCACTTCTCCATTCAGTCCAGAATCTTTGTCTTGCACTCTAACAAGGGCCACAAAAGTCTCTGTGGATGCTTTTTCAGAAATATATGCAATTTCTTCTTTTCCTGGAGACATCAGGTTTAAATTGATTTCAGGCTTGTTGTCATTCACATCAACAACCTTAATAATGATTTTGCAGTGAGCTGGAATTGAATTTGGACCCAAATCTTGTGCCTGAGCATCAATTTCATAGGATTTGGAGGTCTCATAATCCACTGGTTTGAGAAGAGTTAGTTGACCCCTTTCAGAGTCCATTTTAAAAGTCTCTATAATTTTGGGGGACACGTGACTACTAAAGGAGTAGACAACTTTGCCATTGGCACCTTCATCTGGATCAGTGGCATTGAGATCTATAAGTAATGTGCCAACATGTGAATTTTCCAAAAGTTGAATTATGTATGTCTGTTGTTCAAAAAGTGGACTATTGTCATTAGAATCTGAAATGCTGATTTTCAGGAGAGATGATCCACTTCTCTGAGGTACACCATTATCAGAGGCAGTTAGTTGTAGTTCATAGCTTGATTTCAGCTCCCGGTCCAGTTCCCGCACCACAATCAACTCTGCATATTTGGCTCCATCGGTCCTTGTTCTAACTTCGATGGTAAAGAAATCATTGGCCGAAAGGGAGTATGTGTAGAGGGAATTGTCCCCAACATCTGGATCAAAAGCACTATCCAAAGGAATCCGCGTACCTACGGCTGCACTCTCCGAGATTTCAAGAGGAATAAGAGCTCTGGAGAATTGAGGCGAATTGTCATTAATATCCAACACTTCAACCTCCACATGGAAAAGCTGCAGATGTTCAGTCGGCAGAGTGATCACGTCAAACTCTATGGAACAGTTTAAGTTTTTCTGGCAGAGTTGCTCGCGGTCAATTTTAGCTCCAATGCTGATCTCTCCGTTGTCTTCCCGAACCAGCAGCAACGGAGAATTCCCCCTTTGCATGGCTCTGAACCGCACCGATGAAGGATTAGGCAGCCTATACAAAACATCGGCGACATCTTCGGAAAGCCTGGCAATGACCGAGCCAACCCTCTGCTCCTCATAAATCCTGTATTTCAGATTTTTGCCCGCTGCGCCTTCCCAGCAGGACAGGACGGTGGTCAGTGCAAAGAGAAGCCTAAAGTGCATTTTTCGACCCAAACGCGGCATCGGCATAGGCTCCCGGGGGGTCTTTCCGCCAAACAAGTTACAAAGCAATTCGCTTAACTTAATCTCGACCTTTCAAACCCAACGTCCATTTGGTTCTTTGGAAATTGGGAGGAATGGGGGGAGAAAAAGGAGAGAGAGAAAAACAAAACGCGCTTGCAAACCTTCCTTCTGAAACGGATGCCACGTCCCAGCCGTTCAGGAAAAAGTTGCCTACAGCGAGACCGAGGCGGCGGAGCTCCCACTATACATCCCGTAGGCAAGCCGGCTCGGATTCCTCCGCTTCTTCTCGTCCAAGAGCTTTGCACATCAAGGCTTCTTCCTTCCGCTGCAGCTATTATTCACCCAGTGCCGAGGGAAGGGAGCCGAGGCTGCACGGCGGCGGCGGCGGCGGCGGCGCGGTTTCTTCCCGAAGAGACCCCTCTTAACGCCCGCTCTCCTCAGCTTCTGACGACTAAGATTGCTGACTCCCGTCTAAAAAAATCGTTGGAACTTCACTTCAACTCAGACAAAGCTTTTGCCCGGCTGGATGTGTTGAATCGCTTCCAGCCAATCAGCTTGCTTCCAAATCAAAGGACGGTGAAGTCACACATGTTCATAGACCCCCCAAAAAAGAGGGAGGAGGGAGGTGGGAGCGGCTTCCACCCTCCTCTCTCCTTCACCTCCCACTACCACAAAAGGAAACAAATTGCTGAAGAATGTCTTAAAATCAAACTTCATGTTCTCCCATTTTTACGAAGATTTCGGTTGGGGTGGGCTTCTTTCTTTGTCATTTGAACGAGAGCTTTCATTAATATCCTGACATATTCAGGTTTTGGTTAAAAGGCAAACCAAGCCTCCAAAGGAATAAGGAGTAAGTTTGCTTCATCAAGAATTTGTCCTCCCTCCCTTTGGCCGCTTTCAAGAAATTGATCCTTTTGATATTTTACTTAAAATGTTTTGCCAACAAGAGAATTTGGTTTTTAATCTTATGCTTCCCTTCATTTTACTGTCAAGAAAAATCCATTTGTGGTTTTCTTCTTTTCTTGGTTTCAGAAAACGGCTATATCGCTTTGACATTGTTGGGCTCTTGGCCCTATGAGCTTGGATTCTTCCTTGCAAATGTTTTATAGCTTGGTAATGAAATGCCTGCAAAAGAAAACCAAGAGCCTAGCCCTTAGCTTCATACATTCTTTCTATCTGACAATGTTTTGTAGGTATGTTATCTTCCACAAAAGCCTTTTCTTTCTTTTTACTATAAAACAGACTTCACAACTTCAGAAGCCTCTGTTTTAAAAGCAGCCTTTGTCTTTGACAAGATGAGGCACGCTAAAACATTTGGCCCATATGTGAAATCAGTTTAAAATATCTTTGGGATAGGATATTAGAAAAACAGGCCAGCTTTTTCCAAAGGACAATTTATTTTATTTTGTTTTATTTTTTTTATTCATGTATTTGCTAGAATTATATGCTGCTTTTCCTTCAGGAACTCCATATGGTGTTCATAGTAGTCCCCCTGCTCATTTTTTCCCCTACAACACCACACTCTGAGGTATTGTCCTAATTATTAGCTCAAAATCTCCAACACAGGTAGACCAGAAGATCCTCAATTCTAGTCAATTGGCTTAACCATTGCACCACACTATATCTCTACAAGTTCTCATTTATTTCTTTGGAACTGTAGAAAGTTAGCACCCACCCCTCTCCTAGAAGAATGAAATATTCTGGGAAATATTAAAAAAGCAGAATATTATATTTCCCTGGATGAGAAAAGAGAAACATGTTTTTAAAGACAAAGCAGCTCCCTGTAGGGTAATGGGTTTAAGAGATGGGTCTCAGGACATGATATGATTAGCTCTCTACCTATCTCACCACATGGCACTTAGGAAGATTACATCACCCAGAAAGATTCAACCAGGTCTGGAACTCAAGACAATCTACAAAGCATGGCCGCATGGGAGTCTGACAACCAATCAGAACACATTTCTTTCACAGGAACAGGACACAAGCTCAAAGCCCAATATAAATCTCTCTCACTCACCCATGTGCTCAATTTTGCCCAGGATTTCAAACCATGTGATCCTGTCCACCATTAAACCATCCTTCCAAACAGTCTCCATGTTTCCAGTGTTTTTCTTCCCACTTGGAACTAAACCCAGATGGACATTTATTCCAACAGAACCAAATTTCATTTCTTATAGTCCTTTAAGTATTTTTGGCAGCTTTGGGCCTTCTGGTTTGAAGTCTCTTTGGTGACAGACAGAAATCCGCGATCGTGCAGGGTTTCAGTCTGGGCTCGCCGCTGGAGTGCCCCGAGCCGGCTGGTTTCAGGGCTAAGCCACCCCGTAGAGGTGATGAAGAGGGAGGAGATTGCCAGCAGGGTTGAGGAGAGCTGCATTTCTCCTCCTCAGCTGGCCATTACTCCCCTTCCTGAAGGCGGTTGCAGCAGTGGTCAGAAATGGCCACCACAAAGAAGACCTCAACCAGAAAAGAATGTTCTGGAGGAAGATAAGAAGTGAAAGTTTTGGCTGACCAGGTTAAATTGTAAAAGCAACAACTAAGGTACCCTGGAATTTAAACTTACAAAAAAATAACATCACTCCCAAAGAAGAGTCGGAAGCAGCGAAGGAAAGTGAAAAGGGAAAGGTTTGGCTTTTTTTTTCTTTTCTCTCCTTCCCTATACTGACAACTAAGAGACTTAAATAAGAAATAGGAAAAATCTGCTTTGACATCAATAAGCAGTTAAGCTGAAAATAAAATAAAATGCCAATGGGATAATAAAGATTTCTGGACACTATTTTTTTTTTTTCATAAGCAGGAAGGGAGAGAAAAAAATAAGGACAGGATCTGGAAAGAGGGAGGAAACTGCCTGGAACTAAAAAGGATCTACAGTAAAACTTCAACAAGACTTCTAAAAGATACATTTTAACTGAAACTTTGCAACTAAACAGTAACCCCAAGAAGAGAAAGTGAAAAAAAGAGCAAAAAGAAACAGCTTGCATGTATTTGGATTATTTGGTGATTTTTGGATTCTTAGTTATCACATTTGAATGACTAAAATTAATCGGGTGGTTGTTTAAAAATTTATACAATGGCACCACTTCTGGACGAATTGAAAATGGAACTTAAAAAGTACAAAGAAGATGCACAAGAAGGGAAGGGTTCTTATGGCTTTGTTTTTCAATTCTTAGAAATGGAGATTTGGAACTATGAGAAACAACAAGAAAAGACTGCAAAACAAGAAGACTTGAGAAGAAGAAACCATCTTTAATGAACAAGTAATTTTATGTGGGGAAGAAAAAGGAAAGGGGGGAAAGAGAATGGAGAATTCAAGATTTAAAAAAACAACCAAAGAAAAGAAAAATAATTCAAAAAATAAGTATAATATTGGAAAGCAACAGAAAAGGGGAATACAGAAGAGAGAAATAGAGGGAGAGAGACAAGGGGGTAAAAAGGGGAGAGAGAAGAAGAGAGGGAAGAAGGAAAGGAAAAGAAGTTACAAAGGACCGGAACAAGATATAGAGAAACAGGACCTATTTAGAGATAATGGGTGAAAATCTAACTGAAAAGGGGATACTGTAAAGGTACATAAGATTGTATTGTTATATTAATAATAGAAATAACTTTAGAAAATTGGAAACAATGTATGTTTAAAATGAGGGATAAAATAGTTAGTGTGATTTAGTGAAATGTTTGTTAATAAAATAAGTGAAATAAAATAAATGAGAAAATGGAATTAGGAAGGAACGGGAACATTTTAATTAGTTAATGTTATATAAAATATAAGTGAAGAGGGGGGGAATTAATTATGGAAAGCTTATAATTGTTCCCATAGAAGTATGATATTTAATTGAAAAGTAATGTTAAAGAAGTTAAGACTTTAATGAATATTAATATTAATGATAGAATTGAATTGGAATGGAATGTGTTGTTTTAATTACATACATTTATAATTTTTTCTTTTTTAAAAAATATAGTGGTATTTTAAGAATGTACCAAGCAGAATCTGAATGGAAGTTATGTATTATATTGAATGTTATAACTTTAGGGCATATATTGAAGCCTAAATAAGAGTTAAATGGATAAACTTAAAAGATTTAAAGGCGTCATACTCCAACAGTAACTACAGGAGAATTTTTGTTTAATGAGAAAAGATAATAGATAATTGAAACAGGACAGACAAAAAGTACAAATATAATGATTTGAATTGAGATGAGATAATTAAAATAAAATTAAGAAAATTAAAAGAGGGGAGAAGCTATGCAGAAAATGTAAAATAGTAATAAGATATGGAATAGAACATAAAAATGAGCATGAAATTGAATTTGTGTCTGTACGAAGAAATGTAACCCGGGATTATGCTACTCTCAAAAAAGATGTTTTCTTTGTATTTTTTTTCTTTTTGTGAAAACTCAAATAAAATTTACAAAAAAAAAAAAAAGAATTTTTGGCAGCTTTGCCCCATGGACTATTGCTATCATAATGCCTAAGAGAGAAAAAAAAATGGTTGAAGATATAGATTAATTGAGATAATTTCAAACTTGGTTACAAACTTAGCTTTAGTTTCCAGTATGGTTTGTATGACACCTGAATTTGAAGTTCTGATCCTTCACCCATGCTTTCATTTTTAGCCATTACAAGGGTCAGACAGGGGTTGCTTACTTGCTGAGAGTTTAGGATAGTCCATAGTGGTAATCCCAGCACATTTTAGAAACTAGAAAGACTATTGGTGAGTGAGGTTGCATTTGGGGACCACACAGATCAGTCTATGAATTGAGTAGAGCACATAATTCAGTGTGGAAGGTCCCATGTTCACTTCCTGGTATCTCCAGATAGGACTGGAAAAACTACAGTCTGAAAAACTGGAAAAAATATATATTAAACATCATTGACAGTATGGAGTAGATGAAACCTCAGTATTGGAATAATAATCAATCTCAGAATAAGCTTCTTCTGTTCCCGACTGTATAGATATCTTATAACTTATGTATCCTCTTTTGTGTAGTTATGTTGATAGTCATAATATACACAGGAATGAACAATTAAGAAAATTTTGCCAATATCTCTTAAATAAATTAGAGGAATTTAGGACTGACTTGGCTCAGGCAGAAATGAATCAGTGGAAGAAGCCAAGGCCCATGAACTTCCACATCAGTTTAAAATTATTGTTTATGCTAAATAATGATTATTAATCATCAATTAAAATCTTAATTGGGTTCCAGTTTGTTTAACCATATTACTGTTTGAACTCTGAATTATAAATCAATGAACGTTTCCATATTGAATGTGAATTAACATTTTTTTAAGTTCAAAGAAAGGAATAAGAGTTCATTTCCTTGAACTCTTGCAAATATTTGCACCTGGAAATTTTGGCAGAAAATGATGATCTAGGGCAGATGCCTCTCTGTGGGAATACTGTGTCTGGAGGCACCTGAAAATAAATACATTTGTACCACATTACTATTTTTTTAAGGGGATTTTAAGGGTGGCTCAGTGACTAGGATGCTGAGCTTGTCGATCAGAAAGGTTTGGAAGTTCGGTAGTTCGAATCCCTCATGCCACATAACAGAGTAAGTTCCTGTTACTTGCCCCAGCTTCTGCCAATCTAGCAGTTCAAAAGCATGTAAAAAGGCAAGTAGAAAAATGGGTACCACCTTTGATGGGAAGGTAACAGCATTCTGTGCACCTTTGGCATTTCATGCTGGCCACATAACCACAGAATCATCATCAGACAGCGCTTGCTCTTCGGCTTGGAAACAGAGATGATCACTGTCCCCTAGAGTCAGGAACAACTAGCATGTATGTGTGAGGGGAACCTTTACCTTTATCTTATTATATGTTTATTCTTTCCAACTTTTAATAATTAAAGCTTTACCTCTTTATTTTGCAGGTTGCTAATTATATCTCATATTTTGTCCTGTGAAGCTACTTGAAGTGTTTTGAATTAATACTATAAATTTTAAAAATAGAATACTAAAACAAATGTTTCCCAAAATGGGAATATTTTATTGGGCATTTGCTCAAAACCTACAATGTATATGTGGAAAACCACACTTGAAATGCTAATTGTTGAACTCATTTGTAAGTAGGAGTTGAGATCCATCTCTTCACACACTACTGTGGCTTAACTATTTATGAATGAAGCAGATGGGATACATCACAGAATGTATTTGATGTAATGGGAGAGCAAGGTTTCCATGTCCACTTAATCAAACTGATTCTGGACTGAATAATTAATTGTCATTTGTTAGTTATGAATATATGAACTGAAATCGTTATGAGTTCAGGTGTGGTCTACAGGCTTATCTGCTTACATTGTGCTACTTTAATTACCTTAGTAATAAATAAGGATGAGCAGCCAGGCAGATTCTACATTATTTGAGCAGAATATAGCTGACTTTTCCTATTGTATTCCACTCAGCTGGAGTCTTTCCATCTTTCTGGGTCCAGAATGTTTTATTTCAGATCAATTTGACTATCAGACTGTATCAGCATGGGCATGCTTAGAAGTCTAATTCTCACAGAGATCACCAATCACTAAGTGTTTTTTTTTTTCTGGCCAAGAACTATCTATCCTTTACTGTTCACATATCATCCAGTAGCAAAAGCTATGTCTTGTCCCCATCATTTCTGTGTTTAAAAGTAAATTTCTTTCCCCTCTTGACAAACATGAAGAAATAAATTACAACTGTGCTCATCACAATAGCAATCTTTAATTGCTTTCTATTTTCTAAAGTTGGTATTGTCCTGGTAATTCTACATTTTAACTTATCTAATGTTTCCGGCACATCTCCAGGAAGACAAAATTCTCCATCAGTAAAAGAGAGATTGTTTTTTTAAAAAAATACACAAGATAATTATGTATTGCCATTTTGAATGACATTCACTATTTTGAAATTGAATTTGCCATTCATAAATGTAGTGCCATTGGCACATGGATTTTTGAACTGTCTTGCAATTGTAAATATCTAGCTATAATAATCAAGCCTATGCTCTGATATTTACATGTGGTTTTTGGCAGTATCTGCTTTTGTTCTTTCTAGGGCTATCGGATCAGAGGTACAAAAATATGGGAAACCTCTAGATGGCTAGGAAAATTACAGTATTATGTACGACTGTGCTGCCATCTAGGGATCATCAATATTTTTGCAGAACTGATTAAAAATCATGCCACTAAAGTCCATCTGATGCAACGCTGTTTTTCCATCAATCAGATTTCCATCCCTGATTATGAGACTACTTCTTGGACTTCACACGGATCTTTTTTTTTTTCTTTCAAACAATAGCCAGCCCTATGCATGAATGTTTAAACCAGTGGTGGGATTCAAATTTTTTTACTACTGGTTCTGTGGGCATGGCTTGGATGTGGTGTGGCTTGGTGGGCATTGTTTGGTGGGCATGTCAGGGGAAGGATACTGTAAAATCTCCATTCCCTCCCCACCCCTCTTTTCAGCTCTCTTCTCCTGTGCAGGGCAACAAAAGATGATCCAGCTGATCAGCTGGGATTCGGGAGGCAGAGAATAGATGGGGACAGGGACAGTCAGAGATGGAATTCCAAATTGCTCAAAATTTCTGCTACTGGTTCTCCAGAACTGGTCAGAACCTATTGAATACCACCTCTGGTTTAAACTCACATGCATCTGTCAAGAACAAATATTATATATTATGAATAGTAGTTAAAATGCTGAACAACAGTTATAGATCTTTGGCCCAAAAGCACTATGCTTGATTTTATTCCAGTGGTTGTCTACGGATCGGACTACAGACAGTATTGCTGGAGGGGATCAGGTAGTGAAATGGGGGTTATATAGCCTTGAGTGTGTGAAGGAACAAAAAGGATATAAATCTATTTTTTTTTTAAGTACAAATATATACAGACACACAATGACACCTACAAACATCTCAAGAGGTACAGATTTGTCATGCTGTGCTAAACATCATGTAATCATGTAGTAAATACTGAGATGATGATCTCTTATTCTACCCTTAATATATGGAATAGGTGGGAAGGCTTATTTTAAATATTAGAAATATAATTGATTATTACCAGAGATTGGTTCTGCATACTGAATAAAAAAATTTACACATTATTTTCCAAGATTACAAAGGATTGTTTCTATTTCTCTTTTTCTATGTATTTTATTTCAGATATATGGTGCTTCATTCTCCCCCCCCACACTTTTCATTCATTTGATTGTTTTACATGCTAACTTGGATCCTTCCTTCCTTCCTTATTTATTTATTTATTTGTTTGTTTGTTTGTTTGTTTGTTTGTTATTCCAAATTTTGCAAACATGGCCTAGATATGTAAAACTTTGGTTGTTTCTCTGCCCCTCTACCTCCAGGGCTGTTGTTCTCATCAGAATTCAACCAAAGTCACTATGAGTATTCTTCCAATAAAGAAAGCAGAAGAGTCTCAGTGTGAACTCTCCTTTTTAAGGATTCAAAAGCAGTTTATATGCTATTGTCTCTTCTTCTTTTTTTCAGAAACCAATGTTGTGTATCAAATTGCATAGAATAGACATGGCTATAATGAATGTATTTAGTAGTGAGTCACACAGATGAACACTGTGCCTCCCATGAATAATACTGTTTTACAAGTTTGCAGCCTTTTCAAAGTTCAAATTCTCAAACCTTATAGGCAGACTGAAAAACCTAATTCAACCAACTGGGACTTTAGAAACATATAGCCATCTGGCCTAAATCACTAACAACCCAAGCCAATAATTATATCAATTCAGGCTTTAGTGCTCCAAAAGAGCAAACCAAGGAATTAGTGTCCTTTCTGAGTTGGGTACAGAAAATTCACAGATAATTCCATTAGCTCAAGAGCATTCATTTGTGTTGTTCTGCTCTTTTATTTTTCTTTAAAATCTGAAAATACAATTTGTCATTTGCTTTTCTTTCCTTTTTTTCATTGCTCATAACTGAAAATATTTTAACATTCTTCTAAAAGCCAGGTAATAATTCCATTGTTTGAACTGGATTTGTCACCTTTTAAAAGAAGGTCAAGTGGCTAATTCATGGTTGAAAATAATTTCAGAGCTGCATCTTAAAATATTTAAACTTTCTCTATATATTCTCATATTCCTAAGAATAATAATTAAGTTAATGCATAAACGCTGAACCACACAATGTATTTATTGCAATAATTTTCAAATGCACTTCTGAAGGATATGTGCATTAGTACAAAGCAACAGAACGTATCTGAAATCATATCTTAAAGCAAGAATTTGGTCCTTGAAGTTCTATTTGTTGTTCAATTATTATTAATTGTTATGTTTTAAATTATTTTAATTATATTTTGGAAGTTGTAAACTACCCAGAATCTTTTGAAATGGGATGGCTGTAATAAATCCTATTATTATTATTGTTGTTGTTGTTTACAAAATTCTTGAAAAAGAGCAAGTCAAGATCCTGTGAGACTTTTAGATCCAAATAGACATTTGGCCCACAACAAGTCTAACTATTGTGGAAAAATAGTCTGTTTCATTGATATTGCAATACCAGGTGGTGCACAAATTGAAGTGAAACAGCTAGAAAAAAATAACAAAACATCAGGATTTGCAAATTGAATTGAGTGACTAAGAAGGAAGACATCAATGGCTGTACCAAAAGTAATAGGAATCCTTGGAGCAATACCCAAAGGGCAGCCTAGATACATGGACATTTTGAACTTCTTAGTATTATTAGTATTAGACCTGAATATCCTAACTTGCAGAAAATACACCCTGCTTGGAATTCCCTTTATACTCAGACATTACCTTAATAATTTTTAGGTCCTTGGTTAGGACTTGAACTGTTAAGTCAACCTGGAAATAAGGAGAAACTTTCTGACAGTGAGAACAATCAACCAATGGAACAGCTTGCCCTCAGAAGTTGTGGGAAAACCATCACTTGAGACCTTCAAGAAGAGATTGGACTGTCATTTATCAGAAATGGTGTATGGTCTCCTGCTTGGTCGGGAGGTTGGACTAGATGACCTATAAGGTCCCTTCCAACTCTGATTATCTGTTATTATCTGTTAAGTTTACCAGTCCTAGACTGTGAATCAAATTAAAGATTAAATCTATCATAACAATAGTAGCAATAATAAGAACTGAAAATATATCTACATTATAGATGGTTTGGTTAACAATATCCCAATGTGGGCAAATATTTGTGGTAAATCTAGATTACTCTGAATTAATATTATGAAAAAAGGTATGAGAAAAAATAATCCTTTAATTATGCATAATTATGCAACACAACCAAGACACAGTTATAAAGTTAACTTTAAAATATTAAATACTTCATTGAAGGTTTAGGATTTTTTATTTTTGCGTATATTATGTTTACAAACAGAACATTGTGAAGCTTTTCTACATTCCACATCCTTAGAGGTTTTTTGGATATCTTCCTACAATTTTATTTAGTACACTGAGGTCATAAAGAAAGGACACAATTCGATGTACAAACCACATACATTTCTTTACCTAGGCATTTATTATAGGATGTTGTTAGGCACATATGAGTTAGAAGTAAGATGGCCATTGAATTACATTCAACTTCTGGTAATTTCATAGGCATATGCTTGTTTTTTTCTTGGCAACCATACAGGAAGTGGTTTGCCATTGTCTCCTTCCAGGATATATTTTTACATGAATGAATGGTTTAACTTCTGGGAAGGTTAAAATTATTTAATATGGATTGAAACTTCCTTTTTTTTTTTTAACCTCAGGCACTTTCTCTGCAGAATTTTTGTTTTAATCTCCAGCATTCTATCTAAGTGAAACAAGCATGATGTGATGACCTGGGGTGTGGCACAAAGGCAACAGAGTCAAATAAGCAATAGGAGTCTCTTTATTATCTCCAACTTTGCCCCCAATGTCCAGATTACCTTTGGCTGGAGAAAACTCTCTCCCAGGAACAGCCTTTTAACTGTAGAAAATTCAGTCCAAAACAAGGTACGTATACACTGTAACTAAAAATCCAAAGTTGAAGTAATTAACTTGACAGGGCAGGAGAGGGAGAAGGAATTTCAGCCTTGAAAACATGGCAAAACTCACACAGTTGGGAAGATGCCAAAAACACAGATAAGCCACGATGATACCAGATAAATTCACATTTGTTCCCAACACCTTGCTGTGCGCAGCTTCTTCTTTTATACACTGTGTTCCAAGCTGCAGCTAATGAAGGGAATCAGGGCCCTTTCCACCCCATAAGCCATGCAACTCACATTGCTCCTCCCTGCGTGCCCTAGAATGAAGAGGGGGTGGGCCTGTGTCTTCCTCTGAATTCCCTCTCCCTTGCTCTACTTCTCCCCTGCTCTGCCCAGTTGGACTTTGCCTTTCCCCAGTTTCTTTCACAGCCAACGGAACCACACTCTCAATTTTGTCAGCTGTCGGCTTCCCCCTCTGAGTCAGATTCCAACAGGGGCATGACACATGATAATTCTCAGAAGCCTCCTGATATCAGCAACACTGCTTTTCAAGCTACCAATTTCTAGCATGGTAACTTTTATCACAGTGCACACAAGCATATTATAGATATTAAAACTGACTACTTTTGTAAGCATAAAACCATGTGTTATTTTGATATAAAAGCCTTGGATGTTGAAAACAAAACTTAGTAAATGAAAACAAAGCTAGAAAGCAAGAAGCCACTAGATCATATTTTCTCTACAATGAGCCTATCAGAATAAGCAATTCAATCAATAATCTCTGTTTTGTGTTGAAAAAAATAAATTCATATTTGCATATCACCTGATGCAATGTGATATGTCACATCATGTAACAGCATGTCACTTATGGCATTTCACCATAACAATCAAGATTTATAGGAAAGAGATATGACATCTCTATTGTGAGCTGAAAGACATGACTTTTCAAAAGGAGTTAAAATTTTATAAAATATTTTCATTATAATGGAGAAGACAACATCCATAGGGTATAAAATGCCTCCTCTTGAAAAGGAAAATTATGACATTCACAAGGGGCCTTCTCATTGGAATATATAGCATAAAGACACAAAGCAGAAGCAATAGAAATTTTACCAATTTCCTGTACCAGAGTAAACACCTCTGGCTTCAAGCCAGCATTAGGAGGTATTCAGAGGTGGTATTCAGCAGTTCTGACCAGGTCTAGAGAACCTGTAGTGGAAATTTTGAGTAATTCAGAGAACCGGCAAATACCACCTCTGACTGGAGATTTTACAGTATCATTCCCCTGTCACGCCCACCAAGGCATGCCCACAGAAGCGGTAGTAAAAAAAATTTGAAACCCACCACTGGAGGTATTGTGGCATAATGTTTACAAGAAGTCTTGAAAAATGAAAAACTATATTCAAAGGTAAGTAGTACATATTGTATAATGGTTGCTGGAAGGGTTCATCCGGGTTTTTTTCTCAGTTCAGGGCTACATTAAAAATTGTAATTACATAAGAGAAGCATAAGGTGAGAGAGAAAAATTAAAATAATTTGGTATTGCTTGCAGAAATACAAAGGCAGACAAGAATGAATTAGAATTCATTCATATCACTTATCAAAGGTAAAATTGTCTGATTGGTTTTTTCCTTTAAGATTTTGTGTCACTGGCAGTATAGAATTTCAGAGTTACAACTGTATAATAAAATACAGTTACTTGATTTTAGCCTTTGGAAAGATAATTCTGGCAGTGAGTATGAATACAAATTATAATATATTAAGAAAAAAAGCTGAGCATGGCATTATAAAAGTGGAATTGATATCTAACCATATAAACAGTTGAGAAACCACCAATTTTAGTGTAGCAATATATTCGTCATTTCCCCCATGTAATTATACATACAATTTCCTTTCTATGATAATCAGTGTGGACTTGGATGTTCATCTCTAGATAATGACTTAAATTATTTGAATTTTCTTAGATGTTTCTACTCAAGTTTATGTACAGCCTAAATCACAGTATTCCTGCAGCAGCTAACCAGATGGTATTCTGTTTCTTCAGCTTCTTTGCAGACATGACCTTTTCTGTCTGTTACTTTCTTACTATTACTATTATTATATTCACAACAATGTAAAATCACAGTGCTGGTTCTTTATCTGGTGTTGGCCTTCCTAGGCAGTAAGTTCAACACAGGAACCTGGGATGTTGTCATGTATTGGCAGATTATATGTAATTATATTTTCACTGTGTATAATTGACAGATGGAAAATTTGTCAATACAAAGATTTTCTAAGTGTCATAAGATTAGGATAAGATAAGGTAAGGTAACATAAAATAAGATTAGATTTACCCAAGCTATTCTAGTATAATAAAAAGAGAAAATGGCTGAAAACATAATTTTCTTGATTGTCTTCTTTTTTGTTATGAACATTAAAGAAGAAGCAATGTTTGAAACATTTAGTTTGACCAAAGATTTCTTAGGGAAAATTTTCTTAATATTCTATTCTGTTATCCACCATTTCTTCTACTTTCTTAAAGTCATAGTAAATATAAGAGAGCAGGATTATAACGGCTATAAATGCATTAAATAGCTCAAGGCAGTTTTAGCATATGTGAATAGTTCAACATAATATTTATGTGACGATAAGTCAGCTTTGCAAAACTGTCATGAAAATTTACTCACACAAACATAAAATCCTATCATTTGCCCTTTCTTCTGGTGACTGATGACTGGGAAAGAAGACTGTATAAACGTGACATATTTTAATATATTATTTGATTTTCAATTTTGTCTTTACAAAATAGCCAGGCCATTTAAATCCATGATATGTTTTTAAATCAAGTAATTGTATTTCTATGTTCTATATTCTTTTGAATGTCTATTGAAACCAATCCATTTCAGTTATAGATGATTAATGTTTTATTAATGTTCTTCAAGTATCAGGAATTTTGAAATAAAATCTCAAAACAACTATTTTCTAATATTTTTATTGTATATAATTTGATTGGTCATTGAAAATCACTATATAGATGGCCCTTTGGCTTGACTAGCAAAAATATTTTTATGATTTGTTGCATTGTGACAAGGTTCTCAATCTATCACACTTTAAAGATTACAGAAGAATACATAATGGGATGTAATAGACATACAAATGGAAATCTCAGATCTTATCTATGGAATGTCTTGTCAATGAGGGATTAAAAGGCAGACTATTTTATATCGGAGAAAGATAATTTTTAATATGGAGCATGCAATTGAGTCTTGCTGGATGGCATCTTGGCTAATCTCAGAAAGATAGGGAGAGTTAGAGCTACTTAACATTTTGATGGGATAATAGTATGCTAGTCCAGGAAGTGAAAAAAAATCTGTAAATACACAGCACAAACCATTTCCATGTTCATAGTTTCCATGAAACTATGCTAATTTTCATGAACTCACCAAATTGTCAGTCCCCCCCAAAAAGAAATCAATAAAAACAATGGCCTGTAGGTAAGTGCAGGGTGTGTGCAGAGGCTCAGGGAGGGTGAAAAATGGGCCTCCCAGAAATTTGGGAAGGCCATAAATGGACCCGTTTCCAGTTTCCAGAGAGCCTCTGGAGCCCTGAGAGATAATTTTTGTCCTCCCAGAGGCTCAAAGAAAGCCTCCAAAGCCCAGGGAGGGCAAAAAACATCCCTCCCCGCCATGGTGCAGGAGGCTGACTAAGCCATGGCCACCATGGCCATGCTCACCCAGCAACTGGGCAGACAGCCATTTGCTAAAAATTTTGAAGCTCACCCCTGCATAAGTAGTCTAATATAGAAGAATAATGGGGATGTTCAAATGATGACAGTTGAAGTGTCCACACTGAAGGTGACTGCCTTTATGTTTGCTTGTTGGGGTGGGAGGAGTGTGAGCTTCTCACTGTATGTTTGTGATGCACTAGAAGTAGACCAACACAAAGCAGGCATCAATGATTCCAAAATCTCAGTTCTGTGGGTACCCAAGAGACATATCCATGCCTGATGAAACTAACTGAAACTATTTAATAATGGGGCCAGTTCTCTCAGTTGCAATCCTTTCAAAGTCTCAGGATCTCTCTGACTTGCATGAAAAACTTTAAAACATGAAAATAATTTCTTTTGAATGTGTTTGAACAGAATACAAATGAAAATTCTCTATTTGATCTCCCTAGTTCAAACAGTAAATGTATTTGGTTTTTTTTAATGTTTTTTTTAAATTCTGGTTTGCAGTGGAATATAATCATTTCAATTCTTCTTTTCTCTGATTGCTTTCAAAAGCAGGATTATATTTCTAATGTAGCGGAGCCTGATTGGAAACAATTATTTTAATAAAAATGAGCAGTGTATTTTGAAGAGGCTTTCAGAATTTTAAGCATATACATTGCTAGTTCATATTTTAGAATAATTAATAAAGCCATATCTTTGTTTTTAAAAAGCAACAACATTTTATTTCAACATTTTGTTGCCTTGATTCATCAGCTGAAATCATTGTGCATGATTGCCAATTTCCAGTTTATTGGATTCTATTAAATATTAGTTTGGTATCTCACAAATGTGCTTAATTAGAAGTACTCTATCTCCTTTCTTTGGAAGAATCACTAATTATCTGATCAAGATAAATGACACTGAACTCAAGATTGGAGAGAAATATCAAAACAACTTTAAATATTCAGTTGCTAGCTTGGCAAATCCTAACAAGCTTATTACAAAACCAGAAACTATGCACCAAAGCATTGCACTGTTCGGAAGCCATATGCTCAATAATTTCTTCAAAGCATCACAAGAGAAGAATTCTCTATTGTTTCCCGTGAGCTACGTTTACATAACCTATGAACAAAGTACATTTAGATCTAGTGGATAGTATAGATTAACTGTTACCTTGAATTCCTGGGGTGTGTTATTTGTTTATTTGTTGTTTTGCTTTGATTCTGTTATTCATCATGATATAAAACCCAGCAATTTGGTTAATTTATAATATAATATATTGTAGAACTGCAGAAATTGAATTTGCATCCATTGTACATGTATACAGTCAGCTACTATATAGAATAAGGATCATCAGTAGTCTTTGATATAAATCTTGCAACAGTTTAACAACCCCATGAGAAGATGGTCTATGACAACTCACCACAGCCAATTCACCAAAGCCAAACTCGCCATGGCCAACTCGCCATGGGATAACTGGCCATGGGACAAGAGTTACACTAATATCATAGTGGAATAGAATCTTAAAGAAAGGATGCCAAAATGAAATTTGAATGACATTTTTAAATATATTAAATAATAAAATTGAATTGCTGAATTGACCCGCAGTGAGTTGTCTTGTGGCAAGTTTATTTTATTTTTATTTATTTTTGATTTGTCAATCGCTTACAAAATAATAGGTATAAGTATATACATAGTTATGAATACATGAAATGGGTACATATAAGAAAAATAAAAGAAACAATAGGACAGGGATGGTAGGCATGTTGGTGCACTTATGCACGCCCCCTACAGACCTCTTAGGAAAGGGGTGAGGTCAATAGTAAACAGTCTAAGGTTAAAGTTTTTGGGGTTTGGGGAAGAAACCACAGAGTCTGGTAGAGTATTCCAGACATTGACCACTCTCTTGCTGAAGTCATATTTCCTGCAATCAAGTTTGGTGCAATTAATCTTGAGTTTGTATCTATTGTTTGCTCTTGTATTGTTATAGTTGAAGCTGAAGTATTCATTGACAGGTAAGTCATTGCAATGTATGATTTTATATACCATACTTAGATATATAAGTTGGCCATGGCAAGTCGTCCCATGGCAAGTGGACCATAGTGAGTTGGCTGCAGTGAATTGGCTATGATGAGTTGGCCATGGTGAGTTGTCCCATTCTGTGAGAACACTGGTTCACTGGTTGGTTGATGTTTAAACATATTCCAGTTAAAGTTGTATCTTAAGAAAAAAAAATATGAAGACACTGAAACAAATGCTTATGTGATTCCACCCAAGCAACTGACAACTGGGATAAGAAGTATGATAATTTGAGGAGTGGGAGACAAGTTGATTTTTGATCTTCAGTAACAAATGACACTATGAACCAATATGCAGTCCAAACAAATGAATAAATCATATGCATTGTGATATGCTCATTCTTAATATCAAATGTCAGTATACTTCTAGTTTCTTAGCCACTTAGGAATAGAAATATAATCTGTTTTTGATTCCAGTGCCTGTGGAATCATATCCAAAGAAGAATAAAAATTACTTCAAAGAAGCAATGTATTATAAATTCCGTATCTAGAAATCTGACCTTGACCTTGTATACACTGTGACATCATTGAATTTCAAAACTTTTAGAATTACAGGGTATTGCTTGACCATTTTCCTCTCTCACACAAATGATTTTCAGTGTACTGAGCTACTATTATAGAGGAAAACTGTAAATGATTATGGATAATTTATGATTCTGCAGGAATGAAAAATAATATATTATATTTTTCATTGCCAATACAGCTTACTTTGTAACAACTATTTTATACTATTATTTTTTCTTTGTACTTTTAAAGTTCATGTAAATGGAAATGATTGTTTATAATTTAATAATACCATAGACGTGATATGTCACATACCCAATGTTGCTTCTCAGCTAAAAATCTTCATTTTAAAAACACTGACTTAATATTTCTTTAAATCAGATAAATCTAACGTTTATATTTGTTTATATCTAGTTTATCATGTAAAATATTGGTTGTTGGCAATAAGTATTCCAATCTAATATTGAAATAAAATGGTGGAGAACCTGCATGAGACTGTATACCCTTGACAAAGTTAAAGTATGTGAGAAATGATGGCTTAATATAAACAACCAACCTGCATAAAGTTTATTTCATGTCAATGTTTGTACTAGGAGATTATCTAGTTCTTGAATCATGTAGGTTAAGTATTAACTCAATGTAGTGAATATACAGATGTGTGGAATGGAGCAATGAATTATTGTTCTAACTATATGTGTGAGTATGTTTAAACTTTGTGTGACAATTGGTACAAGGGTGTGTGTTCCATGCAAATTGAATAGATAATGATATTTTTGAAGATCAGTAATTGATGAGTCAACTGCAGAAGCTCAGGTTTGACTCTACAGTAGTACATTAGTTCTTGACTTCTTCAAAACTTGTTACATTTGGTACTTGATGCATTTTGACATGAAAATGTTGTCTCAGTACTTGGCAGTTTGTTTAGTACTTGATGTGCTGTGATAGGAAGATGGGGACAGCTGGGCAGAATGGACAGGAAGTCAGCCATTGCTGGGAAGATTACTGCAAAAAGAGGTGGATAGCCACAGAGGGCAGGAAGGAAGTTGGCCATGCTGGGAAGGTTGTTGACATAGGAAAAAGGGCAGATGGAAAGTTATTCCTGGCTGAAACAAAGGGTCATTTGATAAATCATGTGGTTTGCTTGGGGCAGATCCATTTTAATACTTGCTGCATCTCCTGGAACCAATTAATGCTGTGTTCACTGTATATACTATAGTTATTTTAAAATCAGCGTTATTTCCACAATTAATACTAATTTTCCTTTGTTGCTTCTGTTTTCTTTTATAGAACAAATCAGAATATACAAAGCAAAGAATAATAATTGCAAGACTTTTATTAATAAATAACATTTTATTTTGTAGTAGCTTTATTAATATATGTCCACAAACACATAGATAAAAAACCACACACAAACACTTAGAAAAAAATTAGGAAACAGAAATCACAATAGGTGCCATATTGGATGGAAATCAAAAAGGGAAGAGAGTAGGAATGCTTAAAGAACAAAATATAGATGAATTTTGTGTGTTTTCTTTAAAGTTAGATGTTTCAATAGCCTGACTATGATAAACCTAGCACCATAAAGTCATTGCAGAAGACAGCAGTCAACTCGGCAATTGTAACTGTTTTTTTTATTTTCTTTCTTTTTCAAATGTAAACAATAGTTCTAGCAGGTGGCAAGTGGCTGAAAGTGAGTCTATCACCATCTCCGGGGTGCCAAGTTATCCCTGAAAGTTTCAGTGGGAGGAATTTGTTGGTGGGATTTGGATTGTAAAGGCACGCGAGCATCTGCTGCCTGCTCAGTCTCATTACCATTCACACAATTAACTCCTGCAGTTCTCTCAGCCTAGCAGCGAAGGACAGGATTCAATTTTACTGCCTCTTTGACAGTTCTCATTATCATTCATTTGAATGCAGAGCTCTTCTTCAAATCACTAAAGCAAGCAAGCAGGAAAGAAAGAAATCTACAAACTCTGGAAAAACTGGCAGAAAAAACTGCTTCCTTAGCTAAAGTTACCTCTAAGTATTTTAAAATAATCTTTATGATCTGTGTCAAATGTCAATCCTAATAGTGATAATAGCATTTTATGACTACTATGGAAGTCATTTTCGTCCACTCTACATATTTTAAAGCAATTCTGTATGTGATATCTATCTTATTTTTCTCATTTTTCTCCTTTTGTACTTAGTGGTAAATAGGTATCATTGAATATCAATAAGTTGAATATTTATAGTTATACTATTATGTGAACAAGTTCATTCATTTTTCCAACACTTTTAACTAGAGAGCATTTCCTACTATATAATTATTATGAGATTTAGTTATGTAATTTTCCTTTCTTTGATCCAAAAGAGTGCTAGCAGCTTATGGATCTTAAAAGAAACAGCCAACAATAATAAACAGTACATTACAATTCTAACATTCATATACTCCAAGTTACAATAAGAAACTGATATATTAAATAACATAGGCAATGATCCAAAACAGCAGGCAACATTTCCAGTCATGGTTCCTGAGAGGAAATTAAGAAGAGTACCCCCCCCCCAAAAGGCGGGAAATTTCATGTAATGGGAAATCATAACAAAGAGTTAGTTTTGAAGGAGCTAGAAAAAAAGCAGTTGGCATTAAAATAATAACAACAAAACATTCTTTAAGTATTCTACATAATCAAAGAGAAACACCAACATGTTTACAGAGCAGAAAATCTGTTATTGTTCATGTAACTATTGGAATAGAACTTCTGTCTTTCTCTGTCAATGGTCTATGAAATCTTGAAACATTTGAGGATCACAGTTTCCACAATCATAAATTTTTCAGCCTCCTGTTATTTAGCCCTGAATGAGAATGCAAATGTAGGCTTCACCTCCTGTTACTCTCTAACTGTAATGACTGGTAAAAGCAGATAGTTGCTGTTCTATCCTTTGTTCTTTATATGGCGGATTTTTTTACCCCACCCCCACCCTCATTCTGCCTGTAGTCTTCTCTGTCTCTCAGGTATTGAATCTGTCTTCCAAATCCTCCCTGTGAGGGGCTGTATAATATAAGACTCCTGCAGCTCTCAGCATTTATCTCTGATGTTACCTGGGGTTGTTAGAAAGCATTTGATGGCACACGGTGCTTTGTTGATATATTGTGGCTAGCTTCAGCAGTAAGGAGTGCTTAGAAAGATACCGATTAGCAAGCAGAAATAGTAAAAAACGATTGAGGAAAAAAAGTTTGAAGCTTGGAAGCTGCAGAGCTGGAGGGATGTCTAGGTAGTGAATGAACCCATTGAACTCAATTTTGTTCTGGGTTTATTTGAAAATGGCTATGCTGCTGCTTTAATTTCTCTCCGAAAATGTTAGTTGCAGTCTTTCTCAGAAGAAAAATAGAAATTGCTTGTGTTTCCTTCCTTCTCCAAGATCTTACAGCAGCAGCAGCTGCTCTTTCATTATAGCCATTTCATTTCTTGTTTGGCATATTAATACTTCTTCATTCTTAGCTTTTGTTAATTGTGATAGTTTTGGTTGTGTTTGTGTTTACTTGTCCAAATTACTTAAGGTTCAAGGGAACCTTAAGTATCTATTGTGTCTTCCCCACAATAGTCAGTTATATTGTGTTTATTTAGTTATTGTAAATTAGTAGCAGCATATTATTACATGTCTTCTTTTAGTGATGCAAACATATCCCTATCTCCAAAACAGGATTGTTAATAGGCAAAATGGGTTCATGTCCCAGTGTCCACGTCATTTTGATGAAACCTTGAATGATTTCAGTCTGACCTGAATATAAAATATTTTAACATACCTTCATATTGGTTTGTAAGCTAGTTTTGAAAAAAGAGCTTCTTTCCTTTGACATAAAGTTTTAAAAATATTTATTTATATTTTTGAGTGTGTGTGTGTATGTCAAAAATAAAAATAGATAATTAAATTTGCCTTAAATATGTTTATCTCTTTCTACAAAATGGAAAAGAGAACATTTTCCAAGTGGTTTATTTAAGATCATTAACTGTAACAGTATGTAGGAAAGACCTTGGAAAATGGGGCAAAGAGACACCTCCAAGGAAACAGTCAGCTAAGAGACAACATAGTCCACACCTGAATAGTGGGTGAAGCAAGAGGCTCAGAAAAAAGCCTCCCTAGTTTCTCAAGCTGTAAATAGCTGAAGTGGAGGCAGTGGAGAATTGTACTTTTATACTTGCAAGATTCTGTCAACATAGCCATTCAATAACATAGAATTAGTTCATCTGGTTGTTATTTCTATCTGATTTGCCTGACATCAATCTTGCAAGGCTGAAAGTACAATTCTATTCCCCTGCCCCATTTCCTTTATAGTCCAAGAAACTAGGATGGGGTCATTTCTGAGTCTCTTCCCCTCCTCTTCCCTTGCTTGCCAATTACAGACCATGCTATCACTTATCTGACCATTCTCTTCTCTTTGTCCACTCTCTCAAGGATTTCCTACATCCTATTTAATTAACACATTGACTCAGATACAAAGTGATTTAAATATGTTTATCATACTAAGTCACTTTTGGCTTAAACATTGGCTTATCAAAGAATATATTATTGTCTGGGTTTATACAGGCCACCAAACCAAAGATGAACCAAACCTATTATGGCATAATAAGTTGTATTTTCCTGGAGAGTCCTGTGTCTTTTTTATAAGAATGTAAAAGAAATAACATACAGGTGCTAATAGCTGAATTAGAAGAGAAGAAACAAACTCAGCCACCCATTATTAAATTTATAAACTGATTATGATATTATACGTATGGACAGGGTTCCAATGAAGTATAAACTAATTGCAATCCTTCTTAGCAAAGATCATGTAGAAAGGCCTTCTTGCATCTAATTCTCTGCCATATTTAGATGAAGTTGTTCCTATTAAACTGTCTCATGGAGTTTATGTCTCAGAACTCTTAACAATCTAAGTCCTGTTCGAATGCTGTTTCAATGCCAGGACACGCGTGCATTTTATCCAAGGTTTCCTTGGCAACATTCCACATCTAGAATTACCAGGTATTTATCACTCTTGAAACAATCACTGTGTTGTGTTTTTAACTGGAAAGAATGAAAGTTCCAAAGATCATCATTAAAATTAATTTGGGAAAGTCCTGGCAAAGTTGTGCCAATGTAGCTAAACTTAATGGAGATGATTGATTCCCTTTCATGTAAATTTTTTACTTTATTAAGGCACAGTTAGTTCAAATGAAAGTTTTGCATTACTTTATCCTCTATAAGATTCTGCCCATGTCTCTGATTTAATGAAAAGATAAACTGTCTCAAATAAACTATGTGGAAGAAATGTATTATTTTATCTTTCAATATAATTTCAATTAAACAAAAATAGTAAATTTTTGTATTTGGTGGATATTAAGCAAATAAATAAATATTAAAAACAAAAATGGCAAACAATCATTACTATTTTTAAAGGATAACATATTTCTACCCATAGATAAGATTCCAAATACAAAGAATACAAAGACAGGTAGTAATTACTTAACTGATTAATAGGAAGTTAAATAAGATCTCTATAGTAGAAATGTTGTACATTTGTCTAGGTAAAGTAGACAGTTTATTTATACTTTGTGAGGTAGCAATTCTTTTTAGAATAATAAGTATGCCATAATTTGATTTCCTATAAATGAACTCTACGCTAAACTGTCCTAAATCTTTCTTGGTATGATTTTGTAATTTTAAAATATTCAACCATTTGGTGCTGTATATTTTTATTCCTTAAACAAATTCTTCCCATCTCTTTTATTAAAATGTTCTGCTGCTATGCACCCACACTTATCCGTACAATAAACCCATTAAGCAAATGCAGAATAAGTCAAGTGTAAATAGGGCACATGAGTAATTTCATTAAAGAATATATATTAAAAAAATAAAACTTGACACAAAGAAATACCAGTGTCTAATACTGTGGTAGTAGTTATAATGATTTCAGCCTTGTATGAGTCAAACTCAACAAGATGCCTTATTGTAGCTAATCTATGTTGATTTTCACACAAAGTGTTTTGTTGCTTCTATTTGTACACTGGAATAATAGCATACACATTATATGACACATCGTTTAGCATTTTGTCAAACTAATTTGACATATGGTTTTCATATTTTATTTATTCTTTGATATACTGTAGTGATTGTATTCCTCAAGAGTTCAAGGTAAAAAAGAACAGAAAAATTTGCAGGTCTGGTTGAGTCATGTTATGTTCCTATTCTGTTTCCTGAAGGAGAAAAACAACTGTAACCGTTATCTTCAGTTGCTTTCTCTTGTTTTAAATCTGTTCAGTCAGTTCTTCCAAAATTTAATATAAAATAAAACAGCTTTCATTATAACCAACTAATATGTAGAATTGGCATATTCCCATCTGTACAAGAAGCACACAGACGAAGAACAGTTACAAAGAAAACCTATTTGTTCCTATTAAGTTTTCCTGATAATTTAAAATAGTTCTGAATAGCAGTTAGGATATATGGAATATATGTTCTATGTGTTGCGGTTCTATGTGAATTTCAAGGCCAAAATACAAAGACCATTGCCTAGTTCACAAGAATCTGAATTACTACTGATAGGGATGAAGAAACTCATGAAGGTTAATAATGCATGTAGCAACAAACAGCTCCGTAGCAATTCCTGGACTGCCATGAAAGTCCCTCACCCAATAGGGTCAGTAATATTTTCCACTTCTTTTAAAAATAACAACAAAGGAGGTAAACAGTGTGTGTGTGTGTGTGTGTGTGTGTGTGTGTGTGTGTGTATTTTCTTAAGTTTTCGCGGGTACTTACATGTATGGCATTCAGCTTTGTTCGGGTATTTTCCCACGTCATTGTCGTTGTGCTTTTAAAGTTGTAGCAACGTATTTAACAAATTACATTGTTTATTTCCAACTGACACATCTGATCACCTAATGCAGTGCTTCTCAACCTTGACATGCTGCCTGGAGAATTTCATCCATCTTAAAGTTGCCAAGGTTGAGAAATACTGAATATGGATCTATTCTTTCAGCTCCTATACAGAATCTGAAATTACATAGCTTCATCTTAGCAGGTATTTCTTAAACGTACTGAAATAGATTGGTAAGAACTTTTCACGGTGACTTTGCTGAAAACTAAATGGCAACAAAGAACACTTACTTGGCATGTCAGAACGCAGGCTAAATGCCTGGTCTGAGCTAGAGCACCTGAATCATCACGGGTTAGTGATCAGAAGCAATTTTTCTTACTGTGAGTTTTAAAAGCTAAAAGAGATGTATCTGGATCATCTGTTTTATAAAACTTTAAATGCTGAAGGATACATTGAGAAAACTCTGTTCAGATTTAAGTGCTGTTATTAACTACTGTTACCACAGCATGGAAATAAATGGATAAAGTAAGTAATATTTCATGAAGTACATTCCCCTGCCTGTCCTGATCATCTTGAGAAGGCTGGCTGAGAGTTCTTCCTGTTAGTGAGGCTTACAGAGCTCAGGAAAAAATATACAGGCTTTCTCTATGGAAGTCTCTGTATGAAACTTGGAGCTCCAAACATCTACTGTTCTGATATTTCAGACAATATTGAACCCTAAAAATCACACTGATTTCTGCAGGATTTCAGCCTTGATAGTATAGATCTGGAATGAGCCTACCCTGTTCAATGTTATGAGGAAGAGAAACATTGCTAGGACATGATCCACAAAAGACTGCATTCTGGATCCATGGTAGCATCTGAGTGCCCTTGATAGGGAACTCCATGTTGGGGACAATAATTCAATCAAAAGTGACTGATTCCAGTGAATATGGTTGTCCATTCCAGAGGGATTGTGCCTTGTTCTTAAAATATAGCTGTGTAAAGGTTCTAGCTTTTCAAGAAGAACTGAGTCCCAGAATTTCTCAATTTATGAACCCATTTTGGGAAGAGCAAAGAATAGAATTTTATCCAAATATAAAGATAGTAGTTCTCTCAAATTGAACAGCTCATAAACTCAATGCTGTTCCATATTTTGGAGACTAATCCTTAACCCTTTCCTCCCTATTGAAATCAACTAAAAGTCCTCAGTCATCTGGAAAGCATCATTTGGAAAACCTAGGGTCAGAAGTAAAATAGATATCTGCATACTGATTATACTAATGATACCTAACCACATCAGTCAATGATCTCAGACAAACCTATCATTTAGTTGTTAAATTTGACTAGGAAAAACAACTGAGAAGCTTATGATCCAATCTCTTGTCCCTAGCACTACTAACTGGTACCATTCCTAAAGCAGAAATATCCATTACAGAACAATTGCCCTGGTCCCATCAAAGAGAGATGGCTTTTTAAAAATAATCAATAGTTCAATAATATCAGTGAGTGCTTGTTGACCAGAATCATGTCCCTCATCATGAGCTCCATTTGCAAAAACCACATACAGTGTCAATGCTTTCATCAATCTGTCGATTCCACATTATGAATCTTTCCTGAGTGGTCACTACCAATTCAGGCTTCATCAGTATATTTATTTTGCTTTACTTAACACTAACTTTCATTGAACAATTTACTGTTCTACATTTCCATGGTAACAGTATTCTCTTTTGCTGCCATTTCACTCTTTGTCCTTGAACCATTTATGGACAACTTTAAAGAATGGATACAATAAATGAAGTCCTTGGAAGAGATTTTTATCCTTTTATTCAGAAAAAAATATCTTTATTGTTCCCTAATCAGTTACCAGTTCTATAAGACAAATCTTATTACTATTCACGGCTACTAAATTTATTCAAAACTCTTAATTTTGTTTTCTGTTAATTTTTTAAAAAGTTGTCTCAGTATATAATCATTCCATATATTTCAGACTAAGTTAACCAGAGTGTACATTTTTGAATTATTCCTCCACCTCTCAAATATTTCTTGTGAGATCTATCTATCTATCTATCTATCTATCTATCTATCTATCTATCTATCTATCTATCTATCATCTATCACAGTGATGGCTAACCTTTTCCACATTGCATGCCAAAAATGTGTGCACTTGTGTGCCTGTACCCATGATTCAATGCACGCGTGACTCCCCGTGATCCCCTGCGCATGCGCATGCAACCCCCATCTATGTGCATGAATGTGCAACCTCCTGCACATGCACTGTGCACCTCTGTGCATGCGTGCATGACCCCCCCTGAATGCCGCATGTGCAGCAGATACCTGATAATCAGCTGGCTGGCAGGGGGCATCACGCATGCACAGTTGGGCTCTTCCGGGCGATCTCTCGCATGCCAGCAGAAGTGGCTCTGCATGCCGTAGGTTCGCCATCACAGATCTATCATCTATCTATCCATTGAGAAGAAGCTATTTATATTTTATGTAATCCCTAAGCATGAGATTTACTCCTATTAATAAATCTCTGATTTCATCTTTTGAAGATGAATAAGAGTTATGAAAATGGTTAACTTTATTTTCCAGTTACTTCCAAATTAAATTAAATAGGACTAATTGATTAAATTGCAGACATCACTCTGGATCCAGAAGATTTCCAATGAGGATTAAATCTAGAAAGACTTCTCTAGTTGGCTTTATGGGCAGTAGGACAGTTACCAACTGGAGACAATTTTTAATCTCCACATAATGCATTATTTTTCAGGGAGGAATTTATTCTTATTTCCAAGTTCACACTGCATCTTTTGCTGCATATAGAGAAAAGGCAAGTATGTTCTAGTACTAAATTGGGTTTATTTCCCAAGCTAAATGCAATGCACATGGCATTTTACATCATGTTTAACGATGTCATTAAAGAAATGATATGAAGGATGTATGATGAAGTCTGTACCATAATTTGTTTAATTTATATGGTATTATGAAAATAGAAGTAATTATACCATTTGTAAAAAAATAATTCATTTTCAAGCAATCAGTATCTATAACTATATTTTCACAGAAAAATGTGAAAGATATAATTTGCATTGCTGAGATAGTCCCTTTGACTTACTCTACTTGGAGAAGAACAAGGCCACCCTTGTCCAATTAATTCATTAAAATAGGCTTCATTATACAGGTAGTCCTCAACTTACAACTATTCATGTAGTTGACCACTCAAAGTTACACTTACAGTGAAAAAGTGACTTAAGAACGTTTTTTACACTTAATGACTGTAGCCGCATCCCAATGGTCATATGATCAAAATTCAGGTGTTTGGTAAATGACATGTATTTATGATGGTTGCAGTGTTCTAGGGTCATGTGATCACCATTTGTAATCTTCCCAGCTGGCTTCTGACAAGCAAACTCCATGGGGGAAGCCAGATTCACTTAATAACTGCATGATTCCCTTAAAAACGGCAGTGATTTGCTTAATAACTATTGCAAAAAAGGTCATAATGTTGGACAAAACTCACTTAACAACTGTCAATTCAATATTGCATGTTTGCCAGTCAGAAAAAAAACACTGAGATGGGGGAGGGAAGACAAGTCTGGTTATGCTCTCATCTAGCCATTGTCTGGAGATTCCAATAATTATTTATTGCCAAGATTATCTAGTGTTGTCTAGAGATTGTAATAATTATTTTCATCTTATAAAATATTTTATCCTTACAAATTATACTCATTTTTTTTTACTGAAGAGAATAGGTTATGAGTTTCTATGCCAACCTTAGCTTAACCTGAAGTAAAAAAAATGCAGGAAATATATACTAGACATATTTCCAGTTTGTAATTTGTACTTTATCTAAGATTTGGCCTTTTTGCTGATGGCTTTAACATGTCACTTGTATAATTTTGCTGCATTTAGTTTTTTTTTTTTAAGCATTGAACACTCAATCACTTTGATAATTAGATATGCCTTGTTTTACAGATTATCTTAAAGATATTAAAAGCATGGATGATAGTGCTATCAAAGGCTGCTAATTATAATGGCTATGACATATTCCAAGGTTCAGAAGCATTGTATTTCAAATACCAAGAAAATAATGAAACTAAATTCATGTTATATTAGCTATCCTTAGATATTTGAGTACGTTCAAGATTTTGGTGGAATAAAGATACATTTTCCAAATCCAGTGAAATATTTCTAATAGGATATTGAAATAAATTGTGGAAATTGGTATTAGCGCCTCTGAATAATGTTGCTTCTTCTCGATTATACACTTAGTATTTAATTAAGTATGTGGAATCTGAAATTTGTCCACATGAAAAATTGTAGATATTTTGATGGGCTTGGGGATAGCCAGAGTTATTATTGGACAATATGAAGTCTAGGCTGCTCAGATTGGGTGCAGGAGATTTGGGAGTTCCAGCATGGTGCGTGTGTCCAATGGTTTGTGTTTTTATTGAGCTGAATGTGATTTTAGTTGGTTTTTCAAGAACCAACTAGAAGGGAAGAGAGAGAGAGAGAGCGGGATGGAGGGAATGAAGGAAAGAAAAAAAGAAAGACAGAAAAAAAAGAAAGTAATGGTTTAAGTTGCTTGTTTGTCAATATTTTAATTAAGTTTGTTCCACCCACTTTCCCCCCAAAGCTTACTGTGCTGAAAATACATTTTGTTGGTTAGCAGCTACTTTGCATGCACACTATAGTTGGAAATATAACTTTTATAAGACAATATCCTCGAGGTTTGTATTTGCATGAAACAAAAAGCAACATTATCTCAGAAAGTGGAAAAAAGAGACAGCAATATACCTTCCAGAAACACAGATAGTTCTCTAAATTAGTGTTTCTTGTAGCAGTGTTTTTCAAATTAAAAAAAATGGTCCTTCCTTGTAATATATATTGACCTTGGCTGAAAAATTCTACATAGATTTCTATACCAAACCTTTTATAGTTTTCTATTTGTCTCACTCGCATTTTATACATTTGATATGTTAGACAGTTGTAGTCCTTTCCTTTGTTGGGCTTCGTTTTAGCCTAGAGAAGAGAAGAGAAAAAGGGAACGGTATTTATCTTCCGAGTGCCCTTTTGTCAAGCTGTCCTCTCTGATACCAGGTCTGTTCTTTCCAAAGTGTGCAATTTTTTCCACCAGTCAGTTTCTCTTTATAATCCTGGATTTGCTCCTGCTGGGTCCTCAGGGGCAGATTCCTCTTCCAGCTGTTCTTTAACACAGAGAGAATCTCAGTCTGCACCGCATAAATACACCTCCAGTGATATCCAATAATCTGCTACATTGCCTGAGAGATCTGGCCTTTTCCTTAAAGGCAGATGTGTCTGTGGTCAGGAAACTTAAGTAGGCAAGAAGCTTCTAAGTGTCTACATGCTGGCTGGCTGGTTGGGGAATTCTGGGAATAAGTCAACATATATTCATATATCTAAAATTAAAAACCTTGACATATTCTATGGTGTTGGCATATTAAGACCATTTTAAGAATCACTTTGTTGTAACCAAAGCATCTCTTCCTTCCATAAAATTTATGCAGATATAACATACAGATAGAAAAGTGAGCTACCTAGAACTATTGTATTTACAACTAAACACCTGTAACCATCCATTATGATGAGACAGTGAGGTTAGACAGGAATCTGAAGTGTCCTATTCAGTGTTAGAAGTAACAAAAACTTGATATATAGATAATCAGAGTTGGGAGGGACAGATAATCAGAGTTGGGAGGGACCTCTAGTCCAAGCCCCCACCCAAGCAGGAGTCCCTACACCATTTCTGACAAATGGCAGTCCAATCTCTTCTTGAAAGTTTCAAGTGATGGCGCTCCCACAACTTCCGAGGGCAAGCTGTTCCATTGGTTGATTGTTTTCACTGTCAGAAAGTTTCTCCTTATTTCCAGGTTAATTATCTCCTTGTTCAGTTTCCATCCATTATTCCTAGCCTGGCCTACAGGTGTTTTAGAAAATAGCTTGACTCCTTCCTCTTTGTGGAAGGAGTCAAATATTGGAAGACTGCTGTCATGTCTTCCCTGGTCCTTCTCTTCCTTAGACTATCCATGCCCAGTTCCTGTAACTGTTCTTCATATGTTTTAGTCTCCTAATCATCCTGGTTGCTCTTCTCTGTACTTTTTATAGTCTCAACATCTTTTTATAATGTGGAGAACAAAACTGGATACAGTACTCTAGGTGTGGTCTTACTAAAGCTTTATAGAGTGGTATTAGTACCTTACTTGATCTCAAGTGTATCCCTCTTAGCTTTTTTTGCTGCTGCTGTACACTGCTGGCTCATATTTAGCTGGTTGTCCACTAAGACTCCAAGATCCCTCTCACAGTTACTGCTATTGAGCCTGTTTCATCCAGTCTATATGTGTACTTTTGGTTTTTCTTGCCTAAGTGTAGGACTTTACTTTTCTCTACATTGAATTTCATTTTGTTAGATATGGCCCAGTGTTCTAGTCTGTCAAGATCCATCTGAATCTTGAGGCTATCCTCTTGGGTGTTAGCTATTCCTGCCAGCTTAGTATCATCTGCAAATCTGGTAAGTTCCCCTTCTATTCCCTCAGCTAAGTCATTAATGAAGATATTGAAGAGTACTGGGCCTAAGACAGAACATTGTGGCACCCCACTGCTTACTTCCCTCCATGTAAACTTAGACCCATTAAGGACTACTTATTCAATATGGTTTGTCAGCCAGTTGCGGGTCCATCTAGTGGTGGTGCTATCTATTCCACTTTTTTTCTTTTTTATTTGCATATAGAATAGAATAAAATTCTTTATTGGCCAGCTGGGACTGGGCACACAAGGAATTTGTCTTGTGCAAATGTTCTTAGTGTACATAAAAGAAAAGATACATTCATCAAACATTAAAAATCATAAGTTACAACACTTAATAATAGTCAAAGGGTGCAATAAACAATCAAATCATACTAGGAAACAATAAAAATTGTAAGGATACAAGCAACGAAGTTACAGTCATAAAGTTACAAGTGGGAGAGGATGGGTGATAAGGAATGATAAGAAGGTTAATAGTAATAGTAGTGCAGACTTTGTAAATAGTTGGACAGTGTTCTGGGAATTAGTTGTTTAGCAAAGTGGTGGCATTCGGGAAAAAAACCGTTCTTGTGTCTAGTTATTCTGGTTTGCAGTGCTCTATAGCATCGTTTTGGGAGTAGGAGTTGAAACAGTTTATGTCTGGGAAATGAGGGGTCTGTAAATATTTTCACAACCCTCTTTTTGACTCATGCAGTATACAGGTCCTTGACTGAAGGCAGATTGGTAGTAATTGTTTTTTCTGTAGTCCTAATTACTCTCTGAAGTCTGTGTCTGTCTTGTTGGGTTGCAGAACCAAACCAGACAGTTATAGAGGTGCAGATGACAGACTCAACAATTCTTCTGTAGAACTGTATCAGCAGCTCCTTGGGCAGTTTCAGCTTTCTGAGTTGGCACAGAAAGAACATTCTTTGTTGTGCTTTTTTGATGACATTTTTGATGTTAGGTATCCATTTTAGGTCATGTGATATAGTAGAACCTAGAAA
Source organism: Pseudonaja textilis (assembly GCF_049901715.1). Lineage (NCBI taxonomy): Eukaryota > Metazoa > Chordata > Lepidosauria > Squamata > Elapidae > Pseudonaja > Pseudonaja textilis. The sequence continues at coordinate 27,212,426 of NC_141995.1, read as the reverse complement.
TTTGGAGGTCTCTATTGTTGATACTCTGTTGTCCGGTATTGTAAGAGGTGGGAGTATGGGAGGGTTTCTCCTAAAGTCTACTACCATTTCTACAGTTTTGAGTGTGTTCAGTTCCAGATTGTTCGGTTACACCACTAGGCAATTTGTACAACTTCCTGTCTGTATGCGGATTCATTGTTGTCTTGAATGAGACTAATCACTGTTGTATTATCTGCAAACTTCATTATTTTAACAGATGGATCATTTGAGATGCAGTTATTAGTATATAGGGAGAAGAGAAGTGGAGAAAACAGACAGCCTTGTGGGGGGAACTGAGTTAATTGCACGGGTATCAGATGTGCCTAGCTTCACCTGCTGCTTCCTAAGAAATCAAATTTGAAATTTGAAATTTTATATTGGAACTATGCAGTCATTCATATGCATGTGAATATATCCAACCATACATGTCACCTACTATATTTCTCTAAGGTATTTGTTTTTAAATATGTGGATATAGATTCCTTGAATGTCAATCCTATCATATGATCTTATTTTTTTTATACCACATTGATGTGTACATTGAAGAAGTATTTTCAGAGTTATACACTGTGCTGATTATTTGTAACCAATTTATTGAAACTTGGCACTATTTCTGCTTAATAAACATGATCTCAATCTTCAGCCCATATTAATATTTTGTAGAATATTCACAGAATACTCATCCTACCCAGGATGAATTAAATAATGTGGTACTTAATTTATCAGACAGGCTTGTTTAGAATTATCTATACTGATGGTCATGTATATATTAATCAATCAATAGAACTCTGATATAATAGTTTTAAAGAAATGAGGCTGGGATTCTAAACAGAACACTGGGGAAAAATGAAATCTCACTGTTATGAAGTTACTTCATTAACTCCAATTGTTCTGAAGTCTATCATGCACTTAAAAGATGCAGATGCTTTCAGCAATAATAAAGTATGGATCCCAAGAGTAATGTTGCTGTGAGAAAATATATACTATATACTGCATAAAGTCAATGTTAAGGATCTAGCTTAATTATTATTGAAAGAAGTAAGGAAATACTTTTTTCCTAACAGCCTTCCATTTGGGATGTAAGTCCTGAAATGGAACATTGCCTATTTCAAAAGAGCAATGAAAAGCCTAATGATTATTTTTTTATATGGAAGCCTAATGATTTTATTTTTTGCATGGCAGGAAAAAAATAAAGATGATAAATCTGCAATCAGGCTAATCATGAAGGCTTCATCTAGATTAAGTATAGCATAATGCTATTTTTTTCTGAAATTTGTTTGCCCTTTTTATACTGTCACTAATTTTTTGGAATATAATTCCTATCTAAAATACACTTCAATGATTTTTTTTTTTTTTTGAGGAATAGTCCTGATCCCATAAAATTGCATGGTCAGGTGATCATTCTTGGAATAATATGGAGGATGCCCGGAAAAAAAACCCACCTGGAATGTTGCAATAAACAAATGAAAATATCTATTGGAATTTTTAAAGTCAAAAGAGAGATAGAGACAAAAGGTATACCAGTTGTTTCAAAGATCTCACAACCTCCTCTGTAAATTTTTATAGATATTTTACTTTCTCTTGTGAAAGAAGTTGGAGGAAAAAAAGGAAGTTTCTTCAAAAGACCAAGGAATCTTACCAAAGCAAAAGCATGACCTATACTGAAGTTGAAGTTGATATTACTTTATAGTTCTTATTCCTATAATCTGCATATATATTTTAGGCCATAATTAAAAATATTCTGAATCATAAGACTGAATGTGATCATTTATTTTTCCATCCACTATACCTGCTTTTATGTTATAAGAGATGCCCATAAGGTTATTTCTGATTGGTACAGATCTGTGAAATACATTGTATGTAGCTTTCTAAAAGAATCCTTTATGATTGTATATGGAATAGGTTGGAGTGAAAGGACAAGGTACATTTTACTGTGCTGTGAGACTGAAGTGTTTAACTGAGTTTTTAATCTTATACTGATGGGTGTTGTTTAAATGACAGCTACATGAAAATTGTGTCAGAGGTTATTGCAAGCAGTTGAGAATGAGAGCGTTAAAAAAAAATCAGAGTAGCAGGAAATTTTTTAACCAAGGTAATGGGCATTAACTAACCAACTTCAGCTGGTTCTGGGCATGACCAGATATTATTTGAATAAGATAGTGCTATTATCTCTTCATTCATTTTCAGTTGTATTTATGGTGAACAATAGACTGAAACAGGCTGTATTTTTTCCTGCAGACTTTCTAATTACATTCTGCTCTGATTCAGAAAATATAACATGGTCACATGTGATTTCCTGCCCTTTAATACAAGATTCTTTATATTGATTCTACTGAATAGTATAACATTAGTTTCAACATCATTTTTATAGTCTGTTTTGACATGCAGTAGCAACTTGAATAGGAACTCTTCCCCTGTTACCAGGCAAATATTATGAGAAAAATATGAAGGTTCTTCATCTCAAATGACTTGTCTACAAGCATAATGCTGTTAATACTTCATGAATTCTGTATTTATTAGAATCGTGGCTCAATAAATTGAATGCAATACTTAAATGTATCCTTTTGCAAAATATAAATAAGCATTAATTCATTTGTTGGTAACATTATTTATGATAATTGTTGACTAATTAATAAAATTAGTTATGGGGAATATATCAATTAACACCATGTGGAAAGAAATCTCTTAAGTCTGGAAACTCTTAAAACTGCAGAAGTATGTTAGTAGATAAGGTATATTGATTTTGAAGCTTATGTTGTTGATGAGCAACATAAGCTTCAAAGACTTTTTGTCAGTCTATGATGGGAACAAAATCATTATATTTTAATGGAATGAAGGACATTCCTTCTTGTGTACAAAGGTGTACAGAAATAGGCCATGTACTTTGTGCCCAACGTTATATGATACATTGTCCTTCCCCAACATTTTTAATCAAACACCAGTGTCTAAAATGGATATCTTGGTGGGTGCAGCTGCTCTTGGAGAAACAGTCTCTGGGTTTGGAATCACTGACTTATAAAAGTGTGCCAACCTATTCTATTCATAAAACAATATCTGAGATATTGAGATGGGCAGCATACATACTTAATAAATAAATAAAAATCATGGTCATTATGATCTGTTCAAGTCATATTTTTATTCTCTTCAGGAGTCTGCATTCTGTTATAAATAAAAAATACTTTATTAATCTATTAAACAAAGCATATACAAAAACATATAATATTTCTGTGTGTGTGTGTGTGTGTTTCTGTTTGTGTCTAATGTGTGCAATAAGCATGCTAGTATTATACGGTTCTAAAAGAATATATCGTTATATTTGCTGTTTCATATTTTTAATAGAAGCACATAGTATTTAAAAGAGACATATTTCAAAATTAACACATACCCTTAAAGATTTCTGTCATGGGTAAAGTTATTTGCAAAGCAACATTTAACTTGGCCCCTGACATGAGAAAATGCTGAAGAAATTTCTGTGAATTTAACTGTATACAGACTAAATGGCAAGGCCTTACAGGATGTGAAATTTTAATTTTAGCACTTTAATCAGAGTCCTGTTGCAATTTATGTGGATCCATTGAGTAAAGAATAATGTGCATAGAAAAGCCACTGAGTGTCTGAGAGTATGGGAGACATTGCTGCTAAGCTTGAAATTACTTTGAATTCTGATCTATTCCCAACTGCAAATAAATCTTTCAAATCTCAAAACAATTGAATGCTTTTAAATAACCTCACTAACAACAGAGATGAAACCTCAGAGCACTTTCTGAGTCTTGCCGTCTCCCAGTTTCTTAATAAATGCCAAAAATATAGAGGGAAATTTTCTAATGGCAGACTGTCTTACTAAGTGCTTTGTTAAAAATTGACTTTCTTTGAAATAATGAATAAATTTCTATTATAACTCTAAAATCCATAGTGGAATAGTTATGCCACTTTGAAAATTTGTATATCCTTTTGTGCCCATTTTCTTTGGTCTTTATAAGTGCTTTACTCAGCTATGGATTTTGGATTTTTTTTCACAAAACAAGTCATGTATGACTGCTTTTTGTCAGTTATGGGCTAAACTTAAGGTTGGATTCGAACATTCTATTCCAATCATTGGGGGGGAGGGGGGGAGCATGTGGAACTGCATTTCTTTCTTTTTATTCACTGGAAATTACTCATACGTTAAAGGGCTTCAAATTTATATTATTATACAGTTGATCAACTTAAATTGATGTTCTATTTCCTTATGCAAATGTAAATCTAGGAAGCACAATAGGACTGGGAACTTCATGAAAGCTATTTTAATCCTTTTTCCCACATGTAGTAAACTGACGATATTCTTTTGTTATCCCAGGCTACAAACACTGATGCTATGGCATATGAAAAGAAATACCTATTACAGTCATTCATATATATGTTTGTGTGTGTGTGTGTGTGTGTGTGTGTGTGTGTGTGTATGTATATATGTGTATATACATGTGTGTGTGTGTGTGTGAGAGACAATGGTTTTTTTTTTTTTTGCCCTGCTATTTAACCTTTGGAGGCTCGCATGAAAATCATATTCAAGGAACTGTTTACTTTGGCTTTGCACAGTCTTCATGTGTCATCTTCAGTTCGCCTTACAGGCAAACTAATGGGCCTTTTTATGATTATAAAATTGCTAGCCAGGAAGGCTATCCAAGCTAAGACATCTTATTGGAAAGATAACAGCAATAGCACTTATACTTATACACCACTTCACAGTGCTTTACAGGCCTCTCTAAATGGTTTACAGAGCCAGCATATTGCCCCCAACAATCTGGATCCTCATTTTATTGACCTCGAAAGAATGGAAGGCTGAGTCAACTTTGAGCCTGGTAAGATTTGAAATGCCAAATTGAATGCAGCCAGCAGGCAGCAGGAGTAGCCTGCAGTACTGCACTCTAACCACTGTACCGCTCTTTGTGGTTCTTTGAATGAACCTGACAGGTTTCACAACTGCATGAAGTATTTCAGAGAAGAAATTCAGGGATAATTTTGTAGTTCTCATCTTACAACCACAATTGAGCCCAAAAGTTCTGTTGCTAAGTGAACCATTTTTAAAGTGAATTTTGCCCCGTTTTATATCCTTGTTTTCCACAGTTATTAAATGAATCACTCTAATTGTTAAGTCAGTATCAAGATTGTTAAGTGAATCTGGCTTCCCCATTGACTTTGCTTGTTAGAAGGTTGCAAAAGGTGACCACAGGATCCCAGGACACTGCAACTGTCATAATTAAGGGGCTGTAAGAGTGAAAAACTGCCACAATCTCTTTTTCAGTGCTGTTGTAACTTCAAACAGTCACTAAATGAACTGTTGTAAGTGAGGACTACCTATATTCCCTTTTTTGGTTCAGTTCCTCTGAAATTATAACATTAAATAAAAGCTGAAGACAGCTGATAGATACATTGAACTGTAACCCTGGAACTTAGAAGTAATGAAGAAAGATACTATCCAGTGCAAAGTGCCTATTGAAATTATGACTTACTTCAAATAAGACTAGAGGTATCCATCAAAGAAGCTTGTATTTATGCATAATAATATAATGATATATAGTTCTATTTTTAAAAGAAATGACTAAGTTCCGTGAAATATTACCAGTTTAACATTGAGAATAAGCAAGCAAGGTAGAAGTTTAGGAAAGAAATTAAACTACAAGAACAAAGGAACAGTAAAATAACAGAACAGGTAAAAATGTAGATATGACAGTATTATAAACAAAACTAAACACAGACATCTTGGCTTGTCTAATTGGGAAATCTACTGTATTCGCACTTTAAAAAGGAAACAATACAGATTATATATTTTGAATATTCCAGATATGCCAGATACATTACTTGATATTCTAGGTCTAAAAGAGCCATCTTTGGTGGAAAGAACTGTTGAGTAATAGAAATACAATTATATGTTGCTATCTGACTTGCTGAAAAGAAATTAGATCTTTGGTTCACTTTATATATTGCATTCTGGATTATTTATTTTAATCTGGCAATTGGATTTTTCTTCCTTTCTAGTCTATAATGCTATATCTATTAGATTTATTAGATATGTGTATTAGATTAAATTTATTAAAAATTAGGATTATGGATGTAAGAGGATGCACAGTGATCCATCCTGACCCTCAGTTTTCCTTTACCCTAATAACACAGGTCCATACTGTGTAGAGCATCTGGCTCGCATTTAAGTTTTGAGTCGCATAGTTATTTGGATCTTTACAATTAACATGACAAGGTCAGTGATTAATGGAATGAGTGCCAGTGGGTTGTCTATCAGCTATTTATGTATTTATTTCCTTCAGTAGGCGATTAAAAAGATAGCAGTTCTTGTCAACTTTATTCTTCCTATCTGTTTATCACAGAAGAACACAAAACTGTTCTCTTGATACATCTCTCCTTGGAATAATACATAGCTACTCAATGGCAGATGTAATTTATAACTGTTTGCTATTATTTTTTCATGAATAGGTTAGTAGTATTATTGATTTATTTTTAATTAAAAGCTGCACCCTGATGTTCTAGTGTTTAAACACCATTCTATGCTGTTTACATTATAGGCTACAATAACAGGACACAAGGATATTTCCAGGACTTAAAGAATGTTGATCATCCCTCTTTGCTTATCTAAAAGTTCTCGTCTACCCCTAAATTCAAAGTGATGTCCTTGATTCTGTAGTAGAATATTTTGCAACAATCCAAAGGACATCCATCATGGAATTAAAAGAGGCATAACATTATTTGTTTAAGAAAGCAGGTAAATGCAAATGAAAGAGTGTTACTATTTCTCTTCCACAATGCATAATTCAGTTTAAAAGGACAGGCATCTTTCTTCCACAATTTTCTTAACTCTTACCCCTTGTAACTCCTCCTTTATTTGAGATCATTGGTGGCATTTTCATGATTTCAACCTATGAGAAATAATCTCCAATCAAATTCCATCAAGACTTTCAACCCAATTATTTTATACAATAAGTCTACTTTCTTGATGTCCTAGTTAAACTACAGAAGGTACAAATAAACAACATGTTGTAAAGAACCCTACAGAACATCATGCATATGTATACACTTCTAGCTTTGATCCAGAATACACATCGAATCTATTATCTATAGGCACTGTCTGTCTATAGATATTACAGAATCAAAACATAACAAAAAGACATGTTCAGTTAATACCATTGTATTCTGTTATTGTAGCCTATAATCAAGGGTGGGGTTCAATTTTTTTTAACAACTGGTTCTGTGGGCATGGCTTAGTTGGTGGGTGTGGCTTGGTGGTAATGTGACTGGCTGGGCATGGCCAAATCAACATCGAGGCACGCATCTCCTCGCCTGGCTTTTCGTGACTGTGGGGATGCTGCAATAGTCGTAAGTGTAAAAAATGGTTATAAGTCACTTTTTTCATTGCCATTGTAACTTTGAATGGTCACTCCACACAAGCAAAGTACCAGCAAAGGAGGAGGAAAAAACTCCAGAGAAGTTCCAGAAACAGGAAATCTAGTCCTGTCAAGAAGGGTTAACAGAAGGGTTAACAGAAAAGCAGTTTCTGTAAGCAACACCAGTATGTTTCCTTCCTGCCTTCCTTACAGGATTAGGCCAGTAATTTCTTCTAACAACCAGTTGCATGAACTGCTTAGAATGTTAACAACTGGTTCTAGCGAATAGGTGAGAACCTGTAGAATCCCACTCCTGCCTATAATGTAAACAAAACAGAATGATGTATAAATACTAGAACACTACAACTACATTTATTTTCAAATTCATTTGAAGCTGTATAGACTACGGCTTAATCAGTGGTGGTCCAGTGAACAGGAAATTGGCTATAGATTCCAGAGTGTGATTATTTATTTGTTTGTTTGTTTGCTTGTCAAAAGCTTACAATATAATAAAAACAACAATAAACATAAGTTTAAATACAAAAAATAGGAACTAATAATTGGGGACAATAGGACAGGGACAATAGGCATGATTGTGCACTTGTGCACACCCATTACAGACCTCTTAGGAATGGGGTGAGTCAACAGAGGTTAGTTTGAGGATAAAGGAGTGGAGGTTTGAGCAGATGACAACAGAATCAGGTAGTGAGTTCCAGACATTGACCACTCTGTTGCTGAAATCATGCTTCCTGCAATCGAGTTTGGAGTGGTTTACATTTAGTTTATATCTGTTGTGCGCTCTAGTGTTGTCATTGTTAAACCTGAAATATTCATTAACTGGTAAGATGTTGTAACATATGATTTTATGTACTATGCTTAAGTCCAATCTTAGACAGCATAGGTCAAGGTTGTCTAAGCCAAGAATCTCAAGTCTGGTGCTATAGGTTATTCTGTTGTGAATAGAGGAATGTAGTACTCTTCTGGTAAAATACTTCTGGACTTGCTCAATTGTATTTATATCAGATATACAGTGAGGATTTCAGACAGCAGAGCTGAATTCAAGTATTGGTCTTTGCAAAGGTTTTGAATGCCCTAGTTAGCAAAACAGTATTACCAGAGGAGAAGCTTTGTAAATCTAAATTTACAACTCTTAAAGCCTTTTTGGCAATACAGTTGCAGTGAGCTTTGGTGCTTAGATCATTCGATATGAGAACTCCAAGGTCCTTGACAAAGTGAGGGTCATCAACAAGGTCATATCAACCTAGATTGTATTTGGTATATAGATTTTTTTTTTACCAATGTGTAGGACAGAGCATTTGTTGGTAGATATTTGGAGTTGCCAATTGTAAGACCATGCAGACACATAATCAAGGTGTTTTTGAAGGACAGTAGCATTGACGGTGGTGTTGAATAGTTTTACATCATCAGCGAAGAGGACCCAGTTGCTAATGAGATCACAAAGGTCATTTATAGAGAGTGTAAAGAGTGTGGATCCTAGAACGCTCCCTTGTGGGACACCGCTGATAACTAGTACAGGGTTTGATAGGGTGTTTCCTATTTTTACTATTTGTTGCCGGTTTGAAAGGAAGGCAGATCCCAAGGGGTGAACTGATCTCTTCCTTTTCTCCCCAACCTCCATTTCCCTTGGAGGTGGGCAGTCTTCACCATGTACTGATTAGGCCCGACCGCCTAGCGCTGATGGAAGAATACAGAGAAGAGACTGGCCTAGACAAGGACAGTCTGGCACTCGCCCCACAGTTGGAATAAGCTCAAGGGCAGTTCAACCAGTCTGTGAGCAATGAACTAAATATTGGCATTGGTACATCCATTTGTCTCTGTGCCAATGGGCAACTTCATATCAGGCAAGTTTTGCACCCTGAAGCATCAAAAAAGAATATCTTGTTACCTGAATCCTTCTATTCCTTTTTGATCTCTGAAAGGAATTCAAAAAATGTTGTCCTGGGTCACCTGAAATTGGCCAATTCGATGATGGTTCCATGATACTGTATCTGAATCCTGACAAGTGGAGCTCAACACAGCATTTTGGAATGCAGCAATTGGAAGATATGGGCAATGTGATTTTAGCACTAATTTCAGAAGCCTACAACCACAGGTTTTCAGATCCAGAAAGGATGAACTATAAATTTGAAAGTGGAACTTGCAGCAAGATGGAGCTTGTGGATGATAATACCATGATCTGAGCCAGAGGCTTACCTTGGCAATCATCAGACCAGGACATTGCCAGCTTCTTCAAAGGACTAAAAATTGCCAGAGAAGGGACTGCACTTTGTCTCAGGGCAGAAGAAATGGAGAAGCTCTTGTCAGGTTTGTAAATGAAGAACACAGAGAATTAGCATTGCAAAGACACAAGCATCATATGGGGAACTGGTATATAGAGTTATACAAAGCAACAGGTGAGGACTTCCTCAAAATTACTGGAGGTACATCAATGAAGTAGCCCAGCATTCTGTTCAATGTGTTTATAAGTGACATAATAGAAGAGTCACTGGATAAGACTGGCCTTTTTGCTGAAGACACAAAGGTGTGTAATAGAGTTGATGCTCCTGGAGCTGTTCATAACATGGAAAATGATTTGGCATTGTTGGAAAATTGGTAAAACTGAAGTTCATTGTGTCTAAATATAGGAACGTGTACTTCAGAAAAAAGAACCTCTGACAGAATACAGTATTGGAAGGAGAGAGTTAGAACAACAGAAGAAAATGATTTAGATGTTCTCATAGCAGATGATTGCAAAATGAGCCAGACAGCTGTGAAGACAAACAAAATTCTGGGATGCATCATTAGAGGGATCAGCAAGAAAAAGAGGTCCTAATCCCACTATGTAAGACTTATATCTCATTCAGGTTTCCAATTTTGGAGACCTTACTTAATGATACTGATAAAATTATATCAAATGATATTGATAACAATTGAGTGAGTCCAGAGAAAGGCAACAAAATAGTGCAATATCTGAGGGACAAAACGTATCAAGAGAGGTTTAAAGAACACAATATGTACAGCCTGAAGGACAGAGTGGAAAGACAGAACATTCTGAAACCTTTATATATATTCAGAGTGTGAATAAAGTTTTGTAAGGCAGAATTTTCAATATTAAACAAAAATTAAGAACAGGAGGGTAACTTCAAGCTGACAGCAGGAAAATTCAAAAGTAATGTATTACTTCACAGAAGAGTAGTGAAAACTTAGACACAACTTCCAGTAGAGGTAATGAGTCAAACATCAATAACTGAGCTTAAACATGTTTGGGATAAATACATGTGTGTCATCTGACAAAAATAAAAATAATATAAATAAATAAAAACAATAATTAAAAACGAATATATTAAAAAGAAAACATAAAGCAATAAATAACAAAAACTCAAAGGGCAAACTCAATGGATCATTGAGTCTTTTTCTGCTATCAGCTTTCTATGTTTCTATGAAAGAGATGCTCCAACAGGCATTCTAGAGACTGAACCTGACAAATCAATTGAGCTGGGTCATTCCGGTGGAGGAGATAAAAGGACAGACTAAAAAAAGAGAACGTTAGAATACCATTGGTTGTCTCCTACAAGTCACACCTCAAACCACTTAAAGAAATGATTGATTTGCTCTACAATCCAATTGCACTGCAGTGTCTTATGCACTTCATGGTAGTAGAACCTTACTTGCATACAGACAACCACTGAACCTGAGACAAACAGCAATAAATAAAAGTACAGAAAGCACAGAAATCAAACCTTCTAATAAACTCAAATGTCTGCCTTGCTGCCAAATTTACACCAACAGCAACGTCACAGAGACCAACAAGTTCACACACAAAATTAATGGCACTTTCACATTCTGTTCCTCTAAGGTGATATCTACCATCTTCTATCAGCAATTTACCTCTGACAGGCTATGCAGACTTTTACTCTTAAAAATAATGGACATACAGGATTCAAAACAATGACAAAATAATAGTAGGCTATAGGGCAGCATTTCTTCCTATCTACTATACCATCCCTATATATCTGAGAAACAAAAAGTAGAATTTCTATTACACATAGAAAGGGAAATACCTATAGTTCAGAGATTTTTTTAAAAGTTTACATGATTAAGAATAATGATTTCCTAGGATTTTCATTTATATGAAAAAATGTATATAGACAGAAAAGGCTCTTTCTTATAATTATTTGGTCAGTAATATAAAGTATAGTATTTGCCCCACTCCCAATGAATGCAAACAGAATATTATCACTTTTTAAAAATAATTTACTGTCATTATACCAAGATATTTAGAATTAGCTAAGTTAAATGCTACAATGATTGTTTACCCCAAATTTCAGGTTAATACTCATCTGAAGTAGTTGTTACCAATCTTCTGCTTGTTGAACTGAATTTTGAATGCAAGTTATGAGTCCTCCCTACCTCCCTTCCATTCTGTTATTTCTTATCTGTACATTTTTCTCTTTTTTTTCTTTGCACTTTTTACTCTTTCTGTTTTGCTTTTGCTTTTATTTTTATAGGTTTTCTTAAACTGATAATAGTAATTTTATTATTGTGACTATAATGTTTAATACAATGATTTTTTAAAATAGAAGTCAATAAGAAGATTACAAAATTATATAGCAGTTGAACCTATCAATCAGGTAGCTCATAATTTTTTAAGGTTGATTTGAATTGATTTTATGATAATAAAATTTCCTTGCAATGCAAATGAGCCATGAACAATCATTATAAAACATGTAGATGTATTTCCTTACTGATATGTACAAGGCAAACTTTACTTTTTCTAGAAGATAACATGAAGTCAATGTCTCACCAAACTATTGATATTTATTTATTGATTGATTGATTAATTAATTTATTATTTCAGAATATCATAGCAGGATAGTATGAAGGACTATTGCTATTTATTTATTTATTATTTCAGAATATCATAGGAGGAGAGTATAAAGGAATAAGCTGGTATTTATTCTTCAGTGAATAAAGAATTTTGTGAAACATCTTTCCATTTTCATTTTGTAGCTAAAGATAAAAGTAGATATCAATCTTTAATCTGATAAAAATAGAATAGATGTATCATATATATTACCAGATCTGAGAAGTAGATACAGTATTTGTTCTATTTTCAATAATATAAAATTTTAAGTAACTATACATTTTTAAAGATTATTCTGTCTGTATATTGACACTGAATTTTTATATTCAAATACAATTTCCACAGTGAAAGAAATTGATGATAAAAGTCAACAGTCTTTGTACAGCACATTAATTCCTTTTTTGTACACAACAGCAAGATTCACTCTCTTTCTTAACCAGCTGATTCACTTCAGATAAAGGAACAAAACTGTACTACTTTAATGGGAGATACATGTGCATCTCATATTCACATTCTAATCAGATATATTTCTATAACATTGGTTATATAACTGTCCCCATTCTACTATTTTCTAAATTTATCAGTTTATTCAGAAAATTTTCAACATCATCCTTTTATGTTCAAATTAAACTTCAGATTCAGGCTTGGTTTATTGACCTATTTACTCATCATAATGCTTGACCTATAAGCAAAATAAATCTATAATGCAGCCATTTATCTAGGAAATATTCATATAAAACCACCATCTTGACAGTAAAGAACAGTATTATGGAAAAAAACAGAAATAAAATATTTTCTAACTAGAGAATAACATGTTTAGATAAAAATATATTTCTGTCCTGTTTTCTCTCATGTGAATTTTAATGTAGGATGAGATAATTGTAAGGGAACAGCTTCCAAAAAGAAATTATTATGTTCAGCAACTTATCTATTGTGCTGCTCAAATAGTGTATTTAATTGCTCAGGTTTTGAATGCATTCCTATTCTTGTATGCTATCTAAAACTCCTATTTTACACGAGCCTTTTAAAGAATATCATAAGAAGGAAATTTATGTTACCTTTTTATTTTAAACTCTACTATTAATATGTAGCAATCTCTTCAGATGAGAAATTCAGCATAAGAAAAAGACAATTTTTGTCTTTTTTTTGCCTCCATCTATCTTGTACAACTAGTAGTCCTTAATGGGTCTAAGTCTACATGGAGGGAAGTAAGCAGTGGGGTACCACAATGTTTCATCTTAGGCTCAGTATTCTTCAATATCTTTATTAATGACTTAGATGAGGAAATAGAAGGGGAACTTACCAAATGTGCAGATGATACTAAGCTGGCAGGAATAGCTAACACCCAAGAAGATAGGCTCAAGATCCAGATGGATCTAGACAGACTAGAACACTGGGCCGTATCTAACAAAATGAAATTCAATGTAGAGAAAAGTAAAGTCCTACACTTAGGCAAGAAAAATCAAAAGTACACATATAGACTGGGTGAAACCAGGCTCAATAGTGGTAACTATGAGAGGGATCTTGGAGCCTTAGTGGACAACCAGCTAAATATGAGCCAGCAGTGTGCAGCAGCAGCAAAAAAGCTAATACAATCCTAAATTGCATTAACAGAGGGATACAATCAAGATCAAGTGAGGTACTAATACCACTCTATAAAGCCCTAGTAAGACACACCCAGAGTACTGCATCCAGTTTTGGTCACCATACTATAAAAAAGATGTTGAGACTCTAGAAATAGTATATAGAAGAGCAACCAGGATGATTAGGGGACTGGAGACTAAAACATATGAAGAATGGTTATAGGAAGTTGGCATGGCTAGTCTAATGAAGAGAATGACCAGGAGAGACATGACAGCAGTCTTCCAATATCTGAGGGGCTGCCTCTTAGCTGTGGTTCTGTAAATCATAAGTAATAAGTTGCAAACGGATAGGTTTGTAATCCTTTTTATTGTTCCTTGTACAGTAACCTGCAAGCAAGTTAAACCGAACAAGGTTAGCACTGAAATCAATTGTCTTTCAGTGTAATTTAACCCTTTACCCCACCCACCTAATCACTGTCTATTTCCGCCCTGCACTTGTGTCCCAATTACCCTATTAACGCTATAATCCTATAGCCTACATCGCATGCTAACTACCCTGTGATTCCCAACTACCCCGTAAGTTTCCCATTCCAGCAGTCACCCTCTTCAATCCTTCAATCCCCAACAGGCTTCCCCCTCTATCACTAGTCTCCCTGGAAATGAAATAGAGGAGATTATTATCATATATCTTACTAGCACTGTTATGTTTCCGTTTCTTTATGTGGATTTTTTCTATGAATCTTTTGACATGATTGTGGAGCGTGTACAACATTGCTATTAACCCACGATGCTTCTGATATGGGATACCCTTTCCATTTTACTAAATATTGTAACTTTTTTTTCAAGTATCTAATATTCCCTCTACTCCATAATGATTGTCCTTTATTGGGCCAGGAGGTATTTGTGGTGAGTCTACATTTTTATATACACGTTTCAATAAACTGAAATGAAATACAGGATGTATTCTTTTATATCATGATGTTAATTTCAATTGCATAGTCACATGATTACAATCGGGAATGGTCCAATGTATTTTGGCCCCAGTTTTTACAAGGAAGACCCAGATTTATATATTTAGTGGACAGATAAACGAGATCTCCAATGTGGAAAGATTTTGGTTCACTTCTCTGCTTATGAAGTTGTTTTTACATGCAATGAATGCATCACGTAATGTTTCTCTTACAGACTTCCATGATTGTTGTATTTTTTCATACCATTGCTCCTGCGTTACTGGTATCTCTGTTCTATGTGGCAATTCCACCCACCTAATTGCTGTCTATCTCCACCCTGCACTCATGTCCCAATTATTCTATTAATGCTATAATCCTGTAGCTTACATTGCATGCTAACTAACCCGCAATTCCCAACTACCTCGTAAGTCTCCCGTTCCCACAGTCACTCTCTTCAATCCTTCTCTCGGTTTATTGCTACACTCTGATAAAAGCTATTGCATCTGCTCTATTCCCCTCCCTTCGTGGATTTATTGGCATGATGTTCCTCGTTGTTAAACCTGTATCTCTGATTGTGCACATGTAAATAATTGTTTGTGTTCCCCTCCTCAACCTAGACTAGTAATCGTTAGGATGTCATCTGGTAGAATTGTTTGTTTTTTCCGCTCTGTCTCCATCAAACCCCTAATCTTCAGATGCTATTGAGTGAGACGTTTCATGAAGCCCAACACTGCCACAAAGAAGAAGGGGTCAAGCTATTTTCTAAAGCACCTATATGCCAGGCAAGGGATAATGGGTGGAAACTGAATAAGGAGATATTTAACCTGGAAATAAGGAGAAACTTTCTGACAGTGAGAACAATCAACCAATGGAACAGCTTGCCCTTGGAAGTTGAAACTTTTAAGAGGAGATTGGATTGCCATTTGTCAGAAATGGTGTAGGAAGTCCTGCTTTGGTGGGGGCTTGGACTAGATGACCTACAAGGTCCCTTCCAACTCTGATTATCTGTTATATGTAATATGTCTCAGAATGATTATATCCACAAAAGTAGTGTACATGTTAATCTCCCTCATTATTGGTTTAGCAGTTTTTCAGAGAATATTAATAGTGTGGCAGAATGTCCTTCTACAAAATGATGCATCGCAAAATTATCCATACCTTTATATTATTAATGTGTTATTTTGCTCATTTTTAAATGGATACACTGGATAACTCAACTCTAATGCACTAGCTAGATGTGAATAGATGCAAATAAAAATCAAAGTACAAAAAATGAAATTTGGATATTTCTGAAACATAGCATAATTTTTGAAATTGTTGTTTTATCTATCCCAGTTGTTATTATAGTTAAAACATAAAACATGATTATAGTTATTAAGATAAATTATTGCACTTCAAACAGCATCTGAATAATAGCTAATTTTCAGCAACGTAGATATTTCTGGTCATATGAAGGCATTTATCCCAGAGATCCCTGTATGTGTAGGATTTTTGAACTATTCATTGTCATAATTTTTGCTGTGCTCATAGCTTTAATAATCTGTCTCATATGGAGTGTCTAAATGTACACCCCATACTTCTGTAGGTAGAGATGTTGTAAAGATACAGAAAAAAAAATTGATTCAAGTCTCCAAATTCAATGATACTACCAACCATAATCATTTGAAAGAAATTACCTATAAATTAGGAGTTTCAGTCCTGGCTTCCATCTGGAAATTTATTTTCCATCTCTTTATGCTCCTAAAACTGCATCTCTATAGCCACCAAAACAGAATGTCTCTTGACATTCCAAATGATAAAGACTCTGGGGGAAATATCCCTCTGTTGCTGATTAAATCAAGCACTGACTGCTTGACAAAAGTTCCTTCTGAATGAAACACCTCTATTTTAAGAGCTGCAGTGGTGCAGTCATTAGAATGAAGGCTACTTCTGACTGCTGGCCTGCCTGTAATTTGGCAGTTCAAATCTCACCAGCTGAAGGTTGACTCAGCCTTCCATTCTTCCAAGGTCAGTAAAATGAGGACCCAGATTGTTGGGGGCAATATGCTGACTCTGTAAACTGCTTAGAGAGGGCTTTAAAGCACTGTGAAACAGTATATAAATCTGAATGCTACTGCCATTTTCATTTGTATATTTTAAAAAGTTGTAGCTCTGATCCATCCCAGAAATGTCCAATCTGCATATTAAGTATTATTAATAAGTGCTATACTAAACATTTCCCCCCATAAATTAATAGACTGGTTGTAACATTAAAGCATTCTTGCTGAACATCAAGTTAGAGAAGTCAGCTATGGACCAATGCTTGTTTTTACTGTATTTAACAAATATATATATTATTCTTAGGGGATCCTTATAGGTTTCATTTATTAATTTAAAGCAGCTTTGATTCAATCTCTAGAGAATGACTATATTCAGTGGTGGGATTCAAAAATGTTTACTACTGGTTCTGTGGGCAAGGCTTGGTGGGTGTGGCATGGCAAGGCTTGATGGGCATGACGTGGCTTGGTGGGCATGGAGTAGCTTGGTGGGCATGGTGTGGCTTGGTGGGCATGGCGTGGCTTGGTGGCATGGCAGGGGAAGGATACTATAAAATCTTCATTCCCTCCCCACTCCTGGGGGAAGGTTACTGCAAAATCCCATTCCCTCCCCAACCAACTAACCTGCTTTCCAGCTCCGTTCTCCTGTTCAGGCAACAAAAGAAGACCCAGCCAATCAGCTGGGACTTGGGAGGCAGAGAATGGGGGCGGGGCCAGTCAGAAGCGGTATTTGCCAATTCTCCGAACTACTCAAAATTTCCATTACCGGTTCTCCAGAACTGGTCAGAACCTGCTGAATACCACCTCTGGCTATATTCCAAACTGCAGCGTCCTAACATAATACCCAAGAAGGATAGACTGTGATTATCTTATCTTTTTGCTAGCTGATCAGGAGGCAGGGATTTCAGACTAAATTGGTTTTGTATCTGAGCTATGTTTGAACACAATTACTTTTTTCTAGTGAGATGAGCTTAGATTAACCTGTATTTTCTAAACTTCATATATGCACATACATGCACAATTTCTCTTAAACACACACAGACACCCATTCTGGTTATAGTGTGTGTGTGTGTGTGTGTGTGTGTGTGTGTGTATTTAAGCTCACCTGTGCTTCTATTTATTTATTTATATATTTATTATTTAGAGAGAGAGATAGTTTGGCATAGTGCTTAAGGCATCAGACTAGAAATTGAGAGACCATGAGTTACAGGCCCACCCTAGCCAGCTGGATGACTTTGCGCCAGTCACTTTCTCTCAGCTCTAGGAAGGAAGCAATGGGAAATGACTTGTGAAAAGCCATGTCAAATAAACTTCAGGCTCTTCTCCAGGCACTCTCTCAGAATCAGTGCCAACTGAATAGAAAGAAAGAAAGAAATTCTAATTATACCTACAATAATTCTGATCAAATTCTAATGTTAGTCCTACTATAAGTTAGAATAGTTTGACATTGTTTACCATATTAGGAATTCTAGTATTTTTTATGTGTTTATCCAGCTTAACCCTTTAAAGCCTTTATATTGCAGACGGTAATTGTATATATTTTTCCTTGGTGTTATATTGTCTATTCTTTAGTTTTATGCTAGTAATCTTCTATTTTGTTTTAGTAATATGATATTTTATTTGTTATGCTGATTTTTCTGTGTTTGTAATTTTATTTGTTATACCCTGGTCAATGGCTGAAATAAAGCAAAACTAAAAACTAATTCTAGAGAAAATATTTATTTGAAAGAGCAGCTGCCATTTCATTACTTGTTTTGATGTTTGTACCAGCACACACATAGGCAGTCTATTTTAATGACATTATTTTTATAACCTTGTTATTTTGATAATAAAATAGAGAATGTTCAAAATAGATTTTGCGATAAAATTGGGGCAAGAGGTCTGGGAGAGAAAGGAAAAGGGAATGCATATACAAATGTTCAAACTTTGGAAGGATGTCTCTTTTAATAAATTTATTATAGAAATAACATGAGTCAAAGGTGATAGCTAACCCAGGAGTATCAGTAGAAAAGCTGTGATTACTGAAGAACAAATTCCATTCCCATGGATATGAAAATAGAAAGTAAATATAGGACAGGAAGTTTGGGTGAGTGCAGCAGATAGAAGTCAGCTTGGATGAGAAAAGTGGGGGTGGAATGAGAAGAAAATTGAGGAGAAGAGGGAATAAGATAGAAAACAGGACACATAATAATGTGAAAGGAAATAAGTTCTTTATAGTTGTTTTTGTCAGTAATGTGAATGTACTAAATGAAAGATTTTTCATTCTTTTTTCCCTGCATCGTTCCTGTGAAGAATTAGAGAAGGAAGAATGTTGATTGTTCTGCCATGTTTCCCATGTGAACAAAATTTCTGCATGTCACAAACTCCCTGCATTAGCATCTTATTAAGTGCAATACATATACCAAGTGCAATAGGGTTTACTCTAAAATAAACTAGGAAAACCTGCATTAAATGAGCATTCCCATAAAAGCCACTTTAAACTGAACAACATAAATGCATTTGAGATTGCTTTAATATATGTGGGAATTTGGTCATTGTCTTTGAACAATATTATTAGACTGTCATAACCTTGTTAAGTTTCAATATATTATTACTGTACTTAGCTTTCTTTTTAGTGAGAGTTTTTGCCATTTCAATTATCATATAAAAATGCTGGTTTGAGGTACTTTAAAAAGGAAATAAGTCACAATAACAAATAATATGAAAAGTTAGGAGGAGATGGAAAGATAGCAATAACACTTAGGCTTATATACTTTGCAGCTACTCCTTGAATAGTTTACAACATCAGCATATTGCCCCTAACAATTTGGGTGCTCATTTTACCCACCTCAGGAAGATGGAAGGATGAGTCAGTCTTAAGCCAGCCAGGATCAAACTCAGATCAAACTCGAACTGGATTTGATTAAGAATAAGAAATGATATAAAATCATTGTTTTCACATATGAATATTTCTTTTATTCATCAAAATTCCAGAATAAATTAAGTAGGTTCATTTTATTTTATTTTGGAGACTGTTTTACAATAAAATTTATTATTTATTAACATTCTATAAGAAAAAATGCCTACATCTAGATATGTAGTTGAAACTTTAGGGTATTTATGATTGAGAAACTTTTCATTCGTTTTTTTAGTTGATTGTTTTAACTTTGAAGAAACCAAACACTGGTTCAAGTGATCCGGTAGCGGCATCAGCAGTTGGCCCTGCCCACCCACCCCAGCCCTTTATTGATATATTTCCTTTGTTGGTAGCCCAGTTGATGGGCAGAGAGGATTGCTGTGCCTCAGCTGTTTTACTCACCAGTGCTGAAGGTAAGGTAAGTTTCTATGCTTAAAATTGTCCATTTTAGAACACTCCACGTGCAGAGCATGTGCCCACAGAACCAGCAGTAAAATATCTGAGTACCATTGATACGAATCCCTAAATTACTTCTGACATGATTGGTAGTAAAATAGTTACTGTTAAGTTCGGAGAAATGAGAGACTTAGCCAGGGCATTGCAAGCAACAAATACTTTATTATTAGAAATAAAGGGCTGATTGAGCTCGCCAGCCTGGAACGGGCTCACAACAACCAGCGGCTAACCGAACCCCGCAGCCTGCTTATATAGCCGGCTGCTGGGGTGGTCAGCCAATGGGGAGGCAGTAACGCCCCCCACAACTTGAGCGGACCTGAGTGGGGACTGTGGAGAGTCCCAGGGACATAACACCCCTTCCCCCCAGATGTGAACATGAGTAATTGTTCAAATAAGCCGGAGGTCTGTGCTGGCGCTCTGAGCGTCGTAGCTCGGGTGCGTTGACCACTGGCCCGGAGCCCGAGGGAGATGGTTGAACTGATGAGGAAATGCGGGCATGCTCAGCGGACTGCGTTGGTACGGGGTAGAACAGCCGACTGGCAACGGTGTGTCCTCGTACGTTGGTTCGGGTGACATACCCTCTACGTGGTCTCTGTCTGGCTCCTCGCTCAGTGACTCACGTGGAGGTGGTGGAGTATCTCCCAGGCTGAAGTTGAAGGGAGTCTGGCTTGGTGCCTGTGTGTTGGGTTGTGCCCATGGTTCTGCGCAGGGCGTAGTGACTAGGGCGCTACGAAGCTGGTCCAGGTGTCTCCTCCAGATGCGACCGTCATCTAACTGGACTTTGTATGACCTGGGACCGGTGATGGCAATGACCACTCCAGGGATCCACAGTGGGTCTCCCGCATAGTTCCTCGCGAAGATGCTCTCCTGCAAAACAAAACCTCTGCTCTCCGCTGAAGAAGCGAGGGGTGAGTCAGGGCAGTAATTAGGGTGAAGTCTATCTAACACGGTTCTTAGGCATCTGCCCATCAGTAGTTCGGCCGGGGATTTATTAGTGACTGTGCACGGGGTTGCGTGTTGACCCAGCAAGAAATGGGATAGTCTATGGTGCCAGTCTTCATTGCCGAATCTGGCCAATGCTTCCTTTGTGGTTCTAACGGCTCTCTCTGCCAACCCGTTGCTGGCGGGGTGAAAGGGAGCCGTGAAGATGTGACGGATGCCCAGATTTGCGGCAAAACGGCTGAACTCTGTTGAGGCAAACTGGGGGCCGTTGTCAGAAACTATGGAGTCTGGAAGCCCGTGGGTCACGAACAGGCGGGTCAATACCTTGGTGACGGCTTGAGTGGTGGTGGTGGATAGTTGGGCCACATCAATCCACTTAGAGTATGAGTCCACCACCACCAAGAACATTCTGCCGTGAACTGGACCCGCTAAGTCAATGTGCAGTCTGGACCAGGGTGCGTTGGCGCTTTCCCACTTTGTGGGGGTGGTGATTGGAGGGGATGGTCTAGACTCCTGGCAGGGTTGACACGAGCTTACCCATTTGCTGATGTCGTCGTCGAGGCCAGGCCACCACACGTAGCTGCGTGCCAACGCCTTCATCCTGACAATGCCAGGGTGGCCCTCGTGTAGTGCTTCCAAGACTGGTGCGCAGTTGGGCCGGGATGACCACTCTGGTGCCCCACAGCAAACAGCCCTGCAAACTAGATAATTCTTGTTGGCGTATTTTAAAGGGTGTGAATTCGTTAGAAATACTCGTGCCCGGCTACCCCTCCTCACCCAGTCCAGTACCTGGGCAACCGTTTTGTCCTTTTGGGATTTGGTGGCGATATCGAGGGCAGTGACAGGAAGGTCGAGCTGGGTGACCTCAAAGATAGCGTGGACCAGGGCCGGGTCTTCAGCTGGAGCAGGCAGGGGGCAGCGGCTGAGAGCGTCTGCGTGGCTTAAGGTTTTTCCTGGGCGGTGTATGAGTTTATACGAATAGGCTGCCAAGAATAGGGTCCACCTCGTCATTCTTGGGGACAACACTTGTGGGGTTTGTTTGTCGCCGCCAGGAGACCCAGGAGAGGCTTATGATCCGTGACTAGTTCGGAAGAGTGGCCGAACAGGAATTCGTGAAATTTCTTAACTGCTGCTACGGCAGCTAAAGCCTCCTTGTCTATCTGGCTATAGTTTCGCTCTGTTGACGAGAGGGTTCTAGAAAAGAAGGCGATTGGTGCCTCGTAGCCATTTGGTAGTCTGTGGCTTAAAACAGCTCCAATCCCGAAAGGGGATGCGTCAGCTGCCAACACTAGTGGAAGATGGGGGTCAAACTGAATAAGTACTGCATTAGAAGTGAGTAACGATTTGACTGCGTGAAAAGCAGTGTCTTCCTTGTGACCCCAGTGCCAAGGAGAGTTTTTATCTAAGAGCCTGTGGAGAGGCTCAGCTACTGAAGCTTTATGGGGCAGGAATGATGCGTAAAAGTTCAATAACCCCAAGAAGGCTTGTAACTCTGCTTTGGTTGTTGGTGTGGGTGCTTCATGGATTGCCTTAACCTTGGACTCCAGGGGTGAATACCTGAGGCATCAATTTTATAGCCCAGAAAGTCCACCTGTCTAGTGGCAATGGCACATTTCTCCCTTTTTAATTTGAGCCCATGCTGTCTGAACCTGTCTAACACTGCTCTGACTCTCTGGAAGAGTTGGGGGTCTGTCCCTGGCCGAGACCAATATATCATCGAAGTAGGGTACTACGCCAGGGAGACCCTGGAGTATGCGCTCCATGAGGGATTGGAAAATGCCCGGGCAACGCTTACGCCAAATTGGAGACGCTTGCAGCGGAAGGCACCCCTGTGGGTGACGATGGTTTGCAGTTCGGCTGTTCGATTGTCAACAGGGAACTGCTGATACGCTTGAGACATGTCCAACTTGGCGAAAATGTTGCCGGGTTCAAAAGTGTGCAATAGATGTTGTATGACAGGGACTGGGTAAGCGCTAACTTGTAAAAATTTGTTGATTGTGGTTTTATAGTCCAAGCAAATTCTCAGACTGCCATCCTTCTTAAGGGGGTGACGATTGGCGTCTCCCACTTGGCGAAGTCTGTTGGTTCAATGACCCCTTGCTTCAATAACTTGTCTAGCTCCGCATCCAGTTTAGGCCGGATGGCGAATGGGACTCTGCGGGGTTTTAGTCTAATTGGAACTGCCTGGGGGTCTACTGTGAATGAGATGGGGGTACCGTTATAGCATCCCAGCTCATTGCTGAATACGTCTGAGTAGTCAGCGAATAAGGAGTCAGTGTCAGAGGTGGAGACAGCATGGACTCCTGTTAACCCTAGGCCGAGATGGGGAAACCAATCAAGCCCCAATAGAGAGGGAGGTTGCCGCTAACTACCACTAGAGGCAGGTAACCTTTGAAAGCTTTAAATTAACATGGAACTTGCCTTTGCCAAGTACCGGAATGTCCTTCCCCTGGTAGTCCCTCAAGGAGAGCTGGCACTTCTGGGGTTGGTTCCTGGATAGCTTGGGCTGCAGCTTCTTGAGGGTGTTCCACGAAATAATTGAGAGCGCTGACCCCGTGTCAACCTCCATAAGGCATGGTTTACCTTCTAATAGGACAGAGAGCGAGATTTTACTAATGGCATTGCAGGTATGTTTAGCAAAATGGCGAGTGCGACAGTTTAGTACTTGCCTTTGTGGACCCGATTGTGAAAAGGAGGAGAGGCCCCCGTGCATGGGACAGCGAGCAGCCTGGCAGACTCTGGCTATGTGCCCCTTTTTGAGGCAATTGTTGCAGGTGGCTCCCTTGAACTTGCAGGTGGCCCTCGGATGAGATCCGCCACAGGACAGGCACAGGGTGATGTGCTTAGGCGTATGGCTGCTTTCTTGCCTGGCTCCTACCTGTGGTTGTCTGGTCTGAGCAAGGCGGTGGATGTCAGCCTGGTCGCTGGACTCCTCTGTGTTGACCACCTCTTCTGAATGGATGGTGGCAGCGGGTTGTTTGTGCACGGGGCCTTGGATTTCCGTGGCTGATTGGGTAGCCAACTCTGATGCCAAGGCTTCCTCGACGGCTTGGGCGAGGTTGAGGTCCTTCTTGGCCAATAGACGTCTTTGGAGATGGAGGTCTTTGACCCCGCATACGAGCTGGTCGAGGAGCATGTCATCAAGGTAGCTCCCGAACCCGCAATGGAGTGCTGCAGTCCTCAAGGCAGCCATGTATTGGTTGATAGACTCTTTTTCAGTCTGCTTCCTCATGCGGAAGGTGAACCTCCTGGCAATCTGTGAGGGTCTAGGAGAATAATGGTTAGTGAGGATTTCTAATAGTTCGGTCCAGGGGACGTTTCTTAACTCACGTGGAGCTACCAGGGCTGTGGCAGTGTCGAAGATGATGGCCCCGCAATAGCTCAGAAAAAATGATTTCTTCCGGTGCTCCCCTGCATCAGCCAGCCCTATGGCATCGATGTAATGATTAAAACGATTCTTATATGACTCCCACTTCTCCTCATCCGGTTTGAAC
The DNA here is from genome assembly GCF_049901715.1 of Pseudonaja textilis. Lineage (NCBI taxonomy): Eukaryota > Metazoa > Chordata > Lepidosauria > Squamata > Elapidae > Pseudonaja > Pseudonaja textilis. The sequence continues at coordinate 27,187,817 of NC_141995.1, read as the reverse complement.
GATTGGAAGGCTGGGTGGGAGTTCATGATGAAATCCTTGTTAGATGACCTGTTGAGAAAATCTCTCTGGGTAGCAGCAGGAAAGGTTTTTGTGCCAGCAAAAGGCTAGTGACTTCAGCTCTGGAGAGGTGTTTTTACAACTCTCAATTCTCTCTCTGGGACTGCTGGTGTTTTGGCTGCAACGGCCGTTGGCAGCGTTTTTTGAATTTCGCGCCTGACTTCAGCTTACAGCACCGCGCTGTTACTAGACGGGAAATTCAACTGACAGCCGTTTGAATTTCGTGCCTTTTAGAATGAGCGGCTGCGGCTCGCAGCGCTACACTTCCTTCTGTAGCAGGCTAGCAAAACGGCTACAGGCATTTCTCTCACTTTCATTAGTTCGCTGACCGCTTTCTCTGGCTGCGGCTCAGCGTTCGCTGCAGGCTAGTAAAATGGCTACAGCGTTTTTCTCACTTTCCCTAGTTCGCTTCGTTGCCGGCTGATCGCTTTCTCTCTCTAGCTGGGATCAGCGGCTAGTGACTCAGCGGTTGCGTTATGCCTCTGGAAAGAATCCCATCCTCGTCGCCAGTGTTAAGTTCGGAGGAATGAGAGACTTAGCCAGGGCATTGCAAGCAACAAATACTTTATTATTAGAAATAAAGGGCTGATTGAGCTCGCCAGCCTGGAACGGGCTCGCAACAACCAGCGGCTAACCGAACCCCGCAGCCTGCTTATATAGCCGGCTGCTGGGGTGGTCAGCCAATGGGGAGGCAGTAACGCCCCCCACAACTTGAGCGGACCTGAGTGGGGACTGTGGAGAGTCCCAGGGACATAACAGTTACAAGTAGTCCTACATATAGGAGCTAAATAATGATAGACATTTTAACATGTTTAATCTTCTTGTTCATTGAATAAAACTTGATTTCATAAAATTATTATATATCTAATTGTCTATTCTTTGTGTGTTCTCGCTAATTTATCTGGTATTAGCAACCCTTTTTTAAACCAGTAAAATGTGTAATTTTGGGGATGAGCAAGAACATGCTAGGATCTCCACTCCAAATAAATAGTTACAATTCCAAAACAAATGTGGATAGTTAAAAAAAGACAAGATATCGATAATGACTACTTCAAATTCTTAAAAGCATATGTTTCATCAGCAATAATACTGTCTAGCCACCTTGTTCTTTGTTGGTCTCTTTTCTGACTATCTTCAATTTTTCCAAGCATCATGGATTTTTCCAGTGCCTCAGGCCTTCACATAGAATATTAAAAAATTTAATCTTTAGCTTCATTATTCGTGCTTCCAGTAAGGACTATGATATACTTCATCCAGTATTGAATTTTTTGTTTTTCTTGTGAGCTGGTATTCTGATTAATTTTCTCTAGCACTAGCAGATCAGAAGCATACATCTTCTTTTCTTCAGCCTTTCTGATGATCCAGCTTTCAAGCCATATATTACAACAGGGAAAACCATGGCCTAACAAATATATAAAATTATTGTCATTATATGTCTTTACATTTTAATATTTCTTGATCTCTCATCATATCCCCCAAACAGTAATATCTCTTTATTTTATGCTAACAGTCACTATCCTGTGAATTTTGAAACCTAGGAAGATAAAAGTATTTTACTATTTTTTATTTCTCCTCTAGGTTGGAAAATTACTGTCAGTAATGTCCAGTTTAGTTTGGATCTAGCACATTCTGTCAGAACAAGCACATCACTACTTAGTTCAGCTAGCAAAAAATATAGCTTTAAATTTATTGTGATGACCTGGGGCATGGCACAAAGGCAACACAGTCAGATAATCAATAAGATTCCCTTTATTATCTCCAACTTTTTCCCCAATGTCCAGGTTACCTTCTGGCTGGAGAAAAACTCTCCCATGAACAACCTTTGATTGCAGAAAGTTAAGTCCAAAACAGGATAAACACAAACTGTAACTTAAAGTCTAAACAAGCCAAACTGAAGTAATTAGTGTAGCAATGTAGGAGCAAGAATTTCAGACTTGAAAGTACAGCAAAACTTACATAGTTGGGAAGATGCCAGGAACACAGATAAGCTATGACAACATAAGATAAAGTCACATTTGCTAATGAAGGGAATCAGACCACTTTCCTCCCCCGTAAGCCACACAACCCATATTGCTCTCTTCTCCGTTCCTTCCTGTGTGCCCTGGGATAAAGAGAGGGTGGGCCTGGGTCTTCCTCCAAATTCCCTCTCCCTTGTTCTACCTCTGCTCTGCTCTGCCCGGCTGGACTTTTCCCTTCCCCAGTTTCCTCCACACTCCTACTCCCTGTCAGCTGTTCAGCTTCTTCCTTGGATTCAGAGTCCGGCAGGAGCATGACATTTATTTATTAAATATTAGCTATATCAAAAAATTGGGCAAAAAGTAGGCAAAAGAAGGTAGGGGAATTAAAGACGAATAAAGACTATAATAATACCTATATATATTATTTATATCAATAACTATTTCAAAAGCCACCAAACTTTCCAAGGCCACTGCAAACAATACTGAATAATTAGCATGAGCAGTCCTAAAAAGAATTGCCTTCAGATATTCTAGCTTTAGTCCTTTTATTTACAAAATAATTGCATAATAAAGACAGAAATCTGGACAACTCTCATATGTTCTGCACCTTGAAGGAAATTATTTGATGGAAGGGATATTACATGTAATTCTCCACCTGTTTGAATTGAATTGGTATTGCTTATCTATCTCTGGTGGTGGATTAAATTTGACTAGTACTGCAATAATAGTTACTTCCATAAATGTAGTCATTGTCTGTCTACTTTTCATTACAATTACAATGTACAAGTAAGCCTCAATTTACAACAGTTCATTTAATGACCTTTGAAATTACAACAGCATTGAAAAAAGTTATTTATGACCATATACAACAGCCCTGAAAATTGACTTTTCATACTTATGACCATTCCAACATCCCCATGGTCATGTGATTTACATTTGGATGCTTGACAACTGGTTCATAGTTATGACAGTTGCAGTGTCCAGGGGTGATGTGATTCCCTTTTTCAATCTACTGACAAGCATAGAATTTCGGGATGCCAAATTCACCTATCAACCGTATTACTAGTCTAACAACTGCAATGATTCATTTAACAAATGTGCCAAGAAAAGTTGCAAAATGGGGCAAAAATTCCTTAGCAGCATATGTCTCACTTAGCAATATATGTCTCACTTAGCAACATAAATTCTGTGCTCAATTGTGATCATAAGAACTACCTGTATAGCAACTTTTGGAAAGGCACCAGGGGCCACAACCACAGAATTACATAGTTTATATAGCCTTAGAGCTGAGACTGTGAATTAGAAAGATTCTGCAGGCAATACATGCATTCTGTCATTGAGCCATAGCCTGGCTCATTTACACTCAGGGAAAAGATTAATTCTGTCAGCTTTCTGCAATTGGTTGCATTGTGATTATGATTTAGAATTTATTTTTAAATCATGCATTGTCATAGACACACTCATTAATTACTTTCTATTTAATTCAGTAGCATTTAATATTTATGGCACTGTGTCTTAGAGTACAGCGCCCTTCAAAGAAGAACAAATTTGGATGCTTTTTTCCTTGCTTGTCTTTAAGCAATATTATATATCTTAAAAATAGCATGAAAAACTATTCTGCCTTTTTGCAGTATTCATCACTGTTGGAATAAATAAAAATTTAACAGAAAGAAAATATATAATAATTTATACACTTAGATATTTTAGACAATTACCATTTCAAATGGAGTTATTTCATGTCTCAAGATTCTATTTCATATTACAAGACTTTGTCCTATATAATATAGGAAAAATATGGTTTCCAAGATCAGGAATGTCAAACTATATTTTAAATACAATTTTCTGGGCTAATTCTCCTTTCTATACAACCCAAAAGAAAGGAAATCTATACCCAGTATGTATACCCCTACATCCATCTCCACCTCCACTTCCACCTGTATGTCATTGTATACATGTCACAATTGATTGTACAATAAATTATGATGCCACTTATCCATGTCAGAACTGGCCCCCATTTTGTTAGGTGAAGCAGCAATTAAGGCATTTCATTTGACATGCAAAAGCTTTTATTTTATAGTATGGAAAAAAGGATAATCTTTAGGCTAGTTTCAGGTAGTTTCAGGACATGTGTGGAGAGTGCACCACTCTACTGTCCTACATCTTTTACTGTTCTCATGGGACTTGTTTGCTACATGCCCAGAATAGTAACAATGATATCAGTGGTTGAAGCAATAAGTAGATAAGAACTTAGACGGCTGGGTTTTTTTCTCTCCATCATTGCAAGAGCAACCTTTCTCAATATGCTCCTCTCCTCAATGTGCTTCCATACATATATGCATGACAACATTTTTCATATTAAAATATGTATAAAGAAAGCATTATAGCAACAGGGATAACGTAATGAGGTCTTAATCTCCATTATTGGTCTTCTGTCCTTCCTTTACTTACATGAGAAAATTGTTTCATTTCTAGAAGAGTAGGATAAAAAGAGAACAAGATCAATAGTTCCCTTATTTACATGAATATTTTACATGTGGCTGAAAGTTTTTCAGTTTCATCACATCTCTAAGGCAAGAGAAATAGACTTAATGTTCAGATATTTATGCTAAACTATATAGACTGTTAAGCAATGGAGAAAATTTCTGAATGTAATTTCTTGGCTCAAAACTCTGGTGTGCAAAACACTTTGAACTGAAACCATTTTGAAAACAAGACAGCTGTTTTGATTGTTAAATGTGTTACTTCAACCATTTTGTACCATGGTTTAACTTTTAATGGCATTTATTGTCTTATTTTTATATTAATTTATAATAAGGCTTATTTTGTGTATTGTATGTTAGCTACCAAGAGTTAAAGATGGGCAGCTATGTAATTTTTCTAAATAAATAAATCTCTGTATCAAATTTAAAATATTTCCTGTGATACTCTACAAAGGAAAATTTGGATTTTGAAGAAGGATATTGATGCTTTTGAATTTCGATGTTAGAGAAAATTCTGGAGTCTTCAAACAAACTGACCATAAAACAAATCAACTCAAAATTGTCATTTAAACAAAAAATGACCAGGTTAAAATTATTCTTCTTTAAACACATTATATCATAGTAGCTCTCTAGAAAAGATTCTAATGTTGGAAAGATAAGAAAAGAAAAAAAGCGAGTGACTAGCAGCTGGGTGGATGGATTCAATTATAGTGGCAATGAGTGCACTTTTGAAAGACCTGAACAGTTTGGAGACAGATTATTATGGACAAAATCTATCTGCGTGGTTGCTAGGAGTTGCTGTCACATAATCAATAAATAATTCCTGACTGGAGAGTGGTAGAGTAAAATCTAACAGTGCTTTATTATTCGTTGTAATCATACTGGTGGCTTTAACAATAAGGAGATATTAATTGAAATGAAGTATGTTTAAAGGGGATGCACATTCAGCTAAAATTTATCCCTACATCTTTTGTATTATGACAACAAAATACAGTTTGTCCATAAGGAATTCAATGGTCTTATATAAATGTTAGAAATTATCTAACAATAAACTCCTTTGTTTAAAAAAAATCTTGAAAAGCCTTCAAAGAAAAGTTTGACAAAAAAGAGCTGAAGGTCACTTAAGGCATAAGTTAAATCCATACCTAGAATTATGTCATGATACAGTAATAAATATCATTTATGTGAGCATTATTGATTTTTACAAAGGAAAAAACCATTTAGTTTTTACCAGTTTGCTACCGTCAGCAACTTTCCAAATATAATGGAGATGGTGTATGCTAGTTTTTCAAAGCTACCTTAGCAGACAAGAGTATAAATGATTTTACAGCCATAGATCCAATACTTGAATGCTGTGGAATATTCCCATCTAGTAAAGCTAAAATTATTGTTTTCATTATATTTTGTTTTAATTAAGGTTTTCATGCCCATAAGGGCCACGGAAATATGATTTTATGCACACGTTTTCCATGAGTAATTCATATTGTGCCCTTTTTCTTACTTACTTGAAAAATTCTTATGTGAGCCAAAATAAATAGTACTGCCAAAAGCAGTCAATCCATTTTGGAAATATTGAGAGCTGCAGCAAAACAGAGACTTCTTCAATATAACAATAACTATAGCATTTAGCTTATTTATCATTCCATAGTCTTTACAGCACTTTCTGAATGTTTATTAGGGAATCATTATTTGCATATTGCCCCCAACAATCTGGGTCCTCATTTTACAGACCTCAGAAGGAATGAAAGCTGAGTTAAACCTATCAGGGCTGAAATCCAGGCTGTGGACAGAGTTTGCCTGCAATGCTGTATTGTAACCATTGCACCACCGGGGTTCCAAATATACTGTATAAGATTAGATATGATTGGCAAGATTCTTTTTATAAAAAGTTGATGCAATCTTAACAGCTGTATGTTATGACATCAAGCTAGAGATATACTTGCCAATCATCCTATGCAAAAAAATAATCAGGAAATAACAGCTTTGAATCAATCTATTACTAGTAGGTGAGGAAAAGGACAAAGGCAAACTACATAAACAGAATTTTAGCTGAAGAGACTTGCTTTGTTTATGTCATAGGAGATATCACAGGAGATATTACCTAGATAGTTGAAAAGAAAGCGAGATTTGTCCTGAAGACAGATGCATATATTGTGAAGTCAGAGTGGGAGAAACAAATTGCTCTCAGAAGGTCCAAAACAATTTCTACAACAACATTATTCTGAAAAGATCTGACTTTTTAAAGTGTTATACAATTTCTGTGTGAAGACAACAGCAATGCTAGACATTTTTCCATAAAGCTGTAAAGCCAAAAATGTGGACTTTCCCATACGTATACATCTGCATACATAAATGGAGAAAGAAAGTCATAATATCAGTTACATATTATTACTCAGAAAAAAATTTAGATATTCATATTCAATGCCTGTATTCAGAAGGAATCTTTGTTCAAAATCTGACACCAAGTATAGTGATATTAATAGTGCTTAATACCTACCACCTGTTATTCAATCATCTAGTCTATCCTTTGAAATAATAGGTATCCAGGTAATAGGTGGCACGACCCCATCAATTAAGCAAAGTAAAATCACAGCCTGCGATAACAGAAGTTAAGACACATCAATAGCAAATGCTTTTCATTGACTGCCCTTTAAGGCTTCTTTTTTATCATAGTAAAAATATAGATGTTATAACTTCCAGATAGCCCATACCCCTACACAATCTGGGAATAAAAATTGACATCCTTGACTTGAAGATGTAAGTGTACTAGACTAGTACCGAACTGAATTTTCTGGCCAAGAAACTCAATAGCTACTACATTTGGTATTAAAAGCATTGTATTGCATGCATTACAACAAGAATTATTCCATATGCATTATTTAATAAACTTTATTTAATTCGTATAATTAGTGCTAAATTCTAAATTCAGTTCTACTGGTTGATGCCTCTTACTTTTACTTTCATTGCTGGAAAATTTCTAATGTTGAAATTTTAAGATTGCCAGACAAATCCTTTGACATATTACAGATTATGAAGATTTATTTTCTTTTGCTTTTTTCTCTGAGGACTGAGTGAAGTGAAGCATTAGAGATCCCTCTCAAGCCATTGAAGTTTATGTCGTTCTCAGTCACCATTACAAAGATAACAAAATGTGCGTATTTATTTTCAAATTCAGTGTTTACAGAACAAGCAAAGTGTGGCTGTCATACAGAGGGCCCATTAGCCTTCTTGGTGAAGAATTTTATATTGCTAAATTTCTCTCTCCCTCCTACCAAACTTACTCATTTGTCCCCGTTTGCTCAGAAAAAGAATAAATCAATTTCATCAGCTATCATTTGATTTCTTTCTTCTCTCGGTATAAAGCTTTCTACCTCTCACTCCTTTTTTATAAGCCTGTTTCTACTGCAACATATGGCAGCTGAGAGAAGAGTAAAGCAATGATCTTGCTTTTAACAAAAGGGCTTGCAATGTCAAAGAAGCTCATGAATGCATGAGACACATTCATGTATAGAAAAGAGCCTCCCGCCTTGTCAAAGGGACTAAAGAGATTGCTGATAGACTTGACATTTCTTTAGATGTTTTTTTCTTAAAGGCAGTAGCTCTGTTTTCAGCTCATCTCTCTTTTATGTATGCCTTATTTGCAGCTCCTCTTTCCTCTCCTTTCACTTCAGTCCACTGCCAAAATTCTATTATAACTCATAACACAGAACACAAACTCAGTATGTGGGATAGAAAAGGTTACTGAATAATAGTGCCTTATCATCTTACCAACAGTTGCTATCATCCCTTTATTTCCAGCACCACAATAAGCAAAATTGCTGCTTGACAATATGTTTCCCATTTTGGGAGTCCAAGGACGCCTCTGGTTCTACTATCTTGTAATGTTTTCAATTTTATTCATGCTTTTTTCCCCATCCATATAAATTTCATTACCATCCTATCTAATTCCTGAAAAAATTTCTTATCCAATTTTATAGCTACTTTTTGAAAATAGTATAATAGTTTTGGTAGTATGTTCATTTTTATGGCCGCTATTCGGCCTAATAGTGATAGTTGTAATTTTCCCCAATTGGCCAGATCTTTTTTTATCTGTGAAAGAAATTTCATATAATTATCCTCTTTTATGGAAGAGCATCTTCCTGTTAACCAAATTCCTAGATACTTAAGTTTTTTGACATTTTGTAGTCCCAATTTCCTTTCCAATTGTTTTTTGTTTTACTTTCGATCAAGTTTTTGGTTATTACTTTTGTTTTATCTTTATTATTTTTTAGTCCTGCTACCACCCCATATTTTTCTAATTCTTGAATTAGATAGGTCCCTGACTCCATTGGATCTTCCACAAAAAACACTAAGTCGTCCGCAAACACCTGTACTTTATATTCTTCTTTTTTGCTCTTCAGTCCAATTATCTCCTTCCTTTGTCTAATCTGAATTAAAAGCATTTCGATGGTCAAAATAAAAAGCAGAGGTGACATTGGACATCCCTGCCTAACACCTTTCATAATCTTAAAGTTTTCAGTAATCTCCCAATTTATAATTACCCTAGCTTTTGGGTTTGAATAAATTGTGCCAATCATTTTCTTGAATTTAGATCCAAATCCCATATTTTCGACCTGTTGGATCAAGAACTGCCAGCTAAGATTGTCGAAGGCCTTCTGAGTATCCAAGAAAATCAATGCTGCCTGCTTTCCCAGGTGGGCTTCATAGTATTCTAATATGTTTAATACTATCCTTATATTGTTCCTTATCTGTCTAAAAGGTAGAAAACCATTCTGGTCAATATGAATAAGTTCATTTAATATAATTTTTAGTCTTTCCAACATTATTGTTGTGAATATTTTATAGTCTGCATTCAGGAGTGAGATTGGTCTATAATTTTTAATCTCTTTTTGATCTAAATCTTCTTTAGGAATTAGTGAGATATTCGCTTCTCTCCATGAATCGGGTAATTTAGCAAAGTCTCATACTTCATTGTACACATCTAACATCACTGGTTCAAGACATTCATAAATATATTTATACAACTCCGCTGGAAGACCATCCGGCCCTAGCATCTTATTATCTTTCTGCCTTTCAACCGCCCTTTTCAATTCCATCACTGTTATTTCTTTATTTAATATCTCTTTCTGTTCCTCTCTAATTTCTGGGAGATCTTTCCTTTTCAAATATTGTTCTATATTCTCAGGGTTTATTCCATCCTCCTTATATAGTTCAAAATATTTTTGTACTATTTTCTTTTTCTCAGTAATTCGATATTCTAATTTTCCATCATCATCCTCCAATTCTTGTATCAACCTTCTTTCTCTTTCTAATCTTATAAATTTAGCTTATTTAAATCATATGTTATTCTACTACTTAAAAAGTTTTTTTCTGTCTCTGGATATATATAAAATTTCATCAGCAATTTCTTTTAACTCTAGCATTTTGTATGCACTTTTCCTTGTTTTCAGGTTTGCATAAATATCTCACTTTCTAAAACATATGAAGATACAAAAAACAAAAATAGTGAGTTAACATTTGTTTCTCTGTACTATTTTAATTACAAAATCAAATGAATCCTGACCTTTTTGTCTCCACTACTAAGTTACTTGCTGTATCAATCCAACAGGAAATAAATTATTGATTTCAAACTTTTCCTGCATAATTCATTGTTTACTCTTGGCTTCATTAGACCATGGCCAGTTCCTATATCCTGCTTATTTCTATGCTGTTGACTTGCATCTCATCATCTGCCAGTCAAAATTATGCTGGATGAGATTTGAAAAGGCAACAAAAATATTAAACGCAAAAATATTCAACATGTTCTACTCATTGAAATCACATCTGTTTATACGACTAGGGTCTACTTTTAAAAGGGGTTGTCATCACATCTCCATTTTACCTACACTGCACTGTCTGCAGGGCAACTCATTCTGAAGATCTGAGGTTTCAAATTAATTTAGGAAATAAAGCAGAAAAGCACTTTAACAAAGCATTCTGTTTTCACTTAGTCTACCTTGAAACTTAAGTGTAATTTGAGAACAACTCAAACTTTCCATTTAGTTTTTGATTATGCATTTAACATTAAAGAAACAGTTTTAGGTTTCTAAAGTTACAAGTGATTTAGTTCTTTTGTTACACACACAATATCAAAGGTAATGGGGATAAAAACATTGATCAAAAGAATCTGGCTGACTACGTGTGATAAAAACTGACTCATTGGATTAAACAGAGGGATGGAAGACGGGGAGAGAACAAACAAAGAATCTTCTTGTGTGAAAAGGGGAGATTATAATATAATCAAATAACTAACAATATTACCGTAGGCTTTTAAACCGTATTATAAAATCTTGCCTAGTAAAGCTTGCTTGTAATTGAGGGACCATTTGGAAGTAATTGTATGTACAATTTCTACTTTACCAACAAAATGGTGACCTTTGATTCTCTAACGTTTTGGCAACAATAACAGGTTGGAAATAACTCAATATACTGATATTAAAGAATGTGAGTATGAAAAATACAAACTTTTGAAGAAATAGAATATTTATTAAATATATTTCAAATCATTACCTTAATACAGATTATATAATGTGTATAAAAGCCTACTTTTTCCTGAAAGACTGTAACCAGGAGCAAGATGAAGTCTATGACTACAAGTATGTGTACACATTTAAATCAGCAATGCTAATTACAGGATAGTAAAAAGATACAAATGTGATGTTTTGAGTATGGCACACTTAGAAGAAGAGGCGGAGGCAATCCTTTTATATGGAGCTGTCAAACGGTCCAGCCAATCAGGGGCTTCTCCGGCTCCCGCTTAAACAGAAGACTTGCTGATTGCAACATGATCTGCATTATGTACAGTATACTGTCATGGTTTTGGAGAGGCAAAATTGAGGCTGGTACCTAAAAAAAGATTGACTGTTATTGTTGCCAAAATTTTAGAGAATCAAAGGTCACCATTTTGTTGGTAAAGTAGAAATTGTATATACAATTACTTCCAAATGGTCCCTCAATTACAAAACAATAGGTACCTAGAGTTTTCTAAAGGAAAAGGCTTCTGAGATGTCAGAGTTTTAAATCAAATAAATTAGCATCCTCTTTTTCCTATGTGGAACTTGGATAAACTTCCAACAGAACATATCATATTGTGGCCATTTTCTACAAGTTCATAGTTCTGCCTTCACTGCTGCACATTTACATTGGAAAAAGAGGGAAAATACAAGTGCTTAATATTCTTTGTTCTTTTGGATCTACTGCAAGGTTTATGTCATTATAGAACAATATGTGATATTAACTGAGCCAAATAGTTTGTCCTTTCTCAGCCAATCAGATGAAATTCTATTATTCTTCAGATAAAATAATCTGTATGAGCAATTTCCAAGAAAGTACCACAGTATGTCATAAGAAGCTGCCAAGTGGGTGATTTTGCAAAGCACAATCTGCCTGTAGCTTGCACCCAGCTGGTTATTTAAACTAAAAAATTTCCTATGTTCAGCAGAATAGGAAATTAATCTGGGCAAGAAGGGCTAATATCTTGTCCATTTTGTATAGAACTAAAGAACTAAAGAAACTATCTTTGTGCATAGTTTCAACGATATGCAAGAAAGAAGAAAGAACAATTATGCTACTGCTTGCTCCTCCAGTTTTGTAATCTTCCTTGCATTTTCATCTTTTGAAGTAGAAGTTTATACTCATGAATGTACTCTGCATGATACAGAAATCAAAGCTTGTTATAAATCAAAGGAATTTTAGTTTGCCCTCAATGTGAAAAAGACAAAGACATAATGGTCGGCTGATCTAACATGTTTGTTCTCACTTTTTATTCTCATTGTCACTATATTTTAGAATTCTTCTAGCAGAACTATTGTATGCTGCAGTTACTACTATAACCAATACATTTAGATTCTTTTAACATTGTTTTCCAATTTCCCTATACTTTAAATTCTGACCAAACTTTCAGATGTAGGAATTTTCAAGAACAAAATACAAAAAAGACTGAAATAAATGTGGTGATAACCCTAATTTGCTTTAGAGGGATAATTTTCCACTAAAATAGTATGCAACAGGAATTTGTTACCTTGTCCAGTCATATTAGATACACAATCATATCAAATTAATAGAATGTCTAGATTTAAATATCATACTAAAGCATAAATAGTGATTAACAAATCACAATGGCTGGGTTCATAAACATATAATGAAAAAATGAAAAAAAACATATGTGGCTTAAAATATGTGAACTTACATGAACTTAGCCATTGTGTTCAGGTTTATTTCTAAAAAATGTATAAAGAACTGTGGCCTAAGGCTGCTTGGATTATAAATTGCTACACTAATATTCATTAACATATCAAAGGATTTAATTATCTCTAGTAACCAGCGTGATATTGCATAGCTATTCTCAAGCTAACAATAGTTTGGAAAGTTCAGGTGAAATTGAACTATAAATTTGAAGCCAAGTTATAAATATTATGTTCTAAATTAGGAATAGAATGTTTTTCACAAAGTAATGGAATGAAAGCCAGCTCTTTCTTGCAATTTTTCTAATTTTATTGTAATTCAAATGTTTTTTGTAGCCAATAGATTTTTTAAAATCCAAGAAACTTTCAATAGATGATAAAATGGACAGAATTGTCTTTGGTACTCTTCACGCTTGGTTAAGCTTAAACCTTCCAAGTTTTATATTCCATTTCATAGAAAATATGCTTTATTTTCTGTTTTCAGCAAAACATACACTCTCAGAATATTCAGAATCATTCTATCATGATTAGCAAAGCTCAAGTGTGAGTCAACTGTTCTATCACAACAAAAAAGCCAGTGTATTTATTGAAGCTTCTTGCTCAGAGTAGTGTTAATCCTTATTCCTTTCATCAGTGATAAAGAGGAAGTGGTAATTGCTTGGTAATGCATAAAAAGATCTGGGAGTAATCACTACCTGGATGAAGTGCTAGAATTCAGCATCTTTCTCCATGCTAATCATCCACAGCTATCTTCTGCACAAGACTATATCAAACCTAATATATGGTGAGCTTCCTTTTTATCCCCTCCCCATCCATGATGGCTGCTTCAGTCACTGTGCAGGTGCTAACCTCTGAGATCAGGTATTTTGTTATTGGTTGATGTTGTTGAGCTGCCTATACCTACTTGCAGTAAAAGATGTTGCTGATACCTAAACATAATGCACTCAGTACCTTTCCCCTTAAACATAATGCACCCAGTAGCTTTCCCTCTGTTAATCCATACATTGAAGGCACAATGTAGCATAAAGCTCAAGCTCAAAATTGAAGTACTCCCACATTATCTTGCTGTCTATTACACAGCATTGTCACTTTTTGTGGCAATGAGTAGTCTAGTAGTGCATAAAAAAAACATCAACAGTTTTAGGAGGGAAAAGCTCCTTCTGATCCTCTCTGTCAGTTCCTGAACTGTTAACAAAGGAGACTGGGCAAAAAGCAGTCATCATGACTTCACTCACTATGCAAAGTCCTTACCTCAGCACTGGGCCTTTCTTCAGCTTCAATTATAAGAATGTTATAGGATGGCAGTACTACTGACCCAAGAGGAAACATCAATGTTAAGTAAATCAAGCTTTCTTACATTCATCACTTTCCTCCTTTTTGATCAGCAGATCTTAGTCTGATGCTCCCTCCAATTTCCTCCATGTAAATGGCCAACATTTGCCAGGTGTAGCTTTTCAATATTGAATGTTTTAACTAGCTTCAAAGGGTTGGAATAAATACTTAAGCTTCTCTTTTGAACAAGCAAACAAACAAACAAAAATGTTTTTATTTAATGTCTGCTTGTTTGTATTTATGTGTATCCAGCAAATAGTAGTGTTATCACAACCAATGTATGTATTGGTTCCCTAATGGGAAGAATTAATTTTCCCCAGAGCAAGCTGGCCTAATTTTTGTGAGGCAATTTTAATGGTGGTATAGATTTGAAAAGCAAATTTGCTTGACCTACTCTACTACTTTCCACCATACTAATTTAAACCTGAAATTGGATAAGGAACACAACTGAATTACCATAGATTGGGGCTAAGGAGGGTTGTTCATAACTAGAAAACCAGTTACAGTCACCAGCAAAAATAGGAGTAGCGAGTCACAAGCAAATCCATTTTCATACCTCCTTAACAACAGTCCCAATTTTTCTCCTCTTACCTTGTTAGCAATAGTAGTCAGAACCAGACTGATGGCTTACTGTGTAATACACTTCTTAAATGCATGTTGTTTTGCTCCAATATTCTACCCATTCCAACCAGATCACACCATTCAGTCTAAACAAATAGCAGAAGATGTAGGTGACCAGTACCTATTATTATACCAGTATACTAAATAAAATTAAAACTACAACAGTCCAATACAGCAAGCAAGATAACTTTGCATCAAACAGAACCACACAGAACTTCTAAAATAATACTATTTGAAACAGGTTCTGTTTGCTTCATTTTTAAAACATAACAGTGCTTTAAAGAACGGAGTGCTCAAAACAGCCATTTTAAGCTTAAATTGATTAATATTTGAACAATTTTTTACATCCCTGCTCTTTTTTTCTCTGCTTTTCATCTGGTGAACTTTTGTACTGTAAATTATTGATATATTGACTCAATTTACACATTGCACAAAGCCACAGCATTGTTAATTACATTTTGTTGAATAAATCACAAGTTGCTGAGTTCACATTGCCTTAATCATAAAAATAGGGAATACAGATAACAGGAAATGTATTCGCAATTGCTTAATTTACAAACAACCCTGAGTTTGAACAAAGGTTGAACTTATTCACATATTGGTAATATATTGTGATTACATTTCTACAGGTACTCCTCAACTTATGACTACAAGTATACCCAAAATTTATGTTGTTAAGTGAAACATTCCCCCCCCCCAATTTCATGACCTTTCTTGCTACAGCTGTTAAGTGAATCACTGCAGTTGATAAGTTAGTAACCCAGTTGTTAAATGAATCTGGCTCCACCATTGACTTTGCTGGTAAGAAGGTCTCAAAAGATGATCATATGACCTTGGGACAATATGAACCAGCTGCCAAGCATCTGAATTTTGATCACATGATCATGTGGATGCTGCAAAGGTCATAACTGTGAAAAATCATCATAAGTCACATTTTTAATGTCATTGTAACTTTGCATGGTCATGAAATGAACTGTTGTAAATCGAGGACTACCTGTACTTGTAAGTTTCCCCCCCTTTCTGACCAGTATGTGTATGGTTGTAGTTAATTCCTGTTTTCTTATACAGACTACCTTATTCTTCATTCTGTTCTTTCACTTATGTCTTTTTATGCCTTTCTTTAATTCTCAATCAGTGTGTATTTTCTGGTATCAGAATCTGTTGAGACTCTTATTTTCTTAGTTTCATCATCTTCTCTCTTATTATACCAATACTACCACATGAATACCAAGCTTTTAACCTGATGGAAGCCTGGAACCTGAAACACTATCCCTAATTGTTCGCATCCTGAAGCAGACTATAAAAGATGCAGACACTGAAGCCAGTATTTTAACTGGGCTTGAACGTTTATTGCTAAAGATGCAATGGTCACAGCATTGGTTTTACCATCTTGTTGTCATTTGCTAAGGTTCAGTTTCAATTTGTTTCATCCCATGAAGGTCCACAACCTTATCATCTGTGGCTCACCTGGAGTGACAAAATATACTGGAATATTATCAACATACAGACAATACCTCTCTCTAGACTGACAGATGATGACTTTATTAGATGCTAAACAGCAAAGGGGAAAGACTGACTCCTGTGGTATCCCATAATGAAGCAATCACATGTTCAACCTCTCCCCCATGGCTATTGATGAGAATTGCTCACTTAGGTATCACCCCTATGGTGATAATGGTCCCTTGTTAATCTCTTACAGGATTTTTCAGACTCCTCCAGCCATAGGGATGATAATATAATAGCCATAAGGTCTTATATCACTTCAAAAACAGTGGGAATGACATATGAAGCAAGATCTTTAAGTGAATGTTGGGGAAATAACCTCAGTCAAATTATATTTCCAAATAATTATTTTAGAAGACAAAAAGACAAATACAAAACTAAATATCTACGGACACTGAGGTTACTGATATCAAAATGAATGGGAGACAAAGCATATCAATACCATAATTTTCTGGGATGAAAACAGCACAGGCTGCATGGGGCTGGACCCTGACATCTTTCTTCATAAATGGATAGAAATTTAAAAAACAACAACAACAACCTCAAGCGCTCTGAGTATTTTGTAGTTCAAAGGGAATTATGCTAGTAAGAAATATACTCCAGATCTGAGAGCATATCAAAGTGGATTGTCCACAGCCCTAGCCCAATATAAGGTAAAGGAAGTTGGTTTCAGAGCACCAGATCATGCTGTTGAAATGAGTCAAATAACCTTTTCATGAACTTATAGTACTATATTCTTGTGCATTTTCAAATGTTGTTTCTATCAGCTTTGATTGTTATGCAATGATGAGAGATAATAAAATCTACTTCAGCAATACTTGATAGGCTAAAGGTTGGATATCTTTCACTAAACTGTTAGTTCTCATCCACTGAAACAAAGGTTAAATATATGCAATTATATTTCCTTGGATTTCCTCCCACCCACTTCCTTTTCCTTTCTCTGATGCCTTTATTGTATTCCCAAGGCATGGGTGTAGGGGAATTAGCTTCTATTAAAACAAGATGTGCAAGGCATATTTCTTTTTCTTGCCCTCCAACCTTGATTACAACTTCATTTTGAAGAAATGTAAGTGCAAAACAGGGGTGGGTTTCTACCGGTTCTGACCACCTCTGTAGAACCAGTAGCTCTGAAGAGCAGCATAGAACCGGTTCTATGTCTGTTGATGGTTTTGCCCACCCGCCCACCCGGGCTCTTACCTGATCTTTATTTCCTGATTTTTCAACTTCAGCTGCTGAACGAGGCACAGCTGCAGTTAAAAAAGCAGGAAAAGAGGGCTGTTTCAAAGACTGCTTCCCTGCATGCAGCAACAATTTACAGGCGCCCTCTTGCAGCATGCACAGAAGCACATCATAACTCACCGAACCTCATAAATCCCGAACAAGTAGATAACCCTGTCGTATCCCACCCCTGTCTTTAAACTTGTATAGATCTGTGAGCTGGGCTTTGGAACACCAGCTTCTGACATCTCTCAATGTCATTTCAATGCTGATTATTCTCTTTATTACTTTCTCTTGCTCTTTTATACTTAACTGCATTTTTCTTAGGTCATGATAATAGGCATAAATCCCTTTATAACCTTTATTGCTTCTATTATAGCTAAGCATTTTAAACATGGTATTCCTTTTTTAAATATACCTATAATATTTGTAGTATATATAAGGACACTATTTTCACATGTTCTATTTTGTAATTAGTTTTACAAACACTAACAATAGAATGTTGATATAAGTGTCTAAAAATATGAACTTTACAGAAAATATTTTCTCATTTAATGGAAGGGAAATAATTAGAATAATAATGTTATGAAACTTACAAATGTTAGGTTCAATAAAAAGATATTGAAATAAACTGCCAATGTCATACTAAATTTATACAAGTTGTAATATGTTCCCACTTGTGATACTGTCACTTCTTTCTCATCACACCTTATAAAAATAATATTTTAATTATGAAAAAGTACAGTCATTTCCATCTTCCACTACATTGGGTTGGTGGGAAGGAGATGTTGCCTTTTCACTGGCCCAAAATCACCCAGCTAAGGCATGAGAGCCAGAGAAGTGACTTTGGCCCTACACTCTTTCTCAGATCAACCTACCTCACAAGATTGTTGTCGGGACTATAGGAAGGGGGATGAAAATTAGGTATTCTTTCTTCCAATTATGTATAAAAATAAGAAAGGTGGTATATAAAAGTAATAAAATAGCAATAGCACTTAGACTTATATACTGCCTCATAGTCTCTGAGAAGCTTCTTGGATGAGAAGCGAAAGGTCTTTAAAGAAAAACCAAGTCTTCAAGAACCTTTGGGACTGCCTCATAGTGTTTTACAACCCTCCGTAAGTGGTTTACAATGTTAACATATTTCTTCAAGAATCTGAGTCCTCATTTTACTGACCTCAGAATGATGGAAGGCTGAGTCAACGTTGAGCCTCTCAGAATCAAACTCCTGGAATCAGCAGTGAGTTAGCCTGCAGTACTGCATTCTAACCACTGCGCCACTGGTGGTTCTTATAAAATAAAATAAATTCAAGTAAGAGATAATAGAAGAGTTTAGGCAACCCAGTAGCTGTGTGGTGAATGGTATGATATCGTGAGAATTACAAGATATATGATGGTCATTAAATTGCCAATCTCATTTGGGATTGATAAAATGATATGAATAACTGAATAAAATGCTTCCCTCCCCTCACAAGGACTTATCATCTGTTATCACACATTCACCTGAGTAGCTGAGTTCTGAAAACTAGACAGAGAAGGGAACTCCATATACAGCCTCTAATCAACCCTACTCTCTTTTCTACTTCTACACATTCAACTGGAATCTGGAAGTGATTGCAAATGCTTTGACTACTAAAATAGTTTTAGCTTTGACTACTAAAATAGTTCTTGTCTGATCATGAACACTAATGTACTTATTATTGGATCATGTAAATGCCTGTTCTCATGTTCAAACCAAATTAGGGCTGCCTTTGGGTTTCCATATAATCACATGAATATTAGAGAGAATAATAGGTGGGACTAGGACATTTGTCTGTTCTCTACCAAGTTTCACACCTTTGTGTATTTAAGCAACTCCATGAAGGCTAATGAATCTGAATATCAGTATCAGCTTTCCTCTGTTTTTGAGACCATCAGAAATATGTAATTATGTGCTGTGAAGTAATGTATCTTGGTTTTATCATTATTTGATCTACTGTTAATGAATATGTCAAAAAATAAAAAAATCAAATATTTACACTCAAAGTGTAAGCAGGTTTATTTAATATATTGTTTCTGATACATTGGAAATGCCATTTATGAATGCAGTTAAAGTTTCTTCAAGGGCTAAGTGGTTCAGGACATTCTTATTATGATGGATCTCAGGTGTATTATTTTGCTTCTTTTCCTTTTTAATTGCTTGGCAATTGTCTTTTGCTCAACAGGTATCAGGAAAGATAACTATGACAGCATATATTGTTCCACAGTGCACACTTAATGAGCAATGGATCCACTTTGCATACCTATTAAAAAAAAACTAATGACAGACTTTAAATCATGGCAGTGAAATCTGCTTGCATTTGCTGAAAATAACATAAGAGAGAATTTGGATAGTGCTTTTAAAAGAACAGCACAGTAGCTTTTGTTTTAGAAAGACAATGAGCAAATACATGAAGCAAAGAATTATGGGTAGTGAAATCTGTCAGAATAAAGCATCAGTCATAAACACAGTTCACAAAACTGTAATTTGCAAATCTAGTGAGAGAGTTGATTTTTTTAAAAGCCGTTAACATTGGGGTGGGAGTAAGAGTTGTGGTATGACATCTGAATGTTATAGAGAAGTTTTCTCATCCTTATGCTAATCATTGCTTGGGCATACAGTTGACTTAGGGAACACGGAAATAGCAGAATCAATCCTAGATTCATTTTAGAATAGACACTATGAGATATTTCTTAGCTCAGATTTGAGCTACAAAGGTAGATTTTTGCCGTGAGGTTATGGGAGTAATCTTGTGTAAATTATTTGTTTTCAGCCTATTCAACTGTACAAAAAATAATGAGAATAGCAGTTATCCCATCCAGTACCACTCTATTTAAATTATGTTTTGACAAATTATTACAAAAAACAAACAATATTTATTTCTTATTTTTTCTCTCTGATCATTGTTTTTAGACCTCAAATTTAGTATTATATCTCACAACCCAATGTGAGAAGTTGTCATTTTAATAAATACTTTTTCAATCTAAGGGAAATTCATTTTATTACATAAAACAGATGATTGTATCTTATTGATATAATGCATGGGTGTCAAGCTCGTGGCATCACTTAGACATCATGTCACATATCATGAAGTGTTTTTCATTCACGGAGCTGGGGTAGGCATGGCCTGCGCGTAATGCATCTAGCCCATGGACCACCAGTTTGACATCCCTGATATAAGCATAATCTTGGTTCTCTTATATTTCTAACCATATTACCAAGATTTCTTTTGAAAGATCATAACAGTGCTTATGGAAATGAAAGTTGGATTTTGAAAAAGCAGGAGGGAGTATATTGACACCTATAAACTGTGACATTGGATAAAACATCTAAGAAACTAGCCAGAAACCAAACAAATGGATAGACAAACAAATCAATCCTAAGATCTAACTTAAGGAACAAATGGTCAAGTTCAAATTATCCAGTTTTAGACATATTAAATCATGCTCTCTAGGAATGGTTCTAATGCTGGGAAAGGTACAAGGCAAGCAAAGAAGATTATGACCAGAAGCAAGGTGGATGAATTCAGTTACAGTAGCAATGAGTGCATATTGGAAAACCAAAAGGACCAGAATAGGACACATTGTCATGGAGAAGAACTATTTATATAGCTAAGAGTTAACACATAATTTGATAATGCATATGCAATCAATCTATTAATCAATTAATCAATCAACAGTTTTATTTAATATGCAGCACAAACAAAATACCACCAGAAATTATAATTAAAGTAGATTTAAATAACTCAGTTGTAGGGATAGCCAGGCAAATCACAAACAAGGCTGGAAATGAGGCTAAGAGAAATATTTTATTTTTCAGTTTATTCATTAAGTATGTATGCAGTGAATACATTAAGTATATATTAAGTGCACACATTATATGGAACAACTATTCAAATAAATGAATTTATTCTAGCCATGGAAATCAAATTAGTGAATAATATTTGTTTTATCTTCTCATGGAAATTTAAATTTCAGTATCCAACCATCCATCTGATTAAACAAACCCTTTAATCAAAAACAATACTCAATGAACTATGCCATTTAAAATCTAATGTTCCATAGCAGTGGTCCCAATGTTTCCACCTTGGTGGTCCGGCATTGGGGGGGGAAAGAGGGAATGGTTCTGTGTAAGCCCACCATTCACATAATGGAGCTGCGCACACAACTGTGAGCACAGGCACATGCACACGTTCAGCCAACTGGACTTCACTCACATGCACATTCACCTACCACTTGTGTAGCCCAGTTCTGGGCAGGCCGTGTCCCAGTGTTGAAAGGCTCATATGGAAAATGCCTTTCTTCTAAGGATTCGGTTTTCCTGCTGGGAGTGCTCCAGTGCAAGGACACAGACAACTACTTGGAAGCTGGTTTATTCTTCAGGAAGGCAAGAGATAGCAAGAAGTCTGCGTTCCTGGGGCTAGCCATCTTTGTATAATAAACTCCTGATTTTTATACCTTTTCTCCTTTTGTGTGTGAGTGCTTGTGTTTGTATTTCTTAATGTTTTAAATCCTGTCAGGGGGTTGTCTTCATTTCCGCCAGAGGTTAAACTCTGCGGGGTGGTTTGATTGGATTATCAGTTTCATCCTAATGTTTTCTTATATTTGTTTGGTGGCAATCTCCTGTCTGCTATGGAATTTATTTCTGTGTCTTTTGTCTATTTGTTTTGCTGATTTGGCATGACCTTTTGTTTGTAAGGGATTTCTTTTTCTTGTTTCCCTAGCTTTCTTAATTACTTGGCTTTTGTCTAGGGTGCTTCTTTCAATACCTTTTATCAAATCTCTTTTCCTATGCAAGTTTGTTTTATGGCTGGCCTGATGTTCCCTTTGGGCTTTTCCTGCTTGGGTATCACCACTGTCCTCATGAAGTTCCCTTTCCACACCAGTAGTTGGGACCCCTGTTCTACAGTAATCAGGACATCCTGCAAAGATCAGGACATCCTTTCAGAAGTGTGAAAGGTTCACTGGCACTCTGGGTGCTGTAAGTGTATAAAACCTTTAGATTTATTCTCAAATAAATATCTTATCTTGATATTTGTCAAAATTTAAACCAGCTTAATGAAAATGTTTTAAAAAATTTTTAGAATAAACATTTATTCAGTGGTAAAGGATTGTTGCGGGGAAGGGATGGTTGCCTAAAACTTCATGCCCACATAAATAAGTGTTTTTCATGTTCCTCATCACCTCTTGCGAATTAAACCAAGAAAACAATGAAATAATAGCATTCTTTGGTTTCTTCTATGAATTCCCTTTCCCTTATCCTTGCATGTATAAAGAGGGGGGGAAAGTATTTGGAGCATGACTTTCAAACAGTTCAATTATCTTGTGAGCTTTCTGCATAGAATGGTTAAAAAGAGAAACATTATAAAATATAGCTGATATTGTATTAACAAAGTGCTTTCTGAAAATTTCTCCCAAGTCAGTCTAATGCATTTCTAAAGGATGAAAGCGTCATACATCAAGATCTTTTAAAAGAAAAAAGAAGAAACAGTTTAATTATTAAAGTGGTGCTATCAAGCTGCCTGCCTCTAGAGAATTCTTTAATTTTGTGCTTTTTCTATACTGATAAGGAGATGTGAAGTAAATGTTAAATGCACCCCCTCCAAAAGCTTCCCGAAAGATCCTTGCAACTCTTTTTCTTTTCTTGCTGTTCACAAGGCATGTACATGTAACAAATAATTAAGAAAGGAAAAGCAAACAGCTTCCTTTGATATTCATTTCCACTGAAACAGTGCCAAATGTGCTGTTCATGGGGGCTCCTCTGAATGTCCATATAGGAAACAGAATGCCTGCTCATTAAACTGCAAGAAGTCAAAAATAATTATCAAAACTGTGTTCAGTACTCTTGCCAAGGAAAGCTGCTTTTTGGAATAGTTAAAACTGCACTGGGATAATTCCAAAAAAGGATTATAGAATAATCATTGTAAACTGCCTTAAGCCCAAGCAACTGGACTATGAAATAAATCATAATCATGAATTATTAAAAAAAAAAACAGAATATAAAATACTGAACTCCAGGTACTGTGCACTTTATATTTTATATAAAGTGGACATTATTAGAAGTGAGTAAAAGCCAAGGCCATTGTGTCCTAGAACTAACCCCATTATCTTCATCTAGCATACGATTCTAGTTTGGAAAGTATATGGACAAAGACCATAGGGACTAGCACTCCAGGCTGTCGCTAGGATTCAAAATGAACTCAAAAGTGTGCACATACACATACACACAGACACAAAGTGTCTAAAATTATTCAACTAAATGAATAAATAAAACATAGATTTCTTATTGACATCACTTTTTAAATATGTAGGAAAAATAAACATAGCTCAAATATAAAATGATAAAAAGGAGCAGAAATGTATGTAGGATATGTTTGCTGCCTTGAATTATTTGTAAAAATAATAAAGGTGAGATAGAGATAGATAGATGATGGACTCTGAGCATGGGTTTTGCCATAAAGCTGGCCTATATAAATTAAATCCTATGAATTTAAACTTTCCTTTTTTTCAGCCAGGTTATAAATCAATAGCTTTCCATTTTCCTGATGTGAGATAACATATGTCAAACTGCAACTTTGTCACTTTTTATGTCTAGCCATCATCCTTGTGGGCTAGGAATATACATTAGGTGATGTCAAAACAGTGGGCCAATCATTCACAGCTACAAGCAGGTTTAGCAGTTCTACCTATAAATATCTTCTTGAGCCACTCTGTACACCTTCTCCAACCAGCAAGATTATTTAGTTGTATAACAATTCCACAATTTAGAAGGGTCTGTTCTTGCCAAGAATCAATGCCCTCCCAACAGCTGTTACTGAAGGGAGATAACACATGTCAAACTGCAACTTTGTCACTTTTTATGGCTAGCCATCATCCTTGTGGGTTAGGAATATACATTAGGTGATCTCAAAACAGTGGCCCAATCATTCACAGCTACAAGCAGGTTTAAACATTGTAATTTTAACTTGTAATTTTCTTGTTTTATTTGCTGGCTAATTCCAAAATAAAAGTTGATTGATGGTATCTCTTTTTCCTTACCAAAGGAGCACTGACAACTTAGTGCAGCTTGCAAAGACCAAGATATGTTCCTTTAACAGACAAATAATCAGAGTTGGAAGGGATCTTGTAGGTCATCTAGTCTAACCCCCCATCTAAGCGGGAGACCCTACACCATTTCTGACAAATGGCAGTCCAATCTCTTCTTGACAGTCTCAAGTGACTGCACTCCCACAACTTCCGAAAGCAACTTCTGTTCCATTGATTGATTGTTCTCACTGTCAGAAAGTTTCTCCTTATTTCCAGGTTAAATTCTCCTTGTTCAGCTTCCATCCATTATTCCTTGTCTGGCTACAGGTGCTTTTAGAAAATAGTTTGACCCCTTCCTCTCTGTGGCAGCCCCTCAAATATTGGAAGACTGCTATCATCTCTCCCCTGGTCTCCCTTGGTCTCCCCTGGTTGAAGAGGGAAGTGGAACTTCATCTAAGATCAAAGATGGAATATTCCCAGATTTTTGCAGCCAAAACACCTCTAGCCATTCAGTCTTGGTGGAAGAGAATCAGAGACATGTACTGAGAAAGTACACTTGGCTGTCTGGGCTTGGCTAGTCCTGTAACTGTTCTTTGTATGCTTTAGTCTCCAGTCCCCTCCAGTTGTCATCACATTCTTGACCAGATGAAGCTTCTGTGTGGCTCTCAATGGCAGCTGCATATGAAGTGCATTACACTGGTGAAGCATTGATAGGAGTAGGGTTTGAGAGATGGTCTGAAGGCCCCACCATTTAGGAAAGGACACAGCTGGTACACTAGATGGAGTTGTGCAAAGGCTTTCTGATATCAGCTGACATACACTATTGTAGAAGGAGCTGCAAGTCCAAGGGATTTTTCAGATTATGTGCCAGTTTGGAAGAGGGAAGTAGAACTTCATCTAAGGTCAAAGATAGAATATTCCCAGATTTTTGCAGCCAAAACACCCCGAGTCATTCAGTCTTGGTGGAAGAAAATCAGAGACTTAGCTGGCTGGGATCAAAAGATGTAATTGGGTTTCATTAGCATACTGATGATACTGAACCTTAAATTTGCAGATAACTTCATGCAATAACTTTATGTAGATATTAAAAAGGTGGAAGAGAGACTAGAACCCTGTAGCAGTACACACTGCAAGAACCTAAGGAGATATCTCTCTTCTTCCAACCAACACCAACTGAAACTGGATTCAGGGAAAGTAAACAACCACCATAAAACGTGCTCTAAGTTGCTAATCCACAAAATCAGCTCAGGATGTCATGGTTGATTTATAACCAGCAGCCAAGAAATCAAGTGGGTAGTGGGCTTCAATAGGCAAGAACCAGACCAGCATAGCTGCAATATTATTTATTGACTCAAAACTGGAACTGAGGAACTGAGGCAAATGCCTGTGATTTATACTCTAGCCCACAGGGCCTTAACCAATCTTAGAACTAGAAAAAGTCCTCCCAAATATAAATGTTCTAAATTTCCCTCCAAAACAGTTGGAGCTAAAAGTTAGGATCATCTGAAGTTTAGTTTCACTTTAGCACAGTTAATACAACTCAATACATAACACAAGGAGTACAAGGAGAATGTACCACTGCTGTACCGCTTTCACCACAGGTCACTGACAAACACAACTAAGGCTTTTCAGGGCTGTGTACTAAGTAACTCAGCATCTCAGTATATGCTGGAGGAAGCTCTATATCAGTGGTCTTGAGGAAGGAGGGAAAGAGCTGCTGCCTAGAAAACAAGCAAGCAAGAGAGACAGGAGCTCCCAGACCCCAGTCAGAGAAAGAAATGGAAGGAAACTTTCTCAAATGGATCAAGCAGTTAAAAGTGATGGCAAGAAGTTGTATTTCAGACTTGCAAGATTTGATTAATGTAGCTTTATAATGAAGTAGGATTGGCTCCTCTAATAGAATTCCCTGATTTACTTAGGACAATTTATGAGTTTTGCTATAACCAAGATCTTGGAAATTATCCTTACCATACAGCAAGTAATATTAAGTTATCCCTTACCTCATGCCAATTAATAATTGTTGAATTTGTTAATTGTAATAAGCATTGAGTTTATAATTAAAAACTATGAGAATATTTACCTTACCTCCTCTTATTAAAATTAATGACTGTAGAAGTTAGGCTGAATTATTAAAAAAAATAGAAATGTGATGGAATTTTGATGATCCAAAGGATTGCAATGCAATTTCATTTATCACATCATATATAGACAATGCTAAAAAGAATAAATGTGAGAATAATGTACAGAAGTTATTTTATAGGAGTACAAAAAGTTTAAATTCAGAATTTTAAATTCTATTTTTCTGTATGTCTATAATATCAAACTAATTTTCTGTGATATTCTAATATCCGCTAACCAGACTTTATCTTTAATATAGTGAAATTAATCTTCCTTTTGCCAGGAATATTTGTCTTATTCTATGAAACTTTTTGATTGCCAACATTACTAAATGGATTTGCTACAGCATATTGAAGAAGCTAAAGTGATTGATATTTGTTTACTATTGACTGAATGAAGCTTTAAGTTTATTGATTTATTTGAATATACTTAATATAAATTATGATATACCCCTAAGAATCAATTTTAGCCTAATTCAAAATTCCTCAACCTTTCCAGGCATTAGTACATATTACAAATGTAGATGTTGTAGATATAGATCAATAAAATATAAATAACTGATATGATCTAATGCCTGCATGTATGTATATGTGGAAGGTTTGCATATGCTATTTATTTAGGAACATTTGAGTACCATGACAGTCTTGGGTGCTGGATTGCTGAAACCTGGCTTAATGGCCTTGTGTCAGTATTATTTTCTTAGTATGCAGTTTTGTCTTTAATTTCTTGGTTAAAATACTCCTCTTGAAATATCTTGTTGGCTTCCTCTTCTGTAGAGACAGCTGCATGCTGCTAAGTTATCTTTCCTGTACAAAATAAATATACCTTGAGATCCATTAGGATGAAAGATTCTCTAAAGTCATCAATATTTTACTTGTTGAACAGGGACTTAATGTTATTCAGGAGAATGAAATTGAGTTTTGCTGGAGAATTTTTTTTTTTAACTTCCCTTCACTACTGTTCAGAGTAGGCAGTATTAAAAGTTTAATACTTTTTACAATTGATATGGAAATTATATCATTTTTAAAAACCCTTAGAAACTGTGTAGTTGTGTATTGTACTGATAAGCGACTACTTGCCAGAGCTTTAAGCCAGCCAACTAACTCTTACCATCTCTTCCTCTTCTCTTGGCATTATCTTTTAATGAGACATGAATGCCAGATAGATATTCTGAATTATTATCTTTCTTTTAATCCATGCCCTGGAATTTAAAATGGCATTGAACATCTAAAATATATGTGAAAGTATCAAGCTACAATTACTAATGCATGTGTGCTTTCATTATCTTAGATAGGAAGTTGGAATGATTACTCTAGAAAGGTACAGTAGGGAAGGCACAGATCGGGAAGATTTTCTCTCAGCAACAAGTTTATGGATAAGATCAGTGTTTCATTAAGTTTAATGAAAGCCCACAATAGTGAAAATATGAATATAGCAACACCTACATGATATACTGTATACTGTATTCTAATAATGATTTCACTAAAAGAAACAAGATTAACATTTTATTGAGAGTCTACCCTATCCTGTTGCAATGGAATAGTGCAATGAAGTATGGGAACTATGCAGTATGCACAATAGCAAGAATTAAATCCTTGAACCAAGGAAATTCAGGCTTGAGTCTGTATCCAGTTATACCAAGTGGCATTTGAATCCTATTTCTTAGAGTACTTGTTGTATGGAAAAAATTAAAGAACTGCCCAAGTGTCTCATATTGAAGAAAGCTGGGGAAACAAGTAAATAAACAAATAAAGTCACTTTTCTGATTTATTATTCATGTATTTATTACTTATGTATTAATAAGTAATAACTATTTATAAGTAATACTTTATAACTATTACAAAATCAGCTATTTTCATTTATAAGGCTTGTGTAATATCTTTTTCTGTATCATACTTTTATCTTGTCATTTTAAATCCATATACTAAACATGCTGGTTTTCAGTTTTATTCACTTCTAGTTCCTCTTTTCAGCCCATTTTTATGGTAGCAGACCAGTGGTGGGATTCAAATTTTTTTACCACTGGTTCTATGGGTGTAGCTTGGTGGGTGTGTCAGGGGAAGGATACTGCAAAATCTCCATTCTCTCCCCACCCTACTAACCTGCTTTCCAGCTCTGTTTTCCTGTGCAGGGCAACAAAAGAAGACACAGCCAATCAACTGAGACTTAGGAGGCAAAGAATAGATAGGGGCAGGGCCAATCAGAGGTGTTATTCCAAAATACTCAAAATTTCTGCTACCAGTTCTCTGAACTTCTCAAAATTTCCACTAGTGGTTCTCCAGAACTGGTCAGAACCTGCTGAATACCACCTCTGTAGCAGACAATCCTGAGAGAAATTCTGAGTGGCTTATTCTCAAATATCCTCAAACTCATCCAAAGTTAAAAATACTTTTCTCCATTCTGTATTAGTGATTCTCTTCTCCTTTAATAATTATTTTGAGCTCTTTCGGGTTGCCTATAGTGACCAACCTAGCTTTTATCATATTTTTTGTAATATACAACATTTTTTATTGGGAGAATTCAAAATCTTTATATATTTTAAACAATATTTTAAACCACTCACAAGAAGGACTATTGCAATTCTTTACAAATATTATTTCCCTCTGGCCCTTAGTTTGTTTAATTTTTTTTCCAAAATGACAACATAACCATAGTTTTTTCTGTTTAGTTTGGAATAAAATAACAAATATTAAATTCTTAAATTAAACAAAACTTTTTTTTTGTTAAAGATTGAAGGAAAACCACCCAGTATCATAAAAATTACAATTCTGAAGATTGTTAGTTTTCAAAAAGCAATTAACAAAGTGAAGTAAATCACTGAAGTGATTGAGAAAGTAGATGAACCCAATGTTCATTTGAAGGCTTTGAACCATGGCTTGGGCAAATGACTTTCCTTTTGCTCCCAGATCTCTAAAACTCACTGGACTGTCCTTTTATGGTGTCATCATGAGGAGCACATATGGAGTACTTATAGGCTATCCCAGGTCTTCCCCTTTACATAGATATGAATATTGTGGTATCATTTGTTGACTCATGTCACTGCAGTTCAGAGCCATCTTCAGTTTGCCATTGATTCCCTGGAAATCTATTTAGCTTGTTTCTTGCTCTGTGTGCATCAGCCAGGCCTAAGGAGATAATGTAAATGTGCAAAATAAGTATATGGTAGGAATCAGCAATAAGGGACATGATGGTTAGCAGTTAAGACAATGTCTTAACCAGAAGGTCAGTCAACCAGAAGGTCAGTAGTTCATGATGCAAGTACTGTGTGATGGCGTTAGGTCCTATTCTTGGCCAAGCTCCAGCCAACCTAGCAGTTTGAAAGAATGTAAATGCAAGTAGATAAATAGGTACCACCTTGGTGGGAAGGTAGCAGCATTCCAGGTACTTTTGTGTATAGTTATGCTGGTTACGTGACCAAAGAAGTATCTGAGTAGAACACTGACTCCTTTGGCTAAGATATGGAGATGAACACTGCCTCCTAGAGTCAAACACAACTAGACGGATGGGGGGGGGGACTTTTCCTTTTCCTTTACTTTAGGAATTGATAACCTGCACTTTTCAGAAGTTTTGACAAATGCCGTGATATCTGAGTATTGTTTATGCTGCTAAGAATCATGCAATTATAATTTGATAAAAAGTCATAGATTAATTTATTCATAGGAGGTAACTCATTGCCTACAGTTTTCTCCCTTCTGAATTCTCCAGCATTTCTACAGTCAATATTTCAGCATTTAATTTTCTTGAACATAAGTTTGATTTGGGGGCTATGCAGTGGTGAAAATATTTTAACAAATATAGTTGCCGTATAAAAGATAGGCCTAACTACACACAGTCCTCCAATGCTTTAGTTGCAGCTTCCAGAGATATCTGAAAGACCTTATAAGTTTATAATTCTTATAATTTATAAAAGGGGTCATTAGTAAATATAGATATCAGGAAGGCACATATGAAATGCAGTTAATAGCAGTGAACAGGAAAGCAAAGTCAGTTTTGTATGAACCAATTAAAATTAATGTATCCTTTAGTCAGGAAATAAAGAGGTGCTCACAATTGTTCTCTGAGAACAGCTTTTTATCAAGCCCACTCCCCCTTCCAAAAGCCTTGGCCTTTTATTTTATAAAAAAAAAATTAAACTAGTATTCTTTGACCTGTACTTTGGCCCAGACCAAGTTTCCCTGAGAATTTTTTCTTTCCAGAACTAATTTCAAAGCAAACACTGCATGAGACTGTTGTTCCCTTGTGGGCTACAAGCAAAGTATGCAGCCCTCACAGTTTAGATTGCAATGACTTCCTCTTCCTAACTTAGATTGTTTCTTTAGAGATGAATATGCACCAGAAGCTTCACAGGAAGTAAAGCTTAACAGATGGCTTTCATTACAAAGCATATATTCTAGGATGTGTATTCTTTATGTTTTTGTCCCAAATGAGATTGTGAGATAGATGGTTGCATATTCACAGAAGACTATGAAAGTGACCTTAATAGCTTCAATCTGAAGGGTCAAGAAGAGCTCACATTTTCAGTTAAGACTAATTATCTAAGCAAAAATTGCTGGACTGGTTGCTTCCCATATATCCTGTCATTTTCATCTTCCTCCAGTTCTTGTTTAAAAGTATTTGTTGGAGCAGCACTGGGGGTTGTAGAAAAGAACACTGACTTGAAAAATACTATGCAAACTATTTTAAAGCATTTTGTTCTGATCCGGCTCCTTTATTAGGAGCGCCAGCAGCCCCAGAAGAGTCTCTCTCTCTCTCTCTCCCTCCCTCCCCCCTCTCTCTCCCTCCCTCCCTCCCCCCCACCCCCGCTCTCTCCAGGCTAATGCAGTCTCGAAGTACCTGTGGAAAGCGACACTTGCTCACTTCCCCTCTGAAATGTCCCTAACACACCAGGAGTTTCTCTCTCTCTCTCCCCATACTCATAAAGGAAGTCCTGGAAGGTGCACTTGTTCATTTCCACCATTGGAGACATACACACATATGCTCAGAAGGCATGCCAGTTCTCAGCACTGCAGACTCCACAAAAGAATTCTGATACAGTTCCAGACAGGATTCAGAAGTTCAGACTATTAGTGGCTGACCAACAGGGAGATGAATAGTTATTTGCCACACCTATTTGTCTCTACCTCCTGCCTTTTATTCCTACAGCTAAGGTGGGGCTTAGCTTGCAGTGATAGCACTTCTGTCCCGATGACTGGCCCATAGCATCCTGCTGCTCTCCTCTCCTCTGATTTCTGCACATCCGTGCATCAGGCACAGGACCCAGCTCTTCCTTCTCTTCCATATCAGCCACTTCCGGACCTGGGGGCTTCTCCCTCTCAATCTGTGGGCTGATGGACAGCCCAGGCTCTGTCTCTATCTCTGACAACTCCATTTCCTCTTCCCCCTCAGAACTCTCTGATTGCGTAGCTGCTAGCCCTGACTCCTACTCCACCTCCTTCTCTGATTCACCTGTCGGAGGGGCCAGTGGCTGACAGACCACAACACATAAATCTGTATTCTACTTTAGGCTATATTATTTTCACAGTGAATAATCCTGAGAACAAGTAGTAATATAAATAAATTATTTTGCTTCTTGCTAAAAGTATAATGATTAAATTTTCTGATCAAACTCTGATCTTTAAGCATTAAACAGTTGAAGACTAATTGTTTTCTATTTTATATGAATATGGAAACAATATTCATGATGATGATGAAAAAATGTATGATAAGTAATGATCTATAGGTTATGAGTTGTTTCTTACTCCAAAAAGTCCAGTTGTAATCAATGGGATTTAAATTACAAAAGTAAGACTTTCAAAAGACAGAAATCAGGAGCTGATTTGTTCAAATGTAGTAGCAGCTTATTTCATGATACCTGTTCCAAAGATCTGTAATGGTCAAGGCAAATTGGGGTCACATAAGAATAATAGATTTCAGGGGTGGGGACAGACTTGGTCTACTCTATAACTAGCTAAGTTTGAGGAACCAAAATGATAAATAACTTTGGAAATTGCCCAGAAAGCCTTTATCTTTTGTATTTTTTGAAGATTCAACAATTGCTTTCAATATGTTATGAGAATGGATCTCTCTCTCTCTCACACACACACACACACATGTACACACACACACACACACACACACACACACACATTATATATATTCAGCTTTGTTCCCACAAAAACTTAATATGATGATGAATGAGACTTCATCGAAACGTTGCCTAGATACTTTGAATCTTACGCAGGAGAAAACCCGAACAACCAAAGATCCAAAGATCCAAAGATCTACGGGGAGGAAACCCACCATCTGACCAGGACTTATGAAAAACTTGAAGTCCAAAGAGCCTCCATTTTATGTGACCTTGCATTCCTATGCAACTGCCGAGATCAAAATTTAATTCCCACAAGCTTCCAATTGAAATTCCACACCAACACAGCAGCCACCAAACGCATCCTTAAAAGAACAGAACTGGCCCTAATTAGAAATGAACTTCACACAAAAAGGTTTCTCCTAGACCAAATCAACAAAGATCTCCTCACACTCCACCTCAGACTCAGCAACAAGATTCACCCTCTACTTTGGGACAAATCCAAACAACTCGCTGTCTGGAGAGCCGAAACACAGACCATCCTCAAGACAGACACACACACCAACAAACTCAGGAAACTACAACAACGCCAGAAACCAACTCCTCCCCCCACAGCCACACATGAAACAAACAGTGCACAACATCTCAGACAAGATCCTCACTGAAGCTGAAACCAAGATCCTTTCAAAAGGATTCAACTTTGCTGTCGCTCCCAAACACATCCCCACAGAAACCATCATATGCGGAGTTGAAACCAGCCTGACCAAAACCAACCCTGATGATGCTAACAAAATCAGACTCGAAATCACCAACACCCTCTGCACTACCAAACCACCCAAAAGCAACTTATCCAAAGAAGAACAAACTGCACTACTTAACCTGAAAGAAGACACCAGCATAATAATCCTACCAGCAGACAAGGACAACGCGACAGTGGTAATGAACACATCTGACTACCAAACCAAGTTAACCAACCTACTCCAAGACCCCACATACAAACCCCTAAAGACAGACCCCACCACCTACCTAGAAAAAACTACCAAATCCAAAATAAAAGCCTCCCCCATCAGTGAAGAAATCCAGCAAGGAATCATACCCAGAGAAAAATCATCCAGATGCCCCAAGCTTTATGGTCTCCCCAAAATACACAAAGAAGGAACCCCACTCAGACCAATAGTCAGCTCCATAGGCTCACCTCTACAAAACCTGGCCAAATTTCTTGCCAAACAACTACAACCCTATGCAGAATCCATCAACTCACACGTAAGGAACTCATTCCAGTTCATCGAGATCATAAAGAAACAAAACTTACAACCTAGCGACCTACTAGTAAGCTTCGATGTCATATCCCTCTTCACCCAAGTGCCAATAAAAGAAGCCTTGACAGCCATCCAAAACAAATACAACCCCCAAGCACATCCTAGATCTAACCAACCACTGCCTATCCAATACTTACTTCACCTACAATGGACAAAAATACAAACAAATAGAAGGAGCACCCATGGGATCACCCCTCTCACCTGTCATCGCAAACCTCTACATGGAACACTTTGAAACACAAGCTCTAGAAAAATACGACCACAAACCCAAACTCTGGCTCAGATACGTAGATGACACCTTCATAATCTGGCCACACGGGAAAGAAAAACTGAACAACTTCCTCACATACTTCAACAGCCTACACCCCAAAATACAATTCACCATGGAAACAGAAGCCAACAATCAGCTTCCCTTCCTAGATGTCTTGGTATACAAAAGATCCAATGGCTCCCTAGGACACACCATCTACCAGAAGAAAACACATACTAACCGCTATCTACATGCACTCTCACACCACCACCCAGCACAGATCAATTCCGTAGCCAAGACACTCATCTCCAGAACAAAATGCTTAGCCGATGAACAACACCAAAAAACCCGAACTACACACTCTCACCAACGTACTTACAGCCAATGGATTCCAAAGAAAGAAGATTACCCACCTAATCCAAAAAGAAACCCCAACCAAAATCCAAGACAGAGAACAAGAAAACGGCAAAGCCCTCCTCCCATATATAAAAGGCACTACAGACAAAATTAGCAAGATCCTCCAAAAACACAACATCAAAACAGCATTCGGCACAAACAGAAAAATATCCACCATCCTAAGAAACCCCAAAGACAAAATCGAATTAGAAAACCAAGGAGTATACGAAATCCCCTGCACGGCCTGCCCTACCACATACATTGGACAAACTAACAGAAGAATAAGTGCATGCATTGAAGAACATAAGAACTCAATCAAAAAGAAGAAACGACCTCTTCCTGGTCCAACACCTCAAAGCCACAGGACATGAAATTGATTTTAAAAATACCAGAACTATCGCCAAAACCGAACACTTCAACAGCAGAATAATCAGAGAAGCCATAGAGATGAAAAACGCCCACACAGCATGAACAAACGAGATGACACCTCCCGCCTTCCAGCCATTTGGAAACCCGCCCTCATGAACAGACGAGTACCTAACATGAAAAAGGACACCAGACCCACACCCATGAGAGCCACACAAGATGCCACCACCACACTTCCATGTAGAAAACAGACTCCCACCCATTCAGAAAATGAGAAAGCGACCATGGACCAGAAGCTGCACTGCAGCTGCATCACTACCACTTCAAACCCCTCTGAGCCATACATGAAGCAAACCGACACCCACTATGAAGATGCAGCAGGACCACGAACTAGAAGCCAAACAGCAAGATCACAACTCTCCAGCTCAAATCCCCCAGCAACTAAGACTAACCTGAGCACAACCAAGCCCCACCTGAACAGAACACGCCTCCAACCAATCAGAACACGGCTAACCCCCAACCAATCAGAACACAGCCAAACCCCTACCAATGAGAACACACCCCTACCCAATCAGAACACAGCCAAGCCCCACCCAATCAAGTCCCACCCCACTGGCAGTTAAAAGGAGGAAGCAGCTGCAATCTCCATTACTCTGAGAAGCACAGAGCCGGAGACAAAAGCCTGAAGATGATGAATGAGACTTCATCGAAACGTTGCCTAGATACTTCAAATCTTCGGGAGAAAACCCGAACAACCAAAGATCCATATATATATATATATATATATATATATATATATATATATATATATATATATATATATATATATTTGTTTTCTGAGGTTCTCGTGGGTATTTGTATGTGGATCTTTGGTTATTCGGGTTTTCTCCTGCATAAAATTGGAAGTATCTTGGCAATGTTTCGACGAAATCTCATTCGTCATCTTCAGGTTTGTGTCTTCGGCTTTGTGCTTCTCAGAGTAATGTGAGCTTGCAGCTGCTTCTTCCTTTTAACTGCTAGTGGGGGTGTGACTTGATTGGGTGGGAGCTTGGCTGTGTTCTGATTGGGTGGGAGTGTGTTCTCATTGGTTGCGGGGTTGGCTGTGTTCTGATTGGCTGGGGGTGTGTTCTGTTCAGGTGGGGGCTTGGTTGTGCTCAGGTTAGTCTTAGTTGTGGGGGATTTGAGCTGGTGAGCTGTGATCCTGCTGTTGGCTTCACGTTCGTGGTCTTGCCGCATCTTCATGGTGGGTGTCAGTTTGCTTCATATATGGCTCGGAGGGGTTTGAAGTGGGTAGTGATGCAGTTGCAGTGTGGCTTCTGGTCTGTGGTCGTGTCTCATCTTCTGTGTGGGTGTGAGTCTGCTTTCTACGTGGAGGTGTGGTGGTAGCATTTTGTGGGCATTTCGTGGGTGTGGGTCTGGTGTCATTCTTCTTGTTAGGTACTTGTTTGTTAGTGAGGGCAGGTTTCCAAATGGCTGGTAGGTGGGAGGTATCATCTCATTTATTCATGCTGTGTGTGCGTTTTTCTATCTCTATGGCTTCTCCGATTATTCTGTTGTTGAAGTGTTCAGTTTTAGCGATAGTTCTTGTATTTTTAAAGACAATCTTATATCCTGTGGCTTTGAGGTGTTGGACCAGGGAAGAGGTCGGTTCTTCTTTTTTGATTGAGTTATTGTGTTCTTCAGTGTGTGCACTTATTCTTCTGTTGGTTTGTCCGATGTGTGTGGTGGGGCAGGCAGTACATGGAGTATACGAAATCCCATGCACCGCCTGCCCCACCACATACATTGGACAAACCAACAGAAGAATAACTGCACGCATTGAAGAACACAAGAACTCAATCAAAAAAGAAGAACCAACTTCTTCCCTGGTCCATTCATTTTAGCTGTTAGGCATTTCTTGTATTGTCCTTGTTGCAGTTTTATGGTCCTTGACTCTGTGCCTTAATTTGGGCATTTAATTTAATTTATTAATTTAATTAATTAAATGTATTTATTAAATTTAGGATAAGGGGCTGGAGCTAAAATATATGAATAACGGTTTAAGGAATTGGATATGTCTAGTCTAATGGAAAGAAGAACTGGAAGGACATGGTAGTACTGTTCCAATATTTGAGGGGCTCCTACAAAGTCAAAGGAGTCAAACTATTTTCTGAAGCACCAAAATGCAAGACAAGAAACAATGGTTGTAAATTAGGAGGAAACAAGGAGAGAAGCAATCTAGAACTAGGGAGATATTTCCTAACAATGTGAACAATTAAGCAATGAAATAGCTTGCCTTCAAGCTATTGTGGATGCTTTATCACTGGAGTCTTTTAAGAAGAAACTGGACAACCAGCTCGAACCGGGGGATGGTTGGACTAGAAGACTTGTGAGGTCCCTTCCAATTCTATTATTTATGTTCTATGTTCTAGATGGCATTCTATTTGTCCTATGTAGTCTTGCTTGCAATTTCAGCAGTTGATTCTATATATGATGGCAGTTCTTTCTTGCTGGGTTCTGCAATTTTCCTATTCCCTTTTTTTATTCCATAATTATTACATTTGCTTGAGAGACCTTGGTAAATGACTTTATTAAAAGTCATTTGAAAATTTAGGTATATTGGATGGTCCCATTCATGTTCTATAGTACTCTACAGAGAAACAGGAGTTTTATCTGCCTGCTTGTTCATCTAGCTACCTACCTACCCACCATCTACATATGTCTTTCTGTCTCTCTACCTACCTATTTATTTTTCTTACATGCCACCCATCTTGTCAAAGGCAACTCTAGGCAGTTTACACTCATTCAATAAATATTGAATAAAAAACATTAAAACCATAGAGATCTTTAAATTATTTTTGCATAAAAAGGTGACTTCTACAACAAGATATACATTTCTTATGCTTAATCATTTTATCTTTAATAGCACCTTCTACCAGATTAATGAAAAAAACATTAAGTTAAGTACCTTAAAATGTCCTGGATTCTTACTCCCTAAGTCAAAACTTTTAAAACAATATTACTAACTATTTTCCAGCTCTCTGGTATAAAAGCCAATTTTAGAACATGAAGATAAGTAACTTCACATCTGAGTTCTTAAGAATTCAGAAAGACATTGCCCCTAAGAAACTATCATGTAATCTGCAACTCTTACACTGCAAAAACATATGGACTACACAACTCATCAGGGGAAAGCAATAGACGCAATCTACATAGACTTCTGTAAAGCCTTTGATTCAGTGGTACACGACAAACTACTCCTAAAATTAAAATATTATGGTATCTCTGGACACCTGCATAACTGGATAGAAGCATTCCTGTCAAACAGACAACAAATGGTCAAAATTGGGAGCATCCTATCAAATTCTGTACCTGTCAACAGTGGTATCCCACAAGGCAGTGTTCTAGGACCAACTCTTTTCATACTCTACATAAATGATCTCTGTGATCATATCAAGAGCAACTGTGTTCTCTTCACTGATGATGTAAAGCTATTCAACACCACAGACAATACTGCTAAAAGACCTTCAAAAAGACCTTGACTATGTATCAGTATGGTCAAACAAATGGCAACTTCAACTCTCAACAAATAAATGCTCTGTCCTACATATTGGCAAAAAAAATCAGAAAATAAAATACCGCCTGAATAGTCAAGACCTTGTTGATGATCCAAACTCTGTCAAGGATATTGGTGTATTCATCTCTAATGACCTAAGTGCTAGAGCCCACTGTAACTACATAGCCAAAAAGGTGTTAAGAGTTGTTAACCTAATCTTACATAGCTTTTTCTCTTGTAATATTACACTAATAACTCGAGCATACAAAACATTTGCTAGACCAATAGTCGAATACAGCTCATCAGTCTGGAACCCACATTACGTATATGATATTAGCACAGTTGAGAAAGTCCAGAAATATTTCACAAGAAGAGTTCTCCACTCCTCTACTCATTGCAGAATACTTTATGCCACTAGACTCGAAATTCTAGACCTAGAAAACCTAGAACTTTGGTCCGCCTTCGGTTGATCTAACTATAGTATATAAAATCATACATTGCAATGTCCTACCTGTCAATGAATACTTCAGCTTCAACCATAACAACACAAAAGCAAACAATAGATACAAACTCAAGATTAATCGTACCAAACTTGATTGCAGGAAATACGACTTCAGCAACAGAGTGGTCAATGTCTGGAATACTTTACCTGGCTCTGTGGTTTCTTCCCCAAACCCCAAAAACTTCCTTAGTCTGTCTACTATTGACCTCACCCCTTTCCTAAGAGGTCTGTAGGGGGCGTGCATAAGTGCACCTATGTGCCTGTCATCCGTCTCCTATTATTTCTTTTATTTATTTTTTCTCATATGTATCAATGTATTAATAACTATGTTTTTACTTATACCTATTATTTTGTAAGCAATTGACAAAAATAAATAAATAAATAAATAAAATAATCATGTTGGGGAAGGTTAAGATTTCATTCCAAGGCATCTACAAGCTCCTAACTTGGAAAGGATGGATTACAGAATACATTTTAAAAGTTTCATGTTCTGTATTAGATGTAAAAGTTATATTTATGTGTCAGTGCTAAAAGTGGCTGTTACTACCATACAAAATCTCTCAGATGTATAGAAGACCCAGACAATGCCCATAATTACAGCAGCGTTACAATGATGATGCAATCAGAATGCTGTTTATAGCTACCTCAATGTGGTAAGTATAATTTCTGGGCCAGCCCAAAGTTAATTATATGATAGCACTAACAGTGGCAACACTGCCAACCCCAGCAATAGAATACAGAAGTAAAACAGAAGAGCGTCCTGATGATTCATTCTTATGTATGTCAATATTTTTGAGAAGGTAATTATACACGACAGAAATAAATCATAAAGGTGTTTTGAATATGTTAAGAAATCTGCATGCATGCTTTCAGGAAACCACCAGGAGTCAGAAAGAAGTTACAGGTAGTCATTGACTTACCAGCATTCATTTGGTGACTGTTCAAAGTTACAACAGTACAGAAAAAAAAGACTTACGACTGTTTTACACACTTACAACCATTGCAGCATCCTCATGATCAAAATTTGAACACTTGGCAACTGGCATGTATTTATGATGGTTCCAATGTTTCAGGGTCATATGATCACCTTTTGCTACCTTCTGACAAACCAAAGTCAACCAGAAAGCCCGATTCATTAACAACTGTGTTACTAACTTAACAAGAGCAGGAATTCAATTAACAACTGTGGCAAGAAAGACCATAAAATGGGCAAAAATCACTTAACAACTGTATTCTTATGAATGGAAATTTTAAGATCAATAGTGTTCCTAAGTTGAGAACTAATGACCACTATTCAATATACTACCTGTCTACAGGTGGTCCTCGACTCACAACCACAATTGAACCCAAAATTTCTGTCATTAAGTGAGACATTTTTTACATGAATTTTGCCTCATTTAATGACCTTTCCTGCCACAGCTGTTAAGTGAATCATTGCAGTTGATAAGTTAGTAACCTGGTTGTTAAGTGAATCTGGTTTCCCCATTCACTTTGCTTGTCAGAAGGTCACAAAAGGTGACCACAGGACTTTGGGACACAGCAACAGTTATAAATATAAACTAGATGCCAAGCATTTGAATTTTGATCACATAACCATGGGAATACTGGAAGGGTTGTAACTCTGAAAAAGACTGGCAAGTCACTGTTTCAGTGCCATTGTAACTTGAACAGTCACTAAATGAACTATTGTAAGTCAAGGACTACCTATATTGAAAACACTGTCAAAATGTAGTACATCTTGCCAAATTGGGTTTGAAAGATCCTGCTTAAAAAACCTGTGTCTATGTAAGTCCAGAATTGAGCTAAGTGTTGCAACAATGTGGAAGAAAATTATGTGCCCTTTGGAACAAACCTTTGAAGAAACTTTCATCTTACTGCTTAGTTGTATGGAAATTGTCCAGCAACAGTAATGCCAAGGTTCACAGACATAATGTTGATGAATCTTTAAGAGATAATAAAGCATAAAATAAATGACCACTCAGTCTTCAGAGAAAAGGGAACGTGATAAAGAAACTCCCTTGATTGAAATCAATGGTGGGAAGAGAGGACAGGATGTTGACTAGGGATAGGGAGGAGATATGCCAGGTTATTGAGTGTGAGCCATTTATAGGTGTCTAAGATCTATCTATAATCACATTTCATTTCACTGGTACTGCTACTGGTCCTCTCTCATAAGGAGACAGAATATATTAAACAGGCCCATTCCAGGTAACAAATGGACCCTGCTTGTACTCTGTGGGAGGTAGAAAGCTTGGGTTTCTTCCAAGGATAGGATTCTTTTTCAGATGACTAATCTTAACTGCTGCTACAGTGGGCAGGCAGTAGCATCTTTGTTCCTATATGGCTTCTTATTGTGTTTTGAATCCAAGATTCCTTGATACTCTTGAAAGAGATAAAAAGCCAGAAGAAATGCCTAAAGCACTGCTGGAAGTCAAAGAGTAAATTTATATGAATGGGAGTAAGAGCTTAGATTAAGGATTGCATTGTGGTAATAAGAGTAGCAAAACTTACCCTCCCCCCTCATTTTTGTACTGTCTAAAGATAGTACTTAACAACTCTTTTAATTCTCCTATTTTGCTGGGGAGAGATGGGTCACATGGCCAATTGGCCATCGCGAAGAATATTCTAGGCATCTGGCATATATATAAAATAATATTTGAGATCAGTTAAGAGAGCAATGGTTAAGGTGCTGAATTAGAAACTAGGGGACTATGAATTCTCACTGCATCTTAGGCAGAAAAATCAGCTGCATGTCTTTGGGCCAGTCACTCTCCCAACTCAACCTACTTCATAGGGTTGTTGTGTGGACAGTAGCAGGAAGAAGGAGCATTATGTACGTTTGTCAACTTGAATCTATATATACAGTATAAAAGCAAAATACCACTCATTCATCATCACAAAATCTTCAGAACTGTAAAGCCTACAAACTTGAAATTTGGCACATATGTTCCTCTTGGCTTCTAGGTGCTTACTAAGAAAGGATTTTTCAAAATGACCATGAGACCATTAGTATTTCATATATTATTATTAATATGCTCTGATGCTAAGGAGTTCTACTCCCACTCCCCAACTGAAAAGAAATCTGTTCCAAATGCAAAACATAAGCAGAGGAGAGAAGTTTTAGTTTTAGTTTCACAGCACCAAGCAGCTTTAGTACAGAACAGTTGAGTTAAGCCACACCCAGGTTCCTTGCTGTCTCCTTCTTGCTCACACAGCAGATCCTGCTTCAGTTTCAAAACAACCCTCAACTCTCTCACACACTGACAAGACACTAGCCAGATGAATACCAATGGATGCTGGTAGGCAGAGGCACAATTTTTTCCCTTATTTTCCTCCCCCAAAACTGAGCACGATCACATAGTTTTGTAGCGAAGCATGTGTATAGAGCTAGTTATTTATAAAAATACAATAAAGGTGAGATATATGTAAATAATAATAGCTACTAAGATTATCACAGACTTATATGATAAATGAGGAGGTTCTGTTGAGGTGATATAGGCAGGATCTTTTGTGCTTATCTGATAAGACTTGGAATCCATAACTCCTGAGATTCAGCTACTGTTTACTGGATCCCTGTCCTATGGTTGGTGAAAACTACCCTGGAAGCAACCTATGGCAAAGCTCTCTTTTATATGCTTCTTTCTCAAGAAGCATGTTGGACCCAATTGTCCTGGACAAATTTGTCCAGTCTGAAATCTCCCCTTATGGGAAAGGAAAAGATTTTTTCACTCAAATTTCAAATACAAC
This sequence comes from Pseudonaja textilis, assembly GCF_049901715.1. Taxonomy (NCBI): domain Eukaryota; kingdom Metazoa; phylum Chordata; class Lepidosauria; order Squamata; family Elapidae; genus Pseudonaja; species Pseudonaja textilis. The sequence goes on along the minus strand of NC_141995.1, from coordinate 27,145,085 downwards.
ATAATCCAAAGTTGGCTTTAGTCACTTGGTTGATGATCTTTGGTAGAACTTGGATATGGACAATGCAGCTATGAGCCTTCATCATTCAGTAAATTTCAATGTAATTAACCATGGTATATTCTGGACTACTACAAGGATTAGATAGCCAGTGATATGGTCCAGATCTTGAGAAGTATGGAAACTATGAGGTTCTGCACAGACTTACGCACAATCCTGAAAAGATTGAATTGTTTTGCAGATGCTTTATGTTTAGTCTTGAAAGGAATTGCATTTCCAACCTCAGTCCTGGTACACAATTTGGATATCTGTTGAATTTACAACTTTGCTTAAGGAAAAGGCAGGTTAGGGAAGCCTTCACACGCATTCATCTAGTGCACCAATTGTTCCCTTCATATGAACTGGCAGACTGTTAAAAGTGTTACTTATGCTGTTACTTATGCTTTGGTCACTTCACAAGGGGACAACAGTAAAGTGCTATGAATGGAACTGCCCTTGAAAGCCATTCAGAATGCAGCAGCACAGACAGTTACATCAGAGGTAATATTCAACAGGTTCTGACCAGTTCTGGAGAACCAGAAATTTTGAGTAATTCAGAGAACCAGCAAATACCACCTCTGACTAGCGATTTTACAGTATCCTTCCTCTGCCATGCCCACCAAGCCACGCCCACAGAACTGGTAGTAAAAAATTTGAATCCCACCACTGAGTTACAAGCATGCCATGGTACATTGCCTACCTCTTTTTTTTAAGTTGCCTGGTTACTAAATAAGTATACTATTGTACTATACTATGCCATACTATAGAGATTTTCATGGCATATAGTCTGATTATAACTGTTTAAGTCTCATTAAATTAGAATTAAAATCAAGATAAATAAAGCAAGGTAATGCCTTGCTCTTTCTTTTTCAATCGAGCCAGGTCTCTTTTTGACTCTGATGGAGATTTGAGGAAAAAAGCCTAATTTCTTCTTTAGTATTTTAGCCAAATCTCATAGAATGCTCTTGGGCTATACATGAAACAGTGCATGAAATCATCTGTCACCTTTTCGCAGCAGGCCATTATTTGCCGGTTTTTTCTGCCAGCTTTAGATAGGATCTGCCAGTTTTGCAAACTAAAATATTAACATGCCATCCTGCTGCTAGACTGTTTTATTGTTAATTTGGCCATGGCATATAAAAGAGCCACAATGCTGTGTTCATGTGGAGAATACAGGGAATATACTAGTAAGTAAGAAACGTAGACATTTATGGTTTCTACAAATATATAAGATCAGAATTAAAAATCAGGGGGAAAAAAGAGAAAATGTCACAGCAGATTAATTTTACCAGATGTGTGTTTTATTTTTTTGTGGCCAAACGATTTGCAAGATGAGCAGTGTGTATCCTTACAACCATATGTAGACTTCAACCTAATTTCAGAATGTCGTGGATTTAATTTATTAACTATATTACAAGTAGTTAAAGTACCTGAACAATAATAGATACAACAAATGAAATTTAATGGTACTAATAGGAATAGTTTTTCATTCTCTTTCAACAAACTTTCCAGCTCCCATTCTCATGCCCTCCCAAAAAAACCCAGAAGGATCAATTAATCCCATCTTTTCTTACCAGTCTTCCATGGTGACATTTCCTACTGAAAAAAAAAAATGTCATAGAAAGGTTATTTCTCAATTATGCTGGTGTGATAATAACAGCTGCACATCAAACAAATCAAAATTTCTTGGGTATGTTTTTTTAAAGACAGGAATGATAAGGTGAACTTTTGCATCATTTTGGGGAGGAGGATGTTCTTAAAAAGGGTGAGCAAAGGACATTAGGAATGTATGGCCAGAATATATATTTCAAGCAGGGTATATGGTGTAAGCTAATTTCGGCTAACTCATTCCAGCAAACTAAAACAAGCAGGCAGAAACTTCTATGAACAATGAAGGAAGATGCTAGAGGCAGACAAACATTTTAGTGACAATGGAAAGGCATCTATTTATACTATGAGAGAGAAGACAATGATAACCAGCCCTGTATATTTACCAAGAAAACTACATGGATAGAAAATAAAATGATTGAAAATATAATGCTGAATGATGGGGTCTACCATCTATTGGTCAGACCTAAGGATCTTTTGGTGTACTAATGGAGTTTATGATGTGGTTAGATTAAAGCTTTGGGGATCTAGTTGCTGATATTGCCATTCAGGAAAAGAAATTCCAAAGCTGCAAAAGTAGAACAGAGGAAAATAGAATATAAGAAGCATAAAAAGCTCAGCACAGTGAAAGATGAAATGAATTTGTCTTCCTGGTCCTAGGGATTTCTGCCTGGACTGAGAGAATCTTGTATTCATCTGAAAACAGAGTGCCAGTTGACCATGTTTTTTTAATAAAAGTATATCAAACAGTAAAACCTTCTTCAAAAAAACAGAGTTTTTAGACTTCTTGTTCTCTCCTGTAATATGCCATGAAAGGACTATCAAGGTTTTAGAAATATCCAGAAAGCAATCAAAATTTCCAATACAAGGTATTGACAGAAGTGGATTTTTTTGATACCAATAATGTGGGATGTTGCTATTCTTTAAAATTAGGATCAGATTTAGTGGAGGTGGCTTTACTTTGGTGTTTGGGAACTGTTTTGGATTATTCTATCTTCCAATACTTTTTAAAACAGAACTTATACTTTTTCTTCCTGAAATCATTACAACTTCACTCTCATGTCCTTTTTTACCTACAATGTCAATATTCTTTCTCAGTATCTATTCTTAATGCTATCAAATCTGCCTCTCATTCAAAACTTCTTATCACTCTTTTATTCTTCACTAACTCTCAATCTTTCATTCTACAAAATCCAATCAATCACACTTTTTATATTCATTCCTTTGCTTTGGTTACATACTGCATTAAGACACATGAAAAAAGTCACACATTTGAAACTAATTGACCTTTTTCTAAACCAATACTTACTAAATGCCATAAACATGTTCATTGTCAGGTCTCAGAATCCCCAATATTTTTTTGGTATTATTTTCTGGCCTCATTTCCACCATTACCAGATGATGAAAGCTATCCCTTATAGTTTTTTTTTTCAATTAAGGTGTATTATGTAATAGGTTACTGTTATGTCTTTGGGACTGGTTGGAGTCCCCAACCAGGTCCGCTGTTTGAGCGGGAGCACCAGCCGCTCCCATTGGCTGGCAACGTTTGACAGCCGGCTATAAAAGGCGGCTGTCGAGCAGTGCCAGCCCCGTTGCCGCCAGCTAACCTGCCTAGTTAGGAGGCAGACACGGCAACCCTTTATTCATTGCAATAAAGCCTTTTACGTTTCACTCTGGCTCAGCCTCGTCCTCCGCCTCTCCACAACACTGGCGACGAGGGCGGGATGCGATCGAAGGCTGCCAGACGTGCAATTCAGAGGAGCTGTGGTCACTGAGAGCGAAGCCACGGGCGCTGAAGCTGCAGCCGCCGATGCTCACAAAGAGTGCGAAATTCAAAGAATCCTCCGTAGCTTTTGAGCTGTAGTCACTAGAGTGAAGCCACGGGCGCTGAAGCCGCAGCCGCCGGCACTCACAAAGGGCGCGAAATTCAAAAAGCCTCCGTAGCCGGAGAGACAGACACCGCCTGATAAGCGCAGCCGAAAGCGCTCTTCTAAGAGCGCGAATTTTGAATCACGACTGAAGGGGACAAACCCTGCTGCTTCAAAAAATGAATGCCAATCCGACATTCCCACCATTCAAGCCAGCCGAGGAAACGTGGGACTCATACAAAAACCGTTTCAGCTACTTCCTCAATGCCATCGGTTTAGCAGATGCTGCTGAACACAGGAAAAAATCCTACTTCCTCAGCTACTGTGGGGCTGCGGTTTTTGACACCGCTACAGCACTAGTCACCCCTCGCTCTATCAGGAGCATACCTTGGGATGAACTCCAAGAGATCCTCTCCAACCACTACTCTCCTAAACCATCCCAGATAGCCAGGAGATATGCTTTCAGAACTAGAAGGCAGGCTGAGGGAGAGTCAATTAATGAGTATATGGCAGCTCTGAGGACAGCTGCCTTACAGTGTGGTTTCAGAGACTACCTAGAAGACATGTTATTAGATCAGATCGTCTGTGGGGTTAGAGACCTTAGGCTTCAAAGACGTTTGCTAGCAAAAAAGGACCTAAACCTAGCTTTAGCCGTGGAGGAAGCCCAAGCTGCTGAGCTCTCTGCCCAATCAGCAGCTGAAATTCAAGGAATTCCTGTAAAACCCAGCAGTTCCACTATTCATTCAGAGGAAGTTTCCCTTGAAGAAGACCCCATAGACTCAACAGACATTAACTGCCTTAAGCAACAAAAACCTTCACAGGTAGGAGCAGGGCAGAGAAACAACTTCACCCCCAAGCAACCTACCATTTGCCTAGCTTGCGGGGGCTCCCACTCTAGGGCATCCTGCAGGTTTAAGAACGCCATCTGTCTGAATTGTCAAAAGAAAGGCCACCTTGCTAGAATCTGCCAAGCAGGGCAAACCTTTCCTCAAAGACCTCCACCACCTACTAATTTCCAAAGGCAAGTGGAGGACTGCTATACCTGCTACCACGCTAACCAAACTTCCCAGACTCCTAATAAAATCAGTATTTCTGTTTCTTTAGAAGGCAAGCCCTGCAGGGTGGAAGTAGACATGGGATCTGCACTTTCAATCATCTCCTGGGAAACCCTAAAGAAGATTCATCCCAGATTTGCGAAGAAGAAGCTGCAGAGATGCCACCTGACACTCTTGGGACTACCAGGGCAAGAACATTCCGGTCCTCGGGAAAGGCAAGTTTTTAGTTCAATTCCAAGCCTTTAAAGGCCATTTGCCTTTGGTGGTTGTTAATGGTGCCCTCCCCAGTCTGTTGGGGCTAGATTGGTTCCCCTCCCTCGGCCTTAGTGTAACTGGGATCCATGCTGTCTCAACTTCTGACGTAGACGCCCTATTCTCAGATTACTCTGATGTTTTTAGCAGCGAGCTGGGTTGTTATTCTGGCACCCCCATCTCCTTCTCTGTGGACCCCCAGGCAATTCCTCTTCGCCTTAAGCCACGCAGAGTGCCTTTCGCCATCCGTCCCAAGTTAGATTTAGAATTAGATAAGTTACTAAAGCAAGGGGTGTTAGAACCCACTGACTTTGCCAAATGGGAGACCCCCATAGTCACCCCACTCAAGAAAGATGGCAGTTTAAGAATCTGCGCAGACTATAAGACCACCCTCAATCATTATCTACAGGTCAGCGCCTACCCTGTCCCTGTTATTCAACACCTGTTACACACCTTCGAACCCGGCACCATCTTTGCCAAATTAGATATGTCCCAGGCATACCAACAGTTCCCTGTGGATGATAAGACAGCTGAGTTACAAACCATAGTCACACATAGAGGGGCATTCAAGTGCAAACGCCTCCAATTCGGGGTATATTCTAATCCCTCATGGAAAGGATTCTCCAAGGTCTCCCAGGGGTTGTCCCTTACTTCGATGACATTTTAGTCTCAGCAATTGACAGACCTCAGCTCATACAGAGAGTCAGAGCAGTCCTAGAGAAGTTTAGGCAGCATGACCTCAAACTTAAAAGGGAGAAGTGCGCCATCGCCACTAGGCAAGTGGACTTTCTGGGGTATAGGATAGATGCCTCTGGCATTCACCCAGTCGAATCTAAAGTAAAGGCTATCCATGAGGCACCCACTCCAACTAACAAGACGGAACTCCAAGCCTTTCTGGGGCTACTAAACTTTTAGGCCTCATTTCTCCCGCACAAAGCATCTATTGCTGAACCCTTACACAGACTGTTAGACAAAGAATCCCCCTGGCATTGGGGACCCAAAGAAGCCCATGCCTTCAAGTCAGTCAAGTCCTTACTCACATCTGATGCAGTTTTAATCCAATATGATCAACGACTTCCCCTGGTCCTAGCTGCTGATGCATCCCCCTTTGGGATTGGGGCTGTTCTGAGCCACAGGCTTCCCAACGGTTCCAAGGCACCAATTGCTTTCTTCTCTAGGACCTTCTCTACTGCAGAAAGGAACTACAGCCAAATAGATAAGGAGGCCTTGGCTGCAGTGGCTGCAGTAAAAAAGTTTCATGAATTTTTGTTTGGGCACCATTTTGAACTTATAACTGACCATAAACCACTCCTGGGGTTGTTATCAGGGGATAAGCAAACCCCGCAGGTACTATCACCTAGAATGACCAGGTGGACTTTGTTCCTGGCCACTTATTCATTCAAGTTGGTGCATCGCCCTGGAAAAAACTTGAGTCACGCCGATGCCCTTAGTCGATGCCCCCTACCAGTCCCAGTCGAAGACCCAGCACCTGTTCATGCCATTTTTGAAGTTAATGAACTTAAATTGCTGGTTACAGCCGAGGATATTCCTGCGCACTCAAAAAAAGACAGAATAATTTCCCAAGTTATGGACTGGGTGGGAAGGGGGTGGCCAGAAACGCAATACACTGCTGACTTTGCTCCTTTCAAAATCCGTAAGCAGGAATTGTTGAAACTACAAGGATGTCTGTTGTGGGGGACAAGGGTAGTCATCCCAGCCACTCTTCGTGTACCCATCCTGAAGGTACTTCACGAGGGTCACCCGGGCATCGTAAGGATGAAGGCTCTGGCCCGCAGCTACGTTTGGTGGCCCGGCATGGATGCCCAAATCGCCAGCTGGGTAAGCTCATGCCAACCTTGCCAAGAAACCAGGGCTGCCCCACCAGCAGCTACGCCTACCAAGTGGGAGAGTGCTAGTGGTCCGTGGTCTCGCCTGCACATCGACCTGGCTGGACCAGTACATGGCAGGACCTTCTTGGTTGTAGTAGACTCTTATTCCAAATGGATAGACTTGGCCCTACTACCCTCGACAACCACCCAAGCAATTGTTAAGGCTCTGACCCGCTTCTTCGTTACCCATGGGCTCCCTGACACGCTGGTGTCTGACAATGGCCCCCAGTTCACTTCGTGTGAGTTTAGCATGTACGTTGCCAACTTGGGCATCAGACACCCACTAGCAACGGCATGGCTGAGAGGGCAGTCAGGTCAGCAAAAGAGGCACTTGCCAGGTTTGGCCAGGAAAACTGGCACTCCAAACTGTCACGTTACCTCCTGAGCCAACATACAATGCCATGCACCGCTACAAATAAATCCCCTGCCGAGCTCTTGATGGGGAGACGCCTGGACAGGTTGCACCCCCACTACTGCCCAGACACCCCTTTAGGATCTGACAGTTTGGTCAGGGACTTTGCCCTGCATGACCTGGTGTACGCCAGGAATTATGCAGGGGATCCTCTGTGGGTACCAGGTCAAGTTGTGTCAGTCACAGGTCCTAGATCCTACAGGGTCCTCCTGGAAGATGGACGCCTGTGGCGTAAACACGTGGACCAGCTCAGAAGGCGATGGAGAAGCACAACTGATACCAACCCAACCCAACCTCCTAGCACCGAGGACTCACTGCCGGTACCAGCCTACCCAGACGGAAGCTCCCTGCAGGACCCGATCAACCCCATCGACCGAGAGAGTTTGCTGGAGGGCCCGAGCTACCAACAAGGGACACCGAACCAGCCGCCAAGCGAACCTGTCTGCCGGCTGGACCAAACGACTCGCCAAAGTCAGCCCGAACAGGGGGACTTACCTGATTCACAGAGCACCACACCGGACCGAGCCCACTCCCCAACAACCTCCGAGACGATCCCTGGGGGCAAGGACTTGACACCAGCCAGCAGCATGCCCGGTTGCGATGTTCGTGCCGCCAGCGCAGACAACCAGCTTACCTGAAGGACTACGCATGCTCCCAGCTGGGGGAAAGGAGTGTTGTGTCTTTGGGACTGGTTGGAGTCCCCAACCAGGTCCGCTGTTTGAGCGGGAGCACCAGCCGCTCCCATTGGCTGGCACCGTTTGACAGCCGGCTATAAAAGGCGGCTGTCGAGCAGTGCCAGCCCCGTTGCCACCAGCTAACCTGCCTAGTTAGGAGGCAGACGCGGCAACCCTTTATTCATTGCAATAAAGCCTTTTACGTTTCACTCTGGCTCAGCCTCGTCCTCCGCCGCTCCACAACAGTTACCAACCTTAATAGTCCCTGTGCTATATATAGAATTGCCTGCTAATGGAAAGGACACACTTTGGCTACTCTGCCAAAAGTACAACCAAACTAACTTTTACCAGGATTATTCTATTTTATGTGACCTATGCTCTCTGTTCTGGAGATTACCTTATAAGTCAACGTAGTATTGCCACTATCCCATTAAATAGGAGATATATACATTGACTGGCATATACTTAGACTATCATAAATTAAGAATTATGGCAAAATCAAAAATTAAAATATTGCAGCCTTCTAGAGAGCTAAGAGGAAATTAGAGCATACATACATTTATTACAGTGTACACAGCACCAGATTTAAGTAAAAAGAATAACATTATATAAAAGTACATTAGACTTGATTTTGTTAATATTTTCAGCTGTAAGTTATTGATCTAAAACTGCCTTTATCTTTCAAAACCTTTTTTTCATACCACTATCCACTTGCAAAATGCATTTGAAATATACTAACACAAATACCTTGTGTACTTGCTTATTTTGCCTATTTTCTTCCATCAGCAATTTTTGAAGAACAGTTTTCTTCTTCACTGACATAAATACTTCCAAAATTGACCATTTCTCCTCTAAGCATTACCCTGATATTTAAAACTTAACAGACATCCAATTATTTGACCCTGGATTCTTATTTGACTGTAGAAACAAATGACCCTTACTTTTAACTCTTAATCTTCAACATAGTGATCTCATGCTATAAAACTGCCAGGCTTTATTGAATTCCTTGCAAAGCCTCCCTCTCCAATTCTGGTCTCAGAGGGTGGAAGGTTTTTTTTCCCTGCAAAGAATTAGCAATATGCTATTAAATAACTGACTTCCTTCTCATTGTTTAGATTAACTGAGCTATAGTGAGGCCTGAGCATGGAGCAGCTTGAAATCTACATTTGGTTTAGGCCCCTGCAGCTCAAAGCAGTTTCATGTGAACCATCTGTAAATGATCAGATTGTGGCAAAGAACCTAAACAAAAATCTCATCTACCAGCACAGTCTCCTTTTTGTTCTGCTTCTACAGTCCCATTTCCTGTAATAAACAAAACCACATTCCAGGTCTGAATGTATGGAAAATTGTGAAGGTCCTTCATGCAACCGCCCCTGAATTTCAACTGTTATTATAAAAACATTGTAAACAAATAACTTTTCTGACATTCCCAGAACATATAGCATAAATCAATTCTCTACCTCAAGGGCATTTTTCTCATCTTGGTAAGACAAGAAAGGTCAGTCCATGACAAAAATACATAATTATTCTTCTGTTGGTTATTTTTGCAGTGAATAGCCTGTAATTTAAAAGAAAAAATGCTGAGCTCCAGATTTTCAGTTTTATGCTGCTTCTCTTTGTGCACACAGCATAACTATCCACAATGCTAATATACTTCTAATGCTATGTGCAAGGAGCATGAGGGTCAAGAGGGAGATGATTATGTGAATGTGGAATGACACAGAGCTTTGGTGTTTGTTTTGCATGCCTACAATTATTTCTGAAAGGTTCAGATCCTAGTCACAATATCTTAATATGGAAGCAGAGTGAGAAAGACTTTGTGGGTATACATTTTGGTTTTCAAATACCAAAACTTTAGTTAGAAAGACTAAACTCAGAAATGAAGGTTTATGACTGGATCAGAGAAGGTGACAGTAGTATGTAGTGGGACTAAAGGGGCTCTTTTGAAACATCATCATCTCTTCACCTTCTGTACCAGAATTGCCATTCTCTTGTCATAGCTTATATAGGCATGGTAGAGAGGGGGCTAAAGAATTCAACTACTTTTGCTTTTAGAGTTTTCATTGTTTAAGAATGGAAAGAGACCCTAGCCATATGCTTAGGTTTGAAAGTTTGAATACTGAGTGGCATGCAATTGTAATTGAGCCACAGATCCATTAATTAATATAATAGATGTCCAATCAATATCACACATTTCCCAATGATGGTTTCCATTTTAAAAGGTATTTTATCACAAATTTGACTTCCAATTCATTTTGAAAGCCAGATAGTAATTTCACCCACTGTTCAACAATCATAAATTTCACCAAAGCGAAGTGTGAAAAGGTAATCTTCAGGTATTTTGGAGTAAATCCCATAGTTCTGCAGCAACATCTGGTCTAGCTCAACATTAATGCTGGAATTCTATCTATGAATCAGCACTGTACAGTAGGTGTATATTGCTAGTTTATCAACAAATCCCAAGTGTGAAAAATTGCATTGATAACAAAAGCCCCTTTTCCATTTTAATGACAAACTTTTCAACAGTGAAGCATAATTCACTTCAAAACTCAGTTTTTACTCCTAGTCACTAGGAGTTGATTTGACAGAATTACTCATCAAAGGAAAGGCTGGGCAGTGATAAGAGACAGGAGGGAAGTTAAAATAAGGCATGTTATCTGAGAGCCCCGTGGCCTCACATATATTGCTAAATTAGTAGTTCTGTAATTATTGCTCTGTTCCTGGAAAATATGGGTGAGTTGTCAACATACAGCCACACCATTCACTATCTTTGCAAAGTTCAATGACCTTGATTAAACAAAAAAGGCCTTCATAAAATTAAAAAGTCCAACATTTCTGTTCTTTTACAGCCTCAGTGCATCATGCTCATACTGCATCAGCATTTCTATAACAAGTTCATGTTCAGCATTGGCAGAACAGCCTGGCAAACAATTAACTGCTGGAAAAGGAATTTTACCTATAAAGCTGTATGATTGCACTAACAATTTATACCTTGCAAGAGAGAAGCTTTCTGTGGTATTATCCATTAGAAGCCAAAGCAGATAAGAAAGGTAGCGATGGCTGTAGCTGAATTATAAATGATTCAGATTTGTTGTTAATGAAAACTAATTATTGTGTATCTTATATGGGAATATAAATTGGATGTCTATAACAATTCTGTATTTCTGTGATTTCCAGCCACCATATTTAAGAAATCATGGCATCTTCAATCAGCTCACCACAGAACTGAGGATCTTATACATTGATTTGCCATCTACATAATTTCCAGTAGCATGGTTATATGGCAAATATAATTTAAGGTCCCAAAAACAAAATTGACATTTTTTCCTCTGTCATTTGTGATTAAGTTTATGGTATACCGAAGAAATAGCTAATTGAAGAATTAAACATCTAAATTATCTGAGAATTTTTGAGAGCTTGAAAGTAGAATGTTCATTTCTTTTTATCCCACCCTTATTATTTGTATAAATAACTTTAGGTTGTAAACATACCTAATACTCCTATCTCCCCCTTTTTCCTCCCCCCCAACAAGAACCCTGTGCAATGGGTTATGCTGAGAAAAAGTGACTGGCCCAAAGATTACACAGATGGCTTTCCTGCCTAAGCTGGGACTAGAACTCCATCTTCCCTCTTTTTAGCCTGATTGCTTACCACTAGACCAGGGATGTCAAACTCACATTGTCACATGATGTATCACCACTGTTAGATCTGGGAGGTTAGGTTCAATGACAGAGACAAGATTCAGATAGCAACAACAGCTCTTTATTAGTGACTTCAGGTCTGAGCGAAATATCCCAGCCGCAGCAGCCCCTTATATAGGGCTGGCTGCGGCTAGGCAGCCAATGATGGTGATTTGAGTTTGCCACACTTGGCTGGGCCAATCACGGCAGCCCGTTTACTAGCCAATCGGATCAGTCTGAGGTGACCAATCACGATCCGCTATCAGCGGGCCAATCAGAGTTGCAGGCTTTCAAGCCTGCTAGTCCGGAGCAACCACTTTTTTTCCCTTCACTGAACCGGGCATGGGCGTGGCTAGCCTGACACCACGAGTTGGACAGCCCTTCACTAGACCAAACTGGTTGTCTCATTTATATAGACAGGCTATATTCTTGTTTTTCAGTAGTTTTGGAAAAATGACCTGATTTATTTCTGGCTCAGCTGAAAATGAAATTCTTACAAAACTACATTACTTGAAGATTCCGTTGCTGTTTTTATTTTTTTTATTGGAAGGAATTCTTGTGTTATCCTTCTACTTGGCTCTCGAGCTTTAGGTCCTGTAAGAGAAATCCTGCTTTAGCTGTTATGTAATTCTTTCTCATGTCATATTGCACTTACCATTTAAGCTGTTTCTGTTCTGTGTTCATGCCAGCTTGACACTAAGCCAGTTTAAATACATCCTGTCTGCATTGAGACATATTGGCAACAGCTTGCAAGATGTTTAGTCTGGCCAGCAAGATACCACATACCTCCATTAGACAAGCCTCCTGCTGGATTTTTTTCCTCTCCAGGAACAATTTCTAATCACTTTCCTTCCCATAAGCAGTTCTTATTGCTGTATGATACTTTTATATGTGTGTACATATATGTGTCTTAACACATACATACACATACACACACAGAGAGGGAATAAGATTATATATAGATCTATAACATCTTTTACAACTATTATTAGTAATGCTATTATAGTAGTTGCCTTCTGAATATTTGTAAATAGAAGGTTCCTGGTTCAAAAACAAAATAAAACTTATGTACTATTAAGTAGTTCTTTTTAATTTAGTAATTTTCTTTCTCTGAACGTGCTATTTTTCCCAGTTTATGTGTGTCCATAAATCTAAGAATTTACCGCTTCATCATTTTTACAGTTACTCAATGGATAAGGTTTTGTGTCCAGAACCTGGCTCATCTAAAGCAACCAAATCATTTTGAAGATATAGCATAATTTTATTGCAAATAGTTTGCAAATAATTAAACAATGACATTAACTCCCAGCAAAGCATTGCCAACTTACAGATGATGTTGGAATATTTTTGATAAACCCATTATTGTCACAAAGTATGTCATATCCATTTACAAAGAGCCTTTATGATTGTTCAAAATAGAAAATGACGAAAGTACAATTGAATATTCTATAAGAATCTTGATCTCTCACACCACTGAGCAATATTTTGTGCATACATAGTTGCATTCAACAGATTTGCTAAGATTTCACATCTTAAAATTGCTACAGAAAGAAAGTCCAAATATAAGCTTATGTCCAAGGCAGGCCCAAATCTTTTTGATAGCTATAGCAATAGCACTTAGACATATATAATGGCTTCAGATATCACTTCTACCGTTCAGCCAATTGAAAATGTATACATGTGGTACTTTTTATCAGCTACCTCTTCAATCTGATTTAAAGGAGTTTGTTTCAAAGAAATTTAGTTCAGGACAATGCCTTGACTTCGAAAGTGAATATACTCTTATTCACACTGAAAGTCCAATTCAGTTTGGTTCACTGTATCATCCAAGTAAACTTATGCTACACATGTTCAATGGCATTTACTCCAAGTGAAGTGTGCATCAGACTAAGATGGACATCCCTTTAAAATTTCTCCTATAAATATCTGATATTGATAAATTTGGAATCAGCCCTACCAAGTGAGACAATTACTTTATCAGGAAACAGCAGGAGGAAGTTGGAAGTTGCAGGTATTCCCAATATAACTCAATTCCTGTATGTTATCTATTGCCACAATCGTAAAAATCAAATGCCAATTCAGCTACTTTCTGTACAGCAATTGGAAAGAAGTGTTATTTTGTTGTTTAAATCAAAGAGTAAAAATATTAGCCAGCTTTGGATGCAATATATGCAACATATGTGACTATAGTCTTAAATCTGTAATTTGCCGCATACTGTTAACATTTTAAAGGTCAGAGACTGAAGCGAGTTAAAAGGACTGATTTATAGGAGATAACAGAGGGTTCCTTATCAAGGACACAAGCCCAATTCTATTTTGTAGTATCTGAGGATGAAGTACAACATAAAGGTCTCAGAACAAAATTCATACCATAGCTAGACACACTATAGTGTTCTTTGGGCATCTGTTAACATCCAGTGCAAAATGTTAGGCATCTTTTAATTGACTGGAAAAAATGTCTGGCATGAACTGTAAAAGAAAAGGCAATAATGAGAGTTCATTCTTCGTTCTTTATTAAAGAAAAATGGTAAAGGAAAGATCTTTTTTCATTCAAAAGTATCAAACTAAAGGAATTTTTCTTTCAGTTTTAAAAATCAAATAGCTCTTGTATGTCCTTATTTTTGTGAAATGCCACATACTCTGAATGAACCTGTTCTGTACCACAAAACCTGTCTATGAAATATAACATTTAGCAGTTTATTGTCTGTCTGTCATGACATGGGCAAATATTCAAGGGCAAAAATATGGCTCCACAAACAATAAGTTACTAGCCAGATTATTTGCTTTGGACATGCTGTCTGAAGGAAGGTAGAAGATGGAAGGTCTCATCCCATCACAGGAACAAAAATGCTGCAATAACTGCTTCCTAGTGAAAAGCATAATGCCAGCTAGGAAACTGAATGATCCAATATGCATCCCTAATCAATTGACTGGTTGTGATAAGGCATCTCATTTAAAATTATAGGTTTCCACAGGACACATCCTAACCAAACTTATAAGACAATACTGCAGAAAATGTACCTCAATATGTTTGGATGTCTGTCTATCTAGCTATCTATTTCTCTGCAGTATTGTGAACACAGCAGTGGCGATATTCAAAAATTTTCACTATCAGTTCTGTGGGCGTGGCTTGGTGAGTATGGGTGTCTTGGTGGGTGTGGGATGGCTTGGTGGGTGTCGGTGGCTTGGTGGGCATGGCTTGGTGGACGTGGCTTGGTGGGCATAGCAGGGGAAGGATACTGTAAAATCCCAATTTCCACCCCACTCCAGGGGAAGGATAGAGTAAAATCTCCATTTCCACCCCACTCCAGGGGAAGGATATTGTAAAATCCCCATTCCCTCCCCACCTCATTAACCTGCTTTCCAGTTCCATTCTCCTGTGCAGGACAACAAAAGAAGACCCAGCCAATCAGCTGGAACTCGGGAGGCAGTGAATAGGTGGGGTGGGGCCAGTCAGAGGTGGTATTTACCGGTTCTCCAAACTACTCAAAATTTCCGCCACCGGTTGTCCAGAACCTGTCAGAACTGGTTGAATACCACCTTTGGAACACAGTAATATACTGTAATGTTCACTTGATTTTCTAAATAATTTTCCTTGAATCACATTATATTACATTAAATTTTATAAAGGCAGGCTTTAAAAACTTGAATTATTACAGTAAGTAATTAATAAAAATGCACTTAAAAACATTTTAAAATGTATCTTTAATTACATCTTGCCTTCTTGAAGACACTCCTTGGGGAGCAATTGGTATGAGTTTTTATCAACGGAATACACTGGGGAATATTTTTTAAAAATGTATTAACATAAGGTTCAAGAAGAAAAAAAGGAACTTCAAAACATTTCAGAGCTTTAAGTGGAGCCTGAAGACCACAGCTTCTAGAGAACCTTGTATAATGTACATTTATCAGTGTCAGGATATAATCCTGGTCAATCATACAAAGATGATCACCTCTAACAAGTATTCTACTATTGTATTTCTCATTATTTCAATAGTTTCAGAATTAGTTTTTTTCCTTTTTCACTGATATTGTTAGTGAAACAAGATGGTGCTTAAAGTGTAGATTTAAGAATAACGTGAGTTTGGAAGGCAGGTGTGTCATGGTGATATTTTTTTCTGCAATACCTCAACCACTAGATAGATATAAATGAGTTCAAAACTCCCAGGTATGCAGCATCCAGATTTCTTGAAACACTAAATGGGTTTGGACAGTTGCAGTAAATACAAGAAGCTAAAATTGCAGATGAACGGATTGAAAAGGTCTGACATTTATTCCCATGTGACCTTTACTAAGGACGGTACAGAGCTCTTTTCATCTTAATCAAATGCAAGATCTATGTGCTAGTGATTTGGATAAAGGTCATCTTAGTCGCCAGTGCTGGATGTTTTGATGCTGCCTACCAAAATAAAATATATTGCATATTACTACCAACAAGGTATGCTAAAGAACTGAGATAGCCCACACTTCAGACTGAAGAGAGATTATCTGTAAATTCTAACAAAAGGGCAACTCAGAATGTATTTCAGAATTAGAATTTCGATGCATACTGTTATATAGTGGATACTTTTAATTGCTCAGTTTCTGTTTAAAGACAAAATAAGTAACAGATATTTTGAGTGTACAGGTAATCCTTGACTTACAACCACAACTGAGCCCAAAATTTATGTTGTGAAGTGAGTTTTGCCCAGTTTCTTGCCACAGTTGTTAAGTGAATCATTGCAGATATTAAGTTACTAACCCGGTTGTTGAATGAATCTGGCTTCCCACATTAACTTTGCTTGTCAGAAGGTTGCAAAAGGTGATCACATGACCCTAGGACATTGCAATGGTCATAAATATGAACCAGTTGCCAAGTGTCTGGATTTTGATCACATGATCATGGGGATGCTGCAAAGGTGATAGCTGAAAAACAGCCGTAAGTCACTTTTTTCAGTGCTGTTGTAACTTTGAACAGTCACTAAATTAACTGTTGTAAGTCGAGGACTACCTGTATCTGCGTCCATGAGTACTATGCATGAATGGGCACCAACAATTCTAGGAAGCATTTACATTTGTTGCCAGGGGTCACTGGGTGTTCAAATGAATGCAATACTTTTTTCTTTAAAAAAAAAAAGATAGTCAGGTAATCTCCTATCCAAGCACAGAAGGAACTGAGATTCGCCATTCCACCCTCATAAATATTGTTATCTGACATTGCTTCAGGCTATAGCCACCTCTGTTGCCTCATCCTGCTACATGTGAAGAATCTCAGGCAAAAGCATTTAATTACTAATCAGTTGGAAGTGACCAGTGAGGCTAAAAATAAGTCAGTGTCTAAGCAGATCCAATTTTCATAAAATTATAAAAATATTTATTTATTTTATTTATTTATATATTTTGTCAATTATAAGATAACAGGTATAAGTATAAACGTAGTTATGGATACAGGAAATGGATACATATAAGAACAATAAAAGAAATTAAAAAAAAAAGAAACAATAGGACAGGGACGGTAGACACGTCGATGCGCTTATGCACACTCCCTAGAGACCTCTTAGGAAAGGAGTGAGGTCAATAGTAGACAGTCTAAGGTTAAAGTTTACATTCATGCCTTCTATATGCTGAAGTACATTTTGGGAATGAATTCTTACAGTTGAAATCTTCAAGGTGAATACAAAAATAATTCCTATTAGTGAAATTTTCATAAAAATGACTATAGAATATAGGTTTAGTGGAACTATCACTTATTAAGCCCTAATGTTAAATATAAAGTCAGGCTTTTTTTTTTTTTTTTTAGGTAGACTTAAGTTGAGATAATTGTAACCAGCTGTTGTTTCTCAGCCATCATGGAAGGCAAGTATAGCATCTGCATGTGGAAAATAAAATGAGGAGAAAGAACACGAAGAAAAACGTTGAAGTTCTGTATGAAAAAGCCTCAGGAATTTATAATGTGCTTCTTTTGGAAAATATCTGATTTTTGTCTAGGCATGCCAATTTGAAAGATGAGAGCAATAAAATTTTATTCATGTTCAGATTTTAATTTCCATCGTGCAATTTCTGCAGACTTCATAACTCATTGTAGACTGTTTTTCTTCTCACTGAGGTGGTCACAGTTAAATATATATTTAAGTGAAACCATCTTGAATCAATTACAAAACACAAGCAAAAGAAACAAAGCATACCCAGCATTTAATTAATCTTAGAAGAGAAAAATGTATGCCTTGTGCAAACCATTTCCATAGATTCATTTGTTGTTCCTTATTTCCCTTAGAGGTTGTGCATTAAAAGTTTGTATTTGTTTTGGCCAAGCTGATGTGCTGACTTTGCTCACAGGGATGGTTAAACAAAACAGCTGCCCCAAAAATACTAATAACGAATTCAGCCAATAATTATACATGGATCCAACAATTTTTCTTCACAAGGATTGTGAAAAAAAAAAAGAAAGTCCAGAAGAGCTGTGAATGGTATCTTTACTATATTTCTATTTGCCATATCACAGTCATTCTGACAGATTATTATCAACAATACATTTTTCAGAGAAAGAGAGGGAGAAAATATTTTAGAAGAGGTGTAAGAAAAAATGATGTAGAGATTGAAAATTAATTCAAAGATAAATGGACTGATTAGCATTTGGCTAATATGTGGAAAAAGAGTTGTTTAAAAAATTAAGCAATTTCTATATTTGCTCTGGTATAACAAGTGTGTGCAAGCATCTCCAGTATCCATCTCCTGTTTCTGTCTGTGTTTATGGATGGATGGATGTATTTTAGGCTTTAATCAAGGTAGATACCTGCTTGTTGTCTCTGTATGCAATTGCATATGTATATGTTGCCTCAGTGTGTGAGAGAGATAAAGTTCTAATAAGCTGTTTTGACCCATACTCTTTTCCAACAAATCAAACACAATCCAAAGTGAACAGAAACCTTGTAATGCTTCTGCAAAATAATTAGTTGTGATAAGTACAAGCTTTGCCAAACTGTGCGAGACTTGCCAAAAGATAACAGAAAAGAAATAATTTGCAATACAAGAATCTTCAAATACAAACTCAAGATACTGGAATGTCCACGAGGCTGGAATTTCAAAATGTCTTTGCTTTCTGCACAGAACTTTCATTTCACAGCTGGCTTTTATTTTCTTGAAGGATGGACCATTACCTTGCAGCCTTACTCCCAAGTTGCCCGTGCTGTTGTATCTGCTCTTTCCTACAAGCAATCCTGCGTACACCCGCACTTGGCACAGGCTCCTCAGAAACCTCCTCATCACTGCTGCCAGTCCCCACAATCTCTGAAGTCCACTCCCTGATGGTACTGGCACCTCTCCTCAGCCATCCACACCTGCTACCGGCTAACTACAACATAAGGCGATGTGCATATTTATTGCTACTCTGTATGTGCATATTTATTTTATTTATATTCCACTTTTATTACTTTTATAAACAGCTCATGACAGCAAGCATATCTAGTAACTCCTACCATCTGTTTTTCCCACTACAACAACCCTATGAAATGAGTTGGGCTGAAAGAGAGTGACTGGTCAAAGTCACCCATGCAACTTTCATAACTAACAGTCTTCCAGTTTCTAGACTAGTGCCTTAACCACTAGACCAGATTGAATTTCTAATAGTGTTGTGTGATATGGTTTAGTGTGTGATAGAGAAAAACAAAGAGAAGGAGAGAGAGATTCTAATTTGCATTGGAGTATATTTGTTGCTTCTACTTGCATGTGCTTATTTGAGAGAGGGTCTAACTCTCAATAACCTTGTGATCAGCTCTATGAGGCACTTAGTCAAGCTCTGAAATTGAGAGGCAATGATGGGTGCTGATAGGATTTCCCCTAAGCCACTTCTCCTGTGCTTTGATAGAGAAGTGTTCTTAACTGAATCTATCATCTGCACTTCTATAACTATCTGGTTTGGTTCTACAACCCAGCAGGACAGACACAGACTTCAGAGGATAATTAAGACTGCAGAAAAAACAATTAGTACCAACCTCCCCTCCATTGAGGACCTGTACACTGTACAAGTCAAAAAGAGGGCTGTGAAAATATTTATAGTCCCCTCACATCCCAGACATAAATTGTTTCAACTCCTTCCCTCAAAATAACGCTATAGAACACTGCACATCAGAACTAGACACAAGAACAGTTTTTTTCAAAAGCCATCACTCTACTAAACAAATAATTCCCTCAACACTGTCCAACTATTTACAAAGTCTGCACTACTATTACTATTAACCTTCTCATAACTTCTTATCACCCATCCCCTCCCACTTGTGACTGTATGACTGTAACTTTGTCGCTTGTATCCTTATGATCTATATTGACTGTTTCCTAGTATGATTTGATTGCTTATTTTACCCTATGACTATCATTAAGTGTTGTACCTTATGATTCTTGATTTTTGACAAATGTATTTTTTATGTATATTGAGAGAATTTGCACCAAGACAAATTCCTTGTGTGTCCAATCACACTTGGCCAATAAAGAATTCTATTCTATTTTATTCTAACTTGGCAAAGAGCTCCATAGAAATCAATCAAATGAGTCATTTGACTAAAACAGTTAGTATGCTAAAACATAAAGAACAAATATGATTGACCATACACTCCAACTTCTATCTGAGACTATTTTGTGATGATAAGAGCATACTTTTTCATAGTTGCTAAACAAGCAGAAAAGTTTCCATTGGTCCTTTTTAATGTTAGTTGTTCTTTTAGGAATTTACTAGGCTAAAAGACTATCCTACTAACTGTTGTGATGGGTATTATAGGCATTTTGTGGTCAAAACTATCCATACTGGTTATGGAGTGGAAGAATAAAATATTTCATTTCACACTAATAAAGTCTTGGAGCTGTGGTAAATTTGCAGGGTATCACAAAGACGAGGTAACATTTGAATGGCATGGGAATCTCTCAAGTCTCTTATAAGTTAGAATTAGTCCTGCCTTTTGGATGTTAGATACATGTCCATTCTGACTACTACTTATGAACACAGGGAATATCAAGGTGTAAGCATGAAATTATCAAGAAATCACAAAAAACATCAGAACATTATCAAGCCTGCCCATTTATATAATCAAGGGGAAAATCCTTAGTAAAATTGGATTAGAATCTACTTATCATTACATTAGTACTTGTTCCAATATCTCTTTCGTCCCCCCCAAAAACCCACCTGGATTATCTTTGAGATTTCTGGAAACAATGTTAAGTAATTAGATGGATCAAAAGTGAATTTTTTCAGGGTGTATGGATTTTATAAGCTGAAAAGCTCAAACACTGCATTCTTCAAAAATATGTTCAAACTAACTGTCAAGTATGGAGGTGATCATGTTATGCTTTGGGGATGCTTTGCTGGCTAAGGATAACTTGCCATTGTTGAAGGAAATATGTTTCTGTTTTATGTATCAGAGTATTCTGCAGAATATCAGGCCATCTGTTAGCTGAAGCTGCAGCACAAATAGGTCATGCAAAAAAAATCACCATCCAAAACATAAGCAAATCTATAAGAAAGTGAACGAAGAGGAATAAATTCAGTGCTTTCGAGTGGCCCTTGACTTAAATCCTACAGAAATACTGTGCACGATCTGAAACAAATCATTCCTGTTAGAAAATATTCAACTGAATTCAGTTGAAGCAGTTCACTGAATTTCTGCATAGTGACATTAGACATTCATCACCAACTGCAGGGTATGTTTGTTTGCAGATACTGCAACTAAAGATGGTAAAATTCAGCAACTCCTAAATCTAAAGAGGTGACTCTTTTTGCACAATGACACATTGTATGTTGAAATACTTTGGTCATGAAATAAAAGAAATTAGCTCACAAATCCCCTTAGATCTACATGGAGTTCTATTACTATTCAGTGGCAGAAAACAGAAAGGGGGCAAATGCACCTTCACAGAACTGTAAATTTATATGTTTGCCCATCGGAATGAAAATTAACCTAATTAATTTAATTTAAAAGTAAGAATATATTCAAAAGATATATTTAAAAGATGTTTAAAAGGGAAAGGAATTTTAATATGTGGCAGAAAAAGAAAGTATATACATTGGGAGAGACAGATTCTTTCAACTGATGTTTAAAATGTGCACTGCTACTGATAGTTAATGTTCATCCTTTTGTGACAAAAAATTTTTTCTTGTTCACAGAAAGTTGATTCTGATTTTGATTTTGATGCCATTATTTAATACAAATCTCATTAAGATGATACAAGAGCTCAATAATAAACATCTGCATTGTTTTGACCTTTTTTCCCCATTAACTGTTTTAAGACAGTCAGATTCCTTCTTTCATTCCAGCAATTACAAAACATTTTTCACCCTGCCTGACTTCATAGATGTAATTCTTCTGCACGCTGTTTTAATTTGTTTACATTTGGCTAAGAAACAGCTTTTTTTTTCAAGTGCCTGGGTGTTGTTGGGGTTTTTTTGTTGTTGTTGTTGTTATTTTGGTTTCTTTTCTTATTTGATCAGACAATCCTTGGAAGTTTAAGAAAGTCTGGAGTCATCAGCCTTCAACACATGGAAAGATAATAAAGTCTGTTTAGAAGCAACCCAGAGAAAAATAAAAAGGTGCAGATGAGCTAACTGCCAATAGTTCCAGCCTTGCCAGGTTGGACAATGTTGCTGATGGACAATCCCCTTAGGTTTGCCTCCTAACAATGAAATAGATAGGATAAGATAAAATGCAGCTTTGAGAGGGATTGACTTTGAACAGGGAGCATATGTCCATCACTGATATTGCAAATGTAGTAAGGTTTATTTATTTAAAACCTGGATATACCTGTCTATCTTATATCAAAGTCCTTGTCTTTCATGTTGTTGCATTGGTTCAAATTTACTATGGGCAAATGGGACTAATTAGCTTTAGAGCAGGGGTGTCAAACTCGATTTCATTGATGGCCGCATCAGGGTTGTGTTTGACCTTGGGGGGTTATGGTGGGTGTGGCCAGGGTGTGTGTAGCCAGTTCAACATCACTCATGCTGGGGGCACCTGTAGTGGCCCGAGCGTTCTGCCAGCAAAAATGGGCTCCTGAGTTCTGTTTTCTGCTCCGACGGCTTCCCACAACCCTCTGCCAGTGAAAACAGAGTTCAGGAGGGCCACAGGCAGCTCTAAGCACCCTGCAGGCCAGATCTGGAACCCGTGCCTTGCTTTAGAGGATTTAACCAGAAAATGGGCTAGAAATGGAAACACTTATATTGGCAGTATCAATATCCTTGTGAGTATGAGGCTGGCATCCCAGACTCGAGGTCTGTCATATCCTGCATAAATAATCTTGTTGTTTTTTTACATCTGCATGTCACATCAGAAGTGAATACTATTTTTTTTAAATCTTCAAACAACTAATGCTGAGATATAGCACTTTTAATCTAGAATACACTGATCCACTGATGGAATATAGGGAAATTGGCATGGGGAAATAAGCCATCGCAATGATAGAGTAGTGTGGGAAACTATATCAGAAAATTGTTCACTGCTGTCCGTCTGAGACACCTTTGGTGATATCAGGGGTTTTTCTTAACCCTTCCTCAAGATTAGGAGAACTGAGGAGGAGGGAAATGTGACATTTGAGTGCGGGTAAGGTAATAACTTCCAGAACCAAAAAGTGATCATTAAGCAAACACTATGCTGCTTATTTTCAGAATAGTGGTTTGTATTCATTTGAGGATTTGTGAAAGCTTTCAGAAACAGTTTTCTGGAATCACTCTTCAATCCAATGCCAGAAGGAGAGAAAAGGACAGAATCTATAACAGAAATATGAAAAGAACTAACTCTATATCAAGTGCAAGAAGGAAAGAATGTATTGTACAGAACAGTACAGGGTTGATTATTGGCCTTATTTCTTTTAAACATGGATGTTTTAGATAAACTGTTTATATGGCTTTGTAAAGACCTTCATTGAACTATCCAAAATTATAGCTTTTTTCCTGCAGAAAATGGTGAAATAATTTTTTCAATCCTTATCCTACCTACCTCTCTGTTGAATAGTATGGTGTGCAAATAAGACCTGGGAAACCAGGGTACACTGAAACTTAAAATTATGTCCATTCATTTATGCACAGTCCCCTTTCCAGTTACTCTGAACAGTCTGCTAATAGAAGATGTTCACAATTTAGAACCAGACTGCTTTATAGGCTTTTTTTAATGAAAATTGTTTTATTCTTGTATTTTTATTATCCTACTTTTGTTTTATCTTGAAAATTAGGTGATTGATAAACCGTTATGGGTTAATTTTAATATGAATGCCCAAGCTAACAATTGAATGATGTACATGTATCAATCAACTCCAAATCAAGACAATAAAGCATATTTTCCATCATGAGGGTAAGATTACAAGGTGATGATTAAAGATATAAACCATAGTTCTTCCTACAGTGATTTTCTTTCTGCAGAAGAATTCAAGTCAGGTTCATAGTCTGCTCATTTTCTTGGTGCAGTTTTATGATGTAGTGACTTGTTATATGATAAAAGCACGTCATATTACTGATTAATGGTCTGTTTCATCTGACATGGAAAAGAACCTATAATAACTATCTCTGAATTATCACAGTATTTTGGCAATCAATTCAAAGAATAAATTCAAGTATAAGCCAAACTGAAGCAGAAAAGAGAAAAATATGGATAATTATTTTACTATATATTTTCTATAGAAATAGCACTTAGACTTATATACTGATTCACAGGGTTTTACAGCCCTCTCTGAGTGGTTTACAGAGTCAGCATATTACCTCCTACAATCCAGGGTGCCGTGGATGGAAGGCTGAGTTAATCTTGAGCCAGTCAAAATCAAACTCCTGGCAGTGAGCTGAATTAGCCTGCAATACTGCATTCTAATCACTGCACCACCACTGCTCCTATAAACGGTTCAAACAGTTTTATTACTATCAAGAAATTTTCAAAGCAGACCATGAAACCTTCTATAGCAGCCGCAGCAAAGCTTCCCACTTCTTATTCCTTTTATCTGCCACTCAACCTTTCTTCACCACTTTGCTTCTCAACTGTTTTGTTTGTATATGGAATCAAGCAGTCTTTGGTTCATCATATCCATGAAAGAAAAGAAACTAATAAAAAGTGTAGTGGAATCTCTCTTTTTAGTGATTTAGTGCTATCTCCTTTTAGCGCTCAAGGTTTGAGCAGAAAACCTACCCATTTCTTCTTCCTTCTTATCTGTTGCTCAATGTCATTACAATATAATTTCAATTACTATGCTAATAATGGCCAGTGGCATCAGAAATTGCAGTGGGGTGAAAAAAACAACAAAACTCATGTCCCTGCAGAATGGGGTGAAGTTCATAGAAAAGTCTACTTGCACGTTTCTTTTGGGAAAAAAAAACATAGCAACACTTTAATGGATTCTGCTGTCTGGGGGAGCAGAACAAATGCTTCTCAAACACAACCAACTGCCAAACAAATCATCTTGACATTTGAGGCAGAAAATCCTTGGACATTATCTCCCTTTCAAATAAGTAACAATTTGCTGTTTTTTTCATTACTCCCAAAATTAGCTGCCAAAAGCAGCCTCTTTAAGCTTCCTGAGAGTAAGGCCAAAGAAATCCCAAAATAGAAAGTAAAAAGCAACAGCAGACTTCAGACTTTTTGAGTTCATTTCCCCAGATCCATTTTGATAGATGTACTGAGCTTGATTCAAAATGGATCAATTTCAAGCCTCTGCATAAAAGGGGTTTTCTTTCATCCCTTGCATTTTATTAAATTTGCTGAGATGGAAAAGAGTGGCAAAAAGGCTTTTAGAATAAGATATGGTAAGCTAAGAAAGGGATAAAAATTGTTTGATGCATATTTTAATATGAATATATTTAATTTTGTGCTTCAACCAATATATGAAAAGTCACTCTTTAGGATCTGCATTTGTCTCAATGTTATTATACACATAACCATAAAATATATATATATAAACAACAGCATTATATCAATGAAAATGCATTTATAAGTTGTATTTATGGAAATACAAAGTTTTCATGCAATCAAAAAAAATGAATTTAAAAAATGAGACAAAGTGACCTGTATTGTCACATTGATTCTGAATTTACATTTTTCTAAGCAAGTTCCAAAGCATGAGCAGATTAACACAATCCCAGGCTTCCATATAATCAATGAAGTATATAGTGATATTTTTTAAATATTTTAATTATTTGATTTTGTCATATAGCAGCAAAAATATCCATATAGAGTTCTACTCTATATTGGAAGATTCCAAGCATGAATCTTGTGTGAAATTTAGGATAATGTATGATAATTTGTACACAGAGTTTAAATTTTTGAATTAGAATCTACATCTCTTCAAATATGCTGGTCATTATGCTCTTCACTATATTTATAGCATAGGTGGTTAGAATTTCTGCTAATTCCTCCAGGCACATACACTTAATATACATACATATCTCCTAACTCTAACCCAGGGGTGTGAAACTCGATTTCATTGAGGGCCGTATCTGGATTGTGTTTGACCTTGTAGGCTGGGTGGGCAAGGCCAGGGTAGGCATGGCCAGCTCGATGTCACTTGTGTCTGGGTCACCTGTGTGGCCCAAGTGGGGCTGGGAGATCCATTCCCTTCCTTCCTTTCTTCCTTCCTTCCTTCCTTCCTTCCTTCCTTCCTTCCTTCCTTCCTTCCTTCCTTCCTTCCTTCTCTTCTTTTTCCTTCCCTCTTCATTTTCCGTTCTTTTTCCTCCCCTCTTTCCTTTTGTCCTCCTTCCTTGCTCTCTTTCCATCTTCCCATCTTTTTCTTTGTCTTTCCTCTTTCCTTTTGTCCTTTCCTGCCCCTTCTTGGATGCTCAAATGCAAAAGGGGACACATTTGTCCTTTTCTTTTTCTTTTTTGCTTTTAGTTTGTTTTGCTATCCCTTTGCCAGCGAAAACAGACACAAATGGCCACGCCGGGCCCTGTTTTCAGCTGCAATGGCCTCCTGCAGCCCCCACCAGCAAAAACGGAGTTCAGAGACTGTGGGTGGCTGCCCCGGGCCCTGTTTTCAGCCAGAACATCCTGAAGCCATCTGCCAGTAAAAACGGCGCTTGTGGGGTCCCATGCACCCCCCACAAGCTCTGTTTTCACTGGTAAAGGGCTGCAGGAAGCTGTTGTGGCCATAAATGGAGGAACTGGCAGAGGCCGCACAGACCAGTCCTTTAATGTTTCTAGGATGGCCCCACAGGCCACAGGTCTTGAGTTTGACACCTAACCCATATATCATTAGCATCATTATTTCAGTAAAATATTCCTTCAAATATTAACAAACTTTGTATTGCCATTCCCAAAGAAAAAACTGGCTGAACAGAGAAAATTCTCATTCATTACAAACATTGTTCCTCTTCTTATTTCTGCAAATAACCTTTACACTTTAAATCTTCCTGCTTTTAGCAGGAGTCATTAGAAAAACAATTAAGACAAACCATAGAATCTGACTCTTTGTCATCTCTGTGACTGCCTGATTATTTAAATAGCATGAACATAACTTAAGAATGTTATCAAATATAAATGGCTTTTATTTTATTTTATTTCTCCCAAGTGCAAGAAATTATCTGTTGATGGCATCCTTTCCCTATAAGTTGCTGTTATAGAGTGGCAGAAAAACAGAGGCAACACGGGAAGCAACTTCAGCTTTTAACTTTATTGTAACAATAAAGGGTTGCCATGACTGCCGCACTAAAAGGGCAGCCAGCTGGCGGGCAACAGCTGACACCACTTGACAGCTCCCTTTTATAGTCAGCTGTCAAATGGCATCAGCCAATAGGAGCAGTCCGCGCTCTTGCCGGAGTCACGGACCTGAGTGAAAACTGCTCAGTCCTCTTCAGAACACAATACTCCTTTCTCCCCGAACAGAGCATGCATAATCCTTCAAATAATTCGGGCACTTACGCAGTCGGACAGATCTTCTCGGCTCTGAAGCTGCTGCTGCAGAATGGGACTCCTCTGATTGACAGGAAGCTTCTGGTGATGATGGAGAAGTCTTCTCAGCTTTGGAAGACTCAGGGTGCGGACTTGTCGACTGATCAGGTAGGCTCACATCGCTGTTGGATTTGTGGTGGGTTTCAAAGGGTGCTGGCGGTCTGGAAACAGTGAGGGCATCCGGAGGGCCACCTGCAGAAGTACTCCAGTGCTCCCTTAATTGGTCAACATGGCAGTGCCAAATTTGGCTGTCTTGCCTATATGACCAAGGGCCAGTTATTGCCACAATTCAACCAGGTAGCCATAAGGGATGTCCCGCATAGTTCCTGGCATTCAACAAAACTCCTAGCCTGGCTATTGGAGCCTAAAGGCATGGCTGGGGCATAGTTAAGATGGAGTCTGTCTAAGGTGGTCCTCAAACAGAGACTCATCAGAAGTTCAGCTGGAGACCTGTTTTCGGTGGCACTGGGGGTTGTATGCTGAATTAGCAGGTACTTAGCAAATCTAGAGTGCCACTCCATGGGCCCAAGCCTCTCCAGGGCCTCTTTGGCAGATCTGATTGCTCTCTTAGCCAGACCATTACTGGCATAGTGAAAAGGGACCTGATTTCATGGTTAGCTAGAAAAACCCCGAATTCGCAGGAAGTGAACTGGGGGCCATTATCTGACACAATGGTGTCAGGAAGGCCGTGGGTGGCAAACATTCTCATCAGGGCCTTAGTCACCACTTCTGAAGTTGTGGTGGTCATTAAGGCTAGCTCCACCCAAAAGTAGTCAACCACCACAAAGAATGTTCACCCGTGGAAGGGGCAAGCCAAAACGATATGCAGCCTGGACCATGGGGCCCCTGAATCTTCCCATTTTTCTGGAGTGGCTGTGGGTGGAGAAGGTCTGTTGGTCTGGCATGGCTGGCATGTATTCACCCACCTAATAATCTGAGCATCCATGCCCGGCCACCACACGTAACTGCAAGCTAAAGCCTTCATCCTGACAATGCCGGGATGACCCTCGTGCAGGACTTCCAAGACTGAATTCTGTAACTGGGAAGGGATAACTACCCTGGCTCCCCAAAGCAGGCAGCCTTGCAAAGAAGACAATTCTTGCTGGCGAATTTTAAAAGGCAAGACTTCAGGCGAATAAGGGGCTTTAGGCCACCCCCCTTCCCACCAGTCAAGGACTTGGGAATTTACCTCGTCCTTGGCAGAGTGGGCAGCAATATCAGAAGGAGTGATAGGAAGCTTCAGTTCATTGATCAGAAACACAGCATTGGTTGGTGCAGGATCTTCCACTGGAGTAGGTAGGCGACAGCGCCTAAGAGCATCAGCATGGCTGAGGCTTTTGCCTGATCAGCGTACAGAAATATGAAGCCAGAAATAATGTCCACCTGGTAATTCTTGGAGACAAAATCTGAGGCGTTTGTCTGTTGCTGGACAGAAGACCCAAAAAAGGCTTATGATCTGTAACTAACTCAAAATGGTGTCCATAGAGAAACTCATGAAACTTTTTGACTGAAGCAACTGCAGCCAAAGCCCCTTTGTCAATTTGACTGTAGTTGTGTTCTGTTAGAGATAACATTCTGGAGAAAAAGGCAATGAGTGCAGTCTGTGACTTAAAACAGCTCCTATGCCAAAAGGTGAGGTGTCTGTAACTAACACTAAAGGCAAATTTTTGTTGAATTGAATCAGAACAGCAACAGATGTAAGCAATGATTTGACTGCTTTAAAAGCATAGGCTTCCCTAGGTCCCCAATGCCAAGAGGATTGTTTGTCCAAGAGTCTATGCAGAGGTTCTGCAATGGAAGCCTTATGGAGCAAAAATGAGGTGTAGAAGTTAAGGAGTCCCAAGAAAGACTGGAGTTCTGTTTTATTACTTGGTGTGGGCGCATCGTGAATAGCCCTCACTTTAGATTCAATTGGGTGAATGCCAGAGGTGTCAACTTTGTATTCCAGAAATTCAACCTGTGGAGTGGCAATAGAGCAATTCTCTTTCTTCAATTTGAGCCCAGACTTCCTGAAACACTCGAGGACACCTCTGAATCTTTGTACTAACTGAGGCTTGTCAGAGGCAGATATTAAAATGTCATCAAAATAAGGGATTATGCCAGGTAATCCTTGAAGCAGCCTCTCTATTAATGATTGAAAAATTCCTGGGGCCACACTGACTGCAAATTGGAGGTGCCCACACTTAAAAGCTCCCCTGTGAGTAACAATAGTTTGTAGTTCAGCAGCTGTATCATCAACAGGGAGCTGTTGATAAGCTTGGGACATGTCTAGTTTTACGAAAATGGTTCCTGGCTCAAAAGAATGTAACAGGTGCTGGATAACTGGGACTGGATAAGCACTGATATGTAAATATTTGTTTAAAGAGCACTTGTAATCAGCGCAAATTCTTAAACTGCCATCTTTCTTCAGGGGTGTCACTATTGGGGTCTCCCATTTTGCGAAGTCCACAGACTCTAAGATGCCCTGGTTAATTAATTTGTCTAGTTCCTTGTCCAGCTTAGGGCAGATTACAAAAGCCACTCTTCAAGGCTTTAAACAGATTGGAACTGCTAGAGGATCCAAATTGAAAGATATTGGAGTTCCTAAGTAACAGCCTAGGCCTTCACTGTACACATCAGCATAGTCTTTGAATAAGGTGTCCACCTCTGAATTTGCAATAGAGTGGATTCTGCCTATATGAAGGCCAAGGGCAGGGAACTAGTCTAACCCTAACAGGCTTGGGAGGGCACCATCCACTACCACTAAGGGCAAGTGACCTTTAACATTTTGAAATTGAATAAAAAACTTGCCTTTTCTGATGACTGTGATGGTTCTGCCTTGGTAGTCACGCAGGGTTAAGTTGCAGCCTTGAAGCTTCTTCTTTGTCATCCTGGGAAGTAGTCATTTCAAGGAGCTTCACAAGGTTATGGAAAGTGCTGAGCTGGTGTCTACCTCCATCCTGCAAGGTTTTCCTTCTAAATAAACAATAACAATGATTTTGTTGGAACCTTTGTCTGTCAGCTTGGCTTGGTAGCAGGTGAAACAATCTTCAATTTGTTTTTGAACATGTTGAGTTGTCTGAGGTTGTTGTGGCTGGGCAAAAGTCTTTCCTGCCTGACAGATCCTGGCTAAATGACCCTTTCTCTGGCATTTTAGACAAATGGCATTCCTGAACTTGCAGGATGCCCTGAGGTGATTTCCTCCACAGCTTAGGCAGATGGGCTGAGATTGTAGAGGTTGATTGGGAAGAGACCTGTTTCCCCTCTGACTGGTTTTGGGCTGCCTGAGGCGATTTACATCACTAGTCTCTTCAGAGCCTTCCTCTGTGGAGGCTTCATCATAATGAATGGCTGAGCTGTTCTGGCTGACTGGATTCCCCTGAATTTCTGCTGCTGAGAGTGCTGACAGCTCTGCAGCTTGGGATTCCTCTATTGCTAATTTAAGGGTCAAATCTCCTTTAGCCAGTAGATGCCTTTGTAACCTTAAATCCCTGACTCCACAAACTAGTTGATCTAATAACATGTCCTCCAGATAATCTCTGAACCCACAGTGCAAGGCAGTCATTCGTAAAGCTGCCATATATCCACTAATAGTCTCTCCTTCAGCCTGGGTCCATCTCCTAAAAGCATGACACCTGGATGGTTGAAAGAATTTTCTGCAATTCCTCCCATGGAACAGTCTTAATTGAACATGGTGCCAGCAATGCCGTAGCAGTGTCAAACATTGTAGTTCCGCAAAAACTTAAAAAATAAGATTTTTTCCTGTGGCCAGAAATATCAGCGCAGTCAATGGCATCTAGGAAGCAGTCAAATCATTTTTTTGTTGGACTCCCATGTCTCCGCTGTTGTTACATCCTTTAACCCCCACTCCTTTAACCTCAAACTTTCCACTATTGATCTCACCCCATTCCTAAGAGGTCTGTAAGGGGCATGCATAAGTGCACCATCATGCCTCCTGTCCCTGTCCTATTGTCTCCATTTAATCGTATCTATTTTCTGTATTCTTACTCATGTTTGTACATATACCTATTATTTTGTAAGTGATTGACAAATCAAATCAAATAAATAAATAAAGGTTTCACTTTTTATCCAAGAAGCTTGTTCAGCTCTGACTGGATGAAAAGGATTTATAATCCTTGCAGATAGCTAGCCATTTGCATTCTTTTAGCAAGTCATTAAGGCCACATAGAAAAATGTCTTTGGAGTTTCTCAGTCATCCAGGTCATGGTTGTCCCAAAGGTGCCTTTTCAAGAGGCAACTTGACTTTTTTGGGGAGGTTTTGAAGACATTTCACTTTCATTCAAAAAGCTTCTTTATGGTGGGGAATGGAAGGATTTATACTCCTTATAGACAGCTGGTCATTTGCACTCTTTAGCAAGTCACTAAGGCCACCTCGAGATTTATCTTTGTTTTCAGGGTCATCTGAGTCCAAATGGATGTGAAGCCTGTTTGGAACTGTTGAAAGGAATGTGTTGTAGACTGGAGATAGATGATGTCATATCCCCTCCCCCATGTTAAGAAAGGGCCATTCAATTTTACATATATGGCCTCTTTGACCCTTCTTTCAAGCCATTAGTCCTCTCTATCCAAAATATGAACTTTGCTGTCTTCAAAAGAGTGGCCTTTGTCTTTTAAATGCAGATAGACTGCTGAATCTAGTCCTGATGGGTATGTTCTCCTATGAACTCCTAGAACGCAAATGACCGCTGGCTGCAAGGCAGTGGTGTATTAACCAATAAGCAGACTAAGGACGTGCCTAGGACACCAGCCCCAAAGGGGCACCACAAAGTTGAGAATATGGCTTCGTTTGTACTGTATGTACAAAGGAAGGGGACACCAAGATTTGTCAGTGCTTAGTGTACCAGTGAGCCTTAATCCTCCACTGCTGCAAGACAGTGAAATCCTTCCATTCCCCATCATCCAGTCAGAGCTGAAGAAGCTTCCTGGATGAGAAGCAAAACATCTTCAAAGAAAAAGCACCTTTGGGACAACCATGACCTGGATGGACCTCCATAGACCTCCCCCCTAATTTCACTAACCACCTGAAGACAGAGCCTTAAAACAAAATTAGAATGCTACAGCATATTCAGTTCCAGGTTGTCAACAGGAATTCAATATCTTTTATAAGCAATTTTTAAAAAATTATATTATGTAAAAAATAAACCAAACCTTCCAAGAGTTTCTAGCTAGGATGTATAAAAAGTTCAGGCAACCCCTAAGTGTACAGAAACTGACATAGTCTCTACATGTTACATGTGGGCACAAAGTTATACGTGTTACATTCCTGCAGATTCAAATGCACGCTTAACTAATTAAGAAAAAGGTTAAAATGGCAGATGCAAAAGTGTAGACAGGCTTTGTCAGTGCTTGGTAACACTTCCTTTGGCAAAAATAACAGCTCTAGAGATCTGAGGCATATTCTGAAAATTATATCTTTCAATACATATGGAAAAGAAGCAAATATCCATTCTGTTTTGCTGATTTGAGCAGTTTCAAGACAATTATAGCTGTGTTTTTATCTTCAAGTTCATTTTTTAACTTGCTTTTTAGTTATTTTTATCTTCAAGCTAATGTTCCACAGTCAGTGAACATATAATTAATAATGTAATATATGTTATTGTCTTATCTACTATAATACTTCAAATTTTATAGTAACAGTATCTGTTGCTTATCATGAAAAAGACCAGCGGGTTTTTTTTTTTAGGAGAATCTTTTTTCCTGTTATATGTTTTATGAGTTCAGCAGATACCAAACAGATTATCACAAACCTACTCAAAGGAGCTTTTTCAAAAGGCAACTAGACGTTCTTTGTTTTTCTTTGAAGAGATTTTGCTTCTTATCCAAGGAGCTTTTTCGGTTCTGAAAGTCCAGTTGCCTTTTGAAAAAGCACCTTTGCCTGGATAACTGAGAATCTCCATACACATAATACCTCCATGGTACTCAATATTGTTTTCACCAGTTTATGCAATCGGCATGGGTATTGATGCTTGCTTAGTTAGTTAGTTATCTATCATATCATGGGGCTACTGTGAGCAGCTCACAACAATAAAATGGAAATTAATAATAAAAACATTAAAATATCAATAGTAGAAGAATGAAACAATAAAAATAAACAGTGGAAGTAGAGCAATATGAAATTAAAAAGATGAACAGAAGGGAAGCAGGAAGCTCAGAAGGAGGTGGGGTCAGCAAGTAAAATATACAATATTATAAACTACTAATCTGTTATATTATATAATCTGTAATTTCAAAACTACTCTAATAGGTAGTCTCAGCAGTTTGGAATTATGGGATTATACAGAGGACATAGAAAATGGCCTTGGAGGTCAGTAAGAAGATCCATTAGCAAGGGCGGGTCAAGCCCATTCACAAAAATAAACTGTGGGAGGAGGGAAGCATATTCATAGCTATAAAATATAACTGTAACTATTATAATAAAAGTAATTTTATACCCATGTAACATATATTTCTTAATATGGTCTTTTAAAACCCAAATCTCCTTTGACTGTCATAACACACAACTTATTAACCAAATTATTTTTTAAGTCCTTCAGCATGCTGGACTGAGGGCAACTATGCAAAATTGTTCCTGCCCATACCAATACCTTGGATGCTTAAAATTCATTGAAAATCAAATTACACCGCCCATTGCTCTACTACAACTTCATGCTCTAATGAATAATGCCTTAGTATTCACTGAAATACTGATTGATGACCAAGTACAGCTTCACAAACCATGATGCTATGTGAGCAGTTCAAGGATATTACATTGGCAGATATGCCAACACAAATATTTCAGAGAGGAATGATAGTGAAAGAAGACGTGCAGCAAGATAAAGACTATTACATTGCTGTTGTTATTTGTCTCAAATGAATTTCATGTAGCCAAGTATTCCTTAAAGTAAAAGAAATTCCTACTTTTAGGTTGCTCATTAACCAATGGAAAGAATGAAGTTAATTGCCGCCTCCAACATACACCTTAAACCTTATGTGCAAGTAATCTGATAAAAGGCAAAGCATAGAGTGCCCTTCCTTAAACCAAGTTTAGGGCTATTATTAACAGGCTGAAGATCACACTTGAAACAATTAAGTGCAGCTAAATAAATAAAATAACCTCCTTTGTATTTGTTTAAATGTAATTAAATATGTGTAATATGCATCTTGAATATCTGTCACTTTGTACAGCATTTACAATTTTGGGATGTCTTTAGGAGTATCATTCCAAGACTTTTAGCAATCAAAGACAAGCTGGAGGTTTGGGTTAAACACCTTTGTAATGTCAGCATAACTGGGAGTTGGAATTGGTCATTTTATTTGTCATGAAAGAGATAAACTGATTACTCCTTCCTTCTTACCCCTTCCTTCCTTCCTTCCTTCCTTCCTTCCTTCCTTCCTTCCTTCCTTCCTTCCTTCCTTCCTTCTGTACTTTTTTCATTTTTGCTAATAGAATGTGCTCCATTAGTCCTTTCACTTTCAACAACTACCAGCCTGAAAGCTAGAGAGTGTGATAAAACCTTCCGGTGATTCTTGATTTCCTGGTCTCCTGGATATTGCAGAGATAAAAGTGGTTTTTGTCCTGAATAATATCCACCCAAGCTGTTTTTATCTGCTGAACATGACTGTCTGAATGCCAGTATTCTCCAAGTGGTTAATACTTCATTTCATTGCCCTGCCAATCAATTGAATCATCTTGCTTGCAGTTGTCAGTAGACAAGGTATTGTATTCTTCCTTCTGTCTGGCAGAATAAATATGAAGGCTGAGCAGCAATTGTTGAACAGCAGAAAGATGGAAAAGAATTAAAATATAAAGATGACTTGTCATTTTTAATGCTGATGCAAAATTGTTCTGATTGCTAATGTTAGATAGAGCTACTGCATTTTGTCAAATGTCTTTTTACTCCTGTTTACACAAAAAGAAGAAAAAATAAAATTAAGCATCATATCAGCTATTACAAAAAAAATCATTCACTCTAATTTTTAAATAACTCATTAAACATGGACCACGTAAAATAAAGTGTAAATTCATTAATGGAAAGTGGATATATATCTAAAGTTTAAACCCAGCTTAATTCTGTATTTCTAACATTTAAATAAATAAATAATCTTATTTCGGACCCCATTCATGATAAATCATTCCTATAATTCCAAATTCCAAATGGAGTTTGTAGTTCAAGAACATAGCCATGTTAAACAATCATCTCTGTATCATCATATTAACGGAGTTGTAAATTCCAAAACCAAATGTTGAAATTGTTTCAATCATATATTGATTAATCTCATAACAGACAAATTCATGCTCCCTAAACCCTATTACACACACTTCCAACTTTGATGTGCTGATACACAATTCTATTTGAATATTCTTTGAGAAGTGCAATAAACATGAAATCCCAAAACATAATTTTAAAAAACCTTTGTCCCTGAATCAAAATATTTTGTAATTTCTTATTTCAGACTAATAACATAAAGAAGGCACCAACTGGAAATGAATACTTCCAAGTGGAAAAGAATATTTACATTTTCTACTTCTCAAATTATCTACCAATCACATAATCTTCAACATAATATATTTATTTGATTTAGTAATTTAATTAGAAATAAATTTAGACAATATCTTTCAATGAATCAATAATTTGTCACATTAATAAAAGAAATATTGGAAAACATCTTGAACAATACCTATTCCAGTAGATGAGTTGATAGGAACCTAGGAAGGGAAGCCCAAGATAGCCTTTGACTTTGGAGGAAAGGTTGCTCCCTCCAAAGTTTGTGATTGTTCCAAAACTGTCTATTTCTTACAGCCTTAATTCAGATAATTCAGATAATCAAGCTCAGCTGTTTTCAACATATCAACTCATGACAATACTTTCAAATCAGGGAGATGAAACTATATGATGAAAAATTATAATCTTAGACACTCATCTCTTATCCTATTTTTTAATCATAATTTTATCCACTGTAAATAGAAAAATATGATTAAAGTTTCAAGAAACTCTCAGGAATACGTTTCTGTGTGTATCTTACACATCACACTTTTAATGTATGAATTGTCTTTAAAGCATTACATTTAAAATTACTATATAGTCATTGTGTTTTATCTTCCCACATTTAGCTGATTCATTATTATCAAATAGTTGACTTCCAAGAGGTATTTTTCAACAGCTGTGAGGTGCTTTGGAACAAGACCACAAGGACATACGTAATGTCTACTCTCTGTCCTTGCAAATAATGATTCATTTATTCATATATTCCCCTTCTGGCAAGATATTAAATGATGATGTGAATGCACATAAATTCCCATGCCAGCTTAGGAACAACTCTAATACTTCACTATCAAAGAGTATGAAAGGATCAGTGGCTGGGCATATTTTTCTTATAAAACAATTGTAATTCTAACTCACAAAAATGACTGACAGACCAGTTAAACATTAAAAAATAAATAATACTAGGAGGATAAGATGACTATAAAAGAATTCTGATCCTAGATGAATAGATAATAAAAAGTCCAGCTATGGCAAATGCAACAGGTTTGGTAATCCTATAGAGATTTATCTGAGGATAAGAAAGTAAAATTAATGAGAAGAAGAAAAATTAAAGTTTTTGACTGCTAAAAATATTATTAGGAAGATAAAAGTAATGAGAGGAAGAGATGTGCTCACATTTTCTCTAAAAATAGGGTTACTATTCTTTAAAAATATTTACCAACTATTTATAATATATAATTAGAAATAATAGTGATTATATTCTGTTTCTATCTGTGGCCACAGTGCACCTTCAAAAGGTATTTAAACAGTCTGATTCCACAGTTGTTCAACAATATTTAGTTCCATGCACAGTTGTGAAAGACCCCTGCAAAGACTCCTTTATCTATATAAGTACATATGACCGTGTTTGTCTGCTTAGGTGTTTCCAATATTTCCACTATTCTGGAATGTGCATGCAAATTAGTCAGTACAAAACAAGTAACTTTTTGACAATCTACAGGTGTAAATCTACAGTGTAAATCTGTAGGGGGCTTTATTAAGTCCTGCCTTAACCATGGCAGCCAGAGAAGGATGAATGGATGAATGGATGGATGGATCGATACATACATACATACATACATACATACATACATACATACATACATACTAAAGATTTGTACTAGTCACTGGCTTTGGAGAAGGAATGCAATGCTTTTAAAGTAACATGCAAAGTTTAAAGTAACATGTTCCTTTCAGATTAAGATTAGTATATGTACTTTCAATTAAATACTGTACATATTGAAACATAGCACTTAGCAATAGCACATAGACTTATATACCACTTTATAGTGCTTTACAGCCTACTCTAAGTGGTTTACAGAGTCAGCATATTGCCCCCAACAATTTGGGTCCTCATTTTAACCACCTTGGAAGCATGGAGGCTGAGTCAACCTTGAGCCTGGTGGGATTTGATCTGCCAAATTGCAGTAGGAGTAATTTGCAGTACTGCACTCTAATCACTACGCCACCGAGCTCACTAATATGCTTTATAAAAGCATAATAAAATCATATGTTAAAAATAAATATAAGGAAAGATACATAATCATAATTTTCACTATTATAACACTCAATTTTTAAGAGTAATAACTGATTCTTATCACAGTTAAGAGGGGAGATTTAAAAAGAGTGAATAAAAATGTTGTAATCTTTGCCTTCCTTGAATATATAAATATATCACTAATATTTATACTGCTGAGAACTAACACAATCTGGGCTAGTAACTACACACAGAAAAAATATATTGTTCTCAACTAAATGAATTGGAAGTCATCTCTCTGGCAAATCCACTGTTGGTTATAATATTTCATGATGTTATTTCTGTCCAGAAAGCAATTTCTGTGCCCCAGAGGCCAGAGAACAGTAACAAGCAGTAATAATAGTCTCTACTTTATAATCCAGATGGTCTTGCCCTTTTCTTGATGGGATCTTCAGGAGCAACACTTCATACTAAATACATCAATAAATTCATTCACTAAGTTCATGTTGGGAAGTCATGAAAGGAAATAATGAAAATGATGGCAAAGTTCTCTTTCTAAGAGCCAGTGTGTGTTGCATTTAAAGTTTTGGATTAAGAGTCAGGAGACCCAGTCCTACTCAATCATTCATAGATAAATCATTTATTTATCTGGGTAACTTTGGGTCAATTACTCTCTCTCTCTCCCTCCTCCTCCCCCTCTCTCTCTCTCTCTCCCTTCCTCCCTCTGCCCTCTCTCCCAAACCCACTTTATTGTTGCAGAGATAAACAGGACATGGGAGTGCTATATAAATCACCATAAGGTGCTGTACAAAATGTGGGATATAAATCTAATTAATAAGTAAAAATAGAGTCAGTGTTAATCATTTCCTATCATTATGCAATGAAAGTACCAGTATCCATTATATCTACACTCCTCTACTCATAGCAGAATACCTTATGCCACCAGACTTGAAACTCTAGACCTAGAAAACCAAGAACTACACCACCTTTGGTCAATCTAAATATAGCATATAAAATCATACATTGCAATGTCCTATCTGCAGATGAATACTTCAGCTTCAATCATAACAATACAAGAGCACACAATAGATAGAAACTCAAGGTTAACCACACCAAACTTGATTGCAGAAAATACGACTTCAGCAACAGAATGGTCAATGTTTGGAATACTCTACCTGACTCTGTAGTTTCTTCCCCAAACCCCAAACTTTAATCTGAGACTGACTACTATTGACCTCACCCTCTTTCTAAGAGGCCTGTAGGGGGCGTGCATAAGCGCACCAATCGTGCCTACTGTCCCTGTCCTACTGTTTCTTTTTATGTTTCTTTTTATTTTTCTTATGTATCCATCTCATGTATTCAAAACTATGTTTATTCTTATACCTCTATCTTGTAAGCGATTGACAAATTAAATAATAAATAAATAATAAATAATAAATAAATAAATCTAGAGTCAGTCACAACTCTAAATTACATACACATGAGTAGCAAAAGTGGCTTTGTTTTCTTTTTAAACATTCCTCTTTCTGCTTTGACTTCAATTGTAGATCACTTTGGGTTAATTGCACACATGTACTGTCAGCTGTGCCTTCTGTGATACCAGATGGAAAATGAATGAACAAAAGCCACTCCACTTTCCACCAGTAGAAAATATTTTCAGCCCTGAAACTTGATAAACTGTATCATTAAAAACTAAATAGTATTTTCATCACGGAAACACAGTCAGAAGGAAGAATTTTGTTTCCTACAAATATTAAATAAATTGTCTCCTTCCATTATGCACCCTGCACATATTTCAGGATGCATGATAGAATTTTTACTACAGATAGGTAACAAAACCTCTGTTTGGAGTGACACATTTATAGTGAGGTATAGATGCAATTATATATAAAATTACTTTGGTATAAATTTTCATTTTCTTTTTAAGACAACTATCCTAAAGGCATGAAAAGTCACTCATTCAACACCTGGACCACTTGGGACAAGAAAGAGAACATTTCCTCCACCTAATCAATAAATGATTAGTATTAATTTGTTTGAAATATAGTAATGGAAAATGCTATCTCTTCTGACTGTAGTGTGTAGTTTTGATTTTATATTAAAGAAAGGGTACACCCTGAAGTATTGCTAACAGAACAGAAATTATAGTCATCTGCATTGTTGCTACTATATATCATTCCTCAATGGCAAAAAAAATGAAAATATAAAGCTTCTGCTTATTGCCTTTGACAGATAAGAAATTTATAGCATTCAAAACAGAACACTGAGACTTCATTTGTCCAATATGGGAACTTGTGTTAATACTTAGAGACTATATGTCCCAGATTGCAGTCTAATTCTCAGAAAAAGAGAAAGGAATCAGTTTTACTTCTTTATTTGAGACTTCCCTTAGTCTTCAATTTATTTTAACTATCTAAAAATAGGACTATTCCAAGAGTTAAGATAATTATTAGATAGAATAGATTGCCCTGCACCTGAACGTGTGAGAGTGCTGCCTACTTTCCTCCATGTGTTTGTCATATTAATTCATTGATAGTTGAAGAAAAAATGTTTTATTTAGATGTGTGGTAATAATGGGAATGGTAAAGGATTCTACACAACAGTTGTTTCTTACATTCCAGTCTGGAATCGTTTAATTTTACCAAGAATAAAATAAGTTTTATGGGGAAAGTAAGTTATTTTTCCAACACACCAATTGTTTAAAAATCAATTATACAAACATGGATGTTTTCACTGCATGGCTTTAGTAAGGATGCAAGAATGGGAAAGAAATTTTAGTTGAGTTCTGCTCAGTGAGAGGATAAATAAGTGGAATCAAACTGGGATTCTGCCATTACTAGAGAAAGAATGTGACATGGATATCAATCTTCCAGGCAAAAACAGTCCCTGCTGGATAGGTCTTTCAAAGTTCAGATGAAGTTTGGCACAATTTGCTTTCTTATCACAGGATCATAGCAGTTTGGCTGCACAGAGAATTGAATCCAGCAGCAGATGGAAAGCAGGCAAGCTGCCAAACAACTGGCTTATTGCAATAGGAATGAAGAATCTCATTTTACTAAGGAGACTTCCACAACTGAAATTTAATTATTTAAACTGTGTAAATTATATATAAAGTTATAAATTAAATTGTTTATAATTACTGGTGAGAAAAATTTATACCTTCCTTTCCATTTTTCAAGGCAGAAATGTCAGGTATTGAGCAACACAAAATGAGAATGTTTAAACCCAGTCTAACTTTATTAAATAATTGAAAATATTTTTATCAATTAAGAAAAAAGCAAATAAGTGAAAATGCATTGATGTAATTGACAAGATGTTAGTCCAGGGGTGCTTAAAACTGGCTCGCGAGGTCAGCTTGGAAATAGCAAAGGAACTGCCTGTGATGCCTTTGACAGTCAAAATGGGGTGCGGAAGGCCATACCCTATTTTGACCAGCAGGGTGCTGCAGAAGGCTGACCAGGCTAAATATGAGGCTTGGGGGGCACTCACATGGCCCTGCTATGCCCCCTTTTGGCTGGCAGGATGCTACAGGAGGCAATCCAGGCTGAAAACGGGGTGCCGGGGGCCTCATGTGTCCCCCCACATCTCATTTTGTCTTCCAGGGTGCTGCAAGAGGAGTCCATCCCATCTCCCTCCCAGTTGGCCTGAGGAGGAGAACTACAATGCTGATCTGTCCCTCAAAGAAATACAGTTTGACACCCCTGTATTAGACTATACTGGAAAATTGAGTCCATCATCAACCGTAAAAAAAAAGTTAATTGCTCACCACTCAACGTAACATATAAGATTGTATCTCAGAAAGATGATTGGAAAAATGAATTCCACTGTATGCTATCCTGAGCTCCTGGAGTATAACCATATATAAGTGATCAAATGATTCATAATATTTATTTTAAAAAATAGCTAATAAGATCAGAGTGATTACATAACAATTTGTTTTTTAATATTTCATTTTAAAAAAAAAAAATACAAATCTCTATTCATATTACCAGTGTTCATGTCATTGTTGATACATACATCTCCTTTTATACATAAACATCAAATCTTATTTCTATCCTCCACCCATTTGTAACACCTATCCCAAACCGCGTAATAGTCCGAATCATCTTTGCCTCTTAATTCCATTGTAAATTTATCCAGTTCCACACAATCCATTATTTTTTGTGTCAAGTCTTCTTCAGATGGTACCTTTTCCTTCTTCTATCCCTGTGCGAAGGCTATTCTTACCACAGTTTACATAACAATTTATTTATGATGTTAGCTGACTTAGCAAGAGAGAAGTATCAGCACCATACTTCTGGTCTTTCACCTGTCTTCTATACAGTTAACAAGCATTGTCTGATTGAATGTATTTATTCATACAATAAATGCTTAGAAATAAAAAATTTAGAAACAAGAGCTAATATTAGACATATTTAAAGAATATACAAAATGTGTGCACATACAGTATTTCTTGATCTTTCTGTAGGGTTCAAATGCAAAACTATAAGCATGTAGTTTCTTCAAAACTATAAGCATGTAGTACAGATTCTTCAAAAGTTACTGTGTATTTGTTGCCATGATTTTCTTTTCCATATTTTGGCATTCATTGAGTTGGAAAAACTGTATATTTCCCATTCATAAATCATGTGTATACATATACAATTTGGATGCAAATAAACTATATTTGGAAGGGTGAGTAATGGATAGGGATTGGGAACAGAAACATAGAAGCTATATCACTCACTCCTTCCATCTACATCAATGGTAAATGGTGATTATGGACAAGAAAAATGTTAGTTCCATTTTAGATGTCTCCTGCTTCAGCAGTGCTACTGTATTCTTAATCAAATGTATGCATATTTAACTACTATATTGACAAATGGCTGCATTGCTAAATGGTTTTAAGAAACAAACTCTAGTTATCACAGGAAAACGTACAGCATTTCTTTCTAAATATGCATAAAAATGCACATAGGCGACTGTGAATGAGTTTTAATTTATCGGAAATGATCCTACTAATAGGAGCTCCAGCAGCCTAATGCTCTAAAGTTGTCAGAAATCTGAACATGCATACCTAATGTATAAACTTCCACTAGTGTATTAGAAAGTTGCTTATTTGCTTTTTGCAAAAAACAGATTTTTTGCACATTGGAAAAGATAGCTTGAAGTAGCTTTTACAAGAGACTCCTGAGGCACAGCAGGTAGATCATGCAAAAGAAGTAATTCAAAGTGAAGAAAGAAAAAAGAAGAAAAGAGCTGGAATAATGCAATATAACATCCATAAGAAAGAATGAGAAATAACTTGATGAGATGGGATTGAATCTCTAGGAATTTGAATAGTTGTATTCAGAATAGGACAAATGAATACACAAATATTAAATTGTTGCCCAGAGCAGTATATAATTATCTGCAAACAGAAAATATCTGACATCTTTGGAAGTTTGAGAAAAAATAAACGTTAGCTTATGTTATCAAGAGGAGAGAAGAACAATAGTGTCTAGTATTTTTCAGGTTTAAGGTGACAAGAGTTTTCATTATCGTTTTTGGAGTCTGAGATATATTCTGTAACTTATGTCTTTGAATATAGACAGACAAGAAGAAAATCTAAACATCTCAAAAAACATGTTTAGGTTGCACTTCTAAATAGTTACCTGTGAGTAAATACCATTGCATTCAGTGGTGGTATTCTAC
This sequence comes from Pseudonaja textilis, assembly GCF_049901715.1. Taxonomy (NCBI): domain Eukaryota; kingdom Metazoa; phylum Chordata; class Lepidosauria; order Squamata; family Elapidae; genus Pseudonaja; species Pseudonaja textilis. Next base: position 27,101,581 of record NC_141995.1, on the reverse strand, counting down.
CAGTTCGGCCCGATTCTGCCGAGTCGGTAGCAGTGATGAGCAGTGGAGACCAAACCGGTTCTCTCCGCCATTCTCTGTTGGGCCCACCTGCCCACCTGGGTTCCCATACTCACCTTTATCCTCTGCTTTTGAAGTGCAGCTGCTTTGCATGACACAGCAGAGTGCTGCACAGCAACAGCTGAAGTGACCGGGAGAGTGCAGGCTTGCAGGAGGTAAGTTGGAATGCCACTGCGCCTATGCAAAGTGTGCATTTGGTGCAAGTGCACACGCACACAAAGTGTGCATACACACAAAGCATACCCACCAAGCCACGCCCACCGAACCAGTGATAAGACTTTTTTAATCGCACCACTGATTGTATTTATTTAGGATAACTTCTGAATAAGAATTCTTTTGGAAATCTTTTGAAGTAACATAAATAGATATCTATTTATATTTCAAAGCTATTTCAATAAAATATTAAGACATAAATTTGCTACTTCTTTTGAGAACTCAGCATGTATTAAGTAATCATAAATCTTAGCTGTTTCCATCTTTCCATTAAAATCATAAATCTTAGCTGTTTCCATCTTTACATCAAAATAATGCTTTCTCTGGTCATAGAGTACTTTTGACTACAAAAATGCTCTGTCTATTCATAAAAACTTCCAGTCATTTTCACATAAAATTTTCACACATTTTCATAAGGGGTGAATTTAGCAGAAAAATGACACATTAATGAAGGACAGCCCAGGAAATTAATTATATTTTATTTTTCTTTGCACATTAGAAGATGGCATTTTAGGTATCCAGGATCATCATTTTAAAGCAGAAAATTCACATTGCTTGATAATTTGTGGTCTGGGACAAATAAAACTCATAACAACTAAAAAAAATCAAGACCAAAAAGAGGTAAGGTTGTGAGAACCAAATTAAACTTGAAACATGAATTTTATAATTGAAATATAAATCCTATGATTAATTGTAAACAAAGGGCCAATAAAAACATTTTCCTGCTTAATTCTAAAATAAAAATTAACTTCATCTCTTACTGATCCAATCTGTACAATACAAAAAACATTTTAAGTTAAAATTTCAGATAAGCCAGCATTCTTTTCGTACAAATTCATCAGGACAGTAATATAATTGTAATCTAGGAAGGTACTCTTCCTCTCCCACCAATTAAGATGGAGCTCTAGGAACTCCAGCCAAGAAATAAACACAAGTAATAGCTATTCTATATTTCCATCTATATCCTAATCTTCTGTGCTGGAACAATTAATCTTCCCTTTTGATTGTGAGCTGACGACTGCAAAGTGGTTATACCAATGGTTAAATCAGATTTGACTGTCAGAATATTCAGCTTGTTGTTGGAAAGCTTACTTATATGCCCAGGGTGAAATTATTACAACATAGTAATAGGCTGCAAATCAACAAAGGGTTGAGCATGTTCACATGGCCTACAGAATCCTAATTCATTGTTTCAATGTGTAAAGTGATTGTGCAAACTTTCTAATCATTAATAATGCTCATTAACACAATAATAGAAGCATATCATTCTGAAAAGCACTAGATATTAAAACAGTTGAAACATAAGTAAGTATAATTTGTTCCATCTTTGAAGTTGTTTATAACAGGAACTTGTTGATGTAATTGTATTTTTGTTTGTTTTCCCCTCAAGATTGACCCTAAGAACTACCTTGTTGGCAAAAATTTCTCATCAACATGGATTGCGCCATTGATTCAGTGGGCACTGTCAATAAAAGCTTTCCTGTGCAAGTGATAAGAAGCTTTTGTTTATAAAACAGAAACCTGCAGAATTGCACTGCTGCTCACAGATCAATAAGTATTGTCTTTTTGCAGTCAAAGTCTCATTTCTCTAATTCAGCCACATCTGCAAAACACCCAGATGAAACAGGTAGCCTTGTTTTCATAAAGATTTCTTGCCAAGATGCAGAGATCTATGATATATTTTAATTCAATCCACAACTAATTTCAAATAAGTAAGAAACAATTATCAATGTATTGACAAATCTTTCATTCTATTGAGATATAATTTTGTTCTATGAACATTGGAACTTGGAGATGTTATGGATGCTTTTCATCTGTTTCCTTTATCTTTTAAATACAAAATAAGCAAAAATAAAGGGAGCTTTAAGATGTAATGCACTGCTGCAGGGTGGCATTAATCCTTTCTTACTCATTTCTTTAAATGTCTAAACTTCTGGACCTTGGGCTTTCTAATTCAATCTGCCTTTGGATTATGGATTTCCTGTCTGGCCGCTCACAGATGATCAGATTGGGTAATCATACCTCTTCAGCCATTATTCTTACCACTGGTACACTACAGGGTTGCATGTTGAGTCTCTTACTCTATACTCTGTATGTGCATGACTGCATTCCCATTCACGCTAGTAATACTATTGCTAAATTTGCAGATGATACAACAGTGGTGAGACTTATCTCCATTGGGGAATGAGTCTGCCTACCGAGATGAGGTGGACCAGTTGCTTTCATGGTGTGGAGACAATAACTTGGTCCTAAACACCAATAAGTCCAAGGAGCTTATAGTAGATTATAGAAGGAACAGATCAGACATCCAGCCCTTGCTTATCAATGGAGACTGAGTGGAGCAAGTGGCCAGTTTTAAGTTTCTGGGTGTTACCCTAAAAGAGGACCTGACCTGGGGTGCCCACATTGCAGCCCTAGTCAAAAGGGCCCAACAGAGATAATACTACCTGAGACTTCTCAGAAAACAACAACTGAATGAAAAACTGCTGGTGATCTTCTACCACTGCACCATAGAGAGCATTTTAACAAACTGCACCTCTGTATGGTTTGCCAATTGTACAATGTCAGATAGGAAAGCACTCCAGAGGGTTAATGTCATTTCCCAGAAGCTCACTGATTGCCCTCTCCCCTCTTTGGAAGAGCTTTATAGCTTCCACTGCCTTAAGAAAGTTCAAAACTTTCTTAAAGATCCATCTCATCCTGGGAACCCTTTTTTTGAACTATTACCATCTGGCAGATGGCAGATAATAAAAACAAGGACAAATAGGCTGAAAAACAGCTTCTATCCCAGGACAGTTGTTCTTTTGAATTCTGCTGTATAGTGCAGTGTCGGGGGTTTCCGGTTCAATGTGTGAAGGGTGAAGGATGTGTGTTTGTGTTTATTTTCATGGTCATGGTCAAGATGTGCACTGAAGATGGTGTTTGATTTCATTGTATGAGGTGCAATGACACTAAACTAAACTAAACTAAACTAAACTAAACTAAACTAAACTAAACTAAAATGTAGATCTTTGAATTTAATGGTAAATCTTTCCAGTAGGCTTGTCATATGAAAATACTATGAGCACAAAACATATTGTCTATACTAAAAGGTTTCTTTGAAAGGTATTACCACACAATCTAAGTGCAACAGATTAAAGCCATTGTAATTCATGATACTTGCATAATATCATCACACAAATGAAGTAATTTTCATTACTTGCATCACCCAGATGACATATACCAATTTACCAAACTATAATGGATTTTGTTTCAGCAATGTCAATTTAAAAAGTATTACAATATAAAGCCTTTTCTAATAGCAGCTTCTTTTCTGTTAATGTTTGCATAGGCATATACACAAAAAAGTATATATTTTCTCTCTGAAAACATTCAAACTTACTATTACCTTATAATTTTAAATTCTTTTTCATACATTTACAGCAGTGTAAAATTAGCATGCTAGTGTGATGATTAGATGAATTCAAAAAAATGACTATATTTGCATTTAATTCTAAAGCAGTATCAGAGATGATAATATGAATCACGTGCCTTAATATTGTGCATTAAGATTTATTAAGGTACTGCCTAAGGTTATAGGTAGCTTCAAACAAGATGGGTGTAAAATTAGGGTGTTCAGATCTGATGAATTCAATATTTCTAAATATTGAAGGAGATCTTTAGTTTTGCTGGAACGCAGGGGTGTCAAACTCCCAATGACATGTTGTCATCACATGATGTATCACAACTTTTTTCCCCCTTACTAAACTGGGGGTGGGGGTGGCCAGCACATTATGTATCTGGCCTGTGAGTTTGACACCTCTGTTCTAAGGGCTTCAATCACAATTTGTATAACAACAGATTTCTTTTTCCATAAGCAACTCACATTACTTTATACTTTTTTAGCTTGCTTTTTCTCAATTGTAGAATTACCCAATAATGCTACATTACTACTCAGTAAAGCAACATCAGTGAACCAGACTTTCTTCCTTTCAATGACTGTTATATCATGCATGTTATCAACAAGATGCCTATATGTTTGAATTTTAAAGTCCCATAACCTATTCATTTTCCAAAACCACTTTAACTTGGTGTTCCCAGTAGCTTTAGATACATTTAAATCAAAACCTCTGCAAAGTTTCCAAGGAATAATTTTGGCACCTGTATCAAACATTTTGCCCAATTTTACTTCAGCCACTAATCAAATGATAAATTGTCCAGTTTTTTTATTTGATTATAAAGGTGACATTTACTGTTGTTTGTTACGTGGTGAATTTTCATCATCATGCAATTAGTTGGCAATTCTTGAGACATCATGCAATTGATTGGCAATTCTTAAAATAAAGCCTTCTGATTTTTTTCTTTAAGACTCCTGATTTTAATCAGCTCCATGTGGGGGTTTTATTGGCTTTCCTTTCTATATTGACAATAATACTTCCCTTTCAAGTATTGATCATCAATTGGCTTGTTTTTCCAATTTAGAAAAGTTTTCAATTGTTTCTTTTCTTTACTTGTTATTTTTAAGAGTTATTCTTGATTGACTTCCTTCAGCAATGATTGTTGGGATTTCTTAATACAGTAATTCAAGCCATGATTTCTTTCTTACAGTTTGTTTCATCTGTAGGAATTCTTTGTTGTTCTTGTTCTTGGCAGATACAGCTAATCAATATAAATTTGAGTGTAAAGTATGGTGCATTGTCATTAGCTTTCTTGTTTTCTGATCCAGGTTCCATCTGTGTTCAGAATTATTCCTGCTGTACATGGAATAAAATGTTATTAACTGCTTTAATTATATATCCACCCTTTACTATGGATTTCAGTTTTTTCTGAACTTGTTTGCTGTATTTGGAAGAAGTGCTTCCAAATATTCTGAAAATTTTTTCAATATAGCTATATCAAAGAAAATTGAATGCTTTTCTATTATTTTTATTTTATTTCATTTTATTTGTCAGTTGCTTACAAGATAATAGGTATAAGTATAAACATGGTTAAGAATACATGGATACATATAAAAAAAATAAAAGAAACAATAGGACAGGGATGGTAGGAACATTGGTGCGCTTCTGCATGCTCCCTACAGACCTCTTAGGAAAAGGGTGAGGTCAATAGTAGACAGTCTAAGGTTAAAGTTTTGGGGGTTTGGGGAAAAAAACCACAGAATCAGGTAGAGTATTCCAGACATTGACCACTCTGTTGCTGAAGACGTATTTCCTGCAATCAAGTTTAGTGCAGTTAACCTTGAGTTTGTATCTATTGTGTGCTCTGGCATAGTTCTAGGTTTTCTAGGTCTAGAATTTCAAGTCTGGTGGCATAAGATATTCTGCAATGAGTAGAGGAGTGGAGAACTCTTCTTGTGAAATATTTCGGGACTTTCTCAACTGTATTTATATCAGATACGTAATGTGGGTTCCAGACTGATGAGTTGTATTCAAGTATTGGTCTAGCAAATGTTTTGTATGCTGTAATTAGTAGTGTGATATTACCAGAGAAAAAGCTACGTAGGATTAAGTTAACAACTCTTAATGCCTTTTTGGCGATATAGATACAGTGGGCTCTAGCACTTAGATCATTAGAGATGAGTGCTCCAAGGTCTTTGACAGAGTTTGGATCATCAACAAGGTCTTGACTATTCAGCTTGTAAAGCCCCCAATACACGAAACACAATGTTGCCAGCTCATCAAGACAAAAAAAATGCTACAAAACAGACAGAAGATATTAGTAACACCAATCAAGCAGAACACAGCCAATTCGAAGACCAATAAACACAGACCAAGACTCCCAACCAATCAGGATGAAGAAAAAACTATTCAAACAAAGCATGAATCTAGCACCAAATTTAAAAGAGAAATGGCTGCAAAAGCCTGACACACACGATGAAGATGAACCCAATACATGAGCCTGATGATGGCAAATAAGATTCTGCTGAAAAAAAGCACAGCTATAAAGACGTGGGAAAATACTATATATATATATATATGGATCTTTGGTTGTTCGGGTTTTCTCCCGCGTAAGATTCGAAGATGCGTGCACTTATTCTTCTGTTGGTTTGTCCAATGTATGTGGTAGGGCAGGCAGTGCAGGGGATTTCGTATACTCCTTGGTTTTCTAATTCGATTTTGTCTTTGGGGTTTCTTAGGATGGTGGATATTTTTCTATTTGTGCAGAAAACACCCCAAAATACAATTCACCATGGAAACAGAAGCCAACAATCAACTTCCCTTCCTAGATGTCTTGGGATACAAAAGATCCAATGGCTCCCTAGGACACACCATCTACCAGAAGAAAACACATACTAACCGCTATCTACATGCACTCTCACACCACCACCCAGCACAGATCAATTCCGTAGCCAAGACACTCATCTCCAGAACAAAATGCTTAGCCAATGAACAACACCAAAAAACCGAACTACACACTCTCACCAACGTACGTACAGCCAATGGATTCCAAAGAAAGAAGATTACCCACCTAATCCAAAAAGAAACCCCAACCAAAATCCAAGACAGAGAACAAGAAAACGGCAAAGCCCTCCTCCCATATATAAAAGGCACTACAGACAAAATTAGCAAGATCCTCCAAAAACACAACATCAAAACAGCATTCTGCACAAACAGAAAAATATCCACCATCCTAAGAAACCCCAAAGACAAAATCGAATTAGAAAACCAAGGAGTATACGAAATCCCCTGCACTGCCTGCCCTACCACATACATTGGACAAACCAACAGAAGAATAAGTGCACGCATTGAAGAACATAAGAACTCAATCAAAAAAGAAGAAACGACCTCTTCCCTGGTCCAACACCTCAAAGCCACAGGACATGAAATTGATTTTAAAAATACCAGAACTATCGCCAAAACCGAACACTTCAACAGCAGAATAATCAGAGAAGCCATAGAGATAGAAAAACGCCCACACAGCATGAACAAACGAGATGACACCTCCCTCCTTCCAGCCATTTGGAAACCCGCCCTCATGAACAGACGAGTACCTAACATGAAGAAGGACACCGGACCCACACCCATGAGAGCCACACAAGATGCCACCACCACACTTCCATGTAGAAAACAGACTCCCACCCATTCAGAAAATGAGAAACGACCATGGACCAGAAGCTGCACTGCAGCTGCATCACTACCCACTTCAAACCCCTCTGAGCCATACATGAAGCAAACCGACACCCACTATGAAGATGCAGCAGGACCACAAACTAGAAGCCAAACAGCAAGATCACAACTCTCCAGCTCAAATCTCCCAGCAACTAAGACTAACCTGAGCACAACCAAGCCCCCACCTGAACAGAACACGCCTCCAACCAATCAGAACACGGCTAACCCCCAACCAATCAGAACACAGCCAAACCCCTACCAATGAGAACACACCCCCACCCAATCAGAACACAGCCAAGCCCCCACCCAATCAAGTCCCACCCCACTGGCAGTTAAAAGGAGGAAGCAGCTGCAATCTCCATTACTCTGAGAAGCACAGAGCCGGAGACAGAAGCCTGAAGATGATGAATGAGACTTCGTCGAAACGTTGCCTAGATACTTGAATCTTACGCGGAGAAAAACAACCAAAGATCACACACACACACACACACACACACACACATATATATATATATATATATATATATATATATATATATATATATATATATATATATATATATATATATGTTATGTTATGTTCTCACCTATATTCATAGATGAGAAGACAAGGTTTCAGAATTCAAAATATTCAAACAAGAACAAAACCAGATTCAAAAGCGTTAATAGCACTGTTTTCCAGTCCTTGGCAGACTTCCCGGAACCTGTCAGGCTATTCAGAATTGTCCATAAATCACAAGGCCACTCCAAATGTGTGTGTGTGTGTGTGTGTGTGTGTCTGTGTCTGTGTCTGTGTCTGTGTCTGTGTATTCTTAAGTTTTCGCAGGTGCTTACATGTATGTTATTCAGCTTTGTTCAGGTATTTTCCCACATCCTTATAGTTGTGGTTTTAAAGTTGTAGCAACATTTTGGCAGAATCAGGCTTCTGTATTGAATAAAGAAGCCTGATGATGGCAGATGAGATTCTGTGTGGGTGGGTGGGTGGGTGGGTGGGTGGGTGTATGTATGTATGTATGTATGTATGTATGTGTTTAGAATTGCCTAGTATTAATTCTCTTGATGGTATTTTCTTCACTGAGTTTGGGATTTAAGTTTTTCTTCATTCTCTTGGTGTATGATCTTATAAAAATATGGTGAGATATAAATTACAAAAGCGCAGAGTGGCTCAGTTGTTGCCTGCCTCAACAAGGACCCTGCTATATGTTGGAGTCCCTGGACATCTGATAAAAAATGAATTACAGGTCTCAGAACTGAAGGCTGAGCAACCAGAGCTAGGAGTTGCAGAAGTACTGGAAGAAAAACAAAGAACATGGCAAAGAAAAGAAAGCATTGACACAAATAACTCAGACTATAGAGACAAATCAGGAGGAATTGACACTAGAGGAAGGAAGCACAGCTATTGAGTTGTTTTCATTCCCAAACCAAGCATCCTTTCCTCTGCCTCAGAAAGAACAAAGCTTATAACTAAAGTAAAAGAATAGAGAATCTAGAACAACACAAAAACAACAGAATAAGGTTTCCTGCATTGAAGATCCTTCCAAAGAAACATCTACAGTAGAATAAGCAGTAAAAGATGCCATTAAAAGATGCCAAAAATATCAAATGTAAGCACCAGTTCACTGAATAGCACAGTTTCAGTTATAATGAATACCTATAACGCAAAGTCAACAAAGAAGGAAAAAAGCCAAACAGTGCATCACCAAAATGGAAGATCAGGTTGGAAAATAAGATTAGCAAACTGAGATCAGATGCAAGCACACTAGAACAAATGAAAGTAAATAATACCTCATCAAGAAATATCACCCGGAAACAAGAAAAGTAAATGGACCATTGGAAATAATAAAGCAGCAAATAACAGCTAGCAGATCAGCATGTAGAGGCTTGATGAATTGCATAGATCAGGAGTGTCAAACTCAATTTCATTGAGGGCTGCATCAGGGTTGTGTTTGACCTTGGGAGGCCAGCGTGGCTGTGGCCAGATTGACTTCACTCGTGTTGGGGATGCCTATGGTGGCCCGGGTGCTCTGCCAGCGAAAACAGACTGCCAATATTTGTTTTAGGCTGTAACAGCCTCTTGCGACTCTCTGCCAGTGAAAAGGGACCTCAGGAGGGCCACTGTTTTTGCTGGCTGAGAGTTGCAGGAGGCCATCCCAGCCTAAAACGGAGATTGGGAGCCTGTTTTTACTGAATGGGGCACCATGGGCCAATCCTTTGCTGTTTCCAGGACGGTCCAGGGGTCCAGATCTAAGCACCTTGTGGGTTGGATCTGACCCTGGGCCTTGAGTTTGACTCCCCTGGCATGGATTTTGTTTGAAACATCTGATTAGTCGATGCCCACTCAAGCAGTTAACAACATACTGCAAGATGGTGAAACTGAAGAGTGGCTAAGAGCTGGCAAAAATTTGCTGATATAAAAGATTTTTTTAAAAAAGAACACCTAAGCAGAAAGGCAAATACTCAAACAGTAAAGGAACAGAATATTAATTCCTAATTGACAAAATGATTTGGAAACCTACAAAAGAGGGAAGATCAACTTAAATGTAGAATGAATTGATTACAAGAAGGCATTCGACTGCCTGGAAGTATTATTATTATTATTCTGATTATTTTTCAAAATCAACTTGTCAATCAATAACTGGTTCTTTGTTTCTCTCAGCTTTTTGTAACATGTTTTTTTCCACAAAGAATAAATATTTTTTCCAGATAGTTATAGATTTGATTTGCAGTTATACTGATAAATAGTTTATATGTTGTTAGAAAGCAGTTATGGGTCTGTAGTTTCCAGGATTATTTCCCTTCTTCTTTCACTTCTGAATTAGGAATATCCTTCTGGTTAACCATTCTTCATTTTCCGATGCTTCCAAAACTCTGTTCATCCGGCCTGCCAATCTTGAATGCAGATTTGCCAGTAATTTTATCCAGAATCCATGGAGCTCATCTGATCTAGGAACATTCCAGGTTATTACCTTCTTTGATTGCTTTCATACCAGTTCCTCAGTTACCTTAATGTCTTTCATGCTGGGTACTTTCATTGCATTTTAATTTACATGATCCGTTGTTGTATTCATATTGTGAGTCCTGTTGTTTTCTCACAAATTTGTCTAAGATTTTAGGACCTTTTTTGTCAGGTTTTTCATTATTTGTGCTTAATTCTTTTCCATTTTTAAAGCTTTTGTAGAATTGATGTTGATTTGCTCTAAACAGCAAATTCTGCAAGAATTGGATTATTCAATTGTTACATATATTATCACTATAGCAGTAAAAATTAATATTCAAAGTTTGGAATACTCTTTAATGAATACAAAAGTAGGAACTACTCTACATTTGTTTGTGTCTTTTGTGGATCCCAGAACATACTTTTCTTTCAAAACTGGAATATTCCTAACAGAGGTGCTGAGAATAGAACAATAAGAACAAGAAAAGCTACCTTCGCTCTTTTTAGCAACATAAAAATAATATACAGTATGCCTTTATGAATTCATCAGCAAGCTATCAAGCATTGCATTCAGCATCCAAAGATGCTGCTGTAGTTAAAAAGAAAAAGAAAAGAAAATGTATTAGAAGGTTGCATAAATGGAAGTTGTTCCCTAAAAATAAGCCAGACTAGGTTTTGTTCCATTTATGTGACAGGGAAACAAATCAATATTGCCAAATGGAAGAGGATAAAATCAACTGGGGGGAAGGGGATGCATTTTCAAGGCATTAAAACATTTAAAAGTAAAAATAATGTTTAAAGTTGCAGAATAATTACCTGAATGCATCCTATTAAATCAAAGTTCAGGGCTGTTTTGGCTGGTATGATATTAGCTATTGCCAAGCATTTTAAATGAAATTGCACTTTTATTTTGCAGTTTGCTCATGTAATGGATCAAAACTTGAATTCTGCAAAGGATGATTTATGATTTACAGACACAATATTTCGGGCTATAAACAATTTAAAAAGTAAATATGAAGCTTTTATTTCATCAATGGTCTTCCATAATCATTTTAAAATAAAGAAAAAAAATGCTAGTAAGCCATTTTTTAGCAGAAATGTCCTTGCTGATAGTTCTGGAAGGGAGTAAAAGGTTGCAATTTGCAAGAATTGGTTTTCTTTATTGATTTGTATTTTGAGAAGGTAGACTATTATTTCTGACTTCAAATCACAAACAAGAGTAATTTTTTGTTTACAATTTTTTCTCTTTTTAGGCACTTTATGTGCCTGTGTATATGAAAAAACAAAACACCAAAAGCACTGTTAGTGGCAACACAAAGGTGCTACAGAAAATAGAAGCCCCTATCATCTTTTCCTACAACTATGTAGTAAATCTTACCCATTGTCCTAAATATCTTAAATACCCATTGTCTTGAATATCAAGTACTTGGTCATTGTATATATAAGAAATAGTATTGAGTTTTGATTAACCTAAAGTAGAATGATTCTACAAAACTAATATATAACATACATACAAATACATACATACAAATACATACATACATACATACATACATATATATATATATATATATATATATTCACATATAAACACATACACACATGTGTTGGTGTGGGTGGGTGGGTGGGTGGTTGAAAGGACCTACCACGTGTACAAGGGCGAAATATATAAAGGCAGAGATTTCTGTAATGGTAGTTTAATACTCTGACAATGTCAGCAGAGGCTGATAAAAGCTTAATATGTACATTAAATGTAATTTTAAGTTCCGGAGATCGAATTTATAAGCAACATTGATTTCCATTGGAAATTCTAGGAATTATTGTGCAATATAGCAGATATGTACTATACTAAGGAAGGCCGATGTAAATTTTAAGCAGTCCTTTGGCTAAAAATGTACTCTGTACAATGTACAAATGTACAGTGTACATTGTACAATTTCTCTTTATTCATTCATGAAATGTGTAAAAATCAGTGGCTGTCTAATGCTGATGGCCAATTTGAAATAAGACTGGAATGTGTGGTACTTACACACTGTATGAAGTTCCTGTTTAGGCATGTGAGAAGAACTGATACAAGACAAAAAAGAAAGGTGTTACATTACATTGCAAGATGGGTGGGCAGAGGGAAGGAGTTCAATTTTTTTTTACTGCTATTTTGAAATCCAGATTTATGATTTCATCAGCCCCTAAGATCAGATAGTGGAAAAGTGGGGGGGAGGGGGCAGAATGGAAGAAAAAAAACAATGGATGAGGTTTCTCTGAGCATATCTGCAGGACTATTTCTCCCTGAAGGCACCTGCATATTCCAATGTTAAAATGGAAGGTGAGGGGACCTGCTCCAGGTCATTTCCATTAAATGTTGTTACCTATGGGAATCTAGAAGCATGCTTTTTAGTACCAGTTCATGCCTTGTGGAAGCCTCCCCCAAATGCTGGCAAGCTTTCTCACAAATATTGCGCTGGTGTGAGAAGTATATAGCTCTATAAACTGGAATACTGATACAAAGGAAATATTGTTTTTGCATGCCATAATTGTTTCTTATGGTTTTATGTTTGTATCATTTTTTGTGAGACATCAAAGGTTACAATATGATACATAAGATGGATAACAAGATTAGTCTAATAAACGAATAAATAACAGATAACAGATAATCAGAGTTGGAAGGGACCCTGTAGGTCATCTAGTCCAACCCCCCGCCCAAGCAGGAGACCCTACACCATTTCTGCCAAATGGCAGCCCAATCTCTTCTTGAAAGTCTCAAGTGATGGTGCTCCCACAACTTCCAAGGACAAGCTGTTTCATTGGTTGATTGTTCTCACTGTCAGAAAGTTTCTCATTTCCAGGTTAAATCTCTCCTTGTTCAGTTTCCATCCATTATTCCTTGTCTGGCCTACAGGCACTTTAGAAAATAGCTTGACCCCTTTCTCCCTGTGGCAGTCCCTCAAATATTTGAAGACCTCTATCATGTCTCCCCTGGTCTTTCTCTTTACTAGACTAGCCAAGCCCAGTTCCTGCAACGGTTCATTGTATGTTTTAGCCTCCAGTCCCCTAATCATCCTGGTTGCTCTTCTCTGTACTATTTCTAGAGTCTCAACATCTTTTTTATAACGTGGTGAACAAAACTGGATGCAGTACTCTAGGTGTGGTCTTACTAAGGCTTTATATAATGGTATTAGTACTTCCCTTGATCTTGATTGTATCCATCTGTTAATACAATTTAGGATTGCATTAGCTTTTTTGGTTGCTGCTGCACGCTGCTGGCTCATATTTAGCTGGTTGTCCACTAGGACTCCAAGATCCCTCTCATAGTTACTGCTATTGAACCTTGTTTCAACCAGTCCATATGTGTACTTTTGGTTTTTCTTGCCTAAGTGTAGGACCTTACTTTTCTCTACATTGAATTTCATTTTGTTAGATATGGTCCAGTGTTCTAGTCTGTCAAGATCCATCTGAATCTTGAGCCTATCTTCTTGGGTGTTAGCTGTTCCTGCCAGCTTAGTATCATCTGCAAATTTGGTAAGTTTCCTTCCTATTTCCTCATCTAAGTCGTTAATGAAGATATTGAAGAGTACTGGGCCGAAGACGGGACCTTGTGGCACCCCACTGCTTCCTTCCTTCCGTGTAGACTTATACCCATTAAGGACTAATCATTGAGTACAGTTTGCCAGCCAGTTGCAAGTCCATCTAGTGGTGGTGCTATCTATTCCACTTTTTTCTAGCTTACTAAGAAGTAGGTTGTGGTCTACTTTGTTGAATGCTTTGCTGAAATCTAAATATATTATGTCCACAGTATTTTGCTGGTCTACTAATTTAGTCACTGTGTTGAAGAATGAAATAAGATTGGTTTGGCATGATCTGCTTTTAACAAACCCATGCTGACTGCTAGTTATTACTTTACTTGTTTCTAGATGTTGGCAGATCTGTTTTTTTTATTATCTTTTCCAGTATCTTCCCGGGTATTGATGTTAGGCTGATTGGTCTATAGTTTCCTGGTTCTGTTTTTTTTTTTTTCCTTTTTTGAAGATGGAATCCACATCATCTCTTTTTCCATCTCTGGAAAAGTTAGTTCCCCTCTTAGTTCCCTGGTGCTCCAGGATTTTTAAAAGATATGGTGCAGTGGTTCTGAGATGACCTCTGCCAGCTCCTTTAAAACTCTGGTATATAATCCATCAGGCCCTGGTGATCTGTTTTCATCAAGATCAGACAGGTGTTCTCTTACTATTTTTTTTTTTTTTTTGCTTATTTTAACTTTTATTTCTGGCCTGTCTTTTACAGTTATGTTTTTGGTGGGTTGAGCTATAGTTTTTTTTTTGCGTGAGGACAGATGCAAAGAATGAGTTAAGCAATACTGCTTTCTCTCTGTTGCCTGTTACTTCCTTGCCCTCTTCTCTCTTTAGTGGACCGACTGTTTCCTTGATTTTTTCCTTGTTATTTATATGTTGGAAGAAACTTTTTTTATTATCTTTGACTTTTGTTGCAAGTCTTTGTTCATTCTGAGCCTTTGCTATCTTGACTCCGTCTTTGCAGATTCTGGCTATCTGCTGATATTCTGCCTTAGTTGTATGTCCTTCTTTCCATTTTTTGTACTTCTCCTTTTTTTTCTTTCAATTTGCCAGAGAGATCATTGCACAGCCACGCTGGTTTCTTCTTGGATTTCTTGTTTTTCTTTCTCAGTGGTATTGTGCTTGTCTGGGCTTCTGTGATCATACCTTTTAGAGTTTCCCAAGATTCTTGAGTTGTTTTCCACTTTAGGATTTTCATCCATGGAATAAATAAAATCAGCAAAGGGCAAAGAAAGTGTCATGCACTACCATTTCATATATGCATTAATGTAGCATATGCATTCCAAAGGATGAGACTTTCAATGTTATATATAAAATGTTTAAATATATTGAAAAGTTTTACTGTTTCTGATGATTGCTAATCAGCTAATAATAAAGGCAAAGAAGCAGACAGAGAAAAAATGGTAATAAACATTAGGAAAGGCATTAAAAGATATGGACATGTAAATCCACAAGCATGTATCTTGGGCTAAAGCTCTCCCCCTAATCAGAAGCAATTGGAATCAGATGAAGAGAACCACTGAGGAATCCATAAATCTCATTGCCAATCTCCCTAGCCTGGCCAGAAGGATACATGATTGATAGACCTAGAAAACCTGAAACTATGCTACCTTCGGTCCAATCTAAATATAGTATATAAAATTATACATTGCAATGTCCTACCTGTAAATGAATACTTCAGCTTCAATCATAACAATACAAGAGCACACAATAGATACAAACTCAAGTTAACTGCACTAAATTTGATTGCAGAAAATACGACTTCAGCAACAGAGTGGTCAATGTCTGGAATACTCTACCTGACTCTGTGGTTTCTTCCCCAAATCCCAAAAACCTTAACCTTAGACTGTCTACTATTGACCTCACCCCTTTCCTAAGAGGCCTATAGGGAGCATACATAAGCACACCAATGTGCCTACCGTCCCTGTCCTGTTGTTTCTTTTTTAATTTCTTATATGTATCCATCTCATGTATTCATAACTATATTAATACTTATACCTGTTATCTTGTAAGTGATTGACAAATCAAATAAATAAATAAATAAAATAATATTAAAAACTATTCACAGACCCATGGGTGCCAGAACGGACACAACATTCTCATCCTGAGCCTTATCAGGCTTTACCCACAAGCACAATAAGTGTTATGTCAGTCTTATATCTCAGCCAGAAACCTGAATGTAATGGTCAATTAATTGGCTTCTTCCAAAGTCTTTTGAAGCTGCATGGCTACCACCTTCTCAACAACTTTTCCCAAAAGTTGGATATTGCAACAAAATTTACCACTATTTCCAGATCCAGTCATGACTTCTTCCTTTTCCTACCTAGCTACATGTCAACTCCCAGGAAACCATGACAAACCAGAAGGGTCATGAATCTAATGCACAGGTGACAGAATTCAACAACCCAACTCATTGATAAGATGTAAAAACAAAAATTGAGGATAGTTGATATAATGATTTGCTGCAAACTCTAATTCATAGGAATTATTCTCACAAAGGTTTAATAAAAACTGCTGTAATAACAAGATGGGTTCCTTCTATGATCACTATCATATTAGCACCATATATAACCTATAGCATATAGTAAACAGAATGAAAGCAAGTGCTAAATTGTTGCATACAAATTATTTGTTTACTTGAAATACTAACAAGACCTAGGGAGGTGTAGGTTCGGTTCTACTTACTGTGAACAGCATGCTCAGTATTATAAATCAGACACAGAATTATTCCAAAGAAGTCCAACATAACTCTTCATTTGACTGAATTAGATACCAGCTTAGATTTAAAAACTACCTTTCCCTTTACAGATTACATTTAATCTATCTATTAGCTTTTAGAAAAGTGAAACATTTCAAGCATAGGCATAAATAATGCTAACATGCCAATGTTTAGAACAGCACCAGTTCCTACTATTACATCAATTGTTTCCAAATCAGACTAAAAAGCCCTAAAAATAATATAACATATAATGGGGGGTGGCATTTTGTAGGCTTTTAAAAATGTGCTTCCTGATGCTTTTATAAATAATTAAATATTTTAAGAAGACTAATAGTAGACTCACCTCTCCAATATTGGCCATTGTCCCACCACATTAGTTTTGTTGCATAAGACAACTGCTTTTTAAAAGGTTTCTAAATGATGTGGTTAAGAAATACAACACATTATCCAATGGTTATTGAACAACATCTTCTCACTTCCACCCTCCAGGCTAGTGAAATTACTTGATCCATTTTTATAATATCTTCATTAGTAGTTATACAAAGTAAGATGAAAGGGCTCTTCTTCACCCTTTCAGGTTGCAACTACTATATCAATACCTTTTTTCTAAATTCTAGGCACTTTTACCTAAACAAATGCACGTAGCTTTGCTACCAGATCTATCATATGAAGAGTTAACAAATAATGACTCATATAAAACTAGAAATAAAGTTTTAGAAGCATTCATAAATTATAGCATGAATTTCAAAGAATTGTTAATGAGTTTTGGACTTTGGAAATTGGTGTAATTTTATTTCTGTGTCTATTAATGCAATTTACAGTTAAACTATGTTTACTTACATAAATGTAATTTATTTAAATCTAGATACTTTGAAATTTGTGTTAATTTTTGTGGTTTGGATTTGATTTTAAGGTATAATCTCTATCTTTGTGTGTTTCTAAGGTTATATTTGTGACATTTGTCGATTGATTTACATATGTACCACAGAAAGATAAATTGATATTTTGGCGTGCTGTTATTTGATATCATTCTAATAATACTGAGCAGGTGTATACGTTGCACAAATTCACAACAGTCTTATAGGACAGCAATTATCAGGAATATTTTGTTTAAATATTCACTTAGTCATGATGCTTATTGGATGACTGAAAGCATATTCCCATAAGATCTAAATAATTTGTGATAATATTGACAAAATTATTATAATTTTGGAAATAATTTTAATTAACTAATTAATTTAAAATGAATTTAATTTATTAATTTAATTTATTATAGTATAATTTAATTTATTTAAATAGCCTCGGGTTTTTTTTAAATAATTAATGTTTAATTAGGAAGTTTATATGTCTATTTATCTGATGAATGTGACTCTTGGTGGTATACAAGAAAAAACAAAGAAACCAAAACACAAAACTTAAATAACAAATAATTATTTTAATAAAGTAGCAAAACATGCTCATTTTCACCAGCTGTAAGTAAATAACACATTTCAAATGTAGTTTTTGAGAAATACAAATTCATATTTGGAGAGAGATAAATTATGAGGACTATGCAGCATTTCAGATATCATTCCAAGAACTGGCTTTGGAATGTGTGGAGATATAAAAGACTGCAACTAATACAGCAGAGGTTTTTCTTGGGATTATAATTCTCAGAAAGGATGTGACTGCTTCAAAGAGTTTGTGGATGGGTACTATGATTGCAGCCAGTATTAAGGCAATGTTTTTGGAATCAATTACAAAGCATTATACAGCACTACAAATTCTTCTCCATTTCAAGATATTATTTTTCATTCAGTTTTCTTAACACAGTAACATAAGGATACTGGAAACATCAACAAAAAAGAATCTTGAAGACACTGAAACTCTTCAAAACTAGGATATGTTCCTCTGTGTGTTGGTAAATATTATTAATATATTTTCACATAAATTGGAGCTTACATATTCAAGGTAGTTGAAAAGGAATCTATAAGATTATTATCTATGTCATAAATAACACATAAACTGAAAAATTCAAAGGGAATTTTTTCCATGTCATGTGAGAACCTGTTGTGCTGGCTGACAGGAAGTTTCTACTGACATCTAGCTTTAATCTTGTGAATAGAATAGAATAGAATAGAATAGAATAGAATAGAATAGAATAGAATAGAATAGAATAGAATAGAGCTGGAAGGGACCTTGGAGGTCTTCTAGTCCAGCCCTCTGCTCAAGCAGGAGAACCTATACCATTTCAGATAAGTGACTGTCTAACCTCTTTTTAAAAACATCCAGTGTTGGAGCGTTCACAATTTCTGGAGGCAACCTGTTCCACTGGTTAATTGTCCTTACCGTCAGGAAGTTTCTTCTTAATTCCAGGTTGCTTATCTCTTTGATTAGTTTCCAACCATTGTTTCTTGTCCTGCCCTGTGATGTTTTGTAGAATAATCTGAGCCCAATTTGGCAGCTCCTCAAATACTGGAATACTGTTATCATGTCACCCCTAATTCTTCTTTTCTTTAGACTAGCCAAACCCAAAACCTGTGGCTGTTCTTCATATGGTTAAGCTCCAGGCTTCTGGTCATTTTAGTTGCTCTTCTCTGAACTTTTTCCAAAGTATCAACATCTTTTTTGTAATATGATGACCAAAATTGATTGCAGTATTCCAGGTGTGGTCTTACTGGGTTTTTATAAAGTGGCACTAATACTTCACCTGAGCTAGATTCTATGCCTCTGTTTATACAACCTAGGATTGTGTTCGTTTTTTTGATGGCTGCTGCACACTGCTGCCTCATATTTAAGTGGTCATCTACTAGGACTCCAAGGTCCTTCTCACAGTTACTGTTTTTGATCCAGATCTCACCTAATCTCACCTATACCTTTGGTTTTTCCTGCCTAAATGTAAATATTTGCTTTTTTCCACATTGAAATTCATTTTGTTGGATAGGGCCCATTGTTAAAGTTCATCGAAATCTTTTTGGATCCTGACCCTGTATTCTGGGGTTTGGGGTATTCCTGCCAGTTTGGTATCATCTGGAAATTTGATGAGTTTTCCTTCTGTTCCCTCATCTAAGTCATTTATGAATTTATTGAAGAATACTGGGCCTAAGGCGGAGCCTTGAAGTACTTCTTTCCATGTAGAGGTAGTACAATATAACTTTTTTCAATATTCTCTGAACTCTGTAGCATATTAGCCACGCTTCAACAATTTTATATCATGTTCAGAATTCATAAGCATCCTTTTACTCTCTCATCCATCTTCTCATCATTGATAAATAATTATAATGCAATCAATCAATAAGAAAATAACAGGTAAGTTATTTTAGTCTGTCTTTGACATCTTGGTAAGTCCCTACATCAATGCTGAAATTTCATTAAATTCTATTACTATATATTGTACATCTCTATAGCTTTGCAGGATACATTTTGCAATTTATACTGTCAGTGAACACAATTAATGTGTGTATTTCTGTCATTAGAATGATTTGATGGCTAAGTACATTATTTGTATTCATAACATTGCCCACTCTTCCCCAAAAATACCTTGTAGATTGTACACAGTGGCAATACATAGTTATAGTTGTATAAATCTAATTGAAAACATGATGCTTATATGCTTATGACTTATATTGAATAGTCACAATATATTCTGAGTTACGTACTTCTTTTCTTCTTTTTCAGTTAACTTAAATAATCTAAAAGTATGATTAGACTATTCAATTATTTATATGGTATCTCTACAAATCTCAGAGATTCAGTATTTCATTCTTTCTTCTCCTACTTTTTAATGTTATACATTCTACATAGATACATTTGCAGTTAATAAACATAATTCATCTTTCGACACCATCAGACCATTACAAAACATATCAGTAAATTTATTTTTAAAATTTGAGTTTGATATTACTCTTGACTATTTGAACTAATCAAAAAGATTATTTTAGCCTCTCTCTTTAATCAAAAAGAGTACATTCAAACGGTGTGACCAGGGAAGCAAGACCGAAGAAAAGCAGATAAATGAGACTAGGTTTGAAAAAGCCTTGGATTAATTTCATTCTGGCAACACCTATAGTCTGTGAATGTTAGAACGATTCAGTCCAGATGCATTTTTAAAAAGCACATTTTCAAAATAGGAGTCCCTGCAGATTGCATTTGTGTTGCAGGAATAAAAAAAACTGTCTGCCTCATTGAAAGGTTAACAGACTAAAACCTTTAGAAGCACTTGGATCTATAGTTCATTTAGTTTTCCATTCAAACCAATAAATAAAGATTTAGCCATCTTTAAAAGTTGTATAAAGCTGTACTTTATTCATTCAAATATTTGGAATTGAAATGGCATTTTAATGTGGTTCTAACAGAAACTGGTTGAATGTTATATTTGAAGATATATATTAATATAATTCCACCCCACCTCCGAAAGTATTGTGTCACTATGAATGTGTTGGGAACTATGTTAAAGATCATTTTATGATGTTAAAAATAAAGTCACATGAGTGAGAAAATATGCCTGCTAGTTTGTCATATAGACATATCCTTCATCACTCTTCCTTATATAGCTATAATTCCAATATAAAATTAGTTTAGTAGCTTACATACATCACTAGAGTTTAATCAATTGTTCTTTTATTTGATTTATTTTTATTTCTTGGCATCTGGTATGAATATAACGGTTATGATTTTGAAACCATTGGTCAAATCTGGGCATTATTTGTGAACTCAACCTCACCATTCTTAGCATAATGTGGGACTCAGATATTATTGCACATGTGTTATAGTTCTCTACCATAATGTACATACTTTCTGAACAAGAATTTTCTAAACACATGATGGAATGTATGTAGTAAATGTCATAGATACTGCAGTAAGCATGTTACTTTCCTAATTTGTTTATGGGTCAGTATTTATTTACATAGTTATAAAATTTATATTTAACTATATCTCAAGCATTTTATCATATGTTTTTTTATTTCCAAAGTTAAAATACAAAATCCAGAAGGGAGGAAAAAATGAAGACAATTAAATAAGACAAGAAAGGGGGGAAATGCCAAAAAAATACCATAGAGAAATATTGTTCCACTTGGTTCAATGGTGATAAGTATATTTCAACATAATACTTTCCTATTTATGTCTCCATGAATTTGGATTAGGTCTCCATGAATTCAGAACAAAATTGAGATATAGCCAGTGGATTTGGATCCCATTGATACAGTTAGAAAAACGAATACTTTTTGAGCCTGCTTTATCTACATTTCCTGGCAAAATACATGGGAAAATCTCAGTTAAGGAAAATCCACTTAGGGTTAGGGTTAGGTCTCCATGAATTTGAACAGCAAAATGGACATCGCCAATGGATTCAGAGCACATTGGTTAGGTGTGTGCATACTTTATGAGCCTGCTTTATTTACATTTGCTGGCAAAATACATGGGGAAATCCCATTCACAGAAAATCTACTTAGGGTTCAAAATGGACATCGCCATTGGATTCGGATCCCAATAGTATTCTCCTTGTGATACAAGTGCAGTATTTATGAACTTCTACTATCAATTTGACCTTCTATCTACCTGCTGTACTATCTATCTATCTACCTGCTGGAAAACAGTTAACAGGTAAATATAACATCAAAGGTAACCTTCTGTTAATAATCTATGATTGTAATTAATTCGCAGCAAGTCCACGATAGCTTCTAATCTAACATAAACCATTTTACTCATTATCTCTGATCCATCCAGGATCTCTGATTGATACTTTGATTGATTCTTAATAATAAAACTTTTCCTTAAAATTATAACTAGGGTATTTCCAAACAATTGCATCTCATTCCGCACAGTTATAGATCTCTGTCATAAAAATATCCACAGCACTTGTTGCTCAGTTTTTTCTACCAATATAAACACAACATCTCTTGACAATTGTTTCCTGATTACATACAGTAAATCTGTTCCATGATCTCTTCAGTTCTCTTAAGAAAATCCAGTTCAACAAACATCCATTCTGCCATCTCTAAATCTTTTGAATTCATGCCTCTTTCAGCCTTCTCCAAGGAACATCCAACTCTCAAGCAGAGTTCTTTCTCTTTCAAATCTGCCAGCAACAAATTAGATTCCAATGAATTCAGTGGCAAGTCTGATTTAGCTGCTATTACTTGTAACTGGGTGTCGTCCTTAGCCTAATTTAAAAGTATTGTTAATTCATCAAACCTTTCATCTAAATTTACATTTGTATCTTGTAAATTAAAAAGTATTTTTTTAAAGATTCCAAAAAAGCTTTGACATTAAGCTGATCTGGCTCCTACCTTTCTTATCTTTCTGTATCTTTCTGTATCTTTCTGTATCTTTCTGGACACTGTGAAGAATATATAATATAATATGTAATGTTCAAAGTCCTTAATTTATTGTTGCTTTAATTTTATTATAGTAAAAATCTTTCTTCTCTCCAGGCTTTCACAATAAAATGAAGGCAATTCCGCTCAAGTTCAAAAGAAATAGATATTTCATAACTGAGTAACCATGAAGAAAATTGAGATATTTCCCACAATAAAAAAGGGAAATTTCCTCTTCAAAATAACAGAGATATATACAAAAATAAAATAGAACATCAAAGTATTTTTAAATGTAATAAAATACAAAGTTCTTGCAGTAAAAATCCAATGTAAATGTAAATTAAATCAGGTCATTTTGACTGTCAAAGAGAAAGTTCTCATGCCATCAACTTTCATGTGGCAAAACTGAAAGTATTTTATAAGTCGAAAGTAAAACAGTAAAAAGAAACCAAACATTCACATTTATAATCCAGGAGTGTAAATCAGTATTCAACTGGCTATGCCATGAGACCAGGAAATACTGGATGAAAATAAAAGATTAGCTACATGATATTACCAAATATCATATTGAATTTAAACCAGAACTTTTCCTATTAGAATAATTACAGATCAATATCCAAAAAAGATAAAATACATTATTCTGCATATTCTGATGGCAGCCAGAATAGCTTTTGCACAAATGTGGAAAGTACCCAACGTCCCCTCGTATGAGTTAATTATATATAAAATACTGGAATGTGCGGAAATGGATATGCTCATATTAGAAATGAAAGAGAAGGAGAATTCCGAATATTATGCAATATGGCATAAGTGGTATGAATGGTTAGAGAATAGATATAATAAGTAAGAAGATTAGAGTAATGTAACTAATTTAAGAGGCCTTAGAGAGTAACATGATAGACATACCTAATATAACATGTTTAAGATAGACACAAATATAGATAAGATGCAATAGATATGTGTTGATGTATAAAGAAAAATGTATATAATAAGATTTATATATATATATACATACACATACACAGGCAGCTAATGGAAAAAAAGATCATTACAAAACAAACGATCCAGCAGAAGACCCAGGATATCTCCACAACAAAACTCACAGGGCCATCACACAGCCCATTATATCAACATCAACTCCAACAACCAATCAAGAGGCAGCAGAGCAGCCAACCAGCCCAGCAGACCAGTCCCCCTCCAACAGTATTTATAGGGAGACGGCAACTCCGATCACACACTGCTTATACTGGCGTGAAGCTGAAAGCACCAGCCTGAGGATGGCTAGTGGGACCTCGCTGAAACATCACCAAGATACTCTTAATCTTACATGGGAAAAGACCCGAACACACCTAGATGTACACACACACATGCACACACAGAGAGACACAGACACAGACACACACACACACACACACATATATATATATATATATATATAAATAGAGGAGATGATTCCACCAGACTGTCAATCATTTGGAAGCCTGCACTCACAAACAAAAAAATCTCCACACCACTAGCCAGGCAAACACCTGGGCACAAACAGATCCCCCCTGATACCTCCAGCTCAAACACATCCCAACCAGGCACCCAGATGAAACCTAGCTTCCTAACAAATGATAGCCATCCATTTACTCGGAGCCAAGCTACACTAAAGGCCTCCAATAAAGGAACACAAAGTTGCCAACCAATCAAGACACAAAAAGAGCCACAAAACAGACAGAAGATATTAGAAACACCAATCAAGCAGAAGACAGCAAACTCCAAGACCAATAAGCACAGACCAAGGCTCCCAACCAATCAGGATGAAGAAAAAACCATTCTGGCACAGCAATAGGCTAGCCCCAAATTTAAAACTGAAACCACTGTAAAAGTCTGACTCACAGACGAACACA
Organism: Pseudonaja textilis; assembly: GCF_049901715.1. Lineage (NCBI taxonomy): Eukaryota > Metazoa > Chordata > Lepidosauria > Squamata > Elapidae > Pseudonaja > Pseudonaja textilis. Next base: position 27,076,818 of record NC_141995.1, on the reverse strand, counting down.
ATACAGAAGCCTGATGATGGCAGATGAGATTCTGCCAAAACGTTGCTACAACTTTAAAAGCACAACTATATATATAAAAAACCTCAGAAAACAAATATATATAACCCGAACAAAGCTGAATGCCATATATATATATATATATATATATATATATATATATATATATATATATATATATATATATATATATATATATTTGTTTCTGAGGTTCTCAGGTATTTATATGTGGATCTTTGGTTGTTCGGGTTTTCCTCGCGTAAGATTGAAATTCGAACAACCAAAGATCCATATATATATATATATATATATATATATATATATATATGTAGATCTTTGTTGTTCGGTTTTCTCCAGCGTAAGATTGAAGTATCTAGGCAACGTTTCGATGAAGTCTCATTCATCATCTTCAGGCTTCTGTCTCCAGCTCTGTGCTTCTCAGAGTAATGGAGATTGCAGCTGCTTCCTCCTTTTAACTGCCAGTGGGGTGGAACTTGATTGGGTGGGGGCTTGGCTGTGTTCTGATTGGGTGGGGGTGTTCTCATTGGTAGGGGTTTGGCTGTGTTCTGATTGGTTGGGGGTTAGCCGTGTTCTGATTGGTTGGAGGCGTGTTCTGTTCAGGAGGGGCTTGGTTGTGCTCAGGTTAGTTTTAGTTGCTGGGGATTTGAGCTGGAGAGTTGTGATCTTGCTGTTTGGCTTCTAGTTCGTGGTCCTGCTGCATCTTCATAGTGGGTGTCAGTTTGCTTCATGTATGGCTCAGAGGGGTTTGAAGTGGGTAGTGATGCAGCTGCAGTGCAGCTTCTGGTCCATGGTCGTTTCTCATTTTCTGAATGGGTGGGAGTCTGTTTTCTACATGGAAGTGTGGTGGTGGCATCTTGTGTGGCTCTCATGGGTGTGGGTCCAGTGTCCTTCTTCATGTTAGGTACTCGTCTGTTCATGAGGGCGGGTTTCCAAATGGCTGGAAGGCGGGAGGTGTCATCTCGTTTGTTCATGCTGTGTGGGCATTTTTCTATCTCTATGGCTTCTCTGATTATTCTGCTGTTGAAGTGTTCGGTTTTGGCGATAGTTCTGGTATTTTTAAAATCAATTTCATGTCCTGTGGCTTTGAGGTGTTGGACCAGGGAAGAGGTCGTTTCTTCTTTTTGATTGAGTTCTTATGTTCTTCAATGCGTGCACTTATTCTTCTGTTAGTTTGTCCAATGTATGTGTTAGGGCAGGCAGTGCAGGGGATTTCGTATACTCCTTGGTTTTCTAATTCGATTTTGTCTTTGGGGTTTCTTAGGATGGTGGATATTTTTTTGTTTGTGCAGAATGCTGTTTTGATGTTGTGTTTTTGGAGGATCTTGCTAATTTTGTCTGTAGTGCCTTTTATATATGGGAGGAGGGCTTTTCCGTTTTCTTGTTCTCTGTCTTGGATTTTGGTAGGGGCTTCTTTTTGGATTAGGTGGGTAATCTTCTTTCTTTGGAATCCATTGGCTGTAAGTACGTTGGTGAGAGTGTGTAGTTCGGTTTTTTGGTGTTGTTCATCGGCTAAGCATTTTGTTCTGGAGATGAGTGTCTTGGCTACGGAATTGATCTGTGCTGGGTGGTGGTGTGAGAGTGCATGTAGATAGCGGTTAGTATGTGTTTTCTTCTGGTAGATGGTGTGTCCTAGGGAGCCATCGGATCTTTTGTATACCAAGACATCCAGGAAGGAAGTTGATTGTTGGCTTCTGTTTCCATGGTGAATTGTATTTTGGGGTGTAGACTGTTGAGGTATGTGAGGAAGTTGTTCAGTTTTTCTTTCCCGTGTGGCCAGATTATGAAGGTGTCATCTACGTATCTGAGCCAGAGTTTGGGTTTGTGGTCGTATTTTTCTAGAGCTTGTGTTTCAAAGTGTTCCATGTAGAGGTTTGCGATGACAGGTGAGAGGGTGATCCCATAGGTGCTCCTTCTATTTGTTTGTATTTTTGTCCATTGTAGGTGAAGTAAGTATTGGATAGGCAGTGGTTGGTTAGATCTAGGATGTGCTTGGGGGTTGTATTTGTTTTGGATGACTGTCAAGGCTTCTTTTATTGGCACTTGGGTGAAGAGGGATATGACATCGAAGCTTACTAGTAGGTCGCTAGGTTGTAAGTTTTGTTTCTTTATGATCTCGATGAACTGGAATGAGTTTCTTACGTGTGAGTTGATGGATTCTGCATAGGGTTGTAGTTGTTTGGCAAGAAATTTGGCCAGGTTTTGTAGAGGTGAGCCTATGGAGCTGACTATTGGTCTGAGTGGGGTTCCTTCTTTGTGTATTTTGGGGAGACCATAAAGCTTGGGGCATCTGGATGATTTTCTCTGGGTATGATTCCTTGCTGGATTTCTTCACTGATGGGGAGGCTTTTATTTTGGATTTGGTAGTTTTTTCTAGGTAGGTGGTGGGGTCTGTCTTTAGGGGTTTGTATGTGGGGTCTTGGAGTAGGTTGGTTAGCTTGGTTTGGTAGTCAGATGTGTTCATTACCACTGTCGCATTGCCCTTGTCTGCTGGTAGGATTATTATGCTGGTGTCTTCTTTCAGGTTAAGTAGTGCAGTTTGTTCTTCTTTGGATAAGTTGCTTTTGGGTGGTTTGCTAGTGCAGAGGATGTTGGTGATTTCGAGTCTGATTTTGTTAGCATCATCAGGGTTGGTTTTGGTCAGGCTGGTTTCAACTCCACATATGATGGTTTCTGTGGGGATGTGTTTGGGAGCGACAGCAAAGTTGAATCCTTTTGAGAGGATCTTGGTTTCAGCTTCAGTGAGGATCTTGTCTGAGATGTTGTGCACTGTTTGTTTCATGTGTGGCTGTGGGGGGAGGAGTTGGTTTCTGGCATTGTTGTAGTTTCCTGAGTTTGTTGGTCTGTGTGTCTGTCTTGAGGATGGTCTGTGTTTCGGCTCTCCAGACAGCGAGTTGTTTGGATTTGTCCCCACCCAATCAAGTTCCACCCCCACTGGCAGTTAAAAGGAGGAAGCAGCTGCAATCTCCATTACTCTGAGAAGCACAGAGCTGGAGACAGAAGCCTGAAGATGATGAATGAGACTTCATCGAAACGTTGCCTAGATACTTGAATCTTACGCGGGAGAAAACCCGAACAACCAAAGATCTACATATAAATACCATGAGAACCTCAGAAAACATATATATATATATATATATATATATATATATATATATATATATATATATATATATATGGATGGATCTGTGGTTGTTCGGGTTTTCTCCCGCGTAAGATTCAAGTATCTAGGCAGCGTTTGATGAAGTCTCATTCATCATCTTCAGGCTTCTGTCTTCAGCTCTTGCTTCTCAGAGTGATGTGAGATTGCAGCTGCTTCTTCCTTTTAACTGCTAGTGGGGTGGGACTTGATTGGGTGGGGGCTTGGCTGTGTTCTGATTGGGTGGGGGGTGTTCTCATTGGTAGGGGTTTGGCTGTGTTCTGATTGGTAGGGGGTTGGCTGTGTTCTGATTGGTTGGAGGCGTGTTCTGTTCAGGTGGGAGCTTGGTTGTGCTCAGGTTGGTCTTAGTTGCTGGGGATTTGAGTTGGTGAGCTGTGATCTTGCTGTTTGGCTTCGAGTTCGTGGTCATGCTGCATCTTCATAGTGGGTGTCGGTTTGCTTCATGTATGGCTCGGAGGGGTTTGAAGTGGGTAGTGATGCAGCTGCAGTGCAGCTTCTGGTCCATGGTCATGTCTCATCTTCTGAGTGGGTGTGAGTCTGTTTCTACATGGAAGTGTGGTGGTGGCATCTTGTGTGGCTCTCATGGGTGTGGGTCTGGTGTCATTCTTCATGTTAGGTACTCGTCTGTTCATGAGGCGGGTTTCCAAATGGCTGGAAGGCGGGAGGTGTCATCTCGTTTGTTCATGCTGTGTGGGCGTTTTCTATCTCTATGGCTTCTCTGATTATTCTGCTGTTGAAGTGTTCGGTTTTGGCGATAGTTCTGGTATTTTTAAAGTCAATTTCATGTCCTGTGGCTTTGAGGTGTTGGACCAGGGAAGAGGTCGTTTCTTCTTTTTTGATTGAGTTCTTATGTTCTTCAATGCGTGCACTTATTCTTCTGTTAGTTTGTCCAATGTATGTGGTAGGGCAGGCAGTGCAGGGGATTTCGTATACTCCTTGGTTTTCTAATTCGATTTTGTCTTTGGGGTTTCTTAGGATGGTGGATATTTTTCTGTTTGTGCAGAATGCTGTTTTAATGTTGTGTTTTTGGAGGATCTTGCTGATTTTGTCTGTAGTGCCTTTTATATATGGGAGGAGGGCTTTGCCATTTTCTTGTTCTCTGTCTTGGATTTTGGTTGGGGTTTCTTTTTGGATTAGGTGGGTAATCTTCTTTCTTTGGAATCCATTGGCTGCAAGTACGTTGGTGAGAGTGTGTAGTTCGGTTTTTGGTGTTGTTCATCGGCTAAGCATTTTGTTCTGGAGATGAGTGTCTTGGCTACGGAATTGATCTGTGCTGGGTGGTGGTGTGAGAGTGCATGTAGATAGCGGTTTATATGTGTTTTCTTCTGGTAGATGGTGTGTCCTAGGGAGCCATTGGATCTTTTGTATACCAAGACATCTAGGAAGGAAGTTGATTGTTGGCTTCTGTTTCCATGGTGAATTGTATTTTGGGGTGTAGGCTGTTGAGGTGTGTGAGGAAGTTGTTCAGTTTTTCTTTCCCATGTGGCCAGATTATGAAGGTGTCATCTACGTATCTGAGCCAGAGTTTGGGTTTGTGGTCGTATTTTCTAGAGCTTGTGTTTCAAAGTGTTCCATGTAGAGGTTTGCAATGACAGGTGAGAGGGTGATCCCATGGGTGCTCCTTCTATTTGTTTGTATTTTTGTCCATTGTAGGTGAAGTATGTATTGGATAGGCAGTGGTTGGGTCAGATCTAGGATGTGCTTGGGGGGGGTTGTATTTGTTTTGGATGGCTGTCAAGGCTTCTTTTATTGGCACTTGGGTGAAGAGGGATATGACATCGAAGCTTACTAGTAGGTCGCTGGGTTGTAAGTTTTGTTTCTTTATGATCTCAATGAACTGGAATGAGTTTCTTACGTGTGAGTTGATGGATTCTGCATAGGGTTGTAGTTGTTTGGCGAGAAATTTGGCCAGGTTTTGTAGAGGTGAGCCTATGGAGCTGACTATTGGTCTGAGTGGGGTTCCTTCTTTGTGTATCTTGGGGAGACCATAAAGCTTAGGGCATCTGGATGATTTCTCTCTGGGTATGATTCTTTGCTGGATTTCTTCACTGATGGGGAGGCTTTTATTTTGGATTTGGTAGTTTTTCTAGGTAGGTGGTGGGGTCTGTCTTTAGGGGTTTGTATGTGGGGTCTTGGAGTAGGTTGGTTAACTTGGTTTGGTAGTCAGATGTGTTCATAACCACTGTCGCATTGCCCTTGTCTGCTGGTAGGATTATTATGCTGGTGTCTTCTTTCAGGTTAAGTAGTGCAGTTTGTTCTTCTTTGGATAAGTTGCTTTTGGGTGGTTTGCTAGTGCAGAGGATGTTGGTGATTTCGAGTCTGATTTTGTTAGCATCGTCAGGGTTGGTTTTGGTCAGGCTGGTTTCAATTCCACATATGATGGTTTCTGTGGGGATGTGTTTGGGAGCGACAGCAAAGTTGAATCCTTTTGAAAGGACCTTGGTTTCAGCTTCGGTGAGGATCTTGTCTGAGATGTTGTGCACTGTTTGTTTCATGTGTGGCTGTCGGGGGGGAGGAGTTGGTTTCTGGCGTTGTTGTAGTTTCCTGAGTTTGTTGGTGTGTGTGTCTGTCTTGAGGGTGGTCTGTGTTTCGGCTCTCCAGACAGCGAGTTGTTTGGATTTGTCCCAAAGTAGGGGGTGAATCTTGTTGCTGAGTCTGAGGTGGAGTGTGAGGAGATCTTTGTTGATTTGGTCTAGGAGAAACCTTTTTGTGTGAAGTTCATTTCTAATTAGGGCCAATTCTGTTCTTTTTAGGATGCGTTTGGTGGCTGCTGTGTTGGTGTGGAATTTCAATTGGAAGCTTGTGGGAATTAAATTTTGATCTCGGCAGTTGCCTAGGAATGCAAGGTCACATAAAATGGAAGCTCTTTGGACTTCAGGTTTTTCATAAGTCCTGGTCAGATGGTGGGTTTCCTCCCGTAGAGGTGCAATATTTGTTTTCTGAGGTTCTCATGGTATTTGTATGTGGATCTTTGGTTGTTCGGGTTTTCTCCCGCGTAAGATTCGAAGTATTTAGGCAACGTTTCGATGAAGTCTCATTCATCATCTTCAGGCTTCTGTCTTCAGCTCTTGCTTCTCAGAGTGATGTGAGATTGCAGCTGCTTCTTCCTTTTAACTGCTAGTGGGGTGGGATTTGATTGGGTGGGGGCTTGGCTGTGTTCTGATTGGGTGGGGGTGTGTTCTCATTGGTAGGGGTTTGGCTGTGTTCTGATTGGTAGGGGGTTGGCCGTGTTCTGATTGGTTGGAGGCGTGTTCTGTTCAGGTGGGGGCTTGGTTGTGCTCAGGTTGGTCTTAGTTGCTGGGGATTTGAGTTGGTGAGCTGTGATCTTGCTGTTTGGCTTCGAGTTCGTGGTCAGTGCTGCATCTTCATAGTGGGTGTCGGTTTGCTTCATGTATGGCTCGGAGGGGTTTGAAGTGGGTAGTGATGCAGCTGCAGTGCAGCTTCTGGTCCATGGTCGTGTCTCATCTTCTGAGTGGGTGTGAGTCTGTTTTCTACATGGAAGTGTGGTGGTGGCATCTTGTGTGGCTCTCATGGGTGTGGGTCTGGTGTCATTCTTCATGTTAGGTACTCGTCTGTTCATGAGGGCGGGTTTCCAAATGGCTGGAAGGCGGGAGGTGTCATCTCGTTTGTTCATGCTGTGTGGGCGTTTTTCTATCTCTATGGCTTCTCTGATTATTCTGCTGTTGAAGTGTTCGGTTTTGGCGATAGTTCTGGTATTTTTAAAGTCAATTTCATGTCCTGTGGCTTTGAGGTGTTGGACCAGGGAAGTGGTCGTTTCTTCTTTTTTGATTGAGTTCTTATGTTCTTCAATGCGTGCACTTATTCTTCTGTTAGTTTGTCCAATGTATGTGGTAGGGCAGGCAGTGCAGGGGATTTCGTATACTCCTTGGTTTTCTAATTCGATTTTGTCTTTGGGGTTTCTTAGGATGGTGGATATTTTTCTGTTTGTGCAGAATGCTGTTTTAATGTTGTGTTTTTGGAGGATCTTGCTGATTTTGTCTATAGTGCCTTTTATATATGGGAGAAGGGTTAAAAGGAAGAAGCAGCTGCAATCTCACATCACTCTGAGAAGCAAGAGCTGAAGACAGAAGCCTGAAGATGATGAATGAGACTTCATCGAAACGTTGCCTTAGATACTTTGAATCTTACGCGGAGAAAACCCGAACAACCAAAGATCCACATACAAATACGCGAGAACCTCAGAAATATATATATATATATATATATATATGTGTTTCTGAGGTTCTCAGGTATTTTATGTGGATCTTTGGTTTGTTTGGGTTTTCTCCAGCGTGGATGAGTATCTAGGCAACGTTCGATGAAGTCTCATTCATCATCTTCAGGCTTCTGTCTCGGCTCTGTGCTTCTCAGAGTAATGTGAGATTGCAGCTGCTTCCTCCTCCTAACTGCCAGTGGGGTGGGACTTGATTCAGTGGGGGCTTGGCTGTGCTCTGATTGGGTGGGGTGTGTTCTCATTGGTAGGGGTTTGGCTGTGTTCTGATTGGTTGGGGGTTAGCCGTGTTCTGATTGGTTGGAGGCGTGTTCTGTTCAGGTGGGGCTTGGTTGTGCTCAGGTTAGTCTTAGTTGCTGGGGATTTGAGCTGGTGAGTTGTGATCTTGCTGTTTGGCTTCTAGTTCGTGGTCCTGCTGCACCCACTATGAAGATGCAGCAGGACCACGAACTAGAAGCCAAACAGCAAGATCACAACTCACCAGCTCAAATCCCCCAGCAACTAAGACTAACCTGAGCACAACCAAGCCCCCACCTGAACAGAACACGCCTCCAACCAATCAGAACACGGCTAACCCCCAACCAATCAGAATACAGCCAAACCCCCTACCAATGAGAACACACCCCCACCCAATCAGAGCACAGCCAAGCCCCCACTGAATCAAGTCCCACCCCCACTGGCAGTTAAAAGGAGGAAGCAGCTGCAATCTCACATTACTCTGAGAAGCACAGAGCCGGAGACAGAAGCCTGAAGATGATGAATGAGACTTCATCGAAGGTTGCCTAGATACTTGAATCTTACGCGGGAGAAAACCCGAACAACCAAAGATCCATATATATATATATATATATATATATATATATATATATATATATATATATATATGTCGATGCCAATGCACTGTTAAAAATATAAATGAGATTTGTATTTGTGGAAAAACACAATAAAAACCTATTTATATATAACAATTAAAAATGAAAGTCAAAATGAAAGGAAACTTCAAAGTGTGATGTTAAAAGAGAGATGTGTCTAGAAAGAAAACAAACATTGACAGGAAAAGATGGAAACCCAATCCTATGCTCTCATAAGAAACCATGATTCTCTGGCTCTGCTTCCCAAGAAATCCACAGTTGTCCAAGGGTCATCATGGGTTGTTCCTAGTTGCTCCTGTTCAAAACTTGGAAGCATGCTATCTAAGAAATGGCTTTGGCAGCATAGTCAGCTGCTTGTCAACAGGAGAAAAAAAAATCAGCTCATGGCTGAGGGTGCTATTTTCTGAAGAAGTCCAAAGAACATTTAAAAAAATTAAAAACCAACACCAAACTGGGAAGCACCTCACATAAAAACAAAGAATCACATGGAGAGAACCATAATTTTTGAAGCTGCCAATTTTTGTTTTATTATAAGGCCGAAGAATTGAATTTTTGTAAACTATACCTAGATCATGTACTATGTCCATAAGGAAAGCTAGATTTAATGTCATGAAATTTGTTTCTGCTTCTAAATCCGATATCACATAAAGGAGGGCAATTTCTCAGAAAATTAACATGGTTGATATATGGAACAGGCTATTTACTCAATATGGCAACAATCAGCATATTATTCTACTGCAGAAGGATATAATGAAGGGAAAGAAAAAGAAATAAAACGTTTACAAATATGAGTGAAAGGAAAGTAGTATTCATATAGTAAATGTTATTTATTTATTATATTTATTTATTCATTAGATTATATATTCCTTTCCTCCAGGAGCTGTTCTCGTTCTGCATAAGGCTGGTCTGTCCTGCATAAGACTATATTTCATGCCAGTAGATATACTAATTGCATTTCTGAAGTCAGACTGCCAAGATAAATCATCAAAGTGAGTAGCTGCACAAATTATGCATAGCAACAGCTGTATTCAATATTTCTAAATATCTGAAATACATTATCTCAATGTGCATTAAGAATCAACAAGTGCCCAGCTAGTGGGCTTTCAAAAATTTTCGGGAAAGGAAGAGAGAAATAGAAGGAATATAGACAGAGGTGGGAAGTTGAGATCAACCAGATTCCAAAATAAAAATGAAACAAAAATGCAATCAGTATTTTATTAACTGGAAGCTATCAAAAGATAGATGGCATCTTTTTTTGAAATGAAGATGTTATTTCCTGTTTTCTGGTCTCTATGTTTTATTATGCTTCCAATAGAGACTTGCATTGTGAAAGCTTTATATTATTTTATTTAGGTGCTAAACTGAAAAAAAAATGTATCCACAGCTGAAGCTGAGTTGTGATAGATCTTAAGTGACATGCTTGTATTTATCTCTATTTCCTTAATGGACAAGCTTTGTTGAGTTAGAAAAAAATCAAATTCTTGAACACTGAATGAACTCTGGCCTATGTCCTATAAAAGTTGTTTTCATGTTATTGTTTTATAGATAATGTCAAGTATTTAGTGTTTAGTATTTATTTGATTTGTCAATCGCTTACAAGATACAGGTATAAGAACAAATATAGTTTTGAATATATGAGATAGATACTTATAAGAAAAATAAAAAAACAATATGACAGGGATTGTAGGCATGATTGGTGCACTTATGCACACCTCCTACAGGCCTCTTAGGAAGGGGGTGAGGTCAATAGTAGACAGTCTAAGGTTAAAGTTTTGGGGGTTTGGGGAAGAAACCACAGAGTCAGGTAGAGTATTCCAAACATTGACCACTCTGTTGCTGAAGTCGTATTTTCTGCAGTCAAGTTTGGTGTGGTTAACGTCAAGTTTGTATCTATTGTATCGTTATGATTGAAGCTGAAGTATTCATTTGCAGGTAAGACATTGCAATGTATGATTTTATATACTATATTTAGATCAGACCGAAGGTGGCATAGTTCTAGATTTTCTAGGTCTAGAGTTTCAAGTCTGGTGGCATAAGGTATCCTGCAATGAGTAGAGGAGCAGAGAACTCTTCTTGTGAAATATTTCTGGACTTTCTCTACTGTGTTAATATCAGATACATGATATGGGTTCCAGACTGATGAGCTGTATTCAAGTATAGGTCTAGTAAATGTTTTGTACGCTCTAGTTAGAAGTGTGATATTACCAGAGAAGAAGCTATGTAGCATTAGATTAACAACTCTTAATGCCCTTTTGGCTGTGTAGTTACAGTGGGCTCTAGCACTTAGATCATTTGAGATGAGTACTCCAAGGTCCTTGACAAAGTTTGGATCCTCAACAAGGTCTTGACTATTTAGCTTGTATTTTATTTTCTGATTTTTTTCAGGAGATATGAAAGGTAACATGAGATATAAAGTTTAACTGTACTGAAAAAGCGGAAGAAACATACATTTGAAATAAATCTGTTTTATAGAGAAAATAATCTCTTGCATTTTACAACATATGTATCAGCCACTGACGTGCAGTGAAAATTATTAAAATAGTTGACTGAATTTTAATTCTCTTATACAAATCCTGGGTTGTGACTGTAGAAGAATATAGTAGCTCAGAAACTGCTACTAAACAAATGACATATTTTGGTAGAGTAGTCTTATAGCCAATAGAAATGTTTCACCTGGTATGAAAGAATCCAGTATTGGCAAGAGATTTATGCAAATTGTCTTAGTGACAATCATATTTTGTCACTAATGAAATCCATAGCATCCATGTAATGAAACAGAAGAAATGTTGCTATGCCTAGGAGCATGAGCTTCAAGTATTTCTAAATTGGTTTCATGCACTTAACAATTTGTTCATAACACTCTCCACTTGGTTCTTCTGGTCCTCCATTTAGCAGCTAAAAGATACATGGAGTTCAGAACAAACAACTTCAGTCTCTGCCAACTGAGTTTGTTAATTTCTAAAAAGATTCATTTTTGGACCAGCATTGGCTGATTTCTTTTGCCCTGGAAGAGCGTTTGAGCACATTCCAATTATTTTTATTGCCTTTTGACATATTTTTTTCAAAAAGCATGAAGCTTAGACTTCTTGTAAGGTCATCTACTATACACTCTACCCCTAGAACCTAGCTATTTGTTAATTCACTTGCTTATTTATTCTCCTCTTGCTGGAATGTGTAGTAACTTAGCAAGTAATAAATAAGCTTGAATGATGTAAGTGACCAAATGAACCTCTTTGTCAACTAAGAAAAATGACTTGGCTCAAACCAATCGAACACAGTGCATTTCAATGAAGCAGACATTATTTTCTATCCTGAGGAAAAGTGCAAGTTTATTTCTATGTATATTTAAATTCATAGTAACTTTTACATTAAGATTGCTTTGCTGTTTTCTGATGGATATATTTTATTATGCATTTAATATCAAGTATCTACTGTAATATATATTTCAGGGCATATTCATTCAGTTACATGTCAAAAGCTTTTACTGTGTCTGTAATTAATGCTCAGTTGTGGTGGCTCTTAGGAGATGCTCTTTTTCACCTCCCTTTCCTTGATAGATAACCTTTTTTCTGTCAAAAACTGCATTTTTAATATAATTTTAGCTTTAAAAATCAACAAGATCAAAGCAATACAAATATTAGAAAAGAAACGAAGAAGACTCATTAATACGTAAGAAAGAAAAGAAGAAAAAGAAAAAAATTAAGAAGCTGCTTCTGATCTTTTTGACAGGAGTTATAAATGCATTTATATTTTACCCTCCCTTTCTAAGGTTACATCCTAATTTCCTTATTCCTTATCTTATGAGCTACCCTTTCTAATCATCAAACCCATAAATCACAAATTCATTTTCATCACTAATAATTGTAATAGTTTATTTTTCTCTAAGCAAACAATATAATTATCCCATCTCGGCTACTTCCTCATCTTCACCAACAATTTTTTCATTGTGGATATACAATATTGGAGTCTTTCCCAAAAGCCATATTCCTGAATGTGAGCTTGAACTAATATTTCAGGTGAAGTACTGGTAGTTCTTGACTTACAACAGTTCATTTAGTGAACATTCAAAGTTACAACAGCACTGGAAAAAGTGACTTATGACTATTTTCACAGTTACGACTTTTCCAACATCCCCATGATCGTGTGATCAAAATTCAGATGCTTGGCAACTGGTTCATATTTATAATGGTTGCTGTGTCCCAAGATCATGTGTTCACCTTTTTTGACCTTCTGACAAGCAAAGTCAATGGGAAAACCAGATTCACTTAACAACAGGGTTACTAACTTATCGACTGCAATTATTTACTTAACAACTGAGAGGGAAAGGTCATAAAATGGGGCAAAATTCACTTAACAAATGTTTTATTTAACAACATAAATTTTGGGTTCTATTTCAGTCGTAAGTTAAGAACTATTTGTGTTTATAACTATTTATGTCATAAAGTACCACTTTATAATTTAGTAAGGCCACATTTGGAATACTGCATCCAGTTTTGGTCTCCATGTTACAAAAAATATGTTGGGACTTTGGAAAAAATGCAGAGAATTGCAACTAAGCCTGGACACTAAAACATATGAAGAACAATTGCAGGATTTGGGTTTAGCCATATTAAAGAAAAGAAGAATTAGGGGTGAAATGATAGCAGTGTTCCAGTATTTGGGGGGCTGGCACAAAGAAGAGGGGGTCAACTTATTTTCCAGAGCACCAGAAGACAGGACAAGAAACATTGGATATAAACTGATCAAGGAGAGAAGCAACCTGGAATTAAGGAGGAACTTCCTAACAGTGGGAACAATTAATCAGTGGAACAGAAGTTGCGGGTGCTTTGTCCCTGGAGATTTTTAAGAAGAGTCTGGACAGTTACTTATCTGAAATGGTAAAGGGGATTGGACTAGAACAAAGGTCACCAACTGGTGCTCCACGAGAAAATTTTGGTGGTACACAGCACAACTGGGTAGAGCAGGTGCTCTGGGATGGCCAATGGGCCAATCCTGTGACTAGAGCTCTGGAATATGGGACTGGCCAGGCAGCTCGTGGTGGGGCTGGAAATCTCTGCTGGAGTGGGAGATACATGCAATTTGCAATTTTGCAGATGGTGAATATACAAGGAGTAGCACAGCCCTCTCCAGCCAAAATGAGGTAATGGAGCTATTATACAGCAAGGGGGAGTGGCAGTGCAGGTGGTCCAAAGCAATGGAAGTCAACTTTGGAATGGAAGCACATCCCCTGCTGTGGCTTCCTGTCAGCTGAACCCACCACTGGCTGGCCCCAACCCTTGCCATCCCCTCCCAGGCACTCCTCGCCTGGCCTGAGAAGGTGAGGATAAGGGATGGAGATTTGCTCCATATTCCAGAACAGGAGCAAAGTTTCATCTCTTACTGGTTCTCATGAGCATTTCTTCTGGCCCTTGTTGGTGCTGTGTGCACCTGTTTCTCTCCACCACTGCTGTTGGCACCTCCATGACCTGCACACTGCTCTTACAGCACCTTGTGCAGCACAGTTAAATTTAGCATGCTTCACATTGGGGAATACAGCGTCCCCTCCTCCTCCTGGAGCCCATTACAAGCCGCAGCCGGTCATGTGAGTGTCTTGGGGTGGAGAGCAGGTTGTGCATCTCCCCAAGCAACCAAGGTGCATCCAGCACCAACAAATGCCGAAGAAGCACCTGAAAGACCCAGAGAGCACCAGAGAATCAGTATGATAGAGAGAGAGAAAGAGAGAGAGATGAAAGAAAGAGAGAGACAGTCAGAGAGACAGACACACAGAGAGAGAGAGAGAGAGAGACAGACAGACAGACAGACAGACAGACAGACAGACAGACAGACAGACAGACAGACAGACCAAGAGAGATGAAAGAGATGTGAGAGGGGGAGAGTGGTACAGAGAAAGAGAGATGAGACAGAGAGAGAGAGAGAGAGATGAAAGAGAGAGAAAGAGAGAGAGAGAGAGACAAAGAGACAAGGGGAGAGAGGGACGAGAAACAGAGAGAGATGAGAGAGAGATACAGAGAGGAGAGAGAGAAAGACAGACAGACAGATAAAGACAGAAAGAGATGAGAGAGAGAGAGAGAGAGAGAGTGCAATACAGAAAGAGATGAGAGAAAGAGAGAGAGAATTACAAAGAAATGAGAGACATATGAGAGACAGACAGACAGAGAGAGACAGATAGAGAAAGAGAGATGAGAGAGAGATATACAGAGATGAGAGAGATGAGAGATGAGAAGGAGAGAGAGAGAGGAGAGAGTTCCTGGTATTTTTTTTTTCTGTGGGAAACGGGTCCAAATGGTTCTTTGAGTGTTTAAGATTGCAGAAGCAGACAGCCGAGCTAAGTGCCTGAAGGACCCCATCCCATCACTGCGAGTTCAGGCGCTTCAGTGAACCATGCACTGGATTCATATTAGTGGTCCACAGGATTTAAAATTATGAATTTAGTCATCCCTGAGGTCCAAAAGGTTGGTGACCTCTAGACTAGAAGACCCCTAAGATCCCCCCACTCTAATCTGATTTGATTGATTGATTGATTGATTGATTGAATATTAAATAAACCCAGCAGATACCTTATACATTGTGCTTTTATAGTGATGTAACCTATGAATTCATTCATATTTCTTTTGTGTAGATTTTCTGCCTTCTTTGTTCATCCTCACTTGTTTTTAAGGCAATGTATCATTTCCTTAAAATTTGAATTTTAAACTTTAAATGTTCAAAGAAAATAAAAAGTATGTTTGCATATCTTATTAGCTACTTTTAGCTGAAAGACATGATCCACTTAGAAGTCTGTAAAATAACTTTCACCAAGAAAACATGTTACTTCTACCAAACAATATAAAATTCCTAACAGACAGGAAGCAGCAGGTGAAGCTAGGCAGAATCACATCCGATACCTGTACAATCAGTACAGTCCCCCCCCCCCCCCCCGCAAGGCTGTGTGCTTTCTCCACTTCTCTTCTCCCACTATATCAATGACTGCATCTCAAATGATCCATCTATTAAAATACTGAAGTTTGCTGATGACGCAACAGTGATTGGTCTCATTCCTGTCTGCATACAGCTTGCCTCGTGGTGTAACCAGAACAATCTGGAACTGAACACACTCAAAACTGTAGAAATGGTGGTAGACTTTAGAAGAACCCCTCCCATACTACCACCTCTTACAATATTAGACAGCACAGTATCAACAGTAGAGACTTTCAAATTTCTAGGTTCTATTATATCACATGATCTAAAATGGACACCTAACATCAAAAACATCATCAAAAAAGCACAACAAAGAATGTTCTTTCTGCACCAACTCAGAAAGCTCAAACTGCCCAAGGAGCTGCTGATACAGTTCTACAGAGGAATTATTGAGTCTATCATCTGCACCTCTATAACTGTCTGGTTTGGTTCTGCAACACAACAGGACAGACACAGACTTCAGAGGATAATTAGTACTGCAGAAAAAACAATTACTACCCACCTGCCTTCAATTGAGGACCTGTATACTGCATGAGACAAAAAGAGGGCTGTGAAAATATTTACAGACCCCTCACATCCCAGACATAAACTGTTTCGACTCCTTCCCTCAAAACAATGCTATAGAGCATTGCACACCAGAACAGCTAGACACAAGAACAGTTTTTTCCCCAAAGCCATCACTCTGCTAAACAAATAAGTCCCTCAACACTGTTCAACTATTACAAAGTCTGCATTACTATTACTATTAACCTTCTCATCACTCCTTTTCACCCATCCCCTCCTACTTGTGATTGTAGGACTGTACCTTTGTCGCTTGTATACTTACGATTTATATTGACTGTTTGAGTATGATTTGATTGCTGATTGTACCCTATGACTATCATTAAGTGTTGTACGTTATGATTCTTGACTCTTAACGAATGTATCTTTTCTTTTATATATACTGATAGTATTTACAACAAGACAAATTCCTGTGTGTCCAATCACACTTGGCCAATAAAGTATTCTATTCTATTCTATTCTATCTATTCTACAAGCTATCACACACACTTTTCAGATTGCATTTACAATGCATTTCTCTTAGCTTAATTATCTAGCTCCTTCTGAAAACAATGTACAAATGAGGATAACTAATTGAAAAAGAATAGTTTATAGATGATATGTAGGCAGGAAAAGAAGTTTTATATAAAATTGACTCATTTTTATAGCATGTATATACCAACATTTGGAAATATTGATATGAAATTTCAGGCCATTGAAGAGTTTTGCTAAGTGGTAAGTCAGCTGTCGAATTACAGATTGTTGTAAATTAGCTCACTCATCACTGTTCCCTTTCTGCATGCAAAGATGTTTTAAATAAAATGGACTTGACACAGATTTATCTTTTTCAAAAATATAGTTTTCTTAAACCTATAAGCATATTATAATATATTGTTCTTTTTTGATAAAGTGAGAATTGCAAATAACCAAGGAATATTTTTTGTTAGTATTCCTCCAGGAAAATAAATTTAGCACAATATATTTCCTAATATAATTTGATATTCTTTAATTGTACCATTTTATCTTTTCAAAACTTATTTTTAAAAAATATTACAAACACTGAGGTAATAAATTCAAACTCCAGATTTTCTTGCCATTCAGTTATTTGGATAATAATATCATGTTATTGCCAGCTTGAACCAAGCCCTCAAATTAATGTTACATTGGAACAGGTTTTTACAGCCAACCTTCATGACTCGTGTTGCTAATGAGCAGTTTAATTTAAAGCTTAAAATTATTAAGTGTTCCACAGGAGTTATAAATAATGTGATTTATAATATTCCTATCAAGTGCATAAAACTACATTTGTCTTCCATTAACAACACACTTATTAAGAAACCTGATCTCTTCAGATGTAAGAAAATGCAATTAGTACAATTTGTCACAGATCTTTTACATTTTAATAAGACATAATTTATTGTCTCTTTAGTCTAATTAACTTTGAATCAATGGCAGATTTTGTTCCTTCAGAAAAAAAAGCAATACATGTTTGCATTGCTAATATTAGGCACATTGATTCATAACAGACACTGAGTTTCAAAGTTGTGTAACACTGATGCTACTAACCTTGCTTATATTTTAACTTTAGTCACTCTTTCTCTACATCAGAATTCAGTAAGTTTTTCATATTCAATGTTTCTCTTTCCAGGGTCATACAATTGCCCAGAGACTGTCCTAAATGTTCAAAATTTTATAAATCACTAAATTTTATGATATTTCAGTGATCGCAGCTGAGAGCTCCTGATGGTTTTTTTTTTAGATGTTGAATGGGCTTGAAATAACACATATATAAAACACATAAAAGCTAGATGAGATATTAATGTTCTTATCTTTCAGGCTGAAAATTGTATTGAATTGAGTGAACAGAGTGAATAGAGATTGCCAATCAAGGGATGAGAGATCGTTGTCTATAAAATCATAGTTGCCTTTTTTGAAGTTATAATTGGGGATTACATCATTGTGATGATTTTTGTGTGGGCGTATGTTGAGACAAAAGTCAATCATATTGTGGTCACTGTTGGAAAAGGGTTCTTTAGTTTGTATTCCATAAATTAAATTCAAACTATTGCAGAAGATTAGATCGAGGCAGTTGTTAAATCTAGTATTGTTGGTTACTAGTTGTTCCAGTCCCAGATTTGTAACAGCATTCTAGAAGGTTGCATGTATGGGTTCAGTTGTACATTCATTTAGGGTCCAGTTAATATGAGGAAGATTGCATTCACCAAGAAAGATAAAAGTGTGTGGGCAGGATGTTGCCCATGTTAGTAGTGAATTTAGCTTGTTTACATGTTCGATGTCATAATCAGGTGCTCTGTAACATAGTAAGAATCGAATGATGGTCTCAGGATGAGCAAGCTCCTGGGTAACTTGGATGTTTTTTAGATGTAAGGACTTTCCATAGAAGATAGCAACACCACCTCCTCTACAAATTTCACGATCTGATCGATAAACATGATAGTCTCTTACTGTGGTAATGGAGTCAGGGAGAGATGCGTTGAGCCATGTTTCACAGACAAATATGATGTTGAATTTAGCCATATTTAGTAAGAGGAGAAATTCAGGTATTTTATTCATAAGGCTTCTTGCATTGAGTAGCTTCCATTTAAGGCCAGCAGTAGTTGGAATTGAGGTAGTTAGCAGCAGATAACAGAAGAAGTGTCATGGCAAGGAAAGATCCTGTATGGGATGTACCATCAACAGACTGCTAAGGTGGCAGACATTGGGAAATACTAACAGTGGTTGGAAAGACTTGTAGTGAGAAGCAAAATTGTAGTACTTATTATATCATAAGGACAGGCACTAAGCATCAGATCTACAGAAGCAAGAGTCTACCATACAGGAGTCAAGAGAACTCCTCCTGTATAGAGAATTCAGAAATCACCCAATATATGTTGGCAGGGTGTAAGATGCAGGCAGAAACAACATACATTGTCACTGTATTATACACCAAGTAGCTGGCACTGTATACAGGAATATATGCATGGGTAAGGTCTTTCCAACTCCAGGTGAGATTGCACAGAACTTTGTGAAGAATAACAGAATTAACATCCTTTAGGGCTTCCTATTCAGATGGACAGGTATCAATCAGATTATAGAATAAGAAGCACCGGAGAGTGGTGGCGATAGAGGTAGCAATATCAGGAAAAGGATAATAAGCTGGAAAAGTATTGGGACCTGAAGGAGGAACTTGAGATGTGGAAAATAAAGGGCAAAGTGATCCCAGTAGGAGTGCTTGGGGCTGTGACTCCTAAACTGGGAGAGAAGTTCCAACAGATTCAGGGAACAACATCACAACTCTTTGTCGAAAAGACTGATGTGCTAAGAACAGTCAAGGTATTGTACAGAAGCCTCAGACTCCCAGGCTTATGCTAGAGGATCCAAGAAGATGATACATGCCAGCTATGGGACTGAGAAGGGATATACTGTATAAGCCAGGAAGTGAACTTGGATATTTGTCTTCAGATCATTTGCATATGTTTTGGTGTTTGCAACAGCATTTTTTAATATTTCCAAATTAAAGATCAGTCCCAGAAATACTATAGCTGTGCAATGGCATACAAGTCCCAACAGTTCTCTGACCATAAAGTCTCACTGGCTGTCATTTTCTGAATGTGTAGGTATCTGATTTCTATTCTAAAACAATGACAATGCATTAAAGTGGATTTTCTTGCCTATCTTGCAGAAAATCCAATGTGTTTTCCAAATATCTCTTTGCTATGCTGTATGTGGACTGACAGAGACAGAATGAGTACAAAGGCAAATATGCAATAAAGAAAGATTTTTTTTATTACTTTAGGTAATTCTAGATGTCAGATAAAAATGAGAACTTTAGTGAAAATTTTGCACAATAAAGCTGTGTTTCACAGATAACATTTTATAATTTGATGTATGAGGCAGAAAATATGAAACATATTGTGAAGTTCTACCTTGACATAATGATGGAAAGCTATTTGAAGTGCATTAAATCTGTGAAATGTGACAGACCACCATGAAATAGTCCATCTTCGGTGAAGAAATAGCATATTGGGCCTGCCAGAAACTAAATTGCCATTTACAGCTATTTTATTTTAGCTCCACATTTTGAAACTTCAACCATAGCCTCATTTATTTGTAATTAAAGAAGGAATTAGGTTTTATTACAATGATATAATAATTTCACTTTCATTAGATTTATTCCATGCTGCTCTTAAGTTGAATGCCATTGCATTATGCGAAAATCCACCAGTCTAATATTTGCTTGTTAATACTGTGTAATTTTACTGAAAAATTCATTTTAATTACTAACTTTAATTATTCACATAAAATATGATTAAAGGCACATGTTTTCAAAAGACCTTTTTATAATTAATCATGATCAGAATTTATTTGAAAGCTTTGATCAAACATTATTAATATTTAGTTTTAAAAAGTGGAAAACTGTAGAGTATGAAGAATAAAGTCTATAATCTGATACAGAATTAGTTGTAGTTAAGCTTCAGGTTAAAGAGGGTGGGGACTTCTATGCTGCCTGACTCTTTTCAGTTCTGGGTGGCTCAATACAATCAAGAAAACTAATTACAATAAAATCAATAAATAATATTAGATAAAGATTAAACATTTCAATGCAATGAAGCAAAGAACCTTTGTGAAGTCTCCAGGACTCTTCTAAACAACAGCAGAGTGGGACATTTAGGTTTCAGGGAAAACCTTGTTCTGGCAGATGCCAGTTCACAGAAGGTGTGCTTGTGTGATGCTGATAAATGAGATAGTTTAATTGAAGGCCTTGGAACATGCCAACACTGAAGGATCAAATTGGTTGGGCAACCATGTCATGGGAAAGTGGTGAGCTCTCCATTGATCAGACCCTATGACATGTAAGGATTATAAATAACAAGGAACGTCCATTACTGCTTGCATTGGGAAGGAAGGAAGGAAGGAAGGAAGGAAGGAAGGAAGGAAGGAAGGAAGGAAGGAAGGAAGGAAGGAAGGAAGGAAGGAAGGAAGGAAGGACACTCCCAAATAGGTATTGGTCAGCATTAAATAACTTAAAATGATTTGGAAATCCTATAGGGGTATGTGTACCTGATATTTGTAGGTGATTACATGTAATGTAATGTAACCAATGCTCCCAACCAACCCTCATCTTTTGAATAACAAAACTGAAACCTTTGTTCACATCATTTTTATCCTTGGGTAATAAGAACATTTGATCTTGAAATCAGCCTTAATGGACTCATGTACATCATTTTTCTAATTTAGGTAAAACCATAAAATTACACTTCAAAATATTAAATAGGTATGTTTTATATCAAAGCCATTGTATATATCTCCCAGTCTTCTTGCAATATAAGTGAATAAGCCTGGAATCTTGAAAAGAATGATTTACATAAAGATTCGTGTATAATAAAGAAAGCAGTAGAATACCATAGGGTTGATTTCCAATTCCGTCTTCAATGGTTTGGAACACTAATGTTTCTAAATCATATTTATAAAAAGAAAAATCTAGATGTTTCTAGTGTACATAAGTATGTAAGTGTGCATTGACTTGGATTTCACTTTTTTAATGGGAAGGAGCTGTGTATTGTGTCTGTTTTGGTGCATTTGAGTTTCTAAACAAAGCAGTATGGAGTTTTTATTTAGCAGCTGTGACCAAATAAATAATTGAAGTAAACAGTAAGATATTGAATATTCATTTGTAAATGTGTTATATTTACATTTAATTGTTACAAATATGTATTGTCAAGTGGTGCCTGACTGTTTTTACTCTTAAATTTTCATCTGCTTCATTTTAATAACTATTTTTAAACAGTATTAATAAATAAAAACACTTTGGTATTAAATTCTTAACAGCTCTATTAGTGCAAACTGGGTTCTAAAAGCTCCAGGGTAAAATTTGTTGCAAGGTTTTTGGTTTTGGTTTTGTTTAGTGAGCTGTATGCAAACATCTGTCTGATAAATAAGCATACTAGAAAAGACTCCCTTATGGAGGGCGTGGATAGTCTTTCTTTACTACTTTAATGCAATAAAATTTTAATTAAAGTCCCTCATTGTCTTGAACAGGTGATCTGGCCTGCTGTATAACTCAAGAGATCCTATCAAAAGTTCCCAAAAGACCAATAAAATTACTGCCTGGGTCCTAAACCATATCTTATTAGCCATACCTGCATGACATATTCACATGCCCAACTTTGGATAAAGACTTTTGCAAAATTAGATATTTTTGTATTGCATTTATTCCCAGACGGATAGAGAAGGGGAAACAAAGGGAGAAAATAGAAGAAAGATTTTTAGTTATTTACTAGAAAATATGAAGCCTTCAGACTGTGGATGAACACAATACTCTTCACTTCTAAAATTGTAGCTGGGACGTTTGAAAAGAATTGTACTCAGATTTGCTTGCATCATAAATGCAACTGTTGAGATAATCTGGGATTTTGTTTCATTAGGATCCAGAAGAAATGGTCAGCTATAGACCCACTTGAGCAAATGTTAATACATTTCCCCTTTAAACCACACAATGGTTTAGAAAAAATGGAGAGCAGAACTAGGTGCACAGTTCTGGTATGTACATAATCTTCATACATTTAAGCGAATTCCTGGCCAGCAATAGAAGACAATCAAATACCCTTAGTACAACTCCTCACTCTTCTTCAGATTCTTCACTCTGGAGATTCACTCTTTTTCTGCTTGTAAGGTAGATAGTTATAAATTTTGTACTTGGAAATCTGTCAGCTTTCCCCAGGGAGGAAAAAAAAAACAAATTGTCATTCACAGAGAGCCAATCTTGTATATCTATACTGTATAGGCAATATCCACTGGATATCATTGCTGTTTTGGATATATAGTAAGAACATTGATCTTTTCCAATGCCTGTAGACCTTTAGACCGCATAAAGCCCTAAGAGGGGGAGGCAGAAATTTGATTATATTCAACAATATACACATGAAAGAATAGAAAATTATTTGTTTTGCATTATTTGTGTCTGATCAAGATTTTATTCCAGAAAAAGTAAAATACTAAACTGGTTTGGTTGGGCTTCAATGTAATCACATTGATTGAGAATGAGAGGTAGCATATATTGTTGCAGCTGAAATGAGATGTTTTTGGAAAAAGCTCTCTGAAAAGCTTTGCTGTGCCTCTGCTCAGTCACCTCCAGTAGTCTGTTGGTTATAGATTGGTCAAGTTTTTATACAGATTTTTTTCCTGTGGAATCTATAGTAAAGTTCTTATTTAGTTCTCTACAATGACCATGAAAAATTATATGAACATTTTGGACAGAAATGCTTGATCAAACCAAAATATATTCTTTCCAGAAGAAGTGAGGGAAACTGCAGTTGCATCAGAAGGTCTACCCATGTTGTCCAAATCTCTCACAACTTTTCATTTTTCACTCCACACTGTTCATTTACAACTATGGAACAAACATCTAGATATAGTTTGAATTCGGTGCTACATAAGCATGTCTGTGTTTATAAATTTAAACATGCATACACACATTTATCTCTTTAAAGAGTTAACACAAATGAAGGCAAAGAGTTAGTTAACACCCAAGTTCTCTATGTGACCTGCACTGGCTGCAATTGGCCAAGAGATTGGCTACCACCTTCAAAGCTTTAAATAACACAGGACTTGGATATATTTGAGGCCATCTTCTTTTGATTCAGGTTTCCCCCATTTAGTAACATCTGGGAAAGAAATCTTGTCAAACATTCCTTCCCCAAGTGAATGTCCTCTCTAGTGACCCTAGTATTAAGCATTCTTGATTATGAATCCCTTGTTCATAACAGTTTGCCACCAGACCATCCAGACCACCCACTCGACTAGGCTTATGAAGAATCATAAAGACTTAATTCTTTATTAAACCATTTGGGAACATTAAGGATTAGCCTGCACCTTTCTGGCAGCTTATGTAGTGTTTGTTCTGATGTGTACCTTGATGGTTATCATGTTTTTAATCCTTTGTTATTGATTGATGTAAGCCACTCTGAGTCTTTTAGAACTGAGAGGCTTAGAAGTTGTAATAAATTTGTCAGTAAAAAGAATATCTATATTATCCCACAATATGCTTAATATTTTCAATTTGATTTTTAATTATTGCTTTAATGTGAAAATGGTCACTGTCTACTAGAACACCCCAGGTTATATTTTGAGTATTAACTTTTAACTTTTTATTTTTTCATCTTCCTATTGAAAGCATTACCTCTTTCATGCCTTTTACCATTAAATTAATAACAGCATGGTTTAAATTTTTAACTTTACTTAAATAAATGCTTATGTGTTAACTATCAGTTGATACATGTTCTGTTCCATACAAATAACCTAGAAAAGAGATACATGCTTCCCTCTTGTTTCTGATTCTATTATGCCATTATAACCCAAATAAAGATGAATTCTGGTTACTTTATATTTGTTAAATTATTTTGATTGTTTTTTAAAAATACCATAGGACTTGAACTTGGACTTTTTCTCTAAATATTTGTTGAGTGTCAATGTAAAACTCTGCCATCCATCCATGGCCTTGTATTTTCATGAGTTATACGCACAAACTGAAACAACTTTGTGCCTAAGGCTAGTATGCAAACTCAGTCTACTATTGCAAAACAAAGCAGAGTAATTACCCAAGGTATACGGAACATCGGCCTCTCTTTGTAAATTATGACTGACCTGACAATTGTTATGCCACAGTTAGCTTCTTTAAACAAAAACAGTCCAATAAAGTTATTACACTAAAAAAAAAGTCAAACAATTCACATTAAACAAAGGCATTACTGTTTAACATAGTAATGTACTTGGATTATCATTCAGGGCAATACCAATCAGACATTTTCTTGATTAATATTTTATTCCTTGTAGAAGTAAGCTTTAACATTGAGTAGAGCCTTATTAAGAACTGGGTTTTCTAAATTGATGACAAACGATGAAATAATATCTATATGAACATATATATATATATATATTAAAGATAATTAACTCCTTAACCTCACAGCATATCAGCAGACAGAGATACAATTTCCACTGGGTATCTATTACCATTTTAGATCAAACCAAATCCAAACATGCTAGGGAATTCATGGGAGCTTGTCATTTTTACAAATCAGTCATCAATAGATATTTTGAGATAAACAATATATGGATACATTCAAAAAAGACATTTAAAAGCTAGAGAAGGAAGCAAAAAGACATACAGCAATCAACATTCAAACAAGTGGGGATAAACACCAGACAAACAATAAACCAGAAAATAAAACTATAATCAAGGAACCATAAAGGAGAAAAACACACCTCACCATAACTGGCAGAACTCTAAAATTATCTGAATTCTCTTTTTATTAAAATTTAATTGAAGAAATTTTTAACAATAAAAACAAAAAAAATAGAAAAGAAACAAATTTAAGAAATAGACAATAAAATAGCAAAAGTGAAGATTATAAAGAATATCTTCCAAACTTTTTGACAGTGCTTATAAATGCATTTATATTTCATCCTGTTACATCATCATTTCATTCTTGCATAAGCTACTCTTTCTAATCATCAAATCTATAAATCATCAGTTCATTTTTCTCTCTTCTTCAGCAAAAAGTCCATAAGGTGTTTTCCAGTCATTATTAAATGTACTTGTTGATATTTTTCTAATCAGCAAATTAATTTTACCATCTTAATTTTACCATTCTCTCATGTTCACCAGGCATTCCTTTGTTGCTGCTATCCAAGTTTCCCCAAAAGTAAGACCGGGTCTTATATTAATTTTTGCTCCAAAAGATGCATTATGGCTTATTTTCCAGTTACATCTTATTTTCGTGAAAATATGGTGTTAAATGCATCTGGCTGACAATCTTAACTGGGACTTATTTTTAGGGTTGGGCTTATATTACGAGTATCCTGAAAAATCATGCTTATTTTAGTATCCTGAAAATTGGCCTATTTTCCATTTGGGTCTTATTTTTGGGAAACAGATTATTTCAGAAATTTTCCATTCTTGTGCATAAACTTTGCAGCAGTAATCATATATAAAACAATCTTACCTACATGTAACTGACTATTCATTAATCCCAGAAAAATAAATGATTTCAGTTAAATCTTTATCCTTAAAGTTCATTGTATCATTATATGCATTTATTTGATCCTTAATGTTCATTATATCATTACATGCATTTAAATCCAGAAACATCTGCATTTCTATATCTGCATTTCTGCATTTCACCAAGCGTGAAAAAGATAACCCTTCATTTTGTCCCAACATAAATTTGAAGCAACTTTATATATTTTAAACAATATATACATAATGTCAATGTCAACCCTTTTAACCACATATTTCCATTGTTCAGCAATATATATATTATCAAAAGTTTTAGCTCATTTTATCTTATAGGATTTCACTTACTTTTTTCCATTTCAGATTTCAATAAAAATTAATCCTCAACATTTGGACACAGTTCACTTTTAAATTCTGTATTCTGCTGCTCAATTCCAAATGTCTATTATATATCCTACATTTTCTTTTAAGTGTGCATAAAAAAAACCATGACAAACTAAATCCCTCTACAGTGAATTGCTGTCCTGATTTTATCTTATCTTTACCAAGTTCCTGTTCTTGGTAAGTTAGCCATTTTTCTTTACTTACTGTTTCTTACATGAAAAATGCTTCTGTTGCCAAGATCCATAAGGGCATTTTAAAATATACTCTGGTCTTATATTTTCAATATGACCATCCTGATATAATTTTTTTAAAAAAATCTACATTAATCTTAACTGTATTGTATCTTAAAGAAACATGCTATTAGAAGCTCAGATCATGGGCTTCTAATTCTAGTTCTTATTTCTCAATACAGGTAATCCTTGAGTTATAATAGTTCATATAGTGATCATCTGAAGTTACAATGGCACTGAAAAAAGTGAGTTATGACCTTTTTTCACATTTACGACCATATTTATGACGGTTGCAATGAACTGGGGTCATGTGATCACCTTTTGCAACCTTCTGACTAGCAAAGTCAATTGGGAAATCATATTCACTTAATAATCATGACTAACATAATTGGTGTGATTCACTATTTCTCCCGTGATCCCCAGCTGTTCTACACACAAGAAGATTACTAGACTTTTATCCTAGTTTCCTCCTAGGATCAACTGTCCAAGGCTCACTGAGTGATCGCTTGTTCTCTCCTATATTCAGAAATATTTCTTCCAACCATTAATCACAGCTGGTTAAGGTTCACTATGCTAAGCCAACTATTTTGCAGATTTCTGGTATCCCATAAAGCCTCACCTAGAAAGCAGCTATCTAAATTGTTATTGCATTCTTGTTATTTCTTGTTATTGCATTCAGATTTCTGTGATATTAGAAAATGAAATTTATGCAAGGAAATGATTTTCTGAATCAGAAAATAATGTTTGTGTCTTTGCCTGGTGACCTGAATATTGAACAACTTGTCCTTTCTTTTAAAAATAAGTTTGAATTTTATACTTATTGGTGTTTTCTGTTTTTACTTAAGCATCCAGAGACTGTGACATTAAAATGAATTAAAATATTTTAATGACTAAATAACTAGTTATATACAAATTAATCTCACCCAACTAAAAATGTGCAATGAATTGATTTAACAATCAATGACATTCCAATTTGCATTCATTGGTGTTTTTCTAAGCATTCATTTGCATTTAGAGTTTAAAGATATACTTATTCTATCCAGATAAACTATATGTTTTTTTAACTAAAGCAAAACATGCCATTGTTCTCTTTTCTGAAATGAAAACAGTGGCATACATAATTGTGTTTATCTTTTTTGTGCAAAGAATAAAAATGAGATTTTTTTCATGTTACAAATGAGTTTTGACATCCTATTTGAAACCTTTCATACCCCAAGGTGTACTAACATAAGAATAATAATCAAAAAATTTCAGTGTTTCCCATTGGGTATAATGGTTTTTAGTTTGTTTTAAAATGCATAAATTCTTTGTGGCAGACATTTCATGCATGTTATTTTTTTTCCTTTAGCAAAATAGTATATCATCTATTGAGCAACAAATGTTTTTATTCATCATGGAGTGTTTCTATTTTATTTTTGGTCTTTTATTGTTTACGGAATTTATGACAAACCTGAAAATCAAAGCAAATTATGTTATATAGTGCAATCCAACATTTTTATATACTGCAAATTGGCAACTACCAGCATTTTTCAAAATAGGACAGCCAAACTATTCTTCATTCTTACTGTATATTTTGTTATTGCTCATTAATAGTGCATGCTCCAAACCCAGAAATAACAGGGGAGGAGTTGCTCAAGAATAAATAATCTTGCTATGAGTGGCAGTTCTTGAAATAAAGATTCTGGTATTAACAAAGTTCCTGTAACTCAACATTGGTAGCAAGGTAAAGAGTTGGAATTTAGTTCATCTCTAAGTATTTGGTTGTATGCCTGGATAAAGAGATCATTGAAAAGTGCAGCTTATGAGACCTTGTACAATTATTACGAATGTGAGAAGATCAATTACACCTCCCATGATGGGCTATAGTCAGTGTTTTATTTTCCAAACAATTTGTTCTGATTCAGCTTCAATTTATCATTTGCACCTTTGTATATATTTCTTTGTTTATTTATTTGTTTATTTTCACTTTCCTAATATATCCCCTTTGCCAGCAATTTTCCCTAAGGTGGTATGTTTTATATATTATTTCAGTATTACATGTGTCTGGGGACTCATTTTCCTTAGATTGTAGATCTACACTCCAAAAATTGGAAAAATGTAACTAATAAAGAGTTACATTGATTGATTTTATGTACTGTCTCATGAATTGCTGATTAGGTAAATTTAATGAACATATTCCTCTCCTAGCATAGCTGATCCCATTAGTGTAAATAAAAAGATTTTCTTGGAATGAAATCAGTGATCAATGTCCTTGATACTGCTAGCCTCCAGCAAAAGGCACTTTTACTGTCACCATACTGAAATCATAATCAATAAAACTATAAGGATAGGATTAGAGCACATCTTGACCTTGCTACTATTTCACAGCTATCCTAGTTATGAATAGAGTGAATTAAAGATACAAAATGAAAACTCAGATCTTCAGTGGTGATGGTTACTGGAATGTAGTATTTCAAATCCAATCTACAAAAATTACTCTGAAAACTACAAGAGCATTTCAGAGCTGGTATTCAGCAGGTTCTGACCAGTTCTGGAAAATCAGTAGTGGAAATTTTTAGTAGTTCGGAGAACCGGCAAATACTACTTCTGTCTGCCCATCCCCATCTATTCTCTGCCTCCCAAGTGCCAGCTGATTGGCTGGATCTTCTTTTGTTGCCCTGCATGGGAGAACAGAGCTGGAAAGCAGGTTAGTGAAGTACAGAGAGAATGGGATTTTGCAGTAACCTTCCCCTGGAGTGGAGTGGGAATGGAGATTTTGCAGTATCCTTCCCCTGCCATGCCCACCAAGCTATACCATGCCTTCCAAGCCACATCCACAGAACCGGTAGTTAAAAAAATTGAATCCCACCACTGGAGCATTTACCTGCAAAACTAGAAACAATCAAAACTTTTTCCAGAATTAAGTGGCACTGAAAGGAAATTGTGTGATCCAGAGACAACATGTAGTTGCTTTAAGGTGTTGTAAACAGATGTTTCAAATGGCATTCCCAACACTCCAAATCGTTTATAGGAGGCACTATAATTTTTTTGTGGCTATATTAAATGTATTCAGCTTAGGTTAGAAAACAAAACAAGATATATTGATTTGTCTGCTGTAAATCTTATTATCTTGATAAGTCTGTCACAGACAAATCATTTTAATTGTATGTGTAAATACCTGCTTTGTAGCTGGAAGTCTTCTCAGTGTAAACATACATATTTATTGCACACATACAAAAAGAGGAGAGAGACATCTTTGTTCCTAGATTTTCTGCAAACATTCAAAAAGCAAATTACTATTCGTGGTATTTCATTTTGCTTTTCCTTAGTCAACTGACAAGTTGTGAAGCTATGAATTCAGAATTGAGGTCCAGACTGTCCAGCTTTGAGAATTCCCAAATTATAAGAGAATAGAAAGGCCACACATTTGCTTGAAATCACTATCCAGAATAATAAAATCTATAATAGGCCACTAGGAGAACATTGGTTACTGTAGCAAACTTTTTTTTATTTTTAAGTGGCTTGGCATCTATTTATTTATTTATTTCACTTTATTAATCACTTAGCTCCAATGTACTCTGGGTGGCATACAACATTTGCTTATTTAAATTTTAGTTATAAAATTTATAACTAGATTAAGGGTAGACATGGATGAGTAACGTAATGGGCTAGAAGTGGAGCTCTCACAACACAATCAGGAGACTGTGAGTTGATCCTAGAAAGAGGCAGATATTTCTCTCTCTGGGCACAGTGAATCTCCTGAGAGCTCGGTGTAGGCAAAGGGCAGGCAGCCAATAAATGCTCAGCTCTATTCAGTTGCTCTGACTCCACCCCAAGGCAAGGGATTACAACATCATTAAAACAAAATAAAAGGATAGACATGGATATGTTTAGTCATCTACCTGGTTTAGGGGACCGATTTTCAACCATAACAGTTAAGTTACTTTTTTTTAAAGTTGTTTGTTTGTTTCTCATATTTTTAAATCAGTATATCATTTTACAGCTCAGATACATTTATTCAGGGGCTTATGGTTACATAGTCATTACAGGAAGTGCCAAAGAAGTTCTTCAAAACTTCTCTAAGCAGACCTAAGGAACAAAATAAAGGAAGTAAATGGTTTCCAGTTAGAAAGTAACTAAAAACCATTGCAACCTCTGTTCCCCTTGCTCACCCACACAGGAAGGGGAAAAGGCTAACTTTCCAATGGCATTCACTGTAATTAAATAAGTCTACAAAGCAAGACCATAATGTTTATATATCTGTGCAAGTTATCTCTTGGATTAATAGAGGCACCACATATACACAGCTCCCAAAAATAATATTTGAAATGTTAATTACATAAAGGTTTCACTTAAAATGTCACCATAAATTCAAGATCAAACCACTTTCCAGGTACAAACCAAAGCATTTTTTAGCCTAGCATAAGCTGTAACATAAAATTACTTTAGTACATTGCAGTAGTTTGGTATATATAAAGACACTGTCTCATAGAAACAATTGTGTTATTTCTTCTGAGAAAAGCCTCCAGGTAGAAAACTGTTGATTCAAAACTATTTACAAGGAACATTGGAAGTTGTAGGGTTTCCACATTGTTGCAGTCCTTTGCTGAGATGGAGGAATATAGAAAACATGTCTGCTCATGATTTTAATGCTCATTGACAGCTTGCAAATATTACAGACTGCTACCTAAACAAAAAAAAATGGCTTTCTTTGAGAAATAATGTTGGTCACAACAGTATTCAGGAATGCAATGGAATGGAATATTGCCAGTCAGGAAGATATTTAGCAGAACATTATGACATAGAAATATAATTGGTAGGATTTAATGTGTAGAATTGTTTTACGTGTCAGGTAAAACACGTAGCTACTAGATTACAGTAGTCTGAAAGTTTTCCTAAAGTATAGGAATGAGTCATCATAGAGAAGATTAATGTCGCAGGAGTCATTAGCTTGTGCTAAGGTCTGCTTGATGGATCAGGGTTTAAAGCTGTCAGAAATGTGGAATTTTTTGTTTACATTTCTTAATGTTCCTGCTATTATATGATATTAAATGCTTATGTTATCCTAGCTACAACAGTGAACAAATTCCAGAATGTCAGTTGAGGGAAAGAGAATATCCACAGAGCTTCAATGAAAATGAAAATGAAACCTAATATACTCAAATAAACAAATCTATGTGGGGTTTGATCCTGAAAGTAGAGTATCACAGTATTCCTGTTCAAAAATTTCCATGCATATATCCTTAAATAAACAAACTTCTATCATAATCAGAGGTAGTATTCAGCAGGTAGTATTCTGACCAGTTCTGGAGAACAGGTAGTGGAAATTTTGAGTAGTTCAGAGAACCAGCAAATACCACCTCTGACTGGCCCCGCCCCATCTATTTCTGTTTCCTGACTCCCAGCTGATCAGTTGGGTCTTCTTTCGTTGCCCTACACAGGACAATGGAGCTGGGAAACAGGTTAGTGGGGTGGGAATGGAGATTTTACAGTATCTTTTTCCTGCCACGCCCACCAAGCCACACCCACCAAGCCATGCCCAAAGAACTAGTAGTAAAAAAAATTGTATTTCACCACTGATCATAATGCATATGAGTTATATAACCTGTTAAATATGTCTTGGTTTCCAAGATATTTCTCATATAAAAACTTCAAAGGAGTTATTTGTTTCTTCCTGCATAATTAATATTATATAAATGTATAAATGTTTGCAATACTTACCAAAGGCTGCTTTGTTCCCAAATAATGGCTTATCAACCATTTTAATACTAATTTCTGATATGACTAATTTGATTTATCTGGTCAAATTATTAGCAAATTAATTCAGTCTTCATATTTTCTATCACTTAACTATCTTTTTTTTCATATCCTTGAGATTTCCATAACTCATCTCTTCTAAAATAGGGCTTGTATTATAATATTATCTCAGTCTGTTTCAATGGATAAATTGGATCAAAGAAGTTAACATTATTTTTCTTACAAACAAAAAAGGTCAAAAATCCTTTTGCTAAAGGTGTTTTTAGCAACCAATATGTTATGTTCTCCATATTGGAGATTATTAACTTTTCTAATAAAGAAGTCAAAATAATCACTTATTCATCTTAATTTAATTATTTCCTGTAATCTCCTTTTGTGATCACCAGGTATGCAACCATCTTTAGAACTTCTAATAGTGAATACCATAATTGTACAGCTGAAGTTTTTTTAATAGTCTCTATTTCATCACATTCAGTTTCATCAGATGATTCTATCACATCCCAAAAAGTGTTTAGTTCTGTTACATTCATAAGTTTTCAGATCTATGTCACATTGGCTCTGCTGTATTCAATTTTTTTCTTCACCATTAGTTTTAGTTCTAGATAGTCACACTGAATTAATAACTTTATTTCCTTGATGAATGTTGATGAGCAACTCTTGTTTTTGTCTCTGGGGATACAAAGGAGATGTAAAAAGCTTGTACAAGTCAAGGTTATAATTCTGGGTAGAGAATCTGTTTTTTTTTCCCTCTATTTTTCTCTATCTGACATTTCAATTGCGTATTCTCACATGCTTTCATATTTTACTAACTATACAGTTAAATCTCAATGACTTTCTACATATCTATTAAGTGTTGGGCAGTTATAATGTTTCACAAAAACATAAGAACATATAAGAACATTGTATAATAGCAATCCATATAAAACATAAAGTTGAAAACAGCAACAATATGAAAAAGGCTTGTGAATATACTATATCAATTTATTGCATGCTCTGAACTCTATCTCACACTTGAATTTACTACAGATGTTAAATATGGCTTGTTCCTTAAAAGTACCACATCACTTAAAAATTGTGTGGCTAAAAATACCACAAAACAGTTTGGCCCAAATATTTTATTTTATTTGAATAGGATTTTTAAAAGTCAAGCTACATGTGATAATACCGACAGAGTACAAGATCCTGTTTATTGGGTAAAGTAATGGATTTTGTATATAAGAAAAATGTAAACCTCATATCAAATACACTTTGTGAAGGAAAAAAGTCAAAAATCATGAGATGAAGGAAGAGCTATACTTCATATAGCCCCTGTGTTCCATACAAGGCTGTCTGGAGGGAGACAGGTCTGACTTCATTTGAAACAAGTACATAGACTTGCATCACTGGCTGAAATTACTGTTCTTTCCCAGATATTGAAGCTATTTGCTTAGTAAGGATTATTATAAATCAACATGGATTAGAATGATTTCATAGAACTCCAACATTTTAGCCTCTCCAAGGAGGAATTCCTACTAATGGGCTATGAGAACACTCACTGTATTTAAACAACATATTAAAGACAAGTAAGTCCAACAAGACCTGTTTCTTCTAGCCAAGAATGTTTTCTTGAGAAATCAATCCCACCCCCATTCATACTCCAAGTCATGGAGGGTTTCAGTTCACATAAATTCAAAGTATTATATCATAGAATTATATGTTGAAAAGGACCTCCAATCCCTACATACCAAACCATACTGAATAATAGATGTGTCAGTGTTCCAGAAAACCTCCACTCCAACCAATAATTCCAAGACAGACATATTCTCAAAAGTTCTTTGTATTTGGATAGTAAACTGGGGAATCCTGAATCTGAAAGTTCCAGGCTTCCTTGCAATAAGTAAAAACTACAAATCTATCCCCTACACCCATCATCACATCACATGCCCCAATCACCATCCATCCCAACTTGAGACTTCCCCTCATTTATGTGCAAAATAATATGACCTTGAACTAAAAAAAAAATGTTATTATGTCTAATTACATATACTCCAAGAAATCCCCCCCTCCCATTTTCCCAGGCTCAAAATGGGCATCATGGGAGTATCTAGTCTCAATATGTGTACTAAAGCTTACAGGCATCCTCCCTTGAAAAAGCACGTCCTGAAAAATACAGTAAACAAAACACAATAAGGGGTTAATGCACTGCCCATAACCCCTCTCCCCCCTCCAAGGGGACCCTTTGGCTTGTCAGGGAATTGTTCATGAAATTGTTTAACCAATCTATCTGTATTTATAGCCCAATTTTTCACCCAAGTAGCTTCAGACAAAGGGTAGCCTTTCCATAGCACTAAATATTATAATTGTTCTCAATGTAATCTAGAATTGATTTTCTTTATCTCATAAAGTGTTTCACCCTGTACTATCAGAGATTAGAGGGGAGCTGCTGATACAGGCTGAAGATTGGAACCAATAGCAGGCTTTAGCAAGGTACTATGGAATACTGGGTGTATTTTCCCTAACAGCTGAGGGAGGCTAAGTTGGACAGTTACCCAGGGATTTTGGTCCAAACTTCCTACTAGGAAGTTTTAACTTAAGATATTTAGTTGACAAAAACACTTTGTCCCCCACTTTGAAAGGTGGTTGGAGATATCTGTGTTTGTCTACCTGTTTTTTATATTCCTCGGTTGCTTCCGCTAGAGCTCTTTTGGTGTCCTCCCAATGTTTTTTTAATGATTCCATCCAATCCGTTATGTACATGGATGTTGGGGGTTCCCTAGTGAAAGTTCTGGGCTTCCTTGCAATAAGTAAAAACTACAAATCCATCCCCTGCACCCATCATCACATCACATGCTTCAATCACCATCTATCCCAACTTGACACTTCCCCTCACTTATGCACAAAATAACATGACCTTGAACTAGAAAAAGTATGCTATTATGTCTAACTGCATTCACTCCAAGAAATTCCCCCTTCCTATTTTCCCAGACTCAAAATGTGGCAGCGTGAGAGCATCTAGTCTCAATATGGCTTCCAAGCTGACAGGACGATTATCCAAGCCTGTGTTTGAAAATATCCAGTGAAGATGAAGAAACCATTTCATATGATAACCTATTCCATTGATTACAGCTCTTACCGTCAAGAGGTTCTTCCTAATATATAATCTACACCTACATCCTTGAGGATTCAGCCCATTAGTTCTAGTCTTACTCTATATATCAAGTGAAAATAAGTCTGAACTATGTGCAGTGTGACAGTCCTTCAGATATCTGAAGTTCTCTCAGTTTTATCTTCTGCAAGCTAAACATACAGTACCTAGGTTTGACCAGAACAGTACTTAAGTCAACCATTTGTTGAAAGACCTTTTACCATCTTTTAGCACTTCTCTAGTTACTATTATCATTTTTTAAAAAACTGGTTTGAACATAATACTCCAAATAAACCCTGATCAAGGCAGAGTGCAGCAGACTAATCTAATATAAAACACGGAAATAAAATAAAAGAGAAAATTAAGCTAAATCAAACAAAGTAGAATAAGACGTATCATGTCTACTATGGCAATTGAAACTATTCAATTACTAAGGCTTCAGTGAAAAGACCATTGTAATATATCTATAAATATAAATGTTATCATTATCACTAAATTTACTAAACCTATTACAAGTTAAATCAAATGCTATATAAATAATACAGTCGGTTTTTTTTTCCTACTTAACAATCAGGACCAAGTCAGGCAAAACTTCCCTAAGGCCAATTGGCCAATGCATAGTAATAACTTAAGAAAACTGTAAGATTAAATATGCATCTACTCTTGAGACTCTACTACTGATCTATTGCCTTTTTTTCTGATATTGATACAATGCATGATACATTTTATACCAACTTAGACTGAAGGAAATCCAAATGTGACTAAAAGGATTCCTTGGTTAAGTCAGCATCTTTAATGAAGAGAAAGAAAAAGATACCAAACTATTCCTGGAAGTCCATTAACTGCATAAAATAAAAATGAAATTCAGCTAACAGTCCCAAAACAGAATAATAGCAATAAATCACACTGAGTATTTATATTGTTTATTATATAATTGTTTAAAAATGGTAATCAGAAGTTTGGCTATGAGCTCTACTCTCATATTTTTAAATGAAATCCTCTAATTAAAGCTAATGGCAAATACCAAAGAAATAAATCCCTAGAGCTGCAAAACTTTTGTCCTATGAAACAACTTAGAATATTCACTTGTTCGTGAAACTAAATACAATATAAATATTTATACTTTCTATTTCAATAGCTTTGCTTCTCATAACAATAGCTGTTAAACACTACAATAAGTTCCATGCTTACTTATTTGAGTAAAACTCAGTGGAGGTTTCACTGCAAGACTAAGCACTGAGGTTCACTACTTTAATTTCGTTATTCTTAATAAGTAAATGTGAAAATAAAATATTGTTACTGCATCAGCAGCAGCAAGATCAGCTTCAATCCTGTTGTCTCTTGTATTAAAATGTTCCTCATGACTGAATCATGTCTGACAGAAGACTGTAAATTAGTAGTACTGAGATCATTTCAGAAACAGCTGAAGTACCATATCGTTTAGCCCAAGGGGTGTCAAACTCATGGTCCATAGGCCTGATGCATCACATGATGGCCACGCCCACTCCCATTTTAGCAAAGGGGAGAAAAGTCGCAATACATCATGTGACAACATGACACCACAGGTTTGACACCCCTGCTTTAGCCTTTGATTTTAAGCATTTCATCATGCACATTTCTTTTCCAGTTTTAATTTTATATATTTTTCTCTTTTATTGTACCTTATTTTCTAGGTGCGATTAACTTGTCCTGCTATCATTGCATTACTCAGCTTTGACTTCTGGTATTTGTCCATTAAAGAATAGCTATATTTATATATCTTCATTGAACATACAGATTTTACTGGCCATACAAATATGTCTGCAAGC
Organism: Pseudonaja textilis; assembly: GCF_049901715.1. Taxonomy (NCBI): domain Eukaryota; kingdom Metazoa; phylum Chordata; class Lepidosauria; order Squamata; family Elapidae; genus Pseudonaja; species Pseudonaja textilis. The sequence goes on along the minus strand of NC_141995.1, from coordinate 27,039,749 downwards.
CATCTATACCTTATTGTTCTGAAATAAACTAGAGGGCAAATGCAATTGATTAAGTTTTATAAAGTTTATATTTTAAATTCTTCTATTACGCTCTCAATTGTCTTTTAATTATTTTAAATATCTATATTTGCAATTCAGGCCTGTTTGCTTCCATGATTACTTTTGTTATATCTATTTCTATTTGTAGAGCCCATTTCAGTGTTTTATTATAAACTGATCCTAGGTTCACTTCTTCTTATCTATATTTTATGAAATAACTTGTTTGTAAGCCAGAAACATAAAATGACATCCTCCAATCTGTAGATAGGATTCAGATATATGGTACATAAAGTTATCCCTTCTTCAGTCACCTAATTATGCTAATACAGTCATCAAATCATAGGCTGGTACTTTGTCTACCACAAGAATTTATTACTACAGTATCTCCAACAGATGGTTAGCCAGATTTTCTTTAAACACTTCCCAAAATAAGAATCCATCACTTCGTAGTAGTCTGTTTCATTAGTTCTTATTGCCATATTAGAAAATGCTTCCCTGATTGTTTTCAACTATTATTTAAACTATTATTTTAAAGTATTATTTAAACTATTATTTCTTGTCTTCTGGATCTGGAACAATGCTGAACCCATTTTCCACATGAAGATTACTATTTTTTTATGATGTTTGTGAACTTGTCCTATTCTTCTCTAAGGAGAAACATATCAATATCTCCAAATTGTCCTCATAAGCTGTTCCTTTAATGCCATTATAATTTTGGTTGCTGTCCTTTGAATACATTTGAGTTTATCAATATCCTAAAATTCAGTGGCCAGAACAAGCCAAATCACTTTGATAACAGATCTTTTTCTTATATATTGCTTCCTCATAAGTTGTCTTTGATGCAATTTTCATACCTTTGATGTTTCCTGCTGAAATTTTGTGCCTGATGTATTTAATCTGCATGTTGTTTCAGCTTTCGAAGTTCCCCTTGAATCTAATACTGACTTTTAGAGTGTTAGCTGCAGGGGTGGGTTTCTACCAGTTCTGTCCACCTCTGTAGAACTGGTAGCTCTGAAGAGCAGCAGACATAGAACCAATTCTATGTCTGCTGATGTTTTTGCTCACCCACCCACCCGGGCTCTTACATGATCTTTATTTCCTGATTTTTCAACTTCAGCTGCCGAACGAGGCACAGCTGCAGTTAGAAAAGCAAGAAAAGAGGACTGTTTCAAAGGCTGCTTCTCTGCAGGCAGCTGATGATGATGATTTACAGGCACATGACCCGCAGCCTGCAGGAAAGCTCGTAAATCCCAAACTGGTCATTAACCCTGCTGTATCCCAACCCTGGTTAGCTGCCTATGTGTAGCCTGAAAACTTGATATTTTCTAATATTCATCCAAATCATAAATACACTAAAATAACACAGTAAGTTGAATCAAGACCTTATCACTTCCTTCTAGCTAGATGACCACTGCTATATCTCAGTAAAGACTGCTGAAGATAGTTGCCAAAGTTACAACAATGATGTAAAAATAACTTTGTGAGCAATGCCCACATTTTCATCCTTTGTAATGTTTATCCCTCAGTCACACATTCACCATTACAGCCAGCTAGTACATTTGCCCTGTGCCCACCCTATTTTTTCCCAGGCAGAGAGTAAACAAGCAATCACTTCCTAAACTGGTTTAGTCAACATAGCAGTGCTTCCTGAAAAGGTGCTAACCATAAATTGATAAGGTGCTTTAATTATCCACCTTGCAGTGGCTGCCTGTAACTTATAAGACTTTAATTACTTTCAGACCTCTGCCTTTTGTTTGTCTCCTAAGTGGCTCAGACTCAAAGCAGTAGGCAAAGAGTGAGCATTTCTTTGATCACATTTCTCATTTTACACCTCCCTGTTCTCTTATAATCCTTTCCTTTTCAATGAATGTAAATTGAAACCTTAATTCTTTCTGGCTGATTATCCCAGTGTCAAAATGTGCATTCCAAAGGGTGGGGAATGGGGAAAAGAAAATTTGAAGTAAAATTGTAAACATAATTGTATTTGCTTGATTTTCCACTTAGCCACTAAGTCATTGGTTTCATGTGGTTGCTAAATGAGAAATACATTTGCTTTCCTGCTTTAATACTTGTAGTTGTTCAAGTTTGTTCCCCAATCAAAGCATGAATCATTGCTTAGGCCTTAACTTAATACATTATTTCCTCTATGTACTCATTATTATTTGTTTTTTCTCCCTTTATATCCTTTCCAGTCCTCTTCCCAATACTTTTTTCAATATTTTAATACTTTTTTGGGACTCCTTTTTCCTTTTCCATATGGTTAAATTTGAGCTCCAAAATTAGATTTAAAAGGCCCATTCTAAATATATTCAGTTTTGATGAGACATACCCCACCTTTTCCAAGGAGTTTCTCTACATAGAAAAATACTTTGTGACTGAAGTATCTGGGTTGTTTCCTTGATGCTATCTGTGTGTAAGTTGTTCACTTAGAGAATTTTCTCTGTTCCTGTCACAGCCTATGACAGGAAGAGTGAAAAACATGTAGATGTGGCTTAGGTAAAATCTTTCCATTACTTGGGTTTTATTCAAATCTGTGTCTGGCTGGATCAGTAGAATTCTTCATTCAAGAATAAGATCACAAAGTTCAATGGGGCACAATGTGGAATGATGGTTTCTTTTTAAATATCATTGTAATGATGTAGATATACCCTGCATAGATCAAGGACAAAAAAAGACAAGTGAGCAAGAAGAGAGATGATAGACAGACAGACAGATAGATGATAAATTTAATTTAAATTAATTTACTTGTATTTTAATCCCCATGTTGTTATTCATTTTTCCTCAATCGTAATATTACAGTTTTATGCTTTTAATCAGCTGTTTATTTTTAATTGAAGCTGCATTGAATTATCCTAAAGATCTCCAGAAGAAAAATTCCAAGACTTTCAGCAAATAAGGAATATTTTTACTCAGTGAAGATCAGTCCTACAAAATTATTCTTTTCATGGTGCAGAAATGTGTATGTCTCCTACAATTTATAGCAACTACTAAATAATTCCTTTTAGCAAAGATTTAAATGAATTTAGTATTTACACAGAATATAGATGGGAGCTACCCTAATAGTAGAGCAGAGACAGAAAAAAAAGAAACACATAGCTGAGCAACATGCTCATTTTCAAGTTGGATGGCAATAATCTATGGGTAAATATACAGTAAGATATAAAAAACATCCAAACCTATGAAATAATTTCTTAAGCAACTTACAGTATTTTCACAACTCTGTATTGCAGTACAGAACCATGTTAGGTGCAAAACGGAAACGCCTGTGAAATGTTTCTCAAGTGTTACTTTTTCCTATCATTTAAACATACATTTGAAGAACTTCTACATATCACTATAAAATTATAGTGTAAATATGACTGCACGTTTTAAGCATGCATTTTGAATTGCCTTCATTCATAGATTCTCCATTCATTTCTGAAATGTGAGTGTGCCAATGTATCTTAATAAACAACTTACTGAGTTACAATTCAGTTGTTCACTGTGTTTGTGTTTGAAACAGTTTCATTAAAGGAAAAAGCAAAGGTTTCTTCTATCATCTCAAAAAAAAACCCTTTGAAGGTTTTGTTAAGAAGCAACATTATAAATGAAAGAGCAGCTCATTTTTCCCTTGAGAAGCCTGATTTATATTATTGTATTTATTTCACTGTATAGAAAAAAAAAGTATTGCATCAACTGAAAAAGAAGATAACGCTTTGCAAGGACAAACTGTATTAATTTACAAACCACTGACAATAAAATATACCTATTTTTATGACTAATGGTTTCTAATCTCTCAAGAGAAATTATACATGCTAAACCCAACACCCTCTTTTCTAGAAAATTTCATCCCAATTTCATTTGCATGAATTAAGATAGGACATACCTATCAAATATCCATAGATATTTATGAAAGACAGGTTCACTGAAAATAATTACAGTTCGTTTTCATATTTACTTGGAAATACTTTTGGGGTGAGAGTGTTCAAAGCTTTAATATCTTCATAAGAAATGCATACCTATGAATAATAGAAGAAACGTTGATTTAGGCAACATTGTTATAAATTTTAAAGACAGGTTGTGCAATATAACCTTTTATAATAAAATGTTACACCAGATGTCCCCAGTTTTTCTGGTTTTGCAGATCAGCCGGGAAAGGGGGGAAGAGGGAACGGTTTCACACAAGCGATGGGCACACATGCCCACTGCTTGCACTAATACCACACATACGCTGCCACTTCTGCAGCCTGGGCAGAAGGGCTCAAGGCCCAGGGCTCAAGGCCCAGTAGCGGGTTATGGCTTGGGAGTTGGGCACCCCTGTGTTAAGCTACTCTCATACCCATCTCCAAATGGTCTTAGTAGCTTCAGACTTGCATAATTGTATATGTCATATTTAGGCCTGTTGAAAAGCTGATCAGTCTTTTTGACCAGGTTATGGCACTCTGATCATATTACATTTATACTATGGGAAGAGAGTGATAGGTGGTATGGATGTCATCACACTTACCAAATGTCAACTCTCATAGCATATTGTATAGACAGAGCATTGCCTGACTTTAATAATCAATGCAACTATTCTTCAGATGGTATTAAAAAGAAGATCTAGTTGTAAGAATAGTAAGTGTTATACTTTAAAGGTTAAAAAAACATCCTTATTTTGCCACCATTATCTCAGAACTCCCCTTTACAATCTGCTGCTGAAGACCTCAGTTTAATTTCCTTTCTATGCAAAAACTAAAGACATTAGAATTTAGGTAATGTTCTATTTATTTGGTTTTATTCATGTAAGACATTATATTACCTCTTGATAAAATCTGCCTTAGTACCAACATCAAAATGATACCTAGGTTCTAAAACTATGAAGAGTGGTCTAGTTAGTCTTGTAAAGGAAACCAGAGGGAATCCAAAACTATAGTTTAAGCCAAGGAATTAAAAACAGAAGTAAATTGTTTGCATATTGTTTTCAAGAAAACATCATATAGGCTATGTTTATAGATATCCTAAGTTTAAGCCAAAGATTTACTTTTATTGGCATTGAAAAAGAGCAAACTCAAGAATAATGCACAAAACATTACAAAGCTCATGAAGGAATCTATGGTGCTGGTAGGAAAGGTCAAAGAAACCAAATTATATAAACAGCGTGATGCAATTGCAGCATGAGTTCCACCTTTTTGTACATATTCTCAAACACATACAAAAGGGAAATAAGTTTTCTTGCAATGGCGTGACACTTCTTTTGTTATTTGGATGAAAGCATTAGAATCCTGCATACACATTTCATATTAAAATGAAAGGTAATTTCCATAAAGGCAGTAAACATATTTCAGTAAGGGACATTCAATCACATGGTGAACTTATTCATTCTAACAATTTCAGTTTTAATGTCATTTCAGATTTCATTTAGTAACTGGTTCTATTAAGCAATAATTTGTTGCAAAATGTAAAGCAATACAAAAGGCATTTTGTTGGCTATATGGCAAGTTCATTATTCATTCATTCACTTATGTTTAGTTGCTATTTTCTGATATATTCATTCTTTTTCTATATGTATATGGAATATTGATGTCGTTAATTCCAAGAAGTATGAATAGAACTGATATAAGTGACTTAGGGCCATCAGTGTGCTACAGCATCTACCGCTTCATAGCATCCTATGTGATTTCACCTTGAGACATACTATGCTGCAAATTGTGTGCACAAAACCATTAAGCAGTGCTAGGGTGTATCTAAATACAATCTAAATTTAAATCCACCTCTGAATATAATTAAATTAATTTAATATTTAAAAACTATTAGTAATTATGTCTCCGCCTATTTGATAATGAAATAAAATTCTTTAAATTTAGTAACAGAATAGCAGAGTTGAAAGGTTTTGGAAGTCTTCTAGTTCACCCCTAGTCTTTCTTTTCATTAAACTAACCATACTCAATTCCAGCAACCATTTCATTACATGTTTTAGCCTCCCGTCCCCTAATCATCTTTGTTGCTGTTCTCTGCACTCTTTCTAGAGTTTCAACATCTTTTTTTAACTTCATGGCATGAAAAAATGGATGTAATAGTCCAAGTGTGGTCTTACCGAAGCACTTTAAATTGCTGTTAACACTTCACATTATCTTGAATCTATCCCTCTGTTAATGCAGCCTAGAATTATGTTGGGGGGGGGGTGTTGGCAGCTGCAGCAGACCGCTGACTCATATTTAAGTGATTGTCAACTAGGACTCCAAGATCCCTGTCACAGTGACTACTATTGATAATTTATGCAATTTGTTAAATCAAAACCAAAGGAAGCACAGAACAGTATGTAAAAGCTCCTGCTGAAGACAAGAAGGCAAAATGTTGACGTCAATTATATTCAGAATGACTCTGAGACTCTCCAGATTGTCCCTCATGCTCTAGACATCTCATGTCTGGAATATTGCAATGTCCTCTAAACTGGCCTGCTTCTGTAGACTAACTGGAACGGCCATTACTTTGACATGCCCAAATAGGAATGTGCCCACTATTGTTATTTAAGTAGCACTTCTTGCCAGTTGGGTTCTGGGTACAGTTCAAGATACTGGTTTCTGCACATAAAGCCTGCACAAAGGGGCTAGATATGTGGGGACTACCCATCTGATAGTTTCTCTCATCCTGTAAGATCAGGATAAATAGATGCCCTCTAAGTGCCTTCCATCAAACACTATTATCAGGATCAGATAATATTAAAACAGCTGTCCGTAAGAGCATTCTGCAAGACATTTGTATATCTCAGGTAATGAATCCTATGCATTGTCTTTTGTTCAGGGTGTGTATTTCCTTCAGTACATACATGTCCTGTGTTCTTCTTTAATTGGAGTAGTTGCTTTTAAAGTTGTTAACAAGTCTTGTGGAATAGGGCAGTCTCTCAATTGTCTGTATGCTTGGGTGTATACAGTACTGCATATACTGAATGTATTCATCATTGAAACTTACTGTTCTCTTATCAAAGTCTCTTATAAATTAGCAATATTTTGAAATATCTTCCCAAATGCTTTGCCGGGAGTAGAATAAATTATGTTTTCTGTCAAGAATACTTTTTAATAATCTTGCATCCAGAAATGTGACAAAGAGAAACATAATAAACTAGACCCATATTATCAGCATAGTTCAGCAGCTTATTCTATGACTATAGCTGGAAATAATGTGTAAACACCAAACTATTAAACCAAATATTTCTATTAATATGTATTTTGAATTCCTGACAGCTTGTTAGACAAAGCACACTTGTATAACATAAAGTGCTACTGCACACCATATAAAACAGTCTGACTGAGAATGAAATTTTGCAAGACTTTAACATCAATTATAAATTTATGTATAGACTTAAACAGGAAGATTTACAAGTGGAACATTTTATGAAAGAATGAGGACAGAGCTCATAAACAATCAGGGAGAAAATGTGATATCAACATCTGGCTTCTCCAAGAAAGGTCAGCTATCATTTCATGTTATTCATTGAAACAAAATCTGATGAGTTAATCAATTTATATTGCAGATTGTCAACTTTTATTCCACATTTCTATGCTCAGCTATTTCATTTGCTTAAGCATTATAACTTTCAACCATCACATTTCATTTTTAATTCATGGTAAAAATAAAATACAAACACTACTGTTTAATTTTATTTAACAATTTGGAAAATTGAATTGCTAGAGATTGCTAGAACTAGATCCTACTTAACCAAAAAGATGACACATAAGGCATAGTAAATATCTTCTAGCTTATCCAGCAATTGTTGCAGAACTGTAATTTTTTATATGACAGAAGGAAATGTTAATATAAAATAAAATAAAAATTGAATCATCATATTAACAGATTTTAATCAATGCAATATAATATTAATTACATTTAATTAAATCAGTTTCGTTTTATTGTTTTGGCCCTGGCCCCATCTGTTTTGTATTCAAAAGCCCTTCTTCTTATTTATTTATTTTTTAGAGCTTTTAGACTGCTCTATCCTGTTTCACTTCTCTATGATATTTTAATTGGGCAGTGGAAAGATAGATCAGTTTGTTCCTTTAGAATGAAGGAAATCTCCAGAGATTAGATATAGAAATAGGGGTTAAGTTGTCTCTTACTATACTGGCAATACCAATAGAATAGAAGACAAAGAATAAGAGAAGATTTTAAGAAATTAAGATCTGAAAATCAAAATTGAAAGGTAATGGCATAAATGAGCCATGGGTATCCCAGTGGTGGACTGTACACTGGTTGCTATATGAAAAAATATTGGATAGCACTCTTAGAAGATATGCATATTGACAAAATTTCCATATATCAATTGCAAAAGGCCATACTGCATAGGTCCAAATATGTACTTCACTGATATATTACTAACTATATTCTAAGTTTTGAGGAAGAATATGATGCATATGAAGACAAAAATTATTATTATTATTATTATTATTATTATTATTATTATTATTATTATTATTATATTCAGAGATAAGATTTCCTTACCAAAAACCAAACAATATTTGGTAGGCAACAAAATAGACAAAGTAATGAAGAAGCTAATGTGTTCTAGGACTTTAGCATTAAAACAGACAAACGTGCTACATAACATTTAATTGTTGTTGATAAGAAAGAAAAGAATGCCTGGATAGTGGATTTGGTATCACCTGGAGAAGTTAAAAAAATAGTGAAAATCACATAATAAAAAGATGTAGAATGACTGTGATTTTGAAAAAAGCAAATATACTACCAATAATGAAAGGTGGTGTGGGTACAATCCCAAAACATCTGGAACACCACTTGAACACCATTGGCATTGACAAAATCATACCAGTCAATTGCAAAAAGAAGCTCTACTTGGAGCTGCTTATACCTGCGACAAAACCTTTAATACCATCAGACAACAACATCTGCTCATCCCACATTCTTTGCATAAAAAGGCCAAACCCAATCTAAACATCTGGCTGACTGTGTGACAAACCATAATATTTTATTAAATTGATATGCTACCTGATGACAGAAACTTGATACAGTTTTTCCCCGAAAAAAAATTTCATTCAATTATGAGTCTTTTTTTTTTCATTTCACAGCAAATATTTCAACATTCATTTACAGAAAACTGGGTCTTCCTAAGAAGCTAATTCTCTTTTGCAAGAAAAAAATCCTGCACAATAGGCAAGATAATATTTTAGAATTATAACAATTCACAAATCCTCATTCTTTAAGAGAATTACCTTCCCTAGTCAGATAGGGAAACCTTCCCTAGTCAGATACATAGACTAGATTATTATTCTATAAATTTAATTATTATATTCAATTATTTCAATGATGGTAAAGACTTTGTCTTTAATTTAATTTATTTTATTTAGTTGTAACTGAAATAAGTATGATTTTAAGGATTGTTTTTGTTCATAGTATATTCTCCTTGCTTTAAGTAGCTAATGAATCTGGGCTGTCTTGTTTTGCATATATCTTCTATTCATATTTTTTGTGAACTTCCTGATCTCCCACTACTGTTCAACATGACCTTCACATAAGTGAAATGTGCGGAAATGCATACTTGGAAACATATTCTTTTTCAATTCTTACTAGCAGATCACAAATCCTTTGAAAATGAAACTGGAAAAATTTTGGATCTCTGTCAAAAGAATATTACAAAGAATTTAAAAACTCAGACTTTAAAATAGCCATTTGAACCAGTATTCTATAACAGATAACAGATAATCAGAGTTGGAAGGGACCTTGTAGGTAATCTAGTCCAACCCACTGCCCAAGCCAGAGACCCTACACCATTTCTGACAAATTGCAGTCCAATCTCTTCTTGAAAGTCTCAAGTGATGGCACTCCCACAACTTCCAAGGGCAAGCTGTTCCATTGGTTGATTGTTCTCACTGTCAGAAAGTTTCTCTTTATTTCCAGGTTAAATCTCTCCTTGTTCAGTTTCCATCCATTATTCCTCGTCTGGCCTACAAGTGCTTTAGAAAATAGCTTGACCCCTTCCTCCCTGTGACAGCCCCTCAAATATTGGAAGACCACTATCATGTCTCGCCTGGTCCTTCTCTTTAATAGACTAGCCAAGTCCAATTCCTGCAACTGTTCGTTGTATATTTTAGCCTCCAGTCCCCTAATCATCTCAGTACTATTTCAAAATGAATGATTAATAGAATAAGTGAGGGAAATCAAGAGGGGTACTAAAATTAGCAATGAGCAATTACAACATAGTTTAAAGTTACCTTCATAATAACTTCCTTCTGAAAACGTAAACTTTAAAATTATCACGTTCCCTAATTTTCCTTTATCCACCAATATTATTTAGTCTGTGAAATGTAGAACATGCAGAAAATGGGTTAAAGAATCAGTATTTAGGAGATTATGTTTTCATTAATCAAAATTCAAATACACTCAAAGGATAATCTCAACAAACTTGATGTACACTACTAATAATATAACTCATCTGTGCATGAAAAACCAACTATAAATCCTCTTAGCTTCACCACAGTTGCTGCATGGTTGACCAGTCCCTGAGTCTGCCACTAAAGCATAAGCCTTTAGACTATAGAGCTGTACAAATTCTTCCAATTTGTAGCCCTATACAAATGGGATTTCAGTTCAAGTGAGAGTAAGGGATTAATTGTAGTTCTGCCAACAATATTGCTTGGAACATATTTCAATGTTCCACTTCCAGTGAAACTATGGCAGAGTGAACAAAATTCAGCTAGCATTTATATTTTCCAAGAAGAAAAATGCAATGAGCTTTAACAAAAATACATTTACATTTTAAAATGCATAAAGTGGACAAAGAATCCTAACCTTAACACTAATCCTCTATCTTTTAACAATCTCACCAGGCTAAGAGTGGTGCTGGACTTTTAAAGAACATAGTTTATTTTCCCCTATTTCTTAGAATAACTATATTATCAAAGGAAATATACAATACCCCAAAGCTATGTTATATATTTGAGTATTTACCATAATTCCTTTTTATTCCTGAGTTAGTGAACGTTTCTAATCAGTACAAAAATCAATAGTATTTTTTTCTGGACTATATTTCTTCCCTAAAAATAAAAATAAAGGAAGTAGAGGTGTTGTGGACCACTGACCACTGTAGTGCTTCATAATTGTAGGAGATATATATATATATTTCTTAAGTTTTCGCGGGTACTTACATGTATGGCATTCGGCTTTGCTCGGGTATTTTCCCACGTCATAGTAGCTGTGCTTTTAAAGTTGTAGCGACGTTTCAGCAGAATCTCATCTGCCATCATCAGGCTTCTGTATAGTGTTCATCTGTGAGTTAGGCTTTTATACTGGTTTCAGATTTAAATTTGGGGCAGCCTGATGCTGTGCCACAATGGTTTTTCTTCACCCTGATTGGTTGGGAGTCTTGGTCTGTGTTTATTGGTCTTGAAGGTCGCTGTGTTCTGCTTGATTGGTGTTTCTAATATCTCCTGTCTGTTTTTTGGCTCTTTTTGTCTCTTGATTGGCTGGCAACATTGTGTTACTTTATTGGAGGCCTTTAGTGCAGCTTGGCTTTGGGTAAATGGATGGCTATCATTAGTTAGGAAGCTAGGTTTCATCTGGGTGCCTGGTTGGGGTTTGTTTGAGCTGGAGGTATCAGGGGGGAATCTGTCTGTGCCCAGGTGTTTACCTGGCTTGTGGCGTGGATATTTTTTTGTTTGTGAGTGCAGGCTTCCAAATGATTGACAGTCTGGTGGAATCATCTCTTCTATTCATGCTTTCTGGTCTTTTTTCAATCTCTATGGCTTCTCTGATGATTCTGTGGCTGGGGTTTTCTATAGTGGCTAGGGTTTTGGTGCCATTGAAGTTGATGCTATGACCTGTGGCTTCCATGTGTTGGACTAGTGAGGAAGTGTGTTCCAGCTTTTTGACTGCAGTTTTGTGTTCATCCAGGCGGGTACTTATTCTTCTATTGGTCTGTCCAATGTATGTGGCCGGGCATGATGCACAGGGGACTTCGTATATGCCTTGGTTTTCCAGGTTGATTTTATCTTTGGGGTTTCTGAGGATGGCTGCTATTTTTCTGTCTGTTTTGAAGGCAGTCTTGATGTGATGTCTGTGCAGTATCTTACTAATTTTGTCTGTAGTACCTCTTATGTAGGGCAGGACAGCTGTTCCATAGGTCTGTTCATCTTCTGGGTCTCTATTATGTCTCAGTGTGTTTTTGTGGATCAAGCCAGTGATTTTGCTTTTGTGGAAGCCGTTGGCTGTCAGTACCTTGGTCAGGGTGCATAGTTCAGTCTTAATGTGTGTCTTGTCTGCCAGGCATTTGGTTCTAGTAATTAGTGTTTTAGCCACGGAGTTTATCTGTGCTGGGTGGTGGTGGGATTGGGCATTGAGGTAGCGGTTAGTGTGTGTTTTCTTCTGGTATACGTTGTGTCCTAGTGTGCCATCTGTTTTTTTGTAGATTAGTACATCTAGGAATGGTAGTTGTTTGTTTGTTTCTGTTTCCATGGTGAACTTGATTTTGGGGTGTGTGCTGTTTAGGTGTGTTAGGAAATTGTTTAGGTTTTCTTTTCCATGGGGCCAAATCACAAATGTGTCATCGATGTATCTTAACCATAGTTTGGGTTTGTGGATGGCATTGGCCAGGGCTCTGGATTCGAATTCTTCCATGAACAGGTTAGCAATGACGGGTGACAGTGGTGATCCCATAGGGGCTCGATTTGTTTGTATCTTTGTCCTTTGTATATGAAATATGTGTTGGTTAAGCAGTGTTCTGTTAGTTCCATGAGGTGTTTAGCTGGTTGGTATTTATTTTTGATGATTTCAAGGGTCTCTTTTATTGGGACTTGAGTGAATAGTGAAACCACGTCAAAACTTACAAGCAGATCTTCTTGCTCCACATGTAGATCTTTGATCATTTCCAAGAAGTGGTATGAGTTTTGTGTGTGTATGTATGTATGTATGTATGTATGTATATGTGTATATATATATATATATATGTGGATCTTTGGTTGTTCGGGTTTTCTCCCGCGTAAGATTCGAAGTATCTAGGCAACGTTTCGATGAAGTCTCATTCATCATCTTCAGGCTTCTGTCTCCGGCTCTGTGCTTCTCAGAGTAATGTGAGATTGCAGCTGCTTCCTCCTTTTAACTGCCAGTGGGGTGGGACTTGATTGGGTGGGGGCTTGGCTGTGTTCTGATTGGGTGGGGGTGTGTTCTCATTGGTAGGGGTTTGGCTGTGTTCTGATTGGTTGGGGGTTAGCCGTGTTCTGATTGGTTGGAGGCGTGTTCTGTTCAGGTGGGGGCTTGGTTGTGCTCAGGTTAGTCTTAGTTGCTGGGGATTTGAGCTGGTGAGTTGTGATCTTGCTGTTTGGCTTCTAGTTCGTGGTCCTGCTGCATCTTCATAGTGGGTGTCGGTTTGCTTCATGTATGGCTCAGAGGGGTTTGAAGTGGGTAGTGATGCAGCTGCAGTGCAGCTTCTGGTCCATGGTCGTGTCTCATTTTCTGAATGGGTGGGAGTCTGTTTTCTATATGGAAGTGTGGTGGTGGCATCTTGTGTGGCTCTCATGGGTGTGGGTCTGGTGTCTGTTTCCATGGTGAATTGTATTTTGGGGTGTAGGCTGTTGAGGTATGTGAGGAAGTTGTTCAGTTTTTCTTTCCCGTGTGGCCAGATTATGAAGGTGTCATCTACGTATCTGAGTCAGAGTTTGGGTTTGTGGTCGTATTTTTCTAGAGCTTGTGTTTCAAAGTGTTCCATGTAGAGGTTTGCGATGACAGGTGAGAGGGGTGATCCCATGGGTGCTCCTTCTATTTGTTTGTATTTTTGTCCATTGTGGGTGAAGTATGTATTGGATAGGCAGTGGTTGGTTAGATCTAGGATGTGCTTGGGGGGGTTGTATTTGTTTTGGATGGCTGTCAAGGCTTCTTTTATTGGCACTTGGGTGAAGAGGGATATGACATCGAAGCTTACTAGTAGGTCGCTGGGTTGTAAGTTTTGTTTCTTTATGATCTCGATGAACTGGAATGAGTTTCTTACGTGTGAGTTGATGGATTCTGCATAGGGTTGTAGTTGTTTGGCAAGGAATTTGGCCAGGTTTTGTAGAGGTGAGCCTATGGAGCTGACTATTGGTCTGAGTGGGGTTCCTTCTTTGTGTATTTTGGGGAGACCATAAAGCTTGGGGCATCTGGATGATTTTTCTCTGGGTATGATTCCTTGCTGGATTTCTTCACTGATGGGGGAGGCTTTTATTTTGGATTTGGTAGTTTTTTCTAGGTAGGTGGTGGGGTCTGTCTTTAGGGGTTTGTATGTGGGGTCTTGGAGTAGGTTGGTTAGCTTGGTTTACCACATACATTGGACAAACTAACAGAAGAATAAGTGCACGCATTGAAGAACATAAGAACTCAATCAAAAAAGAAGAAACGAACTCTTCCCTGGTCCAACACCTCAAAGCCACAGGACATGAAATTGATTTTAAAAATAACAGAACTATCGCCAAAACCGAACACTTCAACAGCAGAATAATCAGAGAAGCCATAGAGATAGAAAAACGCCCACACAGCATGAACAAACGAGATGACACCTCCCGCCTTCCAGCCATTTGGAAACCCGCCCTCATGAACAGACGAGTACCTAACATGAAGAAGGACACCAGACCCACACCCATGAGAGCCACACAAGATGCCACCACCACACTTCCATATAGAAAACAGACTCCCACCCATTCAGAAAATGAGACACGACCATGGACCAGAAGCTGCACTGCAGCTGCATCACTACCCACTTCAAACCCCTCTGAGCCATACATGAAGCAAACCGACACCCACTATGAAGATGCAGCAGGACCACGAACTAGAAGCCAAACAGCAAGATCACAACTCACCAGCTCAAATCCCCAGCAACTAAGACTAACCTGAGCACAACCAAGCCCCCACCTGAACAGAACACGCCTCCAACCAATCAGAACACGGCTAACCCCCAACCAATCAGAACACAGCCAAACCCCTACCAATGAGAACACACCCCCACCCAATCAGAACACATCCAAGCCCCCACCCAATCAAGTCCCACCCCCACTGGCAGTTAAAAGGAGGAAGCAGCTGCAATCTCCATTACTCTGAGAAGCACAGAGCCGGAGACAGAAGCCTGAAGATGATGAATGAGACTTCATCGAAACGTTGCCTAGATACTTGAATCTTACGCGGAGAAAACCCGAACAACCAAAGATCCATATATATATATATATATATATATATATATATATATATATATATATATATATATATATATATATATATACTGTTTTCATCTATCAGTATTGGAAATGGGATGAATCTCCATAATTAAAGCCATTGCAAAAGTAATAACAAGTTAACAGGCCATTATAAAAAAATATTGATTTTGTCCTGAACCAATATATTTTACAACCCAGCACTGCAATTCACCTTGCTGTAACTAATTTAATGAAAATAAACACAAACACATATCCTTCACATTCCACACATTGAATTGAAAACCCGCAACACCACACCAACACTGCACTATGTGACTTAAATTTAATGAGTCAGTTTGATATTTGTAACTGAAAGACAGTTTTATCCTAAAATCATTTGAAAATGTATTTTTTCTTTATATATAATGCTTAAGTAATTCCTAAAGTTTGTAAAATATTATTGAAACTGTGTTTGAAAAATATCTATGTTAAGAGCTTTAGAAAGGATGTATACAAAAAAAATAATAATTCTTCTATGAGGGTAACTTGGAAAGAGTTTTCTAACTTTAATAGAATAATTGGAGTTAGTTGGATTTTTTTTTAAATAATTTTTATTAATGAACAACAAACAAGAAAAAAATTAAAAACAATGAACATGGTGCATACATAACAAAAAATGCAAATTTACATATGTACATAAATATTGACCATCTTTGCTACAATTACTCGTTTCTTTTTTTAAACCACTGGTAAAACTTCTCCCAAATTCTGTAATAATCAGATTCAGTCTTATCTTTTAATTCTTGAGTTATTCTATCCATTTCAACACATGACCAAATTTTTCTAATTATTTCCATCTCTTCTGGCATATCATTTCCTTTCCATCTTTGGGCAAGAGCTAGTCTCGCAGCAGTGGTAACATGGATTATTAGGTATATTATCTCTTTATTATATTTATTGGTCTAAAAATGAACTTCAAAATATATATGCTAAGAAGAAGTTTAAAAAGATGTATTAGAAAGTTTTAATTTTAGAAATGCTTTTAAAGAAGTGCTTAGTGCTTTAAAATGGATGAGAAAATGCCCTTTAAGGTTAAAGAATCTGAAAGAATACAGTGAATTTTGTTAATATAAATGGTGATAGTTTGTAAATGTTATTGTGCAAATAGAAATACATATTATTTCAACAGCAAGGATGATAAAGCAGTAATGACATAAATTGATTGTTCTATTCAAAGTGGAGAATATATTTATGTTTTTTATTTGGATATCACTTCTGAATTTTGTGCAATGAAACATTGTCTTTGGTTTTGTCAATTAGATAGATATGTTGGTATAGAAGTAGCTAGTTACATACTAATAAAAGATCCAAGTTTGAACTAAAGAGAAATTCCCTGATAATGAGAGCTATTGACCAATGAAACAGGTTTGTCTCCTAAAGTTGTCAGGGTTCTATCACTAAAGTTTTTCAAGAAAAAGAGTGGAATAACCAATTCTACTTTCATAATAATTTAACATTGTATTACTGCCAGTTTTCCTACTTAGTATCAAATAAAGATGACTTCAGTCCTATACTTGATATTGCTTTAGAAACAAAAAAATCAAGAAAGAAGTGACTAATGGAAATAGGAAGGACTTTAACTTCTTTCTGGACTTGATTATTAAAATTCACTATTTCACCTGTATTTATTAATTATATAAGTACCATATGAAAAGGCAGGGAAGAGTCAGTTGAAATACAGAATGGAAGAGCAATTTAACCCTTTAGCTCCTCTTCAGTCTCTTGATTATATGATAGGGTTAGGGTTAGGGTTATATGATAGGACAGACAAGAACAGGAAAAGACTATAGTTGCTTTTCTAAATAATGAGGAATGGCTAGTTCAAAGCATCAGATTAAAATCTAACCACAACCCCTACAGATTAATCTGGGGTTAAGAACATGAGCAAAATAATTGAGTAATCTTTTAAAGGTGTAGAACCTTTCTCAAGACTTTGATGTATCATTCCCATCAGTACTAAAAGTAGCTTGAAATTGCAACAATTACACTTTTGAATGCTTCTTAATGTACTTGAAGAGTCTTAAATCTATGTTTTTCTAGAACAGAAAGCAGCTACAATAAGAAATTGGAGACAGAGAAAATCAAGAAAAACAGTTGAATTTAATTGAACTGAAGATTCTGTAACACTGCAGCATGTTGACAATCATAGAACTTAAATTTAATGAGTATTTGGAAAGACAGGGTATCCCTTCAATCAAATGTCCACTAAATCTAATCTATATCATTTGTATTCATTTGCATTACTTTGATCTATGTATATATTTACCATACATTTGACCTGAATGGTATCATGTGCAGTAAAAATGTTGATTTAATGGACAAAATCAGTGTGGATGTAACCTAAGCAAACAGTTTATCTCTTGTGTCCAAAGTCCATTAAATTAAGAATTTACTACATTATGAAGCACTCAGTGATTCCTTTGAGAAACACTTTGCCTTCACTCTGCTATGATTTTACATTTGTAAATAAACAATAAATAAAAGTATACTATGAACAGAAATTGTGGTTCAGAAATTGCCCATAGTCCTGTGAAATTACCCCATCTTTAATTTCTGGGTAGGCACCTAAAACACCAGTAGACAAAAACTTTGTATTGTAGTTTGGCATTTGAACAAATTGCACAAAAATTAATATTTTAAAGATAAATGTATAGAGAAAGAAATGAAATATGTGCAATTGTTCGGTATAGTTGTGGAAAATATTTTTTAAATTATCTTGTGCATTTGCAAAATGTTTACAAACTTTTAAAAACTATATCTAATAAATGTAAACAGAAATTGAAAGAATAAAAACTGAGTGCATCATGAAGTTTATAGATTTTCCCAGCATAATATAAGTTTCCTTTATTTATTTCCTTTTATTCAAATTAAGCTCTACCTAATGAATTTTTCACTATTTATGAAGTGGGAGCACCTAATAGTATGCAAAGATTAATATGCAGCAAACAAACTATGACATACAGTTCAACTCCATTCTAAACAGAAGCAGAATGAATATGCGAAGAAAAATATCTTGAACCATCTACTAATTGTCTATTGGCATGTTGTAGAATTTGGGTCTTCATTGTCATATTAATGAGATGATTTTCTCTGGATCTGTTTTGAACAACTTTATTTTCAACAAGACCATTTCCTGTTACCACTATCATTCCTACTACAGCCATGATGGTGCAATGCTTAAAATGTAGTACTGCAGGCTACTTCTGCTGATTGCCAGCTGCCAGCAGTTTGGCAGTTCAATTCTCACTGTCTCAAGGTTGACTCAGCCTGCCATCCTTCCAAAATCAGTAAAATGAGGGCCCAGATTGTTGGGTGCTGTATACCACTCTGTAAACCACACAGAGAGGACTATAAGGTACTGTGAAGTGGTATAGTGGTATATAAAGTGGTATAGTGGTATATAAAGTACTGTGAAGTCTAAGTGCTATTGCTGCTAGAATTTGTCTACCATCTTAAAATTACAGATACTTTAATGGCAGCCAATTACAATGAAAGCACATTGTTGTTTCTAATCTATGAGGTCATCCTGTGCATTTTCATTTCAAACAACTATAAAGTTTGAAGACATTTTTAAAACTGTGCTGGTTTACTAGTATCATGAATCATTTTAGTAAAAAAAAATTAGGTCAGGATAGGTAAAAGTCATGTTCTTGTTTTATGTAATTTCCTATCACTCAGTGGTTTGGTTACTAGACTTTATAAAAGAATGTTAGTAAATCCAGAAAGCTGTCTATTTTAAGATCCATGTTACTAATTTATATGGCAGGATACTACGTATTAAATTGCCATAAACTTGTTTACTGGTTGTGTTTCACTTTAACATTTTGATAGTATAGTGAGATATAGTGGCCATAAATTCCTGAATTGTAATTATGCTTTTAAAATTCTGCAGGTTGTATAGCTGCACACAGTTAGTGTTTTGGCATTTATATAGACTTAATAAGAATCATAAAACACTCCAAATTGCAAAGAAATACTATCTACCTGTAACAAATATTTGGCATAGCATTATCTCTACAAGACAATGTATTTCAATTATTTATTTTTATCTGCATTTGCTACTACAGTCATGATGATGATAGATATCTATTTAGAGCTGTTTATTTAAGAGAAAAATTCCTTGGAAGGATTGAGAACACAGTGTAATAGCGTAACAATATACACATTTAGCAAAGAGATGCTGACTTAGTCAACAATACAGCAATATTATAATGACTATAACACTTGGTGTTGAAGTCCCAGTGTTCTAAATTTGAAAGCTTAGAAGTAAGTTTTGAATAAAATAATCCTTCTGAAAACGTCATACAAGGCAGATACTATAGATTGTATAAGCAAATATGTTTTTTTTTAAATTGAGCCAAGGAGAAGGAAAATGAAATGGAGGCCCACAGGCATAGTAGTTGAAACCTTGAATGACAAGCTGCTTTTAACTTTTCTTGGAAATTTTATTTATAACCAAGAATGTGAAAGAAAGATGAAAGGGAGAATTAAAGAAGCACCAAAAATGTGTTACAGTATGCTTTCAGTGCAAACTTCAAAATAAATGCATATTTATACATTGGTTTAGTTCTTGAACGAAATGACTCTAGGCAATTTCTAACATTAAAACACTTACATTCTGACAAATATTTCTAAAACCATAAAAATAGAAATCCCAATCAATATAAAATTGAAAGCTAAAAGATGGGGAGGGAGGGAACAGGATGCATGGGGGGAGGTGGGATTGCCTTAATTCAACAATTCCATTCCTCATCATCCAGTCAGAGCTGTGAGGAAGCTTCTTGGATGAGAAGTGAAACATCTTCAAAGAAAAACCAGAAAGTCCAGTTTTCTCTTGAAAAAGCACTTTTGGGACAACCATTTATGTCAATGTTCCAGCAACCCTCCATTCCAACCCAATAACTCTAAGACAGACATCTCTGAAAGGTTCCTTTATTTGGATAGTAACTGGCACATCTGTGGAATCCTGAAACTGAAAGTCTCTGGCTTTCTTGCAAAAGTCAAAACTACAAATCCATCCCCCCTTAGCCATCATCACATCACATGGATAAATAACCATCCATCCTAAAGTAAGATTCCCATTTCATTATGCGCAACACTTCGTGACCTTGAAAGAATTTTATTTTGTCTAACTAGATATACTCAAATGAATTCCCACTTTCTCAAGCTCAATTGTGACAGCATCAGATCTCAATATGGCTCAATATGGCTTCCAAGGCTGACAGGCATGCCCCCTTGAAAAAAATCATGTCCTGGAAGATACAATAAACAAAACATAACCAGGGGTTAATGTGATGCCCTTTACCCCCTCTCCTCCCTCCCAGGGGACTCTTTGGCTTGTCAGGGAATTTTTCATGGAATTGGTTAACCAGTCTATCTGTATGTATATCTCAACTTTTCACCCAAGTAGCTTTTGATAAAGGGTAGCCTTTCCATAGCACCAAATATTGTAATCGTCCTCGGTGTAATCTAGAATTGAAAATTTTCTTTATTTCATAATGTGTCTCACCCTGTACAATCAGAGGTTTAGGGAGAGCTGCTGGTATTGGCCTTAAAGTTGACCTTACAGCAGGCTTCAACAAACTAATGCAGAACACTGAGTGTATTTTCCCCAGTGCCGAGGGAGACTTAATTGGACTGTCATTGGATTGATTATCTTAGATATAGGGAATGGACCAAAGAATTTAGAGCCCAGCTTTCTACTAGGAAGTTTCAACTTGAGATATTTAGTTGACAAAAACAGTTTGTCCTGGGAGTTCCGGTTTGCAGCGCTTCAGGCCAGGCAGGAATCTGCGATCATGCCCGGTTTCTGCCTGCGCTTGCCGCTAGAGTGCCTGGAGCCATCCGGCTTTGGCGCTAAGCCACCCCGTAGAGGTGGTGAAGATAGGGGAGATCTGGCAGGGTTGAGAGGAATCGCACCTCTCCTCCCCAGCCGGTTAAACTCCCTTTTCTGAAAGTGGTAAGAGCGGCAGTCAGAAATGGCCACCTCAAAGAAGCATTCAGCCAGAAAAGAAAGTGCAGGAGGAAGTTAAGAAGTGAAAGTTTTTGGCTGACTGGGACAAAAAGCAACAACTAAGGTACCCTGGAATTTAAATTTTGTAAAAGATACATTGGTCCCAAAGAAGACTCGGAAGCGGTGAATGAAAGTTAAAAGGGAAAGTTTTTTTTTTTCATTCTCCTTCCTTACGCTGACAGCGAACTTATGAGAAATCAGAAAAACCCGCTTTGGCATTAAGAGGTATTTAAACTGGATAATTAAATGTCAAGGGGACAATAAGGATTTCTGAACATTAAAAAAAAACAATTTTTTTCTTGCTGTAAGTGGGAAGGGAGAGGAAAAGAATAAAAGTAAAATTTGGAAGGAGGAGACTGCCTGGAATTTACAAGAATCTGATTAAATCCTAACAAGCCTTATAAAAGATACATCTTAACTGGAACTTTGTAACTAAATAGCAACCCTAGGAAGAGAAAGTGGAAAAAGAAGAAAGTACTAAAAGAAACAGCTTGTATGTATTTGGATTGCTTGGTGATTTGGGGACTCTTGGAAATTATATCTAAATGATTAAAAGCACTTGGGTGGTTGTTTGAAAAAAAATTTTTTACAATGGCATTGCTTGTGGATGAACTGAAAATGGAATTTAAAAAATATAAAGAAGAGGAACAAGAAGGGAAGGGCTCTCTTGGCTCTGTTTTTCACTTCTTAGAAATGGTGATTTGTACCTATGAGAAACTGATTGCGCAACAAGAAGATTGGGACAAAGAAGAAGCCATCTTTGATGAACAAGTAACTTTAATTAGGGAAGAAGAGGGAAAGGGGGGAAAGAGAATGGAGACTTTAAGACAAAAAAAAACAACCAAAAAAGGAAAAAATAAGGTGCAAAGTGGGTATAAGGTTAGAAAGCAACAGAAAAAAGGAATACAGAAGAGGGAAATGGAGGTGGAGAGACAAGGGGGTAGACAAGGGCAGAGAGAAAAAGCAAGGGAGGAAGGAAGGGAAGAGAAGCTACAAAGGTGTGAAACAAGATGTAAAGAAACAGGACTTATTTAGAGATAATGGGTAAAAATCTAACTGAAAAGGTGATTCTGCAAAGGTACATAAGATTGTATTGTTATATTTGTATTAGAAATTATGTTAGAAAATTGGAAATAACATAAGATTAAAAAGTGGGATAAAATACTCAGTGCAACTCAGTGAAACTTTTGTTATGTATTATATTAAGTGCTATAAATTTAGGGGAAAGATATAAAGGCGTCATACTCCAATCAGTGATTACAGGAGAAATTTTGTTTAATGAGAAAAGATAATAGAGTGTAATGATCTGAACTGAGATGAAATAAATAAAATAAAATTAAGAAATTTAAAAGAGGGGAGAAGCTATATAGAAAATGTAGAATGGTAACAAAATATGGAATGGTATATAAAATGAACATGAATTTGAATTTGTGTCTGTATGAAGAGATGTAACCCGAGATCAAGCTGCTTTCAAAAAAGATGTTTTATGTTTTTATGTTTTACATGTTGTTTATGTTTGTTTTTAAAAATCAATAAAAAAGTTTCAAGAAAAACCACTTTGTCCCCTATTTTGGAGGAATCTATGTTTGTCTGCTTGTTTTTTATACTCCTCAACAGCTTCAGTTAAAGCTCTTTCCATATCCTCCCAATCTTTCTTTAATGATTCCATCCACTCTGTTAAAGACATGGATGTTGGGGGTTTCCTAAGACAACTCCGGCATCGGGACAAAATACATGCTGGTGTTGATTTGGAACTGAGTCAAGTCTGTGCTGCTGTGTACTGCATTATTGTAAGCAACTTCTGCAGATGGTAACAGTTCTGCCCAGTTGTCCTGTTGATAATTTACACAACATCTAATGTATTGTTCCACCATGGCATTCACTCTCTCCATGGCCCCATTGCACACAGGATGGAATACCGACAAAAGCCCTTGGGACAACACAATTGACTTCAAAAACTCCCTCCAGAATTTAGCAGTAATTTGTACACCTCGATCTGAGATTACTCTACAAGCACTCTGTGAAGCCTATAAATATGCTTCACAAAAAGTTTTGCAAGTTTCTTAGCTGAACGTAGTCCATTACATGCTGTAAAGTGGGCTTGCTTAGACAATAAGTCGATAACAGTTCAAATCACAGTACTTCCTCCACTCTCAAGTAACTGTACAATAAAGTCCATTGCAATTTCTTCCCATGGCTTCATTGGTTCAGCTACTTGGTGAAGGAGGCCAGGAGTTTTTCCATTTCTTTGTTTCATGGTGGCACAAATTGAGCAGCTGTTCACATACTCCTTGAAATCAGTTTTCATTTTTGGCCACCAGAACTGTATGGTTTTTAAGAACCCAAAGTATCCCTCCAACTGCAAGTCATGGCTATGTTTCAGTACCATTATCTTAGAGTATTGGGTACATAAATCTTGGTACTTTTCCAAGCCAATCCTTTGTTCATTGTCAAATCAGGTTGATGTTCAACAAACCATGGATCGGTTAAAAGTGCTGCTTTCAACCCAGCTGTCAGTTTGTCTTCTAGGCATCTAGGGCTGTGTCTGGCTTGGCCTCAGATGGTTACTTGGCCTACGGGTTTGGCTTCTGATATCATAGTTTGCACTACCTCCTCCCAGCAACTGTCAAATTGGGGGTTTCTCAACAATGCATCTGCCAATATGTTTTCCGTCCTGGAATATATTTCATGTTAAAGTTAAATATCTTGAAGTATTGAGCCGAGTGGACTTATTTAGGTGATAGCTTCTGAGGTGTTTTTAGAGCCTTGAGGTTCTTATGGTCAATTCACACCTCCTTCACTTGTTCCAGGAAATACCTCCAAGATAGTAAAGCCCATCGCATGGCAAACGCCTCTTTTTCCCAAACCACCCACCTACGCTCTGTGTCTGTCATCTTTTTGGACACATAAGTGCAAGGCATTAGCTGGTCTTGAGAGTTCTTCTGGAGAAGAATCACCATGACAGCCACATCACTAGTATCAGCTTGGACTATAAAAGGTTTGGTTGTGTCCGGATGCTGGAGGATAGGCTCAGCAGCCAACAGGCGTTTTAATGTCTCAAAAGATTTCTGACAGTTCATTGTCCAAGCAAAGGGTTGATTGGGTTTTGGTTTGGTTGGAGAAGGGACAGTTTTCAGTAACTCTGTTAAAGGGAGGGAGACCTCAGCAAATGAAGGAATAAATTGTCTATAGAAATTTGCAAACCTAAGAAGCTCTGAAGTTGTTTACGTGTTTTGGGGAGGTTGCCAGTCTAGCAACAGTGCTACACTCTCCTATCAGCCGGGTGGTCTCTGATCTGATTGCCCTCTCTCTTTGGCTCCCAACAGCTTTCTCATATCATTAGCATGTAATGCCCCATCAACTTTTATGGCCACTTGGAATCACTCAGAGAGTCGGTTCGGGAGGTTCCAATAGGCAGTTACTTTGCTAATTTGCTTGTCCAGGCTGGTTTTAAAAAAATGAACCAGTATCTGCTCAGGCAAAAGGGGTATCTTCCCATTGATTTTCCTGAATTCACAGATGTGTTCCTTGATGGGTCACCCTCCCTGCTTTAGGTTACTGAGCTCATCTTCCATATACAGGTCCTCCTCTGCCTTCTCAAATCTGACCTCTAGCAATTGTAGGAAGTTATCTACGTCATGTATTGGGTTTCCCTTCTCTTGTGAGGGTTGCTAGCCATCCTCTTGCTTCTCCCTCTAGCCCCTCAGAAATGCCATTCACCATGGCTCTAGGGAGGAGTAGAGGTGTCCATAGCATTCCAGGTAGATCTCAGTTGTGTCAAGAGTCTCCATCAAATTTCCTCCTGAACCAGGATGGTTTGTTAGGCTCTGCTCCTTCCTCTCCCTGTAGCCCTCTGTAAGCATACACTTGAGGTGGCTGACCTTCCTCCCCAGCTCTAGTTTGCACAGGAGGAAGGGACAGCCTGCTGCATTGGGAAGGCACTGGCTTCCGCTGTGGGCTTTTTTCTTCTGGTATGTAGAGAGGGAGGGCTGTGGTCTTGCCTGATTGTCCCCACTCCAAAAGGCCCTATAAAAGTTCCCCTCTCTTTTGGGTGGCAGGACAGACTGTCATCTTGAATGGTGGCCTTTTCAGATCCCTCCCTCAGCTGCTCTATTGATCGCCCCAGGGATTCCATCAGGTACTTATCTGGTTTTCTCCCTTCCAACAGAGCAGGTTTCTTCTCTTTGGAGTTGAAGAGGAGTTGTCCCCCTTCTGTAATTATGCTATCAGTTTCTGTTTACTTCTTGCTGGAGGCCCAGCTTTCTCCTGATAGCCTCTGCCATGACTGCCTGAGTTTCTCTCCTTGCACCCCAGACATTGGGGAGTGATGGAAGAAGCCAGGATGCAGGTACCCCAATGATTAATTATTAGAGTTGGGTATCTATCAAGATTCTGGCAGTTACTGCAATTAAATCATGAGCCTCAAGTCACACTCCCAAAACTTCAAAGGATCTATTAGAAGTTAACATGCCCGCCTTTGCATGGGCATAGCTGACTCTGAGATATGTAATTCACTGTCACCCTTGACCCTGCTTTTTTCCCCACCCCTCTGGGTGTATCATCCAATGAAACACTTCCATAGCCAAGAGTCATCACTCATGATCTCCCATTAGATTTTTGCACAGCAGAAGCTTCAGTCATCTAATCAATATCTGAAGAAAATATGAATGAATGTACTTTCGATTCCACATTGCTGCCTGCTCTTTGAAACTCCTCCCTCTTTTTGTTGACAACTATAAAATGTGTGTACAAAATGTTTTATGAGTTGACATTTAAATGAATTCCTCCCTCCCACTTTCTCAAGCTCAATTGTGGCAGCATGTGACAATTGAACCTCAATATGGCTTCCAAAGCTGACACATGACCTGGATGACTGAGCATCTCCATAGACACTTAATTCAACAATCATATGAAGTATCCATGCTCACATAGAACTCTTTTAGAGGTAAGAGACAGGAGGTAGGATTCCATTTTCCTTTTCCATATTTACTCATTGCAATTATTGATTCTTAAATGTTCCTGAATGTTTATTATTTTTGGAAGACATTTTCAGAAATGTAAACAGATAAATCTTTGAACACAACATTATGCTATGGCTATGCAAATCCAGACCGACAGTGGTGCCATGGTTTGGATTGGATATAAAGAAAACAAAGCAGCCTAATACAATTGTTGTTAGGAAAAAATGGAGAAAAGAACTACCCTTAGTACTGTTCCTATAGAAAAGGCGAGTCCTAACCTTTACCTATAAATATGAAATACATTTTCTAGAGCATTTAAGCTTTCAAGTATATAATATAATATACATTAAGTATAATTCTCTAGCAATTAGTTATGCTTGGACTATGGGATGTACTGACATTATTTTGCCATTAATATATGAAAAGACACTTCATAATTAATACAAGAATCTTTTTTAATTCTGTTGTTTTCTAATGAAGTTAAATATTAGATATATAAGTTATTCAAGGTCAGAAGGCAAATTTATTGTTTGGAATAATCCTTTCTAAAAATGGCAGAACTGTGGAAAATTAGAGCTATTCTTAATCAGATCATTATTAATAATATGTTTATGATTATGAAAGACCAAAAAATGAGAAGAAAAATTATTCTCCCCCAAAAAAAAAAAAAAAATCTGAATGGCAATATTTACAGATAAAGCGTTTGTTATATTCTTGATTTACCTTAAACAATTTAGCAGCAACTAAGAATCCAGTAACTTTGAAAGCACTGAAGACTTCTATTGAGAGTAAACAAACAATTCAACATTATTAGTCACATTTAAAACTGTAAAAAGAAAAATGTGAAAATGTGTAAGAAATTTGGGGTGGAGAATTAGAGCATCCTGTATTACCAGCAACTCCAAGTCATACTGTGGATGTTCATATCATTATAGTGGGTATTCTTGGAAGGGATAAGAAAAAAAAAACATTGGGACAGTATGCTCACAATACAAACAGTGGTGGGATTCAATTTATTTTACTACCCATTCTCCAGAACTGGTCAGAACCTGCTGATACCACCTCTGAATATATACCTCCAGAAGGGCCATCCAGTTGCCCCTCTATAGCAAGGAGGAGCCTTTATTGGGTAGCAACAATACTGGAAATTTTTCAAAGTGCATGGCCACTTTAGTGACAATGGAAAAGGCAATAGTAAATCATTCCTGTATTGTTTTTTTCTTTAAAAACCATGTGGAAAACAAATATAAAATAATGGACAATATAGTTCCAGATGATGAGACCCTCAGTTTGGATGGCGCTCCACATGATATTGAGGAAAAGCTTAGCATTCTGAGAACGAAGGTGTTTATAATGTGGCTAGATAACGCCTTTGGGACATCTAGTTGCAAACCATATAGGAAAAAGAAAATCCAAAGCCACAAAGAGATAATTAGAGTAGGAAAATGAAACATGGAACAAAGACTGCAAAGCTCAATATAGTGAAAGATGAAATGAAACATCTAAATTGACATTTTAGGCATTGACAGATTGAAATGGACTGGGATTGGACAGTTTGAGACAGTAAATCACATTCTCTATTATTACAGGCCATGCAAAACAAAGAAGAGACCATGTTGCTTTTTTTAATTAGGAAGAATATAGCAAGAATAGTACTTGACTACAATGCAAGCAATGACCAAAGAATGGAAATCATTTAATGTGCCCCAAGCTTCAATACATAAGAAGAGACTGATGACTTTTATGATCAAGTTCAATACGAAATCAGCAGAAAATGCAAGCTACTTGTAATTGGAATCTGGAATGCTATAGCTGGAATCATGAAAGAGGAAAATGTAGCTGGTCTGTATGGCTTAGGAAACTGAAATGAATCAGGAGACTGACTTAATCATTTCTGCCACTCCAATTATTTTTTCATAGCTACTAGTACTATATGCAAACAACCAAAACAATTGTTGTATAATGGTCTATCCATGGACATAATCAAACGGACTATATAGAAAACTTCCTATATTATTGCAGAAAGGAGGGTTAAAAAACTTTATTTATAGAGTCAAAGACATGCTTATGTGCTGACTTATGATCATAAACTGCACATGTGCAAGCTTCAATTTAAGCTAAAGAAAAACAAAGCCAGTCAGCTTCCATGATATGTTTAACATATATCCAGCATTTTCAAGGAGAACATCAGAAGTCCTGAGCTCATTGATAGAAAACAAAGTGAATTGTGGAGTAAAGTTTAAAGACATTATTAAGGATGAATGTAAAAAGAGACTGACAAAAATGAAGAAGAGAAGAAAGAAAACTGGATGTCAGAACAAACCACGGAAATTGCCAAGAAGAGAAGCCAAAGCCAAGACAAAATTTTCAGAAAGGAACTGACAAGTTTTAGAGAGCTGATGGAAGACATCAAAAGAAATATCAAAACAATACTACAAAGACATTGAGTACATAATTATTATTATAGGTCATAATGTCATTGTCAATTCTTAGCAACTGTAAACATAGATTTTCTCCTTGATGATCAGCCTCTAACCTGGTCCTTCAGTCCTCCAATGGTGCATTCATCATTACTGAAATGGAATCTATCCACCTTGCTGCTGTTTGTCCTCTTCTTCTCTTTCTTTCCACCTCTCCCAACATAAGAATCTTCTCCAGACAGATAAAACTTTGCATAATAAAAAAAAACAGTTTTACCTTGGTCATTTGTACTCTGAGTTCATTTGTTCAATATCCATGGATATTCTTGGCTATCCATAGTATTCTCAGGAGTTTTATCCAACATGAAAATTTAAAAATGTTAATAGTCTTCCTAACCTGCTTCTTCAACGTCCAACTTTCATTTCTTAGAGCAGGGTTGTCAAACTCGAGGCCCGCAGGTTGGCTCAATGTGGTCAGATTGGCCCATGGAGCAATCCTGGAAATTGTAAGGAGTGAGCCCACATCACTTCAGCCTGGCCCACATTATCCCAGGATGTGTGCATGTGTGCAGGAGGCAGCAGGGGCATTACACACAAGCCAACAGACCCATCATGGCATACATGCACAGGAGGTGGCAGGCCAGTACTGCCTCATCCGTATCTTGCCCATCAGCCGCCACCAACACCTCCTCATGGATCAAGAGACACAACCATGGCCACCACTGTCATCAGCAGCTCATTCCCCCTCTTCAACCTCTGCCTTGAAATTCTTGCCCTCTCCAGCCTGTTCTGCACCTGACAGTTGGTTACACAGAAGCTGCCCCCTTACCACGGCAGCCCTCCTTCTGGGTAGCTGGCCCAAAGTTTCATTCTCCAGCCACTGCCCCGCAATTTTCATGCTCTATAGCAGTGGCCACCAACTGGTGGGCCATGGCCCACTGGTGGTCCATGAGAAAATTTTGGTGGTCTGCAGAGAAATGTCACCCCCGGAGCACTCTCCAAAGCAATTAATCCAGGCTGTGCAGGAACACAATCTGTGCCACCCAAATGGCCTACAGGAACACTCCCCACCCACCCACTCCTTACCTGGCAAACTTGTTTGCTAAGTTGCTATTTTTCCTTTTTTTTCCTTTTTTTTCTTTTTTAATAAAAAAATCAATATTTACATAAATATTTATAATATTTACATTCAAGCCATGCCCAGCCAATCACATGACCACCAAGCCATACCCACAAATTAGGCCACGCCCACAGAAGCAGTTGTTAAGAAAATTGAATACCACCCCGCCTCTGTGTGTGTGTGTGTGTGTGTGTGTGTGTGTGTGTGTGTGTGTGTGTGTGTGTGAGAGAGAGAGAGAGAGAGAGAGAGAAAGAGGGGGGGTGGAGGGAGGGAGAGAGGGAGTTAGATCAGATCTCTTTCTGTCTCCCACCAATGTCAGCAAGCCACCGTCAGTCAAAATTCATATTAGTGGTCCTTGGGATTTAAAATTATGAGTTTGGTGGTCCCTGAGGTTCAAAAGTTTGGCGACCCCTGCTCTATAGCCTGTTCTACACCCAGCAGCAGAGGCTGCTTCAGCTGCAGCCTCATAGCTGCCTGGCGATCGTAGTACATCCCACCTTGCCTCTTCTTAAGCAGGAGTCTGCTACCACTGTTGGGCATGGAACAGGCTGGGAAGCATGAGAATTGCTGGGCAGTGGCTAAAGAATGGAACTTCCAGCTGGTCACCCAGGTGAAAGGCAACTGGCCCACCGAGGACAAATAGAATGCTGATCTGGCCCATGGAAAAGTAGAGCTTGACACCCCTGTCTTAGAGTATCACAGGAATATCATGAATTGCACAAATCAGATCTTTTTCGGTATATACACATGGAATTTGAATATCTTCTTCAAGGCTTTCATTGCTGTTCTCTCAAGTGCTAGACTTTGCTATATTTTTCACTGTTTTTTTTCCTTTACTGTGGATGGTTGAGCTTAAAAGGCAAAAAAAATCCACCAGTTTAATATATTCATTGCAAATTCTAAGGCTAATGACTCTTCTTATTGTCTTCTTTGTATTTAATTTAATGCCATTTTTTCACTGTGCTCTTGACTTTTATTACTAGGACATGCAGATCCTTCTTTTTTTAGATAACCAGGTAGTGTTATCAACATAGCACATAATATTGATGTTTCTTCCTTCGATTTGAAATTCAAGCTCATCTTCTTCCAATACAGCTTCCCTTAGTATACAGTATATTCAACATTACAGCATAGCATGTTCCATTATATTAAGTGCTTTTGCCAAAAATGGTCTATATATTGAAACAGTCTGATTTTCAGAAAATAAGCAACAATCTCAAAAAGCTGTAGTATGATTTATTTTACCAGCTATTTCACATAGGTCTTCCTTAAATAGACATTCTTTGTGTTTTATTACAATTTTGTTCCATTGAGTCATGCTCTCAGTGGGAGGTTGCATTTATATTAGGCCTTGCCATTAATCACCTTATGGGGTTGAACCATGTTTCTCATTTATAATAATGGCGCCTACACATACTGCCATAGATAGCATTATTTCCATTAGAAACCTCATCTCTCTGGAGCACTTACTTATAAAAATTTTGCTGCTGGCTCCGAGTCAAAATATACAACCATAATTACCATCAGACTTTTTCCTCTTTTACTTTTAAACAACATAAATTGAATGATAAGTTGACTTTGTTTAAATTACAAGATAACAGACAGATAACAAACCTACTTGGAAACCATAACTATTTTGTTGTCAGGATTAGTTTCAGAAATTTATAAACTATCATAAGAGGCAGCTCTGATAATATATTTTGTAAATTTGTAAACACAAATTGCTGTTCTCTTTTTTAAATAACTGGATTTTTAAAAGAATATTTTTATCAATATAAAAAACATAAGGATATATGCCCATATATGTTTTGCAGAAAGCAAATAGTCATGTATTTGATACTTGGAGCACTACCTGACTGATTATATCATCAGTCAGGTAGTGGAGGAACTTTGTCCTATTAAAGATTATGTAACATGCATATTTATTCTATATCTTCAGACTGGCTTCTATGTACTTTTTGGGATGGATCAGAAAAGTCTGATCAAGTGATACACCTGATTAAAGTACACCAAAATGAATAAGAGTTAAATATGGTAACCTTTCAAGCATAATTAAAATCCTTGAGTTGAAAATTGTGCTAGGTAAAAGATTTCCATCTGTAGCTTCTTGCATATGAATGCTTTTGATTGTTCAAATTTAAGTCCAAACTAAACTCTTAAATTGAATTTTAATTTATGCACCAATAAAAATGGATCCTACACAAGGTTTAAAATAAAAACTAAATCTATACGCTCTTTATTTATAAATATATGGACAACTAATTAGGTCTCTGAATATATGGGGGTATTGTCTTAGCCAGCTCCTGAAAATTGTATTAAATGTGTTGATTTAATTGTATTATTAATTAGTTTAATTGTATCACATGACAAAATATGGGATATAAAGGTGTAATGGCTGAATATGATTGTGATAGGCTGACTAAAAGGGAAAGTACATTGCTATGCTATCTTGTGCAAGCAAATATTTGGATCTTTAGTTTAATTAGAACGAAAAGCTCTCTAGTCTTCCATGCTCTTCATCTTGCTGCTTACTGCTAAGTTTACTACCAGGCATGGAAGAGAAACACTTTTTATTCAGAGTAGGTCCACAAATAAAGTGGCACTAACAGCACTTGTTGGAATGAAAGCAATCATCAGGAATGAGATTAGAACACACAAAATGTGAAGCATCACTAAATCACAAGGAAGAACTACAGTTAAGCCGTATTACTATCTCTATAAATCACCAGGCATTGTCACTAAGTATCATTTGTCTTAAATCAGTTTCCCATGAGGCAATTCTGCTTATGCTACTTTCCTGAGCAAGCACATCTCAAGTAAATGCTGTACTCTATACCATGTGGACCTATGTGTTGAATTACCTTCATTATTTTAAGGGGAAAGTATCAATTATACCTTATGACTAAAGATTTGGCCAGTAAGGAAAGGATGAATTTGCACGCATTTTCATAAGATTATTTACACATGTGTAAACTGCAAATATAGAATAGGTACTGCAATATCACATTATTGCTAGAAAACAGCCTGCCATTTTCCACAAAGATTGTAAACAATTCAATATTATTTCTCGTCTATGGGAAGACTAAAATTTTTAATATGAATAGAAAATTTCAGTTTTTGACTATATACATTAAGAGCTTTATTATTAAATGATATATTGATATTGAATTATAATTGATCATAAAAAACTTATTGGCCACAGGTAGCAAATAATATTACATGCATATTTGCACACATGCAGTTGTTATTATGCTATATTGTTTTCAGTGTGTTATATGAGAGCTGTGTTATGAGGTTTGTAAATCTAAGTGCTATTGCTATTGCTATATGTGGTGTAGTTCTTCAGTTGAGTAGTGATGGGAGAAGTCTACATTCACTTTAAAAGAGCAAGTTTATGAATTACAAGCTGTCATAATAAACCTGTTAAAATATATTAAAATACAGAAAGAAAATATCTTTCAGACTGGTAATCATAACTAAACTAAAAAGTTTTTTGGAATGTTAAATATTAATATTAAAACTAATATATTTTATATAAGAAACATCACATATAATGGTTTTCTGCTTTCAGAGGAGCAAAACCATATATATATTTCCACACAGAGACTCACAAGGGAAATGTGAAGATGGAGAAATTTTTCCTTTCATCAAACAAGCATAAACAATTTCAGAACTTATTATCTTCTCTAATATTATAATAAAAGTTGTTTTCATCCTAGATCTCATTCCTTATCCATAATCTCATTATTCAGTCATAATTAGTAAAAGTCAATTAAGAGTCATCAGTAATAACATCTATATTTTAACTTTAATCAAATAATCTAACTTTGTATTCCTTCACTTTACTTTTAACATCATAGCTTACCTTTCTCTGAAAATACAAAAGAAATCTTTTCTTATCTATAAACAACTTTTTAAAGCTTAACTTTCATTCTTGGTTGAGAAAGACCCATTAAGAACTACTAGAAAGAACATCATATATTTTTAATATTGATTAAATGTTATATTTTTTCCATTTGCTTAACAATATTGAATATTCAAGATTTAGAATATTCTCTTTAAATGGTGGCACTAAACATTAATGACTTCATTTTCACTATGTCTCTTCTCAGGAACTACTTCATAAGTTAACATCTCCTTTGTAAATCTAAGATTAAAAAGTTGTCTAAGTCACTTCTGGTTTATTATGTATGTGTCCTTTTTCATTATTAAGATATCAGCTGATTTCACTTGTAAATTCAGTGTAACGTCTTCTTCCATATCATTCTTGTAACTCATCATTTTTTAAATTCACATTTAAAACAGCTTTATTCTCAGTGATATCTTCTAACTCTTTTTTTAAATAGATGATTGTGGTACTAAAATTTCTGAAGAATTTCTGAATGTATCATTCCCAAATATCCTTGAATTCTTCCAAAGTTAAAATATTCTTCTTGACTCTGCATTTGTTCGTCTTTTCTCTTTTAATTATAATCTTTAGTTCTTTCTGGTTCCCTTTGGTATGCAATTTCTTCTTATTATGTTTTTCTCTAATTTTCCAAAGATTTCTTACACTAGATTAAAAATTTTCTATATTTTCTACAGGATTTTAAACCCACAAGAAATATTGTAAGAATATTTCTTGCACTTAAAGACTGCATTTTGCCTTGTAGTCCATTTGTAATTTTCCAAAACCAGCATTCTAAGAACCCTTTCGCTGTTTATTTCAAACTATTTTTAAAGACCTTAAACTTACCTTAAGCTTCTTTTGCTGAAGGTTGAAGGAGAATGTGATAAAACTTGTCATTCTAAGGGTTCTAAAATTTCCAAAAAACAATTACAAGCAATCTCCAGAAGTAATTCAGGAAAAAAAAGGGCGGTGAACCCCAATGTCTGTCTGAAGGCTTTGTTTGGGCAAAGCTAACTTTCCTTGGGCTAACTTTCCAGAATTCTAAAACCTGCCAGAGACCATTATTTTAGTCGCCTTGTGGCAGGGGTGTCAAACTCATGATGTATCTTGACTTTTTTTACCTTTGCTAATCCGGAGGTGGGTGTGGCCATTGCATGACGTATCCAGCCTGCGATTTTGACACTCTTGCCTTATGGGAATCATTCATAGGGAACACTTGTGGGTGATCAGAGAGTTTTTATTCAGAGTAAAATAAAAACTAGCTGATCCTTTCACAGGCTCCCTTTTCAGCCATGATCATCAGCTGAAGTAAAAGCAGCCCTGTCTTCATTCTGCCATGATTCCCTGGAACTCAAATATTTCAAAACTTCAAGCAGATACCTAGGCATAGAACTATGACTATATCGTTCTATTCACTAAAACTGAGTATAAATTAAATCTGAAGATGGAAATACATGTAAAAAATAACAACTATGTTTGCAAAGTAAAAGGAATGTTTTATTATAAATATTTATTCGCCTGCATTTAATTAAAACTTGAAATCCTTATTCTGATGCAGTTATCTCCTAAATTCCATGATTGTCCCAGAATAAATGAGTTGATAAAAATGGTTTCAGGCATAATATTTCAGTAGATCAGATGAAATTCAGCAAACAAAGCTCTATTGAATGCTTCTTTTCTGCTAGATACATTTTTCTAAGAAGCCCAGCCTGGGAGCAAAGCCAAAGCATGCTCTAATTTCATGTTCTACACTAGTAACATTGTGCTGCAATCCTATATTATTTTAATAACCATTGAAAAGCTATGAAAACCACCATATCTAACAACCAATTTATGTAGTTGATCATACTGCCAAGAGTTGTTCACATAATCTGCTCCTACAGCTAACATATGATATGCATTAACTAATGTGCAAAAGGATCATGAATTCCTCTCATTTATTTATTATTTATTTATATCCTGGCTTTATTGTTTTTACAAATAACTCAATGCAATTAACATATCCAATATGCTTCCCTTCCTCACAACAACACTTCTATGAGATGGAGTGGGCTGAAACAGAGTGACTGGCCTAAAGTCACCCAGCTAGCTTTCATACTAATAGTCTCTTGTCTTCTAGGCCAGCACTTAAATCACTACACGAAATTAAAAGGACAAGTTTTCTATTTTTTTCATACCTTGTTCCTATTACATTTTTCAAGTTATCTATTGAATAAGTGTCCAGATAAAATATATCAGTATATTAAACCCAGAATTATATGGATTTATGTATTTTTCTGGTGGTTAAAACTTGAACTTGAGGCCTATGATATAACTATAATCACCAGAAAAGCACTGATATAAGAGCAACTAAATTGTTTGGCATATTTACCTTGATGGCCAGGATTACATTGCCAATATGCACAGAATACAAGTTGGTTGATATATACTAGTTCCGTGATGGCGAACCTACGGCACGTGTGCCACAGGTGGCACCCAGATCCATTTGTGCTGGCACACGAGCTGCAGGCAAACTTACCTCACTGCACATGCACGTGCCTCACAGCTGATTTTTGGATGGTTTGAGGCCTTTTTTGGCCTCCCAGAGGCTTGAAAAGAATCCTCGGCCAGCTTTGCAGGATGAATAATAGGCCCGTTTCATCACTTCCTGTAATACCAGAAACAGGCCTATTATTCATCCTGCAAAGCCTGCAGAGGCTTTTTTCAAGCCTTTGGGAAGCCAAAAAAAGCCTCAAACCAGCTGAAAATCAGCTGTGAGGTGCAGTGCAGGTAAGGAGGCAGTGGTGGGGGAGCAACAGGGGGGATTGTGTGTGCATGCCTAGGGGGCATGGGGGACATGCATTGCCTTTACTCGCACACACAAGAATGCACACAATTTTTGGCACAGGAGCCCAAAAAGGCTAGTCACCACTGTACTAGTTGTTAGTTGAGATTCTGTTTTCTGCTATAGTTACTTTGTTTAGTTGTTCTGAACTGGCTAGAATAATAAAAATGTAATTCTATATACCTACTTCTGTAACTTAAGTATACTGGTTGCAAATTAATGTTCTGTATGAATTAATATCAACCATTCACTTGCTTGAGGATAAATGTGCCCAAGTGCACTTTAGAGTGTTTGTTCAACAGAGAGCAGAAGGTGACCCCAATCTAAAATTTCTTTGTCAATTTCCTAAAAGTGTTTTCCTTTGGAAGAAAAAGAACTGTTTACATACATCCTTCAAACAAATGTTATTTGGCAGGAATGACTTTCTGCAACAATATTTCCAAAATGTTCTTTGATTAAAAAATTTATGCAGGAGAAATTATCCACATTCCACTATCTGAATTCATTTTAAAAATGAAGTCACACTATAAGAGCTATTATAAGGATTATAAGAACTATTATAAGTATAACAATAATATTTATTTTATAATAAATATTTTTTGACCAACCAGTAGAAAAATATTAAAAGGAATAAAATGAACTCAAATACAAATATACTATAAATAGAAATAGAAATAATTGAAAAAAGATATTTATATAGCCATCCATCCATTTAAAAATATTCATAGAGCCATCCGTATTAAAGTCAAACTCTTAGATAAAGTAAGTTAAACATTTGTAGAAAGGAACATTGATAACATAACAACCAGACATTAACCCATATTGTTTTTGTTTCATGTAAATTGGCAATGATGTGTAACAGAATTGAATTTCAGGTACCCAAAATTCCTTACAGACACAAGGCTAACTATTCCCGCCATTGTGTACAGGATTGCAGAATAAAAACAGGATTGATTCTTTTTAACTTTCTTGTGGGAAAGTCTAATGACTACATCATGAATAGCCAAGAAAACAAAAAAATTGATCACAGACCAAATCAATTCACAGTTCTCACTTGAGGTACATATGAGCATGCTCAAATTATATTTTGTTTACCCTATGCAGTGATCTGCTTTTCTGAGAAATATGTAATGCTGACAAAGTTGGAAAGAAATAAAAAGAGGATGAACAGTGTCAAGATGAATGGACAGTCATAGGTGCCCTGTTGGAGGAGCTGAAGGAAACCAG
This sequence comes from Pseudonaja textilis, assembly GCF_049901715.1. NCBI lineage: Eukaryota > Metazoa > Chordata > Lepidosauria > Squamata > Elapidae > Pseudonaja > Pseudonaja textilis. Next base: position 27,002,071 of record NC_141995.1, on the reverse strand, counting down.
GTTGCGGACAGATGGTCACAGAGAAAATCTACCTATTGATCAATAAAAGTCAACACTAACTTTATGATACATAATAATTCAGTCATTAATGAATATGGTTATAGAAAAATGGAAGAAAGAAGTTCACTGAAAATCTTAAATCTGAAAGAAAATCTAAAGTAACTAAAAATGCAATAAAAAACCATGAAAGCCACTGAAAATTACCACTTCATAGTTTAAAGCTTAAAATGAATTATAAAGATAGAATCATTACTGCCTATATTTAGAATGAAAAGATTTTCCATACCCTCTTGTTCACAGATGACACAGACTTTGTATTAAAGATTGAAACATGTTGATTGGAATACCCAGAAAAAATGGGTAACTAAATTGGCCCATATAAGAAGATGCCAAAATTGCTAGTCATTCAAGAAAGCATCCTACTATTTACAAAACAGGTTTAGCAGTAGTTTGGATTTAATAAAGATTTTTAGAGCAGGTAGAGCCAAAATAGGTTTTAAATAGCCCAATATATTTTATTAATATTGTGAATTAATGAATGCTAATGACACAGAAGATGGAAAGGATAACTATAGGCAAAGCCTGCCCTTCATAGCTTGCAAAACTCTTTATTTGTTTATTTATTTGTCAAAAGCTTACAATACAACAGAAATAAGAATAAACATAAATTTAAATACAAGAAATAGGAACTAATAACTGGGGACCATAGGACAGGGATGGTAGGCACAATTGTGTGCTTATGCACACCTTGTTCAAGATACATTTTGAATTCTCCAATTATTTCCCTATATTCTGAGTTTGTCAGTTACTTGCAGCTCTCTTTTTTTACTATTTAGCTGCTCCATTCCTCTGACTATTGAAATATATAACAAATGTAACTGTAACATGCTTCTTTTTTTAAAAAAAGATAATATTTATTTATTAGTGTCTTTGATTCCTACTGACTTCATGGACTCAGGATCTTTGGCAATATTCCAGAAGTGGTTTTTCATTACCTTCTTCTATGACACAGTAAAACCAGTAATGGGATTCAAATTATTTTACTACCAGTTCTGTGGTCATGGCTTGGTGGGCATGGCAGGGGAAGGATACTGTAAAATTTCCAGTCAGAGGTGGTTCTCCGAACTACTCAAAATTTCTGCTACTGGTTCTCCAGAACTGGTCAGAACCTGCTGAATACTACCTCTGAGGAAAACCCTACTTTCCAGTGAACAGCTTAGAGGGAATAACTGACCCAAAGATACCAGTCTAGTTTCTATGTTCATGGAAGGATTACAATCTTGTTTCTTCCACTCTTAGTTTACTATCTTAAACAATCACCTATCTCAAAATTTAGTACCTTTTTAAAAAAATATTTGAATGATAAAATGGTTGTTTTGACTTATTTCAAAGCCACAATGGGGGTTTCAAGATCAGAAAATATGGATTTTAAAATGATTTACATATCTATATAAATTTTGCATTTGAATCTTTAACTTCTTTTATGAAAGAATCCTTAGTATCATTATTTTCATTTATTTATTTATCAAATTTATATATAGCTGCCCATCTCCCCAAAAGCAACTCAGTGTGCAGAGAGATAGAGATAGAGATACAGATAGAGATAGAGAGATAGAGAGAGAGAGAGAGAGAGAGAGAGACAGAGACAGAGATAGAGATAGAGGTACTGTATCTCCCTGAAAATAAGACCTATCCCAAAAATAAGCCCTAGCTTGATTTTTACTTGTGCACTTTGTATAAGCCCTATCCCCCAAAATAAACCCTAATTAAGACCCCACCCACTCTGTCCCACTATCTGGTTGTACAAGGTGGGCTTAAGGCGCATGTGTAAAAATCAAGCTAGGACGGGAGTGGGGGAGAGGAGCTGCCCCACATGGCCAGCACCTGCTTAGCTTAGGACTGCTCCAGCCAGGCTTTCCGCACCCCGACTACCTGTCATGCCGCCGCCTGAGTTCTTCTGTGGCCGGACAGCATATGGTGCATTGAACCAGTGCCACCGTTTGTGGCAGGAGGCCACATGATACATAATGACAGCACCACAGATGTCAGGGGATGGGAAGCCTGGCTGCAGTGGTCCTAAGGTAAGCAGGTAAGACATCCCCCCCACCAAAATAACCCCAAAGATAAAATTGACCTGGAAAACCAAGGCATATACGAAGTCCCCTGTGCATCATGCCTGGCCACATACATTGGACAGACCAATAGAAGAATAAGTACCCACCTGGATGAACACAAAAATGCAATAAAAAAGCTGGAACACACTTCCTCACTAGTCCAACACATGAAAGCAACAGGTCATAGCATCGACTTCAATGGCACCAAAACCTTAGCCACTATAGAAAACCCCAGCTACAGAATTATCAGAGAAGCCATAGCGATTGAAAAAAGACCTGAAAGCATGAATAGAAGAGATGATTCCACCAGATTGTCAATTATTTGGAAGCCTGCACTCATGAACAAAAAAAATCTCCACACCACAAGCCAGGCAAACACCTGGGCACAAACAGATCCCCCCTGATACCTCCAACTCAAACACACCCCAAGCAGGCACCCAGATGAAACCTAGCTTCCTAATAAATGATAGCCATCCATTTACTTGGAGCCAAGCTGCACTAAAAGCTTCCAATACAGGAACACAATGTTGCCAGTCAATCAAGACAAAAAAAAAGCTACAAAACAGACAGAAGATAATAGAAACACCAATCAAGCAGAACACAGCAAACTCCAAGACCAATAAACACAGACCAAGACTCCCAACCAATCAGGATGAAGAAGGGATGGCGGCTGGGCACTTCTCCCAAGGTGGGCCGATCCTGTGCTGTGGCCCCGGGAGATTCGCCTCCCCACGTGGGGTTGGGCTGCCCTCTCGGGCAGGGGAGGTTTTGTTGTAGTAGGGCATCATTTTTAAAATAATTGGCTTTACCTTCGAAGGCAAAGGGAAGGCAGCGACAGGAGTGCATGAAGCCGAATGTCTCCGCTGGACTCCAGTTGTAGGGAGGAGCCCTGGCTGGCCACAAATGGCTACATCAAATGCCGCAGCATTGCTCTAAACACCGCGGCAGCAAGGGAGAAGGGAAAGCAATGGTGGTGGAAGGTCTCCCGATACAAAGTGCCCCACCAATGCCGAGGTCAACATCCAAGCTGTCGCTGCCCACCCACCCGAGGTTGCAAGAGGGGGGAATTAAGTCAACTCTGAAAAGAGGGCCTAGCTGTTTTTTCAGGGGTCAAAAAAAAAAATAAGGCCCGGCCTTATTTTGTAAGAAACACGGTATAATTCTTATATGTTCAGTAACTAAACTTATGAAGGTAAATAAAATTCAGGTGATGAATTTTTGCCCTTGGAAATCAAAGAATTACATTTGGATGACTAGTTTTGCAAACTATGAGAGTGAATCACATCAAAAACAGCCCTTAGCTAAAGTGATTTGCTCCTATTCAAATTCAGAGCTTTCAAAGAGAATTAGATCAGCAACATCTGATAGTCACATCTGCCTCCAGCATGTTCAGGTGTGCACATGTATTATTTCCTTCTTTCAGAGATGCTGAAATCTGTTTATATTGGTATATTTCATCTCAAACATCTTTTGGCTAAATGAAAAAGTTTTAGGCAAAAGTCAAGAGGTTCTTCCAATCTATGCTGAGTGCATGGTTTTAACTTTCTTCTGGCTAAAATTAACACATCCACATCTAGCAGTTGACAATTAATAACACTTGCTTGAATTTCTAAGATCCTGCAGGACTTTTAGTTCAACTTTAACAAAACAAAGGGCACTATGATACATAATTAAGATGATACTTGCCCTTCAGGTACTCAGCTACTGTTCTGTCTTTTAAATTCTCAGCTAAATTTTAGAGAACCAAACAGAATTTGGAAGGCTGAAGTTAAAGGTCAAATCATGCAATAGCAAAACCACTGTTGTAGAACGAGATTGTTCCAAAGCTATATCAAAAGTTAAGTGTATATAAGCTTGTAGAGCAAAAAAAGAAAAAAAAGAACATAAAAATGTAGCTCACCATTCTGTGCACCAGTGACTTGGTGCTATGAGCTATGGCCACTTTTCACTAATCATCTTCCACTATTTATACTTTTGTATGGATGTATTATTTTGGTGAATAATTAATTACAGATATGATGACTCATTAGTTAAAGACGGATAGGATAGTTTACAGCCGGTTTGAGACCTGAGTGCCATGCAACAGGATGAGCCCACATTCCTTGCCTCAGCTCCTGTCCACCCCTAGCAGAATGAAAGCATACAAATATGAATAGATTATAGGTAACACTTTGATGGGAAGGTAACAGCATTCCATGTAAAGCCATGTTGGCCACGTGACCACGGAAAATGTCTTCAGACAATGCGGGCTCCTTTGGCCAAGAAATTAAAATGAGCACCATGTCCTAGAGCAAGGGTCTTCAAATGTGATAGCTTAAAGACTTGTGGACTTCAACTCCCAGAAATCCTCCTCCAGTCATGTTAGCTCAGGAATTCTGGGAGTTGAAGTCCACAAGTCTTAAACTTGCCAAGTTTAAAGATTCTTGCCTTTGAGTCAGACATGACTGGTCAGGAAACCTTTACCTTTCTACAATGGAAGACTGCATGGTACAAAACGCAATTATTTGCCTTGTGGTACAGTGGTGTTATTCAGCCAGTTCGCACTGGATCAGGAGAACTGATAGCCATAATTTGGCATGGGTCGCCAAACTGGTAGCTGTTGAGGTAATTCCCCATTAGGAAAATGAGCGCACACAGGGAGACATAGTGAGAGTAGTGAAGAATAACACACAACTAGCACACGGATACACTGTATAGTAAAATGCAGGTTTTTACTTCCAATAAACATTTAAGCAAAGTCCAAACAAGCAGTCCAAGTCATTCACAGTTAAAGCAGTCAGTTTTCCAGTCCAGGGTTAATCCAATAACAAAGTCCAGTATATCAAACCAGTTCAGTAACAGACTTACATCAAATCCAAGAATAACAATCAATAGAGAAAAATGGAGGAACAGCAACATTCTCCAGAATCACCAGAACAGGAACTAAACAACCTAGGTTTCTGGCTCCATTTTATGGCCATTTGAGGAACCACACCCAATTACACTTTTAGCATTCCTTTAAAGAGACAGTATTAAAATGTCTATCCTGGTTTATATATTTTCCAACCCAATTAACTGTTAGGTGACTTCCATTCATAACAGTAGCAACTTCTGGCTGGTCTCAGCTCGCTCACTTGCCCCACCTACCTGATTATCGCTCATCACTCACAGTCACTCCTCACTACACATTGGGTCCTTGTGGCTTAATGTGCCTTGCTACATGGTGCCTGGCCCTGTGTGCCAACTGAGCAGCTCTGATCTTCCTGCTCACAGGTAAGCCTACAAGTTGCACTAGCCCCCCCACATATCCCCAGAGCTTGACTTCCCCTCCCCCACCATCTCCCAAGCTTGCCAAGGACTCCCCCATTGTTTCCAGGCTTGCTTGGCTAGCTTTGTTGCTGGCATGGCCCATCCCAGGCGGGAGCGCTGGATGCGGCCTAGCTAGTTGTTCCCCCCATCCCCAGGTTCACCTGGTGGGAACGAGAGGGCAGATGTTCTGGGCTGCATATGTTGTGTGCAATTTGCTGCAGTCGCGCCTTTCTTCCTTTCACCCCCAGGAGAAGGAGAACATAGATGACAGAGGCCAGAGCAGCAGTGCTGTTTGTTTTCTTTCTTCTCCCAGGGGACATGGCCATTGGAGGGCATCTCTACTTCACTGGAGGTGCCCATGTGCAGCAGCTCCGGGAGCTGACACCCACCCCACCCTCCCAGAATACCATCACTGCAGACGTTCACTTTCTTCCTTTTGTCTCCTGGGACCACTGCCACCCACATCCTCCTTCTCCTGGGGGGAAGGAAGAAAGGCAAGGCCGCAACATGATCCGGCCTCTGTTGCCTGTATCCTCCTTTTCCTGGGGGTGAAAGGAAGAAAGGCACGGCTGCAGCATACTCTGCCCTCCACACACACACTGTTGTAGTTGAGCAATGAGAGGCTAGACCAGGGCATGGATGCAACAAGACTTTATTGAAACAATAAAGGACTGAACGTGTTAGCCCTGCCTGGAGCAGGCTCACAGCGATCAGCGGCTGGCCGGACCCTGCAGCTGGCTTTTATAGCCGGCTGTCGAGGGAGGCCAGCCAATGAGGGGCAGCAAACGCCCCCGCAGCATGAACGGACCTGGGTGGGGACTTTTATTTTATGTAAAAAAAAATTGCCTTAATCATAACGAGGTAGATTAGATAGGATTAAAAGAACTATGAGAAAAGCAAAACTGATTTTTAGCTAATTTGTTTTCTGAAAGGTCACGCAATAGTTTTAACTCTGAATTAATTGAATGTTGATTGACTGACTTGAACTAACCATTCTACATAGATCTGATAATGGCAAGGATAGTAACACCATAAGCAAATGGGATGGGAGAATTCCATTTGAAAAGGTAACCCCCTGAGATACATGAAAACCAATATACCCAGGTATTAAGAATGTTTAATTGTATCCCGAAGCCTATAAAAGCAATGCCCGCAGGACTTGCATTATGAGGCAGTGTTCATAATTGCCAGTAGGTGGGATGCTGCATTTTTATTAAGTAATTGAGTTACCTTCCTAAAGTAGCCTCATGAAAACTGTATTTCAGTAGTCTAATTTTAAGGTAACAAGGGCAGGATTTCTTGAATTTGAAGGAAAACTTTTAAATACTTTAAAGACATCGTCTAATTTCCTTCTCTTTCAAACTGAAATTATGCTGGAATATTTTACATATTGCTACAGTCAGAAATAGCATTTGGCACAATCCTGCAGCAATCACAATTTTGCTTCTCATTTTCAGAATATGATCTCTTATTATTTTAATATATGGTTCAGAAGTTAATCGCTGTAACTTTGTTTTGACAGAATAGTATTGTTGGAAATGAATGGACAACAAGCAAAAGAAAACTCTCAATACCCCCAAAATTCCTTTTGATATCCATATTTTCAACAACTTTACAAATTACATCTAGGAATATGCTAACAATAAGGAGTTCATGTTTAACCGTAATCTTTATTTGATTTGTAAGGGACAGAAACCAGAACCTGGAAAGATCAAGATGACTGAGCACCAGCTTAGAAAGAAAACAATCATGAATTCAAGTTGTGTCTTGGCCATGAAACCCAGCTGGATGACCTTCAAGCAATCACTTTCTCTCAGCCCAATTCACCTGACAGGGTTGTTTTGGGGAAGGAAGGAGGAGGAAGAACTTTTGGGTATAGTCACCATCTTATTTGTGAAAATAAGGGAATAGTAACAAAGTAAAGTTTAGTAAAATTGTCGATGATCACATTAGATGGCTTTAAAGGGGAACTGGACAAATTCTTTGAACGTATGGCTTTATAACTAACGTGGCTGGCTGTATATTTCAAAAATCAGAAACAGAAGATAGTAGTTGACAAACAACAGTGGCCAACTGAGGCTGACATTCTGCTTCTGGCCTGGTCTTAAAGAATCTCCTACTCATCTGGAATTTATATTAGATTGCCCTAGCAGGGCTAAGTTTTAAATTCTTATAGTAGTCTGTTTACCATAAGAACCAGAATGGTATAGGTTCTCCTGCTTGGGCAGGGGGTTGGATAAGATGACCTAAAGGTCCCTTCCAACTCTGATTATCTGTTATCTACCGACATACTCAAATCCAGTGCAAATTTCACTATTTGCTGGATACGTTGGATCCAGTTTTGTGGGGGTGGGGGGGGATTCTGAATTTCTTCCTGCTAGTTCTTCTTCAGTTTGTTGAAACAGATTTTTTTTAAAAAAAAAGAGGGCAAGGAACTTTTGTGGATTTGCTGCATTTAATTAAAAGCTAGCCAAGGGTAAGTATGAATGTTCTGCCTGTATTATATAAACATCAAGACCAGCAGTTTGCATCCTACTTGCTTTCTATTATTCCATGAAATCTTAAGAGAAGCTATCATTAGTGAAGTTTGCAACATGATTCTTTTCAGAGAAGATGTGCCGACTTTAATAATCGCTCTGCTTCTTAAGCCACTTAAAATGGCTGCTGAAGTACTTATGTGGGTGTGTAAAAGTATTCCAAGTCCTATGTGGGAATGGAACATTAAATTTATTTGGAAGGTTAACTGTTTCTGAAATAGAATATGTAAGGAAAAGTTTAGAGTCAAGGGAATTCTAAAGTCTAGGTTAAAGGATTGAAGCACTGATGAGAATTTCAGAAGAAATTAAATAACCACAGCTGTTTTTGCAGACATACTGTCAGGATTATTATGTACGGTGAAATGAAATATTTTATATTTCCACTATATACCAGACAGAACACCTGTTTTTTTACTTGCTTTATAATGTTACATTGTTCTCAATTTGGCCTGGAATAACTGCAGATATAATATAGAATATACTATTTCCTAATTATGTTTAATAAAACTTATTTTTTATGTTGAGACAAGTCTTATAACATTCCAGGTAACAAAAAGTCATAGCATAGTTATCTAGGACAATATCCATCCAGAGTAATAGTTATGTGACATATGTTTTAGTAGCATATTTTGAATTATGATGGGAAAGAAAAGGGAAGGAAAAGAAAGGAGAGGAATTATTGAAATAGGGATTTTTCCTTTATGGTCTAAAAGGATTCTCTTTGCTTTTTATAAGTATTCATGCCTTGCTGAAAAGAATTCTTTCTTGTTAGTCCAACTAATCAAGTTGTGATTTATTTTACCTCATGAATACCTTTCCCCCTCTCAACAAGTTCTCTTCAATGTGACCTTGACAGAATCTTCATGCTCGATCAGTCCACAAAATCTCTGTGCAAATTATCCACAACAATTGCCAATTAGGGATAGGTGCTGCAGTGGTTTTAATGTGGACTTCTGTACACCAACTTCTCAAATGAGGCTCCCCAAATGCATTTCTTTTTTTGACCACAGAGAAGCTACTACATACTAACGCTCTCTGAATTGACTGAGTTGAAATGACCGTTGAAGTGAGGAGGTGGTGACATATTGAAAGACAATTCTCTTGTATGAGCTGGAATAAAAAAAACATATAAAGAAAAAGATTAAAAACTAAAACGTACAGAGAGATAAAAAGAGAAAGGAAAATACACACATACATACGCATACACACACCTCTAAACTTTCAACCAAAAATCTCTTCATCATATATGTTATCTTTTATATGTTATCTGTTATCTTTTAAATAATAAAATCTCATCATTCAGTATTGATTAAATTAATCATTAAAAATCTATTAAAAGCTACCAGAAATACTTATTTAACTTATAACTTATAATTTTCTTTCAAAATAAAACAAATCTCTTCTTCCCATATCATAAATATATACAGATCTTTAAACCCTATTCATTTAAACTTAATCAAGAAAAATTCTGATTAAATTCTGTTATCAGAAAAAAATATACTGAAAGTTTTAACTTGATTCCTTTTAAAAATTAATTTCCTATCCTTTTTTCTTTGTCACCTCATGGCACTATCTTCTGTTCACCATGTCTTCTGCAGAAGAAATCCGTAGTATAACAGTTGTCAACCAGATTTAATTAAAATGCATTTTGAAGTTTGAGATTAAAAGAAAAAAGATACAGTCAGATTTGAATGTTTTTTGATTACACACAAATTATTTCTGTTTCTTTATCCATCATGTTCTCACATTGGTTTGTTCACTCATACAATACAGTAGTTTTCTGTTCATATACATTTATATATTCTCTAAAAGACTGATAATATTTTTTGCATAATAGTACCTATATCTGGAATAGTTAGCCTAATTATATTTATATTGTAGAGAAACATGTAATAAGTAGTTTGACAACACCTTAAGTTACAATATGGCATTAATTTTCATACCACTGAATACTAATATTTTATCATGTCATCTCATAAAAGGGAAAAGCAAAATCACTATGGCAGCATTAATATTCATTACATGAAAATGGTAGCAACTATAGATAAAATGCCTCAAGTACAGAATGCAATTGTACTCTAAACTTACATTTATGCACAACTTCATGAGAGAATAAATCTCAATTATTTGCTAAGTGGTTCCTATAAATGAACATATGCATAAATGCAACATGTTTGTTTCACTTAGATCAATAGGGTTTTTATACACCCATCCTGGTTCTGTATTGAATCAGGCCATTATCTTGATGTTATGACAAGGTATATAGTAGTCTTTTTCTGTACATTCATGTCTTCTGACCACATATTGTTGCCTTATTCAATCATTTGAAGTACTATTGAAGTCTTAATACAAAACTCTGCCAAAAACTATAATTAGACTGTATTTAATCAGAAATACCATTGAATAATGTTCTGTGTTAACTGGACTGGCTAAACAAAGGCATTATTTTAATTATAACCAAATAATATAGTAAATAGCTTTTGGTGGCACAAATAATAACAACATTAAAAGACTTCTTTATAACTTCTATAAACTATAGTGGAAGTAGAAATAATACACTATGCTATCCATTTGCCGTAAGATTAAAACTGATTTCCCAGAGCCTTTGAGAATGATTTAATTAATGCTAATGAGGCAATTGTTTGGCATTATTTTCATTGAGGTATAGATTGCAGATTACAGCAATGAAGTAATAGTAATATTTTGACATATTAACATTAAACAATCTAGTGAGAAATACAATTTCACAGAAATGAATAAAAAAGTTATTTGATTTGAAGTACTGAGGAGTCATACATCGGACTCAGATCAACCTTAGTGAATTAAGTCCTTAAGTGCCTTTGTGTCGGGCTTAGCCATTTTATGGACAAATGCCAATCATCTTGATTTGATGTCAGTGATGAATATTAATTTTTCCAAGGGCATTTTAAAGACTTTCTTGGTTCTAGCCATGCATCTTACTTGTTGCTTTTTCCTTCTACTGCCTTTACCAAGCATGGTAATTTTACTTGTTCACCTACATTACATATAAAAAAAACGTAAGGGTTTACTTGTTGATTATCACTATATATAAAGTGTGTATAGTATATAGAAAATATATATTATAAACATGTACAAACACAATATATATTATAATGAATGCTAGTATCAAAGCATAACTGAGTTGACTGTTTATAGGATTTTTTAAAAGGATTATAAAACACTGTTAGAGATTCTCAAGTGATTCCAGAAATTCCATGGCTGTTGGGGAGGAAATTGACATGGCAGAAAAGGAAAGACATAAATAATACCAAGCGACATAAAATAGATAATTAACAGCCCAGAATATAAAAAAAAATTCAAAATCATTTGGGAAAACGAACTACAAAATAAAAAAGTTAAATGCAAGTACTGTATATATAGCACCACTAAGAACACTGAAGCAAAAACACCAGATCTTACTAGAGGAATGGCTTTTCTATGGCCCACATAAACCAGTTTAAAGTTTAAGACAAGACCTCATCTGCTCTTCCACAGGGAGGTTGAAAGTTCTGCCTAAATTAGTTTGATGTTCCTCATCCATAACACCTTATTTGATAGTTCACTCTTGGCTAATTATAACCATTCTTAGCAGTTCCTGAATGGAAAAACCTTATCTCTATAATTTGTTTTCAAGAGAGGACATGAAAGTATAACTGGGAGCAAAGTCCTCAGGCAGGAAGATACGTTCCGGCCCATAGGTAACTATCTGGCCTTTATCTTCATCAAACCTAACTCAAAGAAGGTTAGAAGTGCAACGGGGCCTGAAATATCTCTCTAGGTAATTTGGATTGAACAAAGGAATTATTAAATCTATCATCTGCACCTCTATAACTGTCTGGTTTGGTTCTGCAACCCAACCGGACAGACACAGACTTCAGAGGATAATTAGTACTGCAGAAAAAACAGTTGTACCAACCTGCCTTCCATCAAAGACCTGTATACTGCACGAGTCAAAAAGAGGGCTGTGAAAATATTTACAGACCCCTCACATCCCGAACATAAACTGTTTCAACTCCTTCCCTCAAAATGATGCTAGAGAGCACTGCAGATCAGAACAACTAGACACAAGAACAGTTTTTTTCCTGAAAGCCATCACTCTGCTAAACAAATAAGTCCCTCAACACTGTTCAACTATTACAAAGTCTGCACAACTATTACTGTTTATCTTCTCATTATTCCTTATCACCTATCCCCTCCCACTGGTGACTGTATAACTGTAACTTTGTCGCTTGTATCCTTATTGTTAAGTTTGAGCAATGAGAGGCTGAACCAGAGCATGAGTGCAACAGTACTTTATTTTACAAATAAAGGGCTGACCGTGCTTGCCAAGCCTGGAACTGGCTCGCAGCAATCAGCAGCCAGTTGGACCCCGCAGCCTGCTTTTATAGCTGGCTGCTGGGGAGAACTGACCAATGGGAATGGGGGAATAACGCCCACACAAAGTGAGTGGACCTGAGTGAGAACTCCTTGAGTCCTCAGGACATAACACCCCTTCCCCCAGATGCGAACACGCATAGTCCTTGAGGTAGATGGGGGTTTGTGTTGGCGCCCGGAGCGGCGCAACTCGGGAACATTGTCTGACTGTTCGGTATCAGTCTGTGACGGTTGAGCTGGCATAGTGTCGCCAACACTCTCTCTGGACTGGCATCCTCGGAAACCACCGGGTTGGTTTCTGGAGTCAAACTCTCGTGGGTTGGATCCGGTTGATCAACTCTCTGGGCGCTGTTGTCCGAGTTTGGGCTGACCGGAACGACCGCTGGCGCAGACTGGTCACTGGGTGCGGTGTGGCTGGGTGGCGGATGGGACGGTTCCCCTTCGACTGGAGACTCTGGATTCTTGTTTGCGAGGTTGCTGAGGCGCCTTCTGAGTTGGTCTATGTGTCTCCTCCAGACGCGACCATCCTCCAGCCTGACTCTATATGATCTCGGCCCGGTGACGGCGATGACCTCGCCCGGAATCCAAAGTGGGTCCCCAGCGAAATTCCTTGCGAATATCGGCTCCTGTAACATAAAATGTCTAACCCCGAAGTGGAAGCGAGGGGAGAGTCAGGCAGTATTGTGGGTGCAGTCTATCTAATACAGTCCTCAGGCGCCGGCCCATCAGAAGTTCCGCTGGGGACTTATTGGTGACTGCACAGGGGGTTGAGTGCTGGCTCATCAGGAACCGTGAGAGTTTGTGGTGCCAGTCATCTCTGCCAAACCTAGCGAGGGCCTCTTTGGTGGTCCTGACGGCCCTTTCAGCCAACCCATTACTCGCAGGGTGAAATGGGGCTGTGAAAATGTGGCGAATGCCTAGGTTGGCTGCAAAACGGCTGAATTCTACTGATGCGAACTGTGGGCCATTATCGGAGACCAAGGAGTCGGGTAGTCCATGGGTAACGAACAGGCGCGTTAACACGTTGGTGATTGCTAGTGTGGTGGTCGTGGATAGCTGCGCCACGTCTATCCACTTGGAATAAGCGTCCACGACCACTAGGAACATCTTTCCATGCACGGGCCGGCCAGATCGATATGGATTCTAGACCAAGGGCGCTGGCGCTCCCATCTGGTAGGGGTGGCGATGGGGGAGCAGGACGGGATTCCTGGCAAATGCTGCAGGAACTTACCCAATTGGCAATGTCCTCGTCTAGACCCGGCCACCACACGTAGCTGCGTGCCAACGCCTTCATTCTCACAATGCCGGGTGTCCCTCGTGCAACGCTTCCAGGACTCGGGTACGCAGCGAGGTCGGGATGACCACCGAGTGCCCCACAGTAGACAACCCTGCAAACTGGACAGCTCCTGCATGCGAGTCTTAAAGGGTGCGAATTTGTTATCAACATTGCCTCCCGGCCACCCCCTCCTCACCCAGTCGAGCACTTGGGCGAGCGTTTGGTCTGCCTTGGTTTTGGCGGCGATGTCAAGGGCGGTGATGGGCAGGTCCAACTGGGTGATTTCAAAAATGGCATTGACAGGAGCTGGGTCTTCAGCCGGAGCGTGGTAAGGGGCAGCGACTGAGTGCGTCAGCGTGGGAAGAGTTTTGCCCGGGCGGTGGATAAGTTTGTATGAGTAGGCCGCTAGGAAAAGCGTCCACCTTGTCATCCGAGGGGAGAGGACTTGAGGTGTCTGTTTGTCGCCGCCAGTAGGCCCAGGAGGGGCTTATGGTCGGTGACCAGTTCAAGAAGTGGCCAAAAAGGAATTCGTGAAACTTTTTCACGGCTGCAACAGCTGCTAGGGCTTCCTTGTCTATTTGGCTGTAATTTCGCTCCGTGGCCGAGAGCGTCCTGGAGAAAAAGGCGATGGGGGCCTCGGCGCCATTGGCGAGTCGGTGACTAAGGACCGCCCCAATTCCAAAAGGGGATGCGTCTGCTGCCAGTACTAAAGGAAGGTTGGGGTCGAATTGGATGAGCACTGCTTCTGACGTAAGTAGTGATTTGACGGCGTTAAACGCCTGGTCTTCTTTGTGCCCCCAGTGCCACGGTGACTTTTTGTCTAGTAATCTGTGTAGGGGTTCGGCTACTGAGGCTTTATGGGGCAAAAAGGATGCATAAAAGTTTAGGAGTCCCAAGAAAGCTTGTAGCTCCGTTTTGGAGGTCGGTGTGGGAGCTTCGTGGATCGCCCTGACCTTGGACTCCAGGGGTGAATGCCAGAGGCGTCAATTTTATAACCCAGAAAGTCCACCTGTCTAGTGGCAATGGCGCATTTTTCTTTTTTTAACTTGAGGCCATGCTGTCTGAACCTCTCTAACACTGCTCGCACTCTCTGGAAGAGTTGGGGTCTGTCCCTGGCCGAGACCAAGATGTCGTCGAAGTAGGGTACTACACCAGGGAGGCCCTGTAAAATCCGCTCCATGAGGGATTGAAAAATACCCGGGGCAACACTTACGCCAAATTGGAGACGCTTGCATCGGAAGGCACCCCTGTGAGTGACGATGGTCTGAAGTTCTGCTGTTTGGTTATCAACAGGGAACTGTTGATACGCTTGAGACATGTCCAATTTAGCAAAAATACTGCCCGGTTCGAATGTGTGCAATAAGTGCTGAATGACGGGCACGGGTAGGCGCTAACTTGTAAATATTTATTGATTGTTGTCTTGTAGTCCGAGCAAATTCTCAGGCTACCATCTTTTTGAGGGTGTGACAATGGGCGTCTCCCACTTGGCGAAATCTGTTGGCTCAATGACCCCTTGTTTTAGTAGTTTATCCAATTCAGCGTCTAGTTTTGGTCGAATAGCAAATGGAACTCTCACGTGGTTTTAATCTGATTGGGACTGCCTGGGGTCAACGGTGAACGAGATGGGGTTCCATTATAACACCCCAGCTCCTCGCTGAACACATCTGCGTAGTCAGCGAATAAGGAGTCAGTGTCTGAGGTTGAGACAGCATGGACTCCTGTTAACCCTAGGCCGAGGTGGGGAAACCAATCGAGCCCCAATAAGGTGGGTAGATTGCCGTTAACTACCACTAGAGGTAGGTGGCCTTTAAAAGCTCTAAAACTGACAAAGAACTTGCCTCTGCCGATCACGGGAATGGCCTTCCCTGGTAGTCCTTCAGACCGAACTGGCATCTCTGAAGCCGGGTAGTAGATAGGCTGGGGTGGAGTCTCTTGAGGGTGTTCCACGAGATTATTGAGAGCGCTGACCCTGTGCCAACCTCCATGTGGCACGGTTTACCTTCTAGGGAAACGGAGAGAGAAATTTTACTAACAGAGTGGCAAACGCCTGGCAAGGCGGTGCGTCATGACAGTTTAATACTTGCCTCTGTGGTCCCGAGTGTGAGGACGGGGTCTTTGTGCAGCGCTTTGGGGGCTTGGCAGACTCTCGCAATGTGCCCCCTCTTATGGCAGTTGTTGCAAACGGCTCCTTTAAACTTGCAGGTGGCCCTATGATGTGATCCCCACAGGCTAGGCACAGGGTGATGTGCTTGGGTGGACCGGTGTATTCTTGTTTGGCCCCTACCTGCGACCGTCTGTCATTGGTGAGGCGATGGACATTGTTCTCATCGTTGTGGCCTTCCTCCGCTTCCACCTCTTCGGAATGGACTGGGAACGCTGCTAGCTTGGCGCTTGGGCCCTGAATTTCGGTGGCTGAGTTCATTGCTAGCTCGGCTGCTAGGGCCTCCTCTACCGCTTGCGCGAGGTTGAGGTCTTTTTAGCTAGCAGTCGCCTCTGTAGGTTGAGATCCTTGACCCCACAAACCAATTGATCGAGGAGCATGTCCTCCAGGTATGTTCCAAACCCGCAGTGCAGGGCTGCTGTTCTGAGGGCGGCCATATATTGGTTGATGGTCTCCTTACTTGATTGTTTCCTCATTCGGAACGTGAACCTCCTGGCGATTTGTGAAGGCCTGGGAGCGTAGTGGTTTGTGAGGATCTCAAGCAACTCGGACCACGGGCGTTTTTAATTCTCTCGGCGCCACGAGTGCTGCAGCGGTATCAGAAACGGTGGCTCCGCAGTAGATTAGGAAATAGGATTTTTCCGATGCTCTCCGCATCCGACAGGCCGACCGCATCGATGTAATGATTGAAACGGTTCTTATACGATTCCCACTTCTCTTCGTCTGGTTTAAACGCCGGGAATACTGGATTGGAACTCATGGTGCTGGAACGGCTGGGCTACCTGCGGAGAAATCTCTCTGGGACTACGAACGCTCGTGAGTTACTAGTGATATCAGCTCTGGAGAGGTTTTTGCTACCTCTCTTTCTCTCTCTGGGTTACCACGTTGGCTGCTAGCCGTTGGAGGTGTCTTGATTCGCGCCAAAAAAGTGGGCGTTAGTGACTCTCTACAGCGCTGTGCTGTGATTCCTACTGGCTCGAAATTCAAATGACACCCGTTTGAATTTCGCGCCAAATGCAGAGCGGCTGCGGCTCGCAGCGCTTCACTTTCCCGTAGCGAGGCTAACAAGCGGCTACAGCGCTTCTAACTATTTGACTCAGGACCGCTTTCTCTGGCTGCGGATCTGCGTTTGCTCTTTTTGATCGCTCGTTTCGCTAGCTGACCGCTCTCTCTGGCTGCGGATCAGCGTTTCCCTTGTCGCCAGCCGATTGCTCTCTCTGGGCTGTAGATCGGTGGCTAGTGACTCAGTGGTTGCAAGGTGCTTCTGGTAGCCATCCCATCCTCGTCGCCAGTGTTAAGTTTGAGCAATGAGAGGCTGAACCAGAGCATGAGTGCAACAGTACTTTATTTTACAAATAAAGGGCTGACCGTGCTTGCCAAGCCTGGAACTGGCTCGCAGCAATCAGCAGCCAGTTGGACCCCGCAGCCTGCTTTTATAGCTGGCTGCTGGGGAGAACTGACCAATGGGAATGGGGGAATAACGCCCACACAAAGTGAGTGGACCTGAGTGAGAACTCCTTGAGTCCTCAGGACATAACACTTATGATCTATATTGACTGTTTCCTAGTATGATTTGATTGCTTATTGTACCCTATGACATGAGCTGAGCTAGATATTTAGCTTGAAATAGTTTAAGGAAAGCTGGGAGGTAGTCCCCCCTACCTTGTCTTCCAAAATAGCAAGAAACCATTAAGTTCTTTTGACCAATTAAGATAATATAACTGACACATGCCCTACCTGAGGCATAAAATAGGTATTTAAAACATAACACATCAGTGAAAACCATTTTGATATTCCAGGAATAGTTTTGGGCCTTCTAGCAAACACCATGATGTTAGCTTTATCATTATTTGCAAGGGTGTTCTCTGGAATGTTGAACTAGAAATTACAATTATCTGATACAGCCACTCAAAATCCACCAGTGCAATGATATCCAGAATTACTTAATACAAATTGTTAATGCTTCAAGAATTAAATAAAAAAGCAACTGAGAAAGTGGATAACACTGACAGGTGCCACACAATAACAAAAATTTACCAATTTGTTATTTCTCTTATTGGTTGTAAATAATAAATTGCAGCCCACCCAATAAAAGTCTCCCAGAGTTGTCCTGTGGTAAGATGACGGCCAATGAAGTTAATAATTAAATTAATTATATAAAAGAATGAAATATTTCATTTCTAACTATAATTCACTTTATAAACTTGATCTGAACCACATTAAAAATATTTAGCATGTAAAGATATTAATACAGCAGAATCCCATCTATCTTGAAGTACATACAAAATATCTATTAATAAACTTAAATTATCCTAAGCTTATCTATTTTTAATAAATCCAGACTGAGATAGATGAATTATGTATAACATCACTCTCCAACTGTCTATTCAACAAAGCAGTTAATAACTTAGTGTCTATATTAATTAATGAAACAGATTTATAACTTACACAGAATGTTAAATCTTTATCCATTTTTGAAATCAATTTTATAGAAGCCTCATAAAAAGATAAAAACAGTTTACCAGGTTTAAACTATATATTATAGACTCCTAATAATATAGGGACCAACAAATCTACAAATCTACAAATTTATATGGTAATATAAAGTATGTATTTGAGATGGAAATCCATACATATTGGTTAAATTTCAATAAATTTATAAATATATGTACTTTTACATCAGAAAGTTGTCTAGGCTAGGAGCTTTCCCAGTTTTTATCAATTGAATTGTTTCTAGTATCTCTTGAAGCTTCAGAGATGGTGCCCAAGATGGGTCCCCACACAGTGCTGAAATAGTAGTTGAATTTCAAATAAAATATTAGCAATTTGCTGCTGATTTATAAATAGTATAGATACAAGAATTATAAAAATTAGATATACTATCAGTGAATCTCAGCTTACTTTTTTTAAAGTTTCAGAGGTAATATCTCATTTCACTTATTTTAAATGATTACCAGTTTTTCACCAGATTCCCAATATTTTAATTTCAAACTCCTTAAAGTAAATTCAATTTAGTGATCATAAGATTTACTCATCTTTAACTTTCCTGGCATAAATATATTTATTTGCATATGACAGAAAATATTAATTAACCAAAATTCCATGTTTCTATCTGAAATTTCTATTACATTAATGCAAAGGCATAAGCAATAATATAGCAATAGCACTTAGACTTATATACTGCTTTATAATGCTTTACAGCCCTCTCAAAGCAGTTTACAAAGTCAACATATTGCCCCCAACAATTTGGGTCCTCATTTTACCCTACATGTACAAAATTTATATGGATTTTATAACATTTACAATAACCTGCAAATTAGTAGTTAATATAATTAAATATATGTGTGTGTGTTCAAATAAGCCCACCATTAACATACTGAACATATTTGAAATGAAATGTTAATGTAATGGAAGCATGATGTGAAATCATGGTAGACTTAATTGTTTAATCTAAATAATTAAATAAAGATAAGGAAATCAATTGATTGATCAGAATAGAGCTGGAAGGGACCTTAGGAGTCTTCTAGTCCAACTCCCTGCTTAAAGCAAGAGACCCTGTAACATTTCTGACAAGTGTCTATCCAGTCTCTTCCGAAAAAACTCCAGTGATGAAACACCCACAACTTCTGAAGGCAAGCTGTTCCATTGGTTATTGTTCTCACTGTTGGGTAGTTTTCCTTAATTCCAGGTTGCTTCTGTCCTTGATTAGTTGCCATTCATTGTTTCTTGTTTTGTCTTCTGGTGCTTTGGAAAATAAGTTGAACCCTTTTTGTGGTAGTCCCTCAAATACTGGAATACTGCTATCATGTGATCCTTAGTCCTTCTTTTCTCGAGACTAACCATACCCAGTTCCTGCAACTGTTCTTTATATGTTTTAGTTTCCAGGCCTATAATCATCCTAGTTCTCTTTTCTGCAATTTTTCCAAAGTCTCAATATGCTTTTTGTATTTTCTAATTTATTAAAATTAGAAAATAGGTTCTGCAGACATAAAAATATACTCCTTTTTTCAATTCATTGGACAGAAAAGTAGCAGCAACTTGGGAAGATAAGGGAGAATGTTTGAAGCCAGAAAAAGGCCAACTAGTATCTACAGTATGTATGATGTCATCTCAAAATCATTGTACCATATCTTTCAAAATCATAGAACACCGTGAAACCACCAGATGACTGGAAAAGAGCTGATGTGATCTTTAAAAAAAGAAAAATCCCAAAGGTGCTTTTTTTAAGAGGCAACTAGACTTTCTTGTTTTTCTTCTCATCCAAGAAGCTTCTTCAGCTCTCTTCTTCAGCAAAATGAAGCAAAAGAATCAAAATGTCTTCAAAGAAAAACAAAAAAATCCAGTTGTCTCTTGAAAAAGCACTTTTCCGGATGACGGAAAATCTCCCATAGACATTTGTCTGAAATGGTTTAGGGTTTCTGCTTGAGCCAGGGATATAGAATAGAACAGGGGTATCAAATTCACATTGTCATGGCAGTGTCAGTTGATGTATTTTTCCCCTTCACTAAATCGGGCATGGACATGGCCAGCATATGACACATCCAGCCCATGGGCCGGGAGTTTGACAGCCCTGGGCTAAAATATCTCTAAGAAAGATGAAATGAAAGTGGGCTGCACTTTCATTGGCAAGGGGTTCGCTGGTTGTGAGCGTACATGCACCGCTTTGGGCAGCTTCATACAGGCAGCTAATTGACTCAGGCAGCTCCGGTGAGGAAAGCAGGGTGGCGCAGAACTCACATGGGTAGCCTGGAGGGGGGAAAGTTAGTTATTTAGGGAAAGCATAGCACAAGGGCGGGTAAGAGATCACAGCTAGGGGTTCGCCTGAATCTCACCAACCACCCAGCAGCCCACCACTGTCTAAGATCCCTTCCAACTCTATATTCTGTTATTCTGTTCTGTTAAGATAATATTTGGAAGAAACTCGGGTAGGCCCACTGAGATATAAGAAAAAGATAAAGTAAAGCACAGTCAGTTCTGATTCTGATGTTACAGCTTATCTGCAAAACTGTAATAGTAGTCTTTCTCTGAAGTCTGTTCCTGATCTGGTCTGAAAGGTATTTTTTATTGGAAAATGATCCTATATAAATGATTCCAATCTAGAATAGATAATGTTCATTCATCTCTTTGAATGATTGGAAATGTTCCTTTAAATCAGTTCAATGTCTTCTTTCTCTCTCTCTCTTTCTCCCCCCCTTCTTTCTCTCTTTCTTTTTCTTTTTCTCTCCCACATAAACACAAACCACACCTACAAAGAAAATTTCTGAGTTGTTATTTGTAATCCACCTTTAATAGCAAACATATTTAATGGAGGTGCCAGTGTTTTCCATATCTTTATTAAGCTGCAAATCAAAATCTGTGCAATAAGATTTTAAACATATATGGCATTAACTAAAAAAGTAAGCATGATTGTGTCTGACATTTTCTTATGGAGATGTAAAATTCAAAATTCTTAAGCCATCATTGTTTAGACACAGAGGAGTTTACATCAACATTGCCACCGGCAGAATCTCACATATAACTACATAAACCACACTGAGTTTATTTTAAAGAGTTTTTCCAATGGGATAACATCACAAGACGTAAACAACTACAGGAGGTTTTGTGAAGATCCCGGGGGGAAAGTTGTCATACAATGTTACTCGAATGTTCTCTATTATTAAATATGCAGTACAGAATAGTGCATATCTTCTAAAGTGACAGATTCTGAAAATAATCTTTCCAGTTTTCCTATTTTTAACAACACCTTCAAATTCTGAAAAACTTGCCATATTATAAAAATATACAAAATATAGAAGGATAAGATTTTTTTCATATTGTTGAAAAGGATATAAATAAGATACTTACGCTAATTTATTTTTTTCTGTTGCAAAGATAGGAAAGCAGTAGCCCTCCAGCTATTTTTTCACCACAAGTTACAGAAGTCCCAGTCAGAATAACAGAATAACAGAGTTGGAAGTTACCTTAGAAGTCTTCTACTCCAACCCCAGGAAAGCCTGTACCATTTCAGGCAAATGGTTGCCCAATCTCTTCTTAAAAACTTCAGAAGGCAAGTCATTTCACTGACCAATTGTTCTAACTGTCAGGAAATTTCTCCTTAGTTTGGGATTGCTTCTCTCCTCCGTTATTTTCCATTCATTGCTTCTTGTCCTGCCTTCAGGACAATAGGTTGATTGCCCTCTTCTTTATAGCAGCCCCTTAGATATTGAACATTGCTATCCTGTCATTCCTAGTCAGCATGGTCAATCATGAGGAATACAATATTTAGAAAGCTACAGGTACCCTACTCTAGTTGAATAGAATAGAATAGAATAGAATAGAATAGAATAGAATAGAATAGAATAGAATAGAATAGAATAGAATAGAATAGAATAACTTTATCACTTTGAATGTATACTAATCGGTATACATTAAAATTAAATTTTGTTGCATATAGTTATCAAAAAGTTACCACCTCCAGTATACACTACATAAACATGACTAAATAAATAAATACAAAATTATGCATATGCCCACATGTACATTATTAAGTATATTATGTATGCATAAATAAGAATCTCATGACATCATAGAAAAACAGCATTTTCTATAGAAACTTTTTTAAAAATAAGGAGATTCATAGATACTCTATATTGTCTGTCTTATAATTTCTCATTTGAGTGGCCTGTTTTAACCGTTACAATTACCAGGATGCTATAATGACTTCTATGCTATTAATATATTGTATTTGAAAAGTACAAACAGCCATTCAGCATGCTTTGTATTTGAACAATAGATGAACAGAGATGTGTCAGTCAATCAGAGCTTTGATAGTGTAGTAACTGTGATGGAAACAAAACACATTTAATTTGCAGTGATACTTACTGCTTGCCTGTTAGATTTTCCTGTTTACAAAAACCCTTGCCACAATTTGGTGTTACTACCCTAAAGTGCAGAGCAGTTCATTCTACAAGTAGATCTGACTCTTCATCTGAAACACCATATGGGACAAATACCTTACATTTTCCAACTCAGTAAATCACAGTATTTGAGCAACTAGGGAGTTTTGTTGCATTTTCTAGCCATGTTTTTCTGTTGGATATACTATTAACTCTCTAATTTAATCAACCCCACCACCCATGCCTAACACATCAACAAATTTATAGGACCTATGAGTCCCTTTGCTTCATTTTTACAACTATAAAATGTCTTTACCTCTTCACTTCTATCTTGGGAGCTGTTGTAGTGAAACAGCGTCCACATTAAAAATTGGTAAATTATTGCATCGGAAGCCATACTAAAATCAAATTTTAAAAGAAGAAGAAAATAAATCAGGAAGCTGTTCAGTCTTTTAACAAATATAATAATGCAATTTGGTCTTGTGATAAAACAGGTAGGACATGGCTTTTGGAAAAGGACCTATTTCAGGTTCTCTCTTCCACTTCTCCCCATGATCCTGAGCTGAAATAACTTGCCATTCACACAGCCAAAGAAGAAGAGACTGAGGAAATCTGGTATTTTGTGCAAGTACATCCATCTCTTTAGTGACACTTGAAGCTGTTGCTGTAGATACCCAAATGCTCTATGCCTTACCTTGTGTCCTTTCATGCAATTATCTTTCATATAAACATGCAACTATAACTTTTATGAAAATTGTGTAGTCCTCCCCAGCTGAGCAGAGTGATCAAGCAGAGATTGAGATCTGAGAATTCCAAGGAAGATCAAAGGAAAGACAATGGAGCCTTGCCAAAGGCAGAGTTAATTTTTAATTTCAGGATCTCACTGGTTCAATGGTTGAAGAAGAACCTGCTGAATGAGGCAGTTATAAAATATACAAGAAAACCCATTGCTATACCTTGTTTTGTGAAAAACTATGGGAGAAGAATGGCCATTTTCCAAGGAAACAAATAACGGGGAAAAAAAAAAAAAAAAAAAAGACATCTAGCATGTGGAAACATAACTTTAAACATAGATGTGGCTTTGGGAAGTAAACTGCAGCAGTCTTATCATAACGATAATGATCACCATGCTTCAGTACCAGTGTTGGGATTCAAATTTTTTCACTACCGGTTCTGTGGGTGTGGCTTGATGGGCGTGGCAGGGGAAGGATACTGTAAAATCTCCAGTCAGAGGTGGTATTTGCCAGTTCTCTGAACTACTCAAAATTTCCGCTACTGGTTTTCCAGAACTGGTCAGAACCTGCTGAATGCCACCTCTGCTTAGGACTGACTTGATAACACATAATCAATCAATTAATCAGTTTATCATGGAATATTACATCAAATATTTTTAAACTCAAACTAAAGTTATGATATATTAGGCATAAATTGTTCTTGTGATGATAAGCGCATTCGGGACACCGTCGACATCAGCGTCAACCAGGCTGGATTCATCAAGAACTGCGGCACCACCGACGCCATCTTCGGTGTGCGGATGCTGATGGAGCTCACAGAGAGAAGAAAATCCCGCTCCACACCGCCTTCCTAGACTTGGAAAAGGCCTTCGACCGAGTCCCGCACGATCTCATCTGGTACGCACTGCGAGACCACGGCGTGCCTGAGCTGCTCGTACAATGGGTCCAACTCCTATACAGATGTCACAAAAGCCGTGTAAGCGGCAGCTGGGATATCAGAGGAGTTTAATATTACCGTCGGCGTACACCAGGGCTCTGCTCTCTCACCACTGCTGTTCATTCTGGTGATGGACACAATTACACCACGACCTGTACACGCCTGCCCCATGGACGCTGCTCTACGCCGATGATGTGTTCCTGGCCAACCTGTGCAAGGCTGAACTAGAGCACCGAGTCCAACAGTGGCACGACCGCCTCGAGCAGTTCGGGCTCCGGCTGAACCTAAAGAAGTCCGAATACCTGACCACTGACAATGAAATGACAGGCTCCATCCACGTGAGCGGGCAGGAACTACCGCGCGCCTCCACCTTCAAGTACCTGGGAACTACTCTTGGGGAAGAAGGCCTACTACAAACTGAGGTGGCAGCCAGGATCAATGCAGCGTGGGGCAAATGGAAGTCCGTCACGGGCGTCCTCTGTGACAAGAAGATGCCGATGCGCCTGAAGGCGAAAATCTATAACTCTGTGGTGCGCCCGTGGCCATATACGGCGCAGAGTGCTGGCCGGCGACCAAAGAAGTCGAAAGCAGACTCAGATAATGGAGATGCGAATGCTCGATGGTCGGTAGGCCTCACCCTACTCGATCGCGTCAGGAACGAAGAAGTGCGTGAGACGGTTCAACGTCGTGCCCATCCCCACGGTCATGAGGGCAGTCCCGGCTCACGATGGTTCGGCCACGTGAGCCGCGCCAAGGAAGAATCCATCATCAAATCTGTAATGAAGGTGACTGTCGGAGGAGCGAGACCGCGTGGTAGACCTAAACAACGCTGGATGGACACGATCAAGGCCGATCTAGAGATCGAAGGCAGACCCGACACACGTGGCAGAAGAGAGGTGTGGAAGCAGTACTCAAGGACATTAGCGGACCTCGCCCGAGCGCGAGACAAACGCTGAAGAAAAAGAAGAAGAAGAAATTGTTCTTGTGATGTAATGAGGTTGTCTAATTAAATAAAATGAAATGAAGCTAATTTGGCAATGTTTATTTTTAAGAAATATTTGCTTACTTATCATAATTACCACATTGTTTCCAACAAGATGAGTTGTGAATGTGAAGACATTTATTATGTAGTGCTAGGTATGCCCCCAATTGTGTTCCTGGCAGTTTGATGTACCATTCAAAAGGGTACTGAGTAAAACTGTTTGGATTTATATTATTTCCAGGCATCAGAACTATTGGTTAATGTCCCCGTGTTTTTCTAAGTGATGATTAATATGCACTACCTTGTCCAAAAATTAATAGTAGTTTTAAATACCTCCCTCTACTTACTGCGTAGAGATTGCCATGTGTTTTATTTTACACAGTATAGTACTTTACTGAAAAAAATCATTTGTTTGAATAATCTTTCCATTTCATGCCAGAAAAATATATTAAACGTAAAAAAGAATAACAAGTTTCTTGAAGTTGTTGGTCACAGCTAGCAATTTATAAGATATATACTGGATCATAGCTTGCTTGGTCTTCATATTATGAACTGGCATATACTTTTTCTACTCTTCTTCTCAAAGTCCAACCATCATTTCCATAGAGTGACAATTTTATAGTTGCTATCAGTAGCTTGGTTGCCTTTACATTTAATTTTAGTCCCCTTTTTCACTGTGTTCCCTTCTTCTGTTAGCAGAGCTTATGCATTGTTTTCATTTTCATCTATGAGAGTAGTGTCATCAACATACACAGATTACTGAGGGGTCTTTCTTTAATTTTAAAACCCCATTCATATTTTTTCTAATCCATCTCCCCTCTCCTGTCTTTATCTATCTATCTATATACATATACATGCATGCACACATACATACGTACATAATAAAAGCTGAATAAATAAATAAAGTGTATGTAGCTTGGTTTCACTTCTTTGCCAACTAAGAAATTGTTATTTCGGCATGTTCTGTTCTGACCTGTATGGCTTTCAGATTTAAGTATAGGTGATAGGTCTATAAGGATAATAAAATGTTCTGAGATATCAATTTATCAGAATATATTCACCAGGTTGACAGGATCAATAAAATTAAACCATTTCCTATAATTAATTAAAAGATACATTTACCTTTTTTGTTTCTTTTTCCTCATTTCTCTGTTAGCTAACGTACATCAATAATAATGTCTCTTGTTCCTCAGCCTTTTCTAAAGTCAGCTTGAACATCCCACTTTCCATGTAAGGATTTGATCTATGCTGGATGGTCTTAAGCATTATTTTGTCAATATCTGAAACTGATAATGTTGCACAATAGTTTGCACATTCATAAAAACTCCTTTCTTTGGTATTATTACATATACTGCCCTTTTCCAATCCCTCCAATTAATAGTCAAATAGTCACTTTTTAGCAGTTCCAATCAAACAGAAAATTTTCAGGTGGGATGCACAAGGATCATGCTTGTATCCTCTACTGTACAATATTTTCATTAATTGTTATTGTTTTAACCATTTAGCCATGTCTGATTCTTGGCAACCTTATAGTGCTCTTCATGTTAATTTGTCAAGCTCAGTTTCTTTCAATTGTTGGATGTTCAACTTTGTATCAGATTTGATGTTATCAAGCCATTGTATACTTATTGTTCCACTAACCATTCCTAGCATCATTGCCTTCTCCAATGAATTTTCACAAACCAGTGTAGCTATTCCACCATTAAGCAGACATTGCCAAACACGGACACAAGGATATTTGCACATATCTGATGACCCTGTTTTAGCCTACCGCAAAATGTTGCAGTACGATCGCGAAACAATGATTGATGGTATTCTCCGTCCCAGGACGCGTCAGCTAGTAAGATAAGCATACTTGCAAGCTTGCAAACTATCACATACTTTGTTCTTTGTTCTTTGTTTATGATTTCTTCCATATAAGGTAAAACTCTGCTACCCCCTGTGTGCTCCCCCACCCGCTTGAAAGAGAATAATAAAAGAGGTTTGTGCAAAGCACTCGGGGCTGCTGCCTGGACCATTCCATCTGCCCCGGGCGCGATGTGCTTCCTCCCTTGAAACAATCGGATGTCTGGTGTCTGTTATTGGTATTCACCCTTGCGAGGGTCCCGCTAAACTTCTTCCCTGAGGGGAATTCCATAGGCAGCGGAAGGACGCTGACGGAACAACGGACCGGTCGCTTGGCGCGACAACTGGGGGCTCGTCCGGGATCCGTCTGCCTTTCGCTGTCTCAAGGTGTGATCTCTGTCTAGAGGTGCATCTCCTTCACTCCCGTTCTTACGCACCTGGCAAAGGCATCGTACAATCGTAAGTAATGGGCTCCTCACTTTCCAAAGTTTCGTCAGGTCATAGGGACGAACTTTATACTATAGTGAAGAAGGCTAATTCATTTCAAAAAATTCATGGCACCACTATATATCCTCTTTCAAAAAAATCATTGACTAACCTATTGGCATATATAGAGGCACATTGTCCATCTTATCCTGAGAAGGGAACGCTCCGACACTCTTCATGGCAGAAATTGGGGAAGTACCTACACGATATTCCCCGAGCCCCGCCCGAAATATTAACATCTTGGCGGGCTGTCATGGCAGCATTAAACACATTCTATCCTCCAAAAGAGAATGCTGCACCTCTTACCTCTGATATTCCCCCTCTCTCTTCTTCTTCTTCTTCTACCAACCCTGCTAAATCTGGAGATCCTCTTGTGGCACAGGTGGAAACTCCCTCTCCTCCACCACCTTACATCAATCCTGCGGAATCTTCTAATCCTTCTCCTTCTGCCCCTACCCCTTCCTCCTCTCCACTAATTCTTCGAGGAGGCCTTATTAGCAATCTCCTTTCCTCCCCTCTACCGTTAGATGATTCTGAAACTCTTTCCGCCTTCCCTCTTACCCTTCCCCCGGGAGGTGGCGGCAACCCTGTACATACTAACATTGAATTTAAGGTCTTGAAAAACATAAAAGATGCGGCAACTAATTATGGTCTGCACTCACCCATAAAATGGACGCGCTCGCAGCGGCTATTTCTTCTTCTTTCCCTACTTCTGTTTCTTCTCCCCACGCTTTCGCTATAACTCGTAATGGCAACTGTTTCAACTGTGGCAAGCCTGGACATTTTAAAAATCAGTGTCGGATGCCGGGAGGAGGAGGGGCACCCCGCGGCCAAGCTAGGGGTCCTCCCCCTCCTGATTCTAAAGCAAAACCAAAAAAGCCATCATTAAATTCCTTGTGTTTCTTGAAAAAAAATTGCCCCGCTTATCCAGAAGGTGGCACTCTAAGACAATCTATTTGGGAAGAAATAGAAAAATACATCCACGAGCCTCCGCGAGCCCCCCCTGAAATCCTTTATGCCTGGAGAGCTCTTATGAATGCTATTAATATTCTTTATCCTCCCTCTGACTTAACTCCTGACCCAACTTTTGATCAAAATTCGGATCAGCCTCCTCAAGATTCGGATCAGCCTCCTCCACCTCTTAAAAATCCCATGCCTCCATCCGGAGAAAATCTCCTGTCTTCTCCGGAAAAAACTTTTGCTGTGCATCCCCCACTCCCTCCTCCTCCTTCCTGTCCTCCTCCCTATAATCCTTCTCTTGTCTCTGCTGTTAACCCTATCCACTCCGATGATCTTCCTGCTTCCTTGCCTGTTCGTAATACCTTCCAGGAAGCCTTGATTCAGGAAGGAAAAATAGATACGGAGGACCTCTCTTGTTTTCCCATGGTCCTCCAAGCCCCGGCAAGTGGTGGAAATGCAAATCCTGCTCCTCAATCTCTGCTTTTAACATCTTCCCAACTTGCCGCTTGGCACAATGATGAGATTCAGATGGGAGCAGAGGGTTATCCCATCATGAGAAATGCTGCTTTAATTGCCTTTCGCAGGGTCCCTGATCCTTCTCAACCTTCTTTGTCTTTTAACAAAATTCTTCAAGGACCTCGTTCCAATCTTTCCCCTTTGTCTCATGGTAGCAGAGCGGGGCCTGCAGCTAGCCCCAACCCCAAGGCTGCAGCCCCCTCCACACAAACAGCTTCCTCTGTTCTGCTTTCAACTGCTCTTATCTATGAGGATCCTGGATCTCTCCCTCTGGCAGTTACGCTCCCCCGCCCGCTCTCACCTCACACGCCCATCTTACTCATTCCAAACTCCTCTTTGATCATGGAAGGGGTGGTCGCTGCCCCCTTTCTTTATGACTCATCCGCTCTTAATTGCCTCTCTCTTGGAGGTGAAAGATCTTTTTCATTGCCTGTTAACACTATAGTAGCCACTCTTGTTATTGCAACCCTTTCCCCTCTATTCCATGCCCTCACGGGCTTGATCGCATCATCCCTAACTGTTTGCTCTCCTTGGCTGTCTTGCCCACAACAGCCCTTTTCACAGCCATTCTTTTCCAAATTGATCCCAAAACAAAAAAGCTATATATCATCGAATGGCTTCACCTCCCTCACACTCCTAGAGCAACTGTCACCTCCAGAGCCCTTCAGCTCGCTCTGCTTTGTATCAAGGGACGTCACCGAGCAAAGGCTTTGCTCGCTCACGATCTTCAAGCTATACACATTCCTTTCAAACTCTCTCAATGGGAACCCCTTTTTCAGTCGTCAGATGTATTACAGGACGCTCTGGAAAATTGGATTGGTCCCATCTCCTGCCATCTCCCTTCTGACCCCCGTTTGCAGCTAATTAAAACGATACCTATTACCTCTTCCTCTCCAGTAGTTGCTTTTCCATTAATTCAAGCCATCACAGTTTTCACTGATGGCTCTAAAACTCATGGTGCTTGTGTCTGGTATGATCAAGGTAACTGGCACAAGCAACTGACAAAGCCCCAATCATCAGCACAGCAAGCTGAATTAGCTGCCTTTAACTTAGCTTTGAAGACATTTCCTGGACAACCAATTAACATCATAACGGATAGCCTATATGTCTCCCAATTGGTCTTACATATTTTTGAGGCATATCTATCTCCTTCTATACAACCATCATTAATGACACTGTTGCTTCAGCTGCAAATGCTCATTCAATCTAGGACCCATTCTCTATTTGTAGCCCACATACGTAGTCATCAACATCTCCCAGGTTTCCTTTCAGAAGGGAACCAGGTAGCTGATACTGCTTGTAAAGTACTCCCCATCAGTATTAAGATGCCTCAACCTTCCCCTCTACTAGCAGGGGAAAGTCATAGTTATTTTCATCAAAACAAAAAGGCTTTGGTTAAACAATTTGACATTTCTCTGGAAGAAGCAACTGCAATCATCTAAGAATGCCCCACTTGCAGTTTGCAAGCAAAAACTTTTCCTCAAGGGATTAATCCCAGGGGCATAGAGGCTTGTGAGACATGGCAAATGGATGTCACTCAATTCTCACCTTTTGCCCCTTGGAAATACCTTCACGTGTCTATTGACACCTATTCAGGGTTCATCATAGCCACCCCTCAAAGGGGAGAAACGTCAAAGCACGTTATCAATCATTGTATTCGGACCTTCATAGTACTGGGACCGCCAAAAAATCTAAAAACAGATAATGCACCAGCCTATGTCAGCTCTCAATTCTCTGAGTTCTGCCATCACTGGTCCATTATCCACAAGTTTGGGATTGCCTACAATAGCCAGGGACAAGCTATTGTTGAAAGGGCTCATCAAACCTTAAAATTGGCATTACAACGATACATGGGGTCAAATGGCCTTAAGGGCCCCCCTAGCCTCCCAGTATTACAAAATGTGTTAAATGTTTGTCTGTATACGCTTAACTTCCTCAATCTCACTGGCACCCCTCCCCTGTCTGCTGCGTCTCGACACTTTACTAAACCACCTGTTCCCCCTTCGAGACCACTTGTCTATTATAGACAGCTACCTGATCCTGCGTGGAAGGGACCTGTCGAATTGATCACCTGGGGTCGAGGCTACGCAGCAGTCCAGCTTCCTGACAGAACTCTCTGGGTTCCTGCAAGGTGTGTCTGCCCATATCACCGCCCACAACCAGCGGAGCCATCATCCGAAAAAGATGACAGCACTTCTCTTATTCCTGCTTGGCTGTTCGTTTCGCTGGACTGATGGGACATCCACCAGCCTTAACGCCCACAAACCACACAACATCACATGGGTCATCAAGGACGCTTATGGACAAATACTCAACTCTACAACTAATTACACCATGATTTCTTCCTATTTCCCCAAATTACATTTTGACTTTGCTGAAATGATTATGTATTATTGACAAAAAAATCATTTTGTATTCAGGTACAATTGCTTCTCAAAATTGATGTATATAACTCAGAAGATTTTGTTTCTTTACTAGAACCTAGACAATATAACCTTAGGGCAAAAAGAGAAGTAGTAACTGCTTTGATGCTAGCTGTACTGCTGGGATTGGGGGCTTCTGGGACGGCCACAGGTATAGCTGGCCTTGTTACTTCTGATCAGCATTTTCACCATTTAAGCGCCACCATAGATGCAGATTTACGCCGCATTGAACAATCTATAGTTGCTTTGCAGAACTCCCTCACTTCCCTATCTGAAGTTGTCTTACAGAATAGAAGAGGTTTAGATTTGTTGTTCCTCAAGCAGGATGGGTTATGTGCAGCACTGAAAGAAGAATGTTGTTTTTATGCAGATAGTTCAGGAGTGGTTTTAGATTCTATGAAAGAATTGGATAAGAGACTAAAGGAAAGGCAAAGAGAACGAGAGGCTCAAAACACATGGTATCAGGGTCTGTTCAACTTCTCCCCATGGTTAACCACCTTAGTATCTGCCATTGCTGGTCCTCTTATTCTCCTACTTGTGCTCTGTACTATTGGCCCTTGTATTTTGGGCAAAGTTTTGGCCTTCTTAAAACGCAGATTAAGCCAGTTGGATTCCAACCTGTCACGAACTCAGAAACAGGTAAATAAAAGCAACCTTTGTTATCATTCTCCTCGGACTCAGACAACGATGAAATCATCAAAAGTGTTGGTAAGACATGCATCCTAATTCACTTGCAAGCCCCAGACTCGGAGGAGGAGGGGGCGAGCAAGAATTACCATTAGGTAGTGTTGATATCACTTTTCAAAAAAATTAAAACAGAGGAAATGTTGCAATGTACTGTTACTGACTGGTACGATAAGTGATGGATGGACAATGGAATGTAGCCATGTGATAAGGTGCTGTGTGAAAAAAAGTACTAGCTGGAGAAGCGGAGAAATGAGAGTAATATAGGAGAAACGAAAGTTATGGAGATAAGAGTAACTGGGAGGAGCTGAGAAGTAGGAGCATAAGATATCAGCTATGGCATAGGTTTGCATTAGCATAATTATGTAGAAAGCTTCTTTGTCCTGCTATGACGTATGCATGTAGCCTATAAAAAGAGTACCCACCTGCCTGTTTAATAGGTCCATATGTTATGGGACGATTGCTAAAATTCTAAAAAGGTCGTTTACAAGCACTTGATAGTGAAATCAATAATACTCAAAAAACGGTCAGTTTTCTCACATCTGTTATTGTATCCAAAGATTCCGTTAAACAGCCTCTGCTGGAGTGGTCTTCTGACCAAGAGTCAGAGAATGAAATAGATACAAATGCCTCCTATGCTCCCAAAGGAGCCTTATTGGACATGAGTGATGAAGAATCAGAAGGTGAGTGTTCCTCCTCGTACGAACTGGTGCCACAGGGTCTCAGCAAACCGAAGGGTTTGTTGCCACCCTTTGAATCCATTTCAGAGGAAAAAGGACTTTACCTGGAGACGGCATCACAAAAATAATAAAAAAGGAGGAATTGTAGCTATTCCACCATTAAGCAGACATTGCCAAACACGGACACAAGGATATTTGCACATATCTGATGACCCTGTTTTAGCCTACTGCAAAATGTTGCAGTACGATCGCGAAACAATGATTGATGGTATTCTCCGTCCCAGGACGCGTCAGCTAGTAAGATAAGCATACTTGCAAGCTTGCAAACTATCACATACTTTGTTCTTTGTTCTTTGTTTATGATTTCTTCCATATAAGGTAAAACTCTGCTACCCCCTGTGTGCTCCCCCACCCGCTTGAAAGAGAATAATAAAAGAGGTTTGTGCAAAGCACTCGGGGCTGCTGCCTGGACCATTCCATCTGCCCCGGGCGCGATGTGCTTCCTCCCTTGAAACAATCGGATGTCTGGTGTCTGTTATTGGTATTCACCCTTGCGAGGGTCCCGCTAAACTTCTTCCCTGCGGGGAATTCCATAGGCAACGGAAGGACGCTGACGGAACAACGGACCGATCGCTTGGCGCAACAAACCAGATGCAGTCTTATGATTTTAGTTTCTAGTGATTTGTCTGCTTTATACAATTTAACACTTTACTATTAGTTACTCTGGCTGTCCATAGTATACACAATAGTATATACAAACACAAGCATCAGAGTTCAAAGGCATCAATTCTTCTTCGATCAGCCATTCTTAGTATCCAACTCTCACACCCATTTTCATTAATTACGTGAAGATTAGAGATAAAAATTTTATCATATTTCCAAAACAAGACTTTCAATATGATGGTTAATATCTTAAATCATGTAGCACTGTTAGACAGGTTCACTGAAAGTAACAGATTGAAACGTTCATTCTTCAATTAGGAAAGAAAATTAAAATGCAGGGTATGAATACCAATTTGATAATAGTATTTATGAAAAAGATCTGTGAATAGTAATTTAGTAAAATTAAATACAACTAAAGAGTAGAATTTAGTAAACTAAATACAAGCAAGTAGTTTGATGTGGTTGCAAGAAAAAAAAATCAGGTGTATTTTAAGATATATGTATAGAGCTATAATTTCCAAAATGGGAATAAATAATTTCACATTATTCTATTTTGATTATACCCACTTGAGGTATTACATACTATAGGGCATTCAAAAAGGATTCAGAGAAATTGGATCAAGTTCAGAGAAATGAAGCTTTTATCATTCAGGAGGACATTCAGGTCACAAAACATCAACTCCATTAGGCAGACCATACCAGAAAATCAATTCCACAGGATTATAAAATCATTGGTTATACAATGTCATAATGCTTCTGTTGTGGAGCGGCGGAATAACCTGAGGCGAACACGGAGCAAACTTCAGCTTTTACTTTATTGTAACAATGAAAGGTTGCCACGGCTGCCGCACTAACAAGGCAGCCAGCTGGCAGACAACAGCTGTTTGACAGCTCCCTTTTTTAGCCAGCTGTCAAACGGCATCAGCCAATAGGAACAGTCTGTGTTCCCACTGGAAACACGGACTGGAGTGAAGACTTCAGCTCAGTCTTTTCTGAACACCACACTCCTTTCCTCCAGAACGGAGCATGAGTAGTCCTTCAGATAACTCAGGCGCTTGCACAGGTGGCCAGATCTTCTAGGTTCTGATGAAGCTGCTGCTGGAAGGAACTTTTCTGCTTGTTGGGCAACTTCTGATGCCAATGAAGCCAGCGTCTCGGCTTCTCTGGGTGAGGGACAGATGGCTGCTCAGGTGGGTTTGTGTTCCTGTCAGATTCGCGGGAAGTTTCTTCGGGCGCTGGCAGTTTCTCTGTCGCAGGAACATCTTGAGGGCCATCTGCAGATGAACTCCAACGCCTTCTAAGTTGATCGATATGGCGACGCCAAATACGCCCATCTTGCAGTTGGACTCTGTAAGACTTAGGACCAGTTACCACCACAATCTTCCCAGGCATCCACAAAGGGTGTCCCACATAATTCCAGGCATAGACCTGGTCATTTTCAGCAAACTCCCTTGCCTGACTATTTGATCCTAGGGGCATGACTGGGGCATAATATGGATGGAGTCTGTCTAAAGTAGTTCTCAGATGTCTACCCATGAGAAGCTCAGCCGGGGACCTATTAGTGGTGGCACAGGGAGTCGTGTGCTGGGTTAGAAAGCCTAGAGTGCCAATCTATGGGCCCAAGCCTTTCCAGGACCTCCTTAGCAGATCTTATTGCTCTTTCAGCCAGGCCATTACTGGCAGGATGAAAAGGAGCTGTAAGTGCATGCCTGATTCCCAGGTTAAGTAGGAAGACCTCAAACTCACAGGAAGTAAACTGGGGGCCTTTATCAGACACGATAGTGTCAGGGAGGCCATGGGTAGCAAATATCCTTGATAGAGCCTTAGTGATGGCTTCTGAAGTTGTGGTGGTCATCAAGGTGAGCTCTACCCATTTAGAAAAAGAATCAACCATCACCAGGAATGTACGCCCATGAAAGGGGCCAGCCAGATCAATATGCACCCGGGACCAAGGGGTCCCAGAATCTTCCCACCTGCCTGGAGTGGATGTGGGTGGAGCAGGTTTGGTAACTTGGCATGGCTGACAAGCATTCACCCACCTTGTAATCTGAGTATCCATGCCTGGCCACCATACATAACTGCGAGGTAGGGCTTTCATTCTGACAATGGCGGGATGCTCTTCATGCAAGACCTTTAAAACTGAGGCTTGCAACTTGGAAGGGATAACTACCCTAGTTCCCCAAAGTAAACAGCCTTGCAAAGAAGACAGTTCTTGCTGGTGAGTTTTGAAAGGCACGAATTCAGGGGCATAAGGAATTGCAGGCCACTCCCTTCCCACCCAGTCAAGGACTTGGGTGATTACCTTGTCCCTGGCAGAGTGGCCAGTGATATCAAGGGCAGTGATGGGAGGGTTGAGATCGTTGATCAGGAACACAGCATTAGTTGGTGCAGGATGCTCCACAGGAACAGGCAGGGGACAGCAACTAAGAGCATCAGCGTGGCAGAGACTCTTGCCAGCTCGATGAACCAGTGTATAGGAACAGGCAGCCAGAAATAAAGTCCACCTGGTCATCCTTGGAGACAAAATCTGAGGAGTTTGTCTATCACCTGACAGAGGCCTAACAGAGGCTTGATCCGTAACCAACTCAAAATAGTGTCCATATAGAAACTCATGGAATTTTTTGACAGAAGCAACTGCAGCCAAAGCCTCCTTGTCAATTTGGCTGTAGTTATGCTCAGCTGAGGAAAAAGTTCTGGAGAAAAAGGCATTGGGTGCCTCAGAACCATTAGGCAGTCTATGACTTATGCCAAAAGGAGAAGCATCTGCTACTAAAGGTAAAGGTAAATGCTCATTAAATTGGATCAGAACAGCATCGGATGTAAGCAATGATTTGACTGCACAGAAAGCATGGGCTTCCTTAGGTCCCCAGTGCCAGGGGGATTGCTTATCCAAGAGTCTGTGCAGAAGCTCTGCAACGGAAGCTTTATGTGGCAAAAATGAAGCATAAAAGTTAAGAAGTCCTAAAAAGGCTTGGAGCTCAATCTTGTTACTTGGTGTGGGTGCCTATTGGGTGAATACCAGAGGCATCAATTCTGTATCCCCAAAATTCTACCTGTGGGGTGGCAATACTGCACTTTTCTTTTTTTAGCTTAAAACCATGCTTCCTGAAATGATCGAGGACTCCTCTGACTCTTTGCAGTAATTGAGACTTATCAGGGGCAGATATTAAAATGTTGTCAAAATATGTAATTCCATATTTTGAATTACACCTGGTAACCCTTGAAGAAGTCTTTCCATTAAAGATTGGAAAATCCCTGGGGCCACACTTACGCCAAACTGGAGGCGCCTACATTTAAAAGCACCCCTGTGCATTACAATAGTTTGTAGTTCAGCAGCTGTGTCATCAACAGGAAACTGTTGATAGGCCTGTGACATGTCTAATTTCGCAAAAATGGTTCCTGGCTCAAAAGAATGTAATAGGTGCTGGATAACAGGGACTGGATAAGTGCTGATTTGTAAATATTTATTCAATGACGTCTTGTAATCTGCACAGATTCTTATGCTACCATCTTTCTTCAGGGGTGTCACTATTGGGGTTTCCTATTTTGTGAAGTCCACAGACTCTAATACACCCTGTTTAATTAATTTGTCAAGCTCCATGTCTAATTTGGGGCAGACTGCAAAAGGTACCCTTCGAGGCTTTAAATGGATTGGTACTGCCTGAGGGTCCAAGTTGAAAGATTCCTGAATAACAGCCCAGCTAATAGACTAGCCAATAGATGCCTTTGTAGCCTTAAATCCCTGACTCCACAAACTAGTTGGTCTAATAACATGTCTTCCAGATAGTCTCTAAACCCACAATGCAAGGCAGCTGTTCGTAGGGCAGCCATGTACCCACTAATAGTATCTCCTTCAGCCTGAATTCATCTCCTAAAAGCATGATGCCTGGCAATTTAGGATGGCCTAGGGGAATAGTGGTTGGAAAGAATTTCATGGAACAGTCAATTCCATGGAACAGTCTTAATTGAACACGGAGCCAATAATGTTGTAGCAGTGTCAAACACTGTGGCTCCGCAAAAACTTAGAAAGTAGGACTTTTTTCTATGGTTGGAAATGTCAGCGAGGTCTATGGCATCTAGGAAACAGTCAAATCAGTTTCTGTAGGATTCCCATGTTTCTGCTATTGGTCTGAAAGGCGGGAATGCAGAGTTCGAAGTCATATCGACTCAGCGGTGCCGGATCTTCCAAGGAAAGTTGAAATTCGCGCTCGCGAATAGTGACAGTAAGCTCTTAAAGTGACATACAGCTCAGTAGTGACTTCGGCTCTTTTCTGTAGTGACTTCGCTTAGCAATTCTTTGCCCGGTTGCCTCTTATATGTATCCCGCCCTCATCACCAGTGTTGTGGAGCGGCAGAATAACCTGAAGCGAACACAGAGTGAACTTCTTCTTTTATTTTATTGTAACAATAAAGGGTTGCCACAGCTGCCGTGCTAACAAGGCAGCCAGCTGGCGAACAACAGCTGATGCCGTTTGACAGCTCCCTTTTATAGCCGGCTGTCAAACGGCATCAGCCAATAGGAACAGTGCATGTTCCCACTGGAAACATGGACAGGAGTGAAGACTTCCGCTCAGTCTTTTCCGACCGCCACAGTTTCAAGTCTTATGTTACTGTACCTCCTACTACTATTCAAACTTTCAATGAATTAGGGAAGTGTTGCCTGTGTAAATTCCAAATATTCTTAATGGACTTAAATAATGTTTCAATGATTTTTGTTTACTTCCTGTATATTACCATCAGGGTAATCTTCCTTATTCTCTCTACATGGGTGAAAGTGAAAAAAAAAAACCTACACAGATAGTTATGCACTTGGCATTTAAAAGTTAAGAGGTCAACAAATCACTGTCATTCCAACTCTTGTGTAAATATTTAAGCATCAAGACACAAGACTCAATCAAAATCAGCATGCCCAACTATCTTTTTTTTTATACATAAATATACTAAAGGACATGGCTTTATAGCATAACAGAGCTATTAACAAAACATGTTTGCCACTTTGTATAAAATCTTATTGTCTGTTGCAGGCTTAAAGTTAAAAAAATTGCAGTAATAATAATATCCAAACTTACCTTAATGCCATTGTGAAATCACTTGAAGAAAGACAAAATACTTTGGGAATACTTCATAAACCTATGTTAGGCTTCCCCAGACTTACATCTTGTGTGGATCCTAACCTTTCCATCAGTGATGGGATTCAAAAATCTCAATAACCAAATTTTTGCTCGGTTGCTGAGTGGGCATGGCCATGATGGGTGTGGCCTACCGGAACTTCCTGGAGGACCATTTTTCACCTTCCCCAAACTGCAGAGGCCTACCTTGGGCCTCTGGGAGGGTAAAAATGGCATCCCTGGGCTCCAGAGGCCCTCCAGAAGTTGGAATCAGGCACATTTCTGGACTTCTGGGTGGGCCATTTTTCACCCTCCCAGAGCCTCTGCACGGACCTTGCACTTACCTGCATCCAAAACATGGAGACTCCTGGGAGGGGAGGGGTGGGGTGGGCAGTTCGACTACCAGTTTGGTGAACCAGATGTAAATTTAACATCCGGTTTGGCCGAACCAGCCCGAACAGGCTGAATCCCTCTCCAGCTTTCTACACTCTTTGCTCATCAGTCTTAGAATTGACCAGACTTTCCCAACAGGAAAGTACCCTCCTAGGACAAGGCTGCTGTTCTGAACATCTCACTGTGGCTTAGACAGGTTGTTTCAAGAAGACCAGTTACAATCAGAATACTGAATCCTTTTTGGAAATATTGCTCCAGAAATATTGATACTGTACATTTATTATCCTATTAATTATGTGGTACATAAGGAGCTGAGATAACTTTGTTTTTTTCTTTGTCCTTGTCAGACTATATTTTTAGATTGTTTTCTTTAACTTTAACTAGCTTCCTACAGGAAGTTTAACTTTAACTAGCTTCCTACAGGAAATTCTTCCACAATTCTTTTCCTTCCCTGCACTAATGACAAAAAATTCAGAGATGCATACTTTCTACTAGAACATGTAACTTGTGTAATAAACTTTTACTTATCCCGTTAAACCTTAAACATCTGACTTTAGATATCCTTAGTGAGTTTTATTGTATCCACATGTGTATGCTCTGCTAAATTCAAATTCTAGTAATGAACAATAGGATTTCAAGAGTTACTTTAAAATAAGATTGAATGAAGTGTGCCTATCCTTTGATCCCAAAATTCTGTCTGAGACCTAAAATTCTCTATAACATACCCTTCTATTTTGGAATGGTTGATCTACAACATCTGCAAAATATAAACAACAAAATAACCTAGACTGGGAAATATTTTTGATCTAAGAACATCCTGCTGTTAATTGCTCACATAAGAAGAATAAACTAGTAGTGCAGTAATTGAATTTTTATGGAAATAAACAGGTGGCAGATTTACTATAATTGTGGGAGATAGCAGGGGGCAAACGGCTGTGGCTATATTAACCTGTTTAATTGAATCATCTGCATTTCCAACATAAATAAATAAATAAGCATCATGACACTACATCGTGGTAGCTGTCTGCCAAATCAAAATAGTTACAATTATCCATGTATGCCAATGTGCCAGATAAGATAAAGCACTGTGCCAGTTTCCATCATGTTGATGTGTTTTTTAATTATATTGCAGCAATCTGAAGAAACAAAAGTTGAAGTCCAACAAAAGAGACACAAAACATGGTTTTACTTAGATATAGGAGGCAAATGGCAAGCCTTCCTGCAAATTCAAGGTTTTGCTAATGGAAAATCTCACTGAAACCATGGAATGTATATTTTTGTATCATGCTACCCCCGAGTGGAGCAATGTAGTCAAGACACCTGCAATGAAAGTTTTGCAGTACAAAGTTTTCGATAATGTAGTAACCAATCGGTTTTTATATTGTAACTAATCACATACCTATTAGATTATAAGAATGTCTCTTATTAAATAAGTCATTTCTCACCTGATACTGAGACAGAAATAAAGGGTGCTTTTTTGTGAGAATAATATGCAGCTAGATTATATTTCTACCCCCAATCATAGGTTTTCCCATATTAAATACATTGATAAAAAAGGTTAAAGGTCCACTTCGCCAAACCCAGTAAAAAGTATATTTTTGTGCACAAGAAAGCCAAGATGTGCTAACTTCATGACACTTTCGAAACAAATTGGAATCCTGATTAGGCAAATGTCTATCTCAAGTGAAAAAACCACATTTGCTTGGAGATACCTTCATGGATCACAACCATTGGATAACAAGTCCTTAGCTTACATGTGTATTCATGGGTTCTTCAACAATATTGTTGCTACGCATCCAGACAAAGCTACCCAGTATTTTGTCCATTGTTTCATTTATTTATTCATCCATTTGGAGGTATATAATACATAGAGAACCTCTGAAACTAAGATGATGAAGAAAAGTCAGCAACAGGCTCTTCACCCTGACTTTATGTGCAGATAAAAAAAGAATATTTGGTTATTGGGGAAAGCAGGAGGTGTCTGAATGTTGTTTCATCAATAATTTGGGAGATAGTAGCAGAAATAGTGTTGGAAGCATACACTGACAAACATTGGAAGCTGGGTAGATGAATAAAGCTGATGGAAGTGTAGAAAGTTAGCACCCATCTCTATCCTAGAAGAATGAAATCTTTTGGGAAATATTTAAAAAGGCAAAGCATTATATTTCCGCAAAGGGAGAAATGGAGAAACATGCTCTTGGAGACAGAAAGTAGTTCCCAAAACTTTCTTAATAGCCCTAGCAGACATTTAGGTGCCCATTAAGAAAAGTTGGGCCAGCCTATTCTGAAATGAAACTGAAGAGACAGACAGGATAGTTTGAAACAAAGGCAGAATGGCAAGATGCAACACAAGACAAGGCTAATAAGCCACAATAGGAATTATTGCATCACTCTCAGAGCAGTCCAAACTTCAACCAAACTTAGCTCAGAGAAGCACCTAGGATTTGTACTATGCCTATACAACCAGCTATGACCCCTACATAACTCCTATATGGCTTTATGGGAATCAGTAGGATACATGTTCTTGCACAGGAACAGGAAGCTCAAGTACAAAGCTCAAAGAAGGTATAAAAGCCATCCACTCTCAACTCCATTTTGTCAGCTGCACCAGAACCATGTGCTTGGTGGTTCTGTTCATCATTAAACCTTCTTTCCAATCAGCCTCTATGTTTCCAGTGTCTTTCTCCCAGCTTGGAACTGAACCAGATGGATATTATTATGAGCCTCGGTGGCGCAATGGTTAGAGTGCAGTACTGCAGGCTCCAGATTGACTCGACCTTCTATCCTTCTGAGGTGGGTAAAATGAGGACCCAAAATTGTTGGGGACAATATGCTGACTCTGTAAACCACTTAGAGAGGGCTGAAAAGCACTATGAAGCAGCAAATAATTCAATTCAATTCAATTCAAACCTTTATTGCCAGTGTACAACATGTGTACAATGAGATTGGCTGAGCCTCCCTTAGTACACCTCCCCAACCCAATGCAACT
This sequence comes from Pseudonaja textilis, assembly GCF_049901715.1. Taxonomy (NCBI): domain Eukaryota; kingdom Metazoa; phylum Chordata; class Lepidosauria; order Squamata; family Elapidae; genus Pseudonaja; species Pseudonaja textilis. The sequence continues at coordinate 26,960,025 of NC_141995.1, read as the reverse complement.
CACAGTGAAAGATAAAAAAAATCCCTAACCCAGTGAATCCTACTAACAAACACATAGTCCTATTTCACCAATGCAAGCATATTGCACATCGTGCCAGCCCTGCAAGTCAATCATACTATGTTGTTGTCAGATTATATAAGTCTAAGTGCTATTGCTATTGCTGTTTCTTCCCAGAGAAGTGAAATCTCAAAGCCTATCACATGAGCCACTAACTCCATCATCCTTTACAAATCCCAATTTCCTTGATGGAACTAGTAAGTGCCATATCTGGCAACCACTGTCTCATGCCCACTATCAGATTATAAATTGCCTAAAGACAACTGATCAATATATTAAATGAATTAATTACATTAAAATACCCATAAACCCTGATGAAACCATAAAATAGATTCATATTCATAAATGAATTCTAGAACTGCCGGGTCTGTTGCCAGGCATATTTTAGCTTTTATTTATCAAGGCTGGAAAAGGAAAAGGTAGGGCTAGACAATCCCCAAAGCAGTTGCTGTCAACCAGCTATATATGGGCTGAGTTAAAAGAGATTTTTATCAGTCTTCTGATTTGTTACCTGCTTGGCACTTAATAGATAGTCAGGGAGGTCTGTTTTGGAGTGTAAATAAGTAAATAAGTTTTTTCAGACTACTTCTAATTAGATTAAGCTGATCCTCTGAAGATTTCTTTAGTGCTGTTGTGCTGCCTGAATTACATTCATGCATATCCTTATTTGGGAACTGTTCTATTTGACCAAGACAATATATCATATTAATTATATATATATGGATGAATGATATTGTGAAACTATAACTAATAGTATCAGAACTGATTAATGAATGCTTTTATCTGAGCCAGGGCCAAATCTATGGCACTTTAGGCAGTGGTAGGTTTCCATATTTTTTCCTATCGGTTCTGTGAGAGTGTGCTTCACGCAGCGCTCAAAAATCACCCTCTGTGTCAGCGCTGGTGAGCGGAGCTGTTTTTTAGCTCAGCTGAGGTGTGGCAATCTGCTTTGCTATGGGAATCAGCTGAGCAAAAAGACAAGGGAATATAGGAGAGGAAACGGGGCGGGGGGGGGAGCAAGCCAGAGGTAGAATTTGCCAGTTCTCCAAACTACTCAAAATTTTGAATGATAGGTAAAGTGGTGGATCAATAATTCAATAAAGTGGTACATCAGAGGTATATATGAATAATAGTTAGGGTGTAAGTTAGTGTTCATACCTGGTCCTGGATAGAAACAATATTAATCACTTCTAAAAGATTCTTTTCATTGGATCTGGTTAGAAAGAGTGAGTTCTTACATTCTTATTAGATCTTTTGGAGATATTCAGTACTATTGATTATATCAGTCATCTAAAAGGACTAGGGACTGGAATTTCAGGGATCCACCCAAGAGAGACCATAGATAAGCAGGGTAGGCCTGACAAATTGGACTCATGATTTTGAGAAATTATGGACGTGGTATGATCAAAAGTCAAAAAGTCATAACAGGCAATGCCCAGAAATACCCTAAGTATAATAAATGGTGCACTCACCGCCATATTAATAATAATAATAATAATAATAATAATAATAATAATAATAATAACAACAACAACAATAGAAAGCATAATCACACAAAATAAAAGACATAGTTAACAGAAGCAGTGGAAAACTGTTTTATCTTGGAACAAAATTAGCAATATGAGCTAATAAAGCTCATCTCTTTTTCCTGTGTTAAATAATCTACTATGAAGACTACTCAGCTTAAATAGGATTACACCTTTTTTGGAAGCTTAAAAAGGAAAAGTTTAAAAAAGCATTACGGTATTCCTGAACAACACTTAAGCAATCTTTGTAAGGATTTGATATAGTATTTGAAAAGTACTTTGTTCATTATGGCCAAAGGAAGTAGGTAATCCAGCACTCATATATCATCATAATTTTCTTTAGTAAGTTATGGAATATTTATATAGCATACTTGGTGAAAAGGGAGGAAAGAACAATTTTTAAAACTAGAATGGCTAAAGACAGGTCTGAGTCAGCTTCACAATGAACTGGGGATAAGATAGAAGCTGAGGATAGATACCTGGCATAAGGTGTACACTGTGTTGTTATGGCATGTCCTTTGAAAAAGGACAGTTTTCAAGGAGTCTTCATAGGAGAGTTAGTGAGGTATGGGATTGAGTTCCACAATATGGCACAAAATATGACAATTATACAAAGGAAAATCAAAATTTTATTATCCTATATTATACTCAAGAATGGGGAATGAGTCAAACTGGATTACTAGACCAGGGTAAAGCAATAGACACAATTTACGTAGACTTCTGCAAAGCCTTTGATTCAGTGATGTACAACAAACTACTGCTGAAACTTAGTTCTTACAGCATCTCCAGACCCCTGCACAAGTGGATAGCCACATTCCTGTCAAACAGGCAGCCAATGGTGAAAATAGGGAAGGCCCTATCAAATCCAGCATCAGTTAATAGTGATGTCCCCCAAGGCAGTGTCTTAGGAACCTACATCAATGACCTATGTGACAATATTAAAAGCAGCTGCATCCTTTTTGCTGATGACACAAAATTATTTAACACCACTGTCAATGCTGGTGCCCTACAAAGAGACCTTGACTATGTGTCAGAATGGCCGTGCAATTGGCAACTCCAAATTTCAACTAACAAATGCTCTGTCCTACACATTGGCAAAAAATAAAAATCAGAACACCAAATTCAAGTTAGGTGGAAACAGTCTCGTGGACGAACTTCACTCTGTCAAGGACCTAGGAGTACTCTTCTCAAACAATGTATGCCCCAGAGCTCACTGTAACAGCATTGCCAAAAAGGCTTTAAGAGTTGTTAACCTTATTTTGCGAAGCTTCTCCAGCAACATTGAATTGTTAACTAGGGCATACAAAACCTTTGCCAGACCAATTCTTGAATACAGCTCATCCCCTGGAACCCACACTGTATATTGGACATTAACATGATTGAGTGGGTTCCAATATATTTCTCTACTCCTCCACTCACAATAGAATTCCCTATGCCTCCAGGCTCGAAATTTTGGGCCTGGACAATCTAGAACTGTGATGCCTGTTGTCCGATCTAAGCATAGTTCACAAAATTGTCTATAAACAACTGATACAAACTTAAGGTAAACTGCTCCAAAGTCGATTGCAGAAAATACAACTTTAGTAACAGACTGGTCAATGCCTGGAACACCCTATCCAACTCTGTTACAGTCTCAACCTCTCACAGCTTCAACCTCAAACTTTCTATCATGGACCTCACCCATTCCTAAGAGGTACATAAAGGGGGTGTGCCTACCGTCCCTGTCTTAATGTTACCATTTATCTGTATTTACTGCCTAGTTCTTGTTTATGTTTATTCTTATACTTGTTATCCTGTACATGTTTGACAAAAAATAAATAAAATAAAATATCAATGCCAGACTTCTTTTCGAACATCAATCCAGCTGTTAACTTGGGTTACGTCTGCATAGTCTTCATCATAATATAACAGATTATCAATAAGACATCCCGATTAAACAGTATTCACAGAAGAGATATAAAAGTATATCTCTGTTGTAAATAATGCTTAAATTAGAAATGACATCCACCAGAAAAATAAAGTAACATTTATTTTACGGTTTGGTTTCTAAATCCAAGTTTCATAAAATGCAAGAAGCCAAATTTGAAAAATGAAAAAATAATTAAAAATATGAATTCTGGAAGAAATAATAGCATACATTTGATATAAATAAATAGTAGTAATGGCAATATTAATATGAATAGGACATAGTATTAGAAGCCTTGATGTGCTTAAGATTGATATCTATGATCTTAAGCACAAGACTCATAATGTTTGATTTTGTGCACCAAAAGTATTTAGAAAATATGTTGATAAACATGTTGATACTGTAAAAATAATAAGAGTATCACATTACTAATTGCTGGAGAACATGCAAAAGTATGCACCGTAGTAATTGTGTTGACTACAGTGAGAATATAGTAGTCATTAAATGAGCATGTGACTGAGAAATGAAAGAGATGCTGTTTTCATTGGTTGCTGCTATCTCATTCAAATAAAGTTCTCTCCTACCACGTCCTTGCCTGATACACACACACCCTTGTTTTCCTGCTCACAGGCTAGAGAAATTGCTTAAACAAGCTGTCTCTTACTGAGCTGCTTTTGTTTGCAGTGCAAAGCTTTAAGTTAAGGTCTAACCGCTAGTTAACAAGCTTGGCTCTGTGACCTTAACTTGTTGATTACAAGTCTCCAGCCAGCTTGGGTTGCTGCTTGAAACTGTCAAGACCTTAAAACAGTTTCATACTTTTGTTGTCAATCTCATGAAATTTGATTATACATATGCACACTAATTGGAGTGTGTGTGTGTGTGTGTGTGTGTGTGTGTGTATTTTCTGTTTACTATCTTATTTGCTAATGGTCGCTGGTAGTTACTAAGCAAGGAATAGCTGTACTTCAGAACTGTTAAACTAGATCAAGTTTACAGTCCAAAATAATAAAATCAGTAGAGGGTTAAGGTGGAGGTTATAGTGAGGATATGACATTTTTTAGAAAAGAACTTTTTTTTTATTTGTGGATTACTCACTCCCTTAAAAGTGGAGACAATCAATCTAAAAAAAATACACAGATTAGGATTTGGATTCAGGTTGTTCTCTGCTTACTGCATGTTAGTTTGTGTGCAGTTCAACATGCAGTTAAACCCACCTGCCCTCCAATACAACAGACCATGTGCGTAGATCTGAATGCTTTATTGGGGGAAGAGGATATGGTGAAACTGAGAAAAATTGAGATACGTATGGTGAGAATTAAATATAAAATAGACCAGAAGTCAGCAACCTGCAGCTCTGGAGCTGCATGTGGCTCTTTCATCTCTCTGCTATGGCTCCCTGTTGCTGGTTGGCTTCACATATGGCTTTTGGTTAGAGGTAGAGGAAAAAGGACGCAGCATTAGGAGGAAACTCTGTGGTGGTGGAAGAACCAGACTTCCAGTCAGCTCCAGAATTGAATGGGAGGCTTCTGGTTGGGACCTTTGTGGCTCTTTTAATGTTTAAGGTTGCTGACCCCTGAGATAATACTGTTACTGCTGAAAATAACAATTAAAAAATACAAGCCGTTTGAACCTCAGCTCTGTATGTGGGATGTGGCTTTGTCTTTGGATGACCATGTGCCACAGATTAAAATTACTGCTTCTTAGCGCTTCTGCCTTCTCCAAATACTAAAGGAAATGGAGTCTGGCTTTCCAGTGTGCAGTTGGTTTGAAAGTGTGGGCTGATAGGTAAATGGATGGAGTCAGCTTCAAACAATAGAGTTCAGGCATATTTGTTTCTCCAGCCACTAAATGGGGCTAGAGAACAATAACAGTATATAAAGTTACAGTGTATGTTGTGGCATGACATAGGTTATATGACACAGGTTATATTATATCTTGCTACTGGTGCTAAGAACAGAATACTTGGTACCTCAACTTCCCATTCTTTCTTTGATAAAGATTCACATGCCAGATCACAAGCATATATATAGATGCTAGAAACAATAAAGTATTGCCCAATATTCTTAAAATAAACTGGTTAAGAATGTTATAAGGGAGATATTATGCTTATTATATATAATGGAAGTGTTCTAAATATTACTTCTATTTAAAAGTTATAATCTCTGTATTTTTGAGACAACTAGAAAATCTTTATCCATAGATTTTAAATCTTTATCCATAGTGTCAATGTTCATATAACATTCCAGTTTAGCTTTCAAAAGAAGGAAGAAACCAAAAAGAGTTCAGAATATCAATTGAACATTGGATACTCCATGAAGCATAAATTTTCAATAATTGTTACCTATCTACAACAACTTTCTGACCAGAAGAGAATACGCAAAGTCTCTTTTCAATTATTCTGGGAAAAGTAGTATTAATCTTTAAATGTGTTTTTCTAAGACTTAGAAGTTACAGCTGTACCAATGACGCCACCTTGTGGTTGACATTATCATAAAGTATTTAGCACAGGAAAATGTTTGTTTTATAAAGAAATAATATATGAAGATAAAACATTCGGAGCAAAATTTTAGCTATTATCTAAGAATGCAAAATAAAGGATTATTGAAGCTTTTTTCCTCATGCCTAGCTTCTGAAAATATTGGTCTACAGGGGATATGAAATATCAAAGCATGCTTATAATGAGTATATAATTAAAAAAGTAAGACTTTAGTACCACTATTTCAAATGCAGCTCTAATTATTCCAAGTACAGTAATAAATAATTTATATTTTCATTCACATTCTACCACAATATACAGTCAAAAATAAAAGTATAAACATAACTAATTTAATAATTATGTTAAAAATAATCCACATAAATATTTTTCCCTTTCTCTTTTTTCCTACTGAGACTTCAAGATTAAACATAATTCTTATAGATAATTTTAAAAGATTATTTGAGAAGGTGGGAGAAGAGATGAGTTCTACCTGCTCATTCTTAGTCCTTAAAACAAATTAGCTGAATACTTTGCTGCCCTATAGATATAAGCAGTATAAATTATGCACTTTATATTTTTAAACCTTAGCACAATAAAAAAAAAATACATGTTTGTGTATATCATACATCAGTCTTTAAACATTTCATCTATTCACTTGGAAATTACCATGATCAATTTGGATTATTATATCAATTTGTATCAAACCTAAATTCCAATTTTACTGTAATTCTTGTTTCAGTTATTTTTGATACTGAAGATAATGAAATGAAAGTATCATGCCAGTTTATCATAATCCACCATAGCATCATTCTGCAAATGAATCTACTCTCAGAATTTCTTCCTACATTGATATGAGAAATGTAATCTAGGGAATGATTGGTAGGGATGAAATCTGAACTAGGTAATGCCATAATGCAGAGGTGTTCCTGATGTTATAGCAACCGACAGGTAACCAAATGCTATGTGTCCCATATGGATACCATTCTGTTGCTTGTTATGTTTTGTATTATTTTCCATTATGTTAGTTTTAACTTCTGATATTAAAAGATGACTAAGAAATTTGTGATTTTTTTTAAAACATGCCAAATTTAGGAAGATGAAACTACTATCTCTATCTGTACAATGTGTTATCTCTAGCATATTTGAAATATGCAGTCAGCATTATGTAGCCATGTAATGCTAATCTAATCTCCCTTGGCTAGATGTTCTCTAAATGGCTGGAAGCTTGAGGATTAAGTAGCCTTGTTCATTTATTTTGAAGTTTTCTATGGCTGTCTACATTATATAAAATAACTCTGAGAAGCTACAACAAACAGATAGCAAAAGACAAAAATTTAAAAGTCCACTTAGGTCACCAAGTGCTAGAACAGTCTCAGCATAAAATCAAAAATACTCATTTTCTGAGCGAAAAGCACATATTAACAGGAAGGTCGGGAAGATAGATACTCTCCTCATCTTAGAAGGGAAGCTGTTCTACCAGATTGGTGCAACTATTGACACCAGAGGACACTGGCTTGCAGAACACAGAACTAGGTTTACTATATCCAGGATGTGCCCACAGAATCACTATCAATAGATGATAGCAAAGAAATATAGAGAGCTCTAATTTTGTTGTCATCTAGTAATTGTCAGTATTTTTGAAGCCCACTAGCCAGTGGGTAGTGTTTGCAAAGGGTATCATAATGTGCCTTATTCAAAAATCATGGCTATTGCCCATTGAAAGTTCAATGGTTCTATTCATGCTCTCAATAACACAAATAACACACTTAGCTGGAGAACGATGGCTCTGAAATTAATAGAAATATTCTTCTCCCCATCTTCCTGAAAAGAGCAAGAGATTAAATAAGAATTGTAAACATGTAAACAGCAATATTTGGCTTCCCTACCTTTAAAGGTCCTACCAGTCTTGAATATTTCACTTTTCACAATAGATATGTGCTTCTAGGTCCATCTTGTGTGTATATAAATTTTTATGTACAAATACACATACACCTATCAGAAGTTACACTCAAGAAAGAGCAGATGACTATGAGAACAAACACTAAATTCATCATTACTGATTCAAATTAATTATTGGTAAAATAAAAGCTGATTTATCAAATCAATTGATTATGCACTTCATCAACAATTCTATTTTTCACACTGATAACCATGCAAAAACCAGAAAGAAATGCAGAAAGCTTCAATGATCAGAAGGAAGGCAGATAAGCTGAAAGAAAGGAATAGTTGGGAAAGAAAAAGAAAGGGAAGAATAGAACTTAATGGAGAATGATAAGATACATACAGATAACTTAACAGAGAAAAAAGAAATTGATTGGGTCCATTACTCAAAACCATGACATGTAGACCAAAAGAAAATATGTCTCTTTCTACATCAGGTATTGTTCATGGTAACTCCATGCCTTAGTCAATTTTCAATGGGACTGTTGCAGTGTGCTCTACATGGGACTGCCCCTTAATAGCATTTGGAAGTTACAGCTGCTCCAGAATGGAGTAACAAGGCCAATAGTGGGTTTATCATGTTATACTCATGAAACACCATTGCTTCATGAGTTGCACTGGCTCCCAGTAGTCTTCTGAGTGCAATTCTAGGTGCTACTGGTCACATTTAACACTTGGTGTGGCATGGGGTGGGACAATCTATCCCAACTCTGGAAGGATAATGTTCTGGGTTCCCTCGGTGAAATAGTACTATCTGATGGGAACTATGCCTTCTCTGCATGATACCCTCCAAAGGTGGTATTCAGCAGGTTCTGACCAGTTCTGGAAAATATCCTTCCATTGCCATGCCCACCAAGCCATGCCCACAGAACCAGTAGTAATAAAATTTGAATCCCACCACTGATACCTTCATTAAAGAACTACTTTTCCCAGTAATATGAATAGCCCCAATTCTGGTGGCCTTCATGAAACAGTGAAGACCTGGCTTTTCCCTGGATATGGACCAGAATGCTGATGGAGCTGAATCATATGGTTGATTTATAGTTGTGGGTTTTATCAGAACCTTAATGTTGCTTTTTGTTTAGTCATTGTTCTTGTCTATATATGTTTACAACACACCATTTCCAAAGCATTTTATTCAATAAAAGCATTTGCTATTTTATTAAATGTATTATGGCCAATCACTCCAATAGACTCTGGATGGCTTACAATTTTTTAATATACCATTAAAATGGGTAAATACACGAAACAAAATATGGTAGCTCTGACTAAAAGCAACCATAATGGTAAAAAACTGACAGGAACTCCACAGACATCCTCACTCCAAGCCCAGGAACAGAGCCAGGTCTTAAGGGCTTTCCAGAACTGCAGGAGAGTTAGTACTATCTGTATATTTGGAGGAATATTGTTCCAGAGGCTACAGGCACCAAAAGAAAAGGCAAATTCACTTAGTCCCATGAGATGTCAAGTTTTAATTGAGGGGACCTACAGAGCACCCACTTTGCCAGAACATTCCAGTCAGGCATAAATCTTTATAGTTCTATAAGCTTTCTCTCAAATAACCATCAGTCTCTATGTCACTGGTCTCTAAGTCATGAAACCAATAAAACCAAAATTTACAATTAAAATACAACCAAGCCCAATGATTTGGGACATACATACAGTACCAGAATACTGATCATTATCGACCTGACAAAAATATTTAATATACTTGATTGCCATATGTTGCTAGTAGATTATAATTTTTTAGCATTCTTTGTGTGCAGGTTATGGGTTCAAGGTTTTTTGTGTTCCCATTATTTTGTAGGATGATATGGTGGATATGGTGGGAATTTCCTACTATAGTAATCAAAATTAGTTCTGGGATCTATTTTATTTACCTTTTGTAATCTTTTTGATGTATGACCTCATTCAAAATAATGGGAACAAAAACACCCTTGAACCTATTACCTGCACACCAAGAATGCTCAAAAATTATAATCTACTAGCAATATATGGCAATCAAGTATATAAAATATTTCAGTCAGGTCGAAAATGATCAGTATTCTGGTACTGTAGGAAGGATGTGAATAGGTCACTAGACATAAGCAATGAAGAGATAGAAGAACAGTCCATTATCTTATGTATAAACACTCAACCCAGATGGCAAGAAATCTGGTATGATATATTTTATATCATTCAAAGAGATTCCTTCTTAATGAGCTCATTATAAATGAAAGTTTGAAATTCTTCTTGCAGTTTCCAATGCTCTATAATGCTAGACAGATTAAGGAAGCAACAATTACACAGACTTAGTAACATATTTTTAATATTAATCCTGGCATAAATTCAGATTTTTTAAAAGAATGAAAGACACAACAGGTGGTTTGAAGATAGAATTATAATTATAATTATACAATTATTTGCAGGTCCTTCACCTTAGGAAACATTTTCAGTTATAAACATATTTTCTACTTCCTTTTAAGACTTTAAGAATCTTTTCCTCAAACTCATGCTAGAGCATTCAGTTTCATTCACCCAAAGTAGCTATAAAGGCAAGTTTCAAAACTTCAATATTTAGGCTACAAACACAAACAATTACCACCAGCAACTTAAATAAAACTCTAAACTTAAAATAGTTCTCAACAAGTGGTTGAAAAAAGGTCGAGACTAAAATAATTTGAATGTGATGAATGAAAAAAATAAAGGACTATAACAATGTAGATTCATAGCCTTCGTCATTGCTATGCTATGAGGAAGGTTTCCTCATTACGGAAGTGATACTTTAGAAAAATCAGATTACCACTCTGAATGCTGCAACACGCTTACTTGATATGAATGGAATCCATTAAAGTACCCATTCTTCATCACTACTTAGATGATGATGGTGATTATTATAATTATGAAGATTGCTTAGATTTATATTTTGCCTTTGGTCCAGGCAAGTCAGGTGGTACCTACTTTCATTTTATTGTAAGAACAGACCTGAGAAGTAGATTGGACTAAGAAAATGTCTTCAGGCCAAAAAGCTTCAATTAGTTTCTATGGAATAAGTGTTAGATTTCTAAAACCTAGTCCAACATATTAACCACTAGTTCAATACCCATGCTTCGCTACGAAACTATGTGGTCGGGCTTAGTTTTTGGGGAGGAAAATAAGGAAAAAAATTCTGCTTCTGCCTACCATCATCCATCGGTATTCATTTGACCAGCATCCTGCCAGTGTGTGAGAGTATTGAGGACTGTTTGGAAACTGAAACAGTATTTGCTGTATGAGCAAGAAGAAGACAGCAAGGATCCTGGGCATGGCTTAACTCCACTGTTCTGTATTGAAGCTGCTTGGTGCTGTAAAATTAAAACAAAAACTGAAAGTCCTTTCCTTGTGTTTTGCATTTGGAACAGATTTCTTTTCAGGGGAGGGAGTATAGAACTCCTTAGCATCAAAGTGTGTTAATATTAATATACAATATACAAATGGTGTGATGGTCATTTCGAAAAATCCTTTCTTATGGAGCACCTAGAAGACAAGAGAAACATACGTGCCAAATTTCAAGTTTGTAGGCTTTCCAATTCTGGAGGTTTTGTGATGATGCGTGAGTGGTATTTCGCTTTTATATTTGTTCTGATCAAGGTTTATGGAGACACTAACAAACACACATTAGTCTCAAAATTCTTTTTTCTTTATTTCAATTTTAGTCATTCACAGCCCATAATGAGTCTGAAACAGTTTTTAAATAGTCCCTTGGAAGTCTGCCAAAGTCCTTCAGGATAAATCTGATAAACACACACCTTTATCTTCCTTGAAATGCTGCCAACAATTAAATGTCCAATTAGTTATACAAGGACAAAATGCAACACAAATTCAACACTAGGCTTCAGGTTTCAAACCAACCAGTACAAGCAAAGTTGTTTCCTGCAAAGATTCCTGTCCCTTTGCTCCCCCTTTATGTCTTATGGGAGGGGCAATCACCTCCAAGTCTTACTCCCAAGTCACCACTGTCTTAACTGTTCTTGCCTTCTGGCAGCTCTGCGCACATGCACACTGGGAACAGGGTCTCCTTGTTCCTCTGCCTCGCTGCTGTCAGATTCTGGAGACTCCACATTCAGCACATAATTCCCAGATGGCCCTGGCCCCATCTCTGTATCAGACACAGGACCCTTGTCCAAGTCCTCCCCAGACTCCCGGACTGGCCCATGTTCCTCCCCACTGTCCGACTCTACTGTCGTCTCTGCAGGCTGCCGACGTACCACATCAACTCTACATTAAGCATATACTAATAACACATAAACATCTGAACTCTGTTTTTTACTGCACAATATACTAAATAAATACATTACAATAGAACAACTCAAACTGAAGTATCTGTCACAGGATTTAAATCTATCTGAAACATACAGATCTGAAGGACACATTGTAGTAAGCATGCCATTGTAAAAGTAAACAAAGAGGTAAGCTGTGCATCTGAAACTATGATCTCTTACAGCAATGGCTGATAAAAAGGGATCGATTGAAACAGGTGTACCAGCCACATATCCCCATTACAGGAAGAAATTATAGATTTAAGGCTTCTATCTCCATCAGCCCATTCACTGTGGGAAAAATACAATTTTCAGCCAAGGCAGCCTTCATGCTTCACTCCTCTTATTATTCCTCAAACAAATGTATTTTGTGGATCAAGGCAATATACCTCCATCACCGCTTTTAACTCTGACAGCTCGGCATGCAGTTTGCACAAAGACAAGTTTCACAAGAAATTTAGCAATTTTAACTATTTATTGGATAATATCTTGAACTGCAATAGCATGACGCATGACCAATAACCATCTTCTCTGCAATAGTCATTGAAAGAGAAACTCAATATGACAACAAAAGGTTCAGTTTTAAAATCAATATTAACTTTGACCTTATGTTTGTCTTTGCCCACTTACAATTTGTGGCAGTGAAATGAAAAATGGTCCCTATGCTAAATCAGCAAACTGTGCTTCTATTGTGGGCAGAAGACTGCTCTGGTTATTCTTGAAAGAAGAGCATGTCACCTTCATTAATGCAATCAAATTGCCCCATTAGTCATTTCTATAGCTTATTATTTATTATTTCTGTTTATAATGCTAGCACAAGTTAGAAGACTGTAATGAGGATGATCACTGTATGTTTGTATCATTTAATATCAAATAAATTCTGTGCAATAATTAGTTAAATATATAAAATAATATAACTGTAAAGGAGCAATATTTCTAAGTGTCATATACACTGTAAAATAAAGACTAATTTATCCATATAGATTCATTTTGAATAGATCCATGCAGTTTTCTTCATAACAGAATGAAAGTCTTCTTCTGGAATGTAAGAATTAAAAAGAATAAAATTCATATAACAAACTACATTGAGAACAGTATCCTGTCCTAAGTTGATATAAGCTTCTAAGTCATTAAGATTACTTTAGGTTCAGTAATAGTACCAGATCCAAAATAACCCAGTCTATACTTCAGATCATTTTGGAGTACTGTAGCCCCTTTTAAAAAGCATGAATTTAATTAGCATTTAATTTGACAAATATATCATTTGCGTACATCATAACTTCTACTCAAGTAGCATTTTCATCTCCCAGGCTTACAGAACTAATTAAAGCCAACACATCAACAATACCATCTTTATTTGTAGATAACTTAACCAATAACAGATAATAGCAGATAACAGATAATCAGAGCTGGAAGGGACCTTGTAGGTCACCCTCCACCCAAGCAGGAGACCTACACCATTTCTGACAAATGGCAATCCAATCTCTTCTTGAAAGTCTCAAGTGATGGTGCTCCCACAACTTCTGAGGGCAAGCTGTTCCATTGGTTGATTGTTCTCACTATCAGAAAGTTTCTCCTTGTTTCCAGGTTAAATCTCTCCTTGTTCAGTTTCCATCCATTATTCCTTGTCTGGCCTACAGGTGCTTTAGAAAATAGCTTGACCCCTGTGGCAGCCCCTCAAATATTGGAAGACTGCTATCATGTCTCCCCTGGTACCTTCTCTTTACTAGACTAGCCAAGCCCAGTTCCTGCACCAGTCGTTGTATGTTTTAGCCTCCAGTCCCCTAATCATCCTGGTTGCTCTTCTCTGTACTTTTTCTAGAGTCTCAACATCTTTTTTATAATGTGGTAAACAAAACTGGATGGAGTACTCTAGGTGTGGTCTTACTACGGATTTATAGAGTGGTATTAGTACTTCCCTTGATCTTGATTGTATCCCTCTCTTCATACAATTTAGGATTGCATTAGCTTTTTTGGCTGCTGGCTCATATTTAGCTGGTTGTCCACTAAGATTCCAAGATCCCCCTCACAGTTATTGCTATTGAGCCTGGTTTCACCCAGTCTATATGTGTACTTTTGTTTTTTGTTGCCTAAGTGTAGGACTTTACTTTTCTCTACATTGAATTTCATTTTGTTAGATATGGCCCAGTGTTCTAGTCTATCAAGATCCATCTGGATAACTTAAGAAGATAGGTCATTCTTTTTGGGTGTTAGCTATTCCTGCCAGCTTGGTATCATCTGCAAATTTGGTAAGTTCCCCTTCTATTCCCTCAGCTAAGTCATTAATGAAGATATTGAAGAGTACTGGGTCTAAGAGAGAACATTGTGGCACCACACTGCTGGTTTTTTTAATATTTTAAATTTTTATTGGTTTTTAAAACAAACATAAACAAACAAAACATAAAAACATCAAATCATCTTCCACATATGTACATACAGTGTGCCGGTGGGTTTACAAATTGTTTTGTGCTTCCATTTCATAGTCTTCAATTATAATTACGTTGTATATAATCTTGTATTTTCAATCAATATATTAAATACATTCATATCATTATTAATCAATCATTTGACTGTACTTTTATTCATTCATGTTTCCCAAAATGATCATATTTTACTTAATTTGCTTTATAACAATTCGTATCATCGTCCCTGATCTATCCTAGAATCATTTTGTAGATATAATTAGAAAAGAATACATCTTTATATATTTATTATTTTCTAAAAGTCTACATATTTCATTACTATATTTTATTGTCTAACCATTGATAGAATAGATCCCAAATTTTATAAAATTATTTATCATCTTGTTCTCTAATTTCAAATGTCAATCTACTCATTTCAGCACATTCCAATATTTTCTTAATGATTTCCTCCTGTGATGGTATTTTCTCATTTTTCCAGTTTTTAGCAAATACAATCCTAGCCGCTGTTAATACATTTACAATCAGGTATTTCAAGTCTTTACTATATATTTCAGGTAAAATTCCCAATAAAAATATTTCTGGTTTCAAATCTATATGCTTTTTTGTCATTTTTTCCAACCACGTATGGATTTTAGTCCAGTATTTTTTAGCATCCGCACAAGTTCACCACATATGGTACTGGCACCCTACTGCTTACTTCCCTCCATGTAGACTTAGACCCATTAAGGACTATTCTTTTAGTATGGTTTGCCATCCAGTTGCGAGTCCATCTAGTGGTGGTGCTATCTATTCCACATTTTTCTAGCTTACTAAGAAGTAGGTTATGGTCTACTTTGTCGAATGCCTTGCTGAAATCTAAATATATTATGTCCACAGTATTTTGCTGGTCTACTAATTTAGTCACTATGTTGAAGAATGAAATAAGATTGGTTTGGCATGATCTGTTCTTAACAAATCTGTGCTGACTGCTAGTTATTACTTTACTTGTTTCTAGATGTTGATTTCAGAATGCAGAGAACACTTTTTCTCTGACCTGTTGACCAATGAAAGAGTTCATTTTCATTCAAATACCATCTCATTCAAGCTATCAAAAAAAAATTCTTCTACGTTCTACACAAAATACAATTCAATAAGCTGATCACAACTCTTCCATGTTGTTTATATGTATACATATTTATATGCATATATACTCTTGAAAAAATACTTGTCTTACTGCTTTTAAAAATGTAAAGAAAAGCACTGAAATCTCCAATTTTCTGTTGCACTTAAAGCTCTAGGAGTTCTTAAAATTAAAATGATAGCATATAATCAATTTTGCACCCATGCATATTTCCCAACAGCATCTCTGTTATGTGTTGCAATGAAATATGGATTTGCAAGGCGGTAAAGAACAAGATTCTGAGGGCACATGAGTAATAACTAGTATAAGCCTAGAGGCAGGAATTCTCACCAATGGGAAAAAAACGATCAGTTCTAAGAACTGCAGAATTGCAAAGCTTTTAAAGCATAGCTTTAAAATCTGCTGAATCTCTTTGGTCCTTATCTAATCCATCACTATCTTATCTGATTGGGAAAAACTAGACAATGATTAGAGAGAGCAGCAATGAGATACAGAATTCTACATTACCATCTACTGATTATCCAGCTTTCAAGTGCCTGAACTGGGATCTTTAAAGAAGAGCAGCATGAGTGATGCTTGCATATGCAAGCGTGTGCATGTTTTGATACAGTGAAGTGATGAAGGGCAACATACTTTAGGTGACTGAGGAACTTCAGGGAGTTTTGCAAGATGCAGGCCTGTGTTTAGCCCTCCTTTTTCTTTCTCTTGCCCATTTTTGACTTGCTTTGCCTTAGTACCTGAAGAACTCTACTGTCACACCATTTTCTTTTTATATATATGCAACTTATATATTATATAGAGTACATTCTGTTAAATTTTGTTTACTGAAAGGATTGCTTAGATACAAAGGACCTAAAAATCCCAAAATTCCTAACAACTGTGTCTGCCTCCATGAAGTAAATGTGAAATAGTTAAGACCAAGTTCAATATAGTCCTTAAGGCACCAGGTTAGAGACCAGGAGGCCATGTT